>NC_067478.1:108548550-109148550 GCF_947179515.1 Apodemus sylvaticus
AAAGGAATAAAAAATGTAATAGGCTGAATGTGTGCAAAGTAAAATCATACACACACACACACACACACACGCCCTATGACATAATAATGAAGCAGTTATGCTGTATACTAACTACACTTCTCGAATAAGGAGGAAGGCATTTGACATGAGTTCCCTTGTCATCAGTGTGTCTACGGCACCCTTTCACCGCTCACAGCTCTTCCAGTTTATTACCTCCATTCAGTGGTCAGGGTTGCTACCGCCTCTTGCTGCTTTTCCTTTATTTTTTCATCTCATTTCTTCCTCCTCCTTTCGTTCCACCAATGTCTACTGTATCCTGAGCCGAGCAAACAGTGGTGACAGAGCACACACAGGATCTGCTGCCTTGGTGGCTATAGTCTAGTGGCCTGGGATGTGGGCCGCAGCTGAGTATGTAGCAAGGCAGGAAACACTCACTGCACGACACGGGTCTGAGCACCTATGATGAGTATAGCCAACTAGGTCTGGTGTGGAAAGTCTGCCGTGTGGCTCCTGCCAGAGTATTTTCAGTCATTCAAACAGCAAGAGTTAGTGCTAAGAGAAATGGTTAGTCCTTTAGCTTTAATCCCTCACTTAAGCCTAATCATAAACAACAAAACTGGACTCCGTTTACATTCCTGACATAATGGCATACAGACAAATGTCCTGAGCCGTATGTTTGGAATTATTTCTTGTTCTTGGTTCATTTAGAAAGTGGTTTAATAAAACTGGAATACCCAAAACATAATCCACACATCAAATGAGATACAAGAAGAAAGGAGGAGTGGTCCCTGGTTCTGGAAAGACTCAGTGAAACAGTATTCGGCAAAACCAGAACGGGGAACTGGGAAGGGGTGGGAGGGAGGACAGGGGAAGAGAAGGGGGCTTACGGGACTTTCGGGGAGTGGGGGGTGGCTAGAAAAGGGGAAATCATTTGAAATGTAAATAAATTATATCGAATAAAAAAATTTAAAAAAAAAGAAAAAAAAAAGAAAGTGGTTTAATGTAATTATAAAACTGAGATTGTATTATGTGCACACTTTGTGTTCTTGTACAGTCAGGATTAAAACACCAACTACACAGGCATTTGGGAAATATTTGGGCTCATATGGCTTAGTTATTTGCGTTTTAAGCACAGAAAGTTATGTTCTTTAGTTTTGAGATAATTTAATGAGAAGAGCCTGTGTGTTGCATGCTATGACTGTGTTCTCTCTTCTTCTTACAGCGGGAGTCAGTTAGGAGGTCTGATTACAGTCGCGTGCTACTTTTTCAATCATGGAGAGGTTTGTTTTCTATTCAGCTCTTTATAGACATAGTGGCCCCTGTGAACAAGGAAATGTACTCACTAAACTAATATGACTACATAACGTTAAACTGTAATACCATAAGTCATGCTACAAACTGGTATGTGAATTATGCTAATCTAAAATTGTAAATGAATAACATGTAAATTATGTGAACTATCAACCGTTTGGTGCTTGGTCACACACCCATGTTCTGTAGACAAATGGCTGCATCGCACACCTCGTGTCAGGCTCTGCACATACATGTCATTCAGTGACAGTTAACCCCCTGTTGGGCAAGTGCTATCATCATCATAACGGTTATGAAACTGAAGTAGAGAGTTCCAGAACTTAGCCAAGATTCCACATCTATTGCACGGCGAAGCAGGGTGACATGTTCCCTGTCACTGTCTCTAAACCTCGCTTTTAAATATACACTTACCTCTTTTCTTCTTTTGTTGTTAGAGACAGGGTCTCACTGTGTTTTTTAGGCTGGCTTCAAAACCTCTGATTCTCCTGCATCAGCCATCTAAGTGCCAGAATTATATTATTGGTATCTTACATGTCTGGCTCTGAAAGTCATTGGTTTTGTTTGTTTGTTTTAATGGTTGTTTTAATGACAGCACCAGATTTTAACATATCTTAATCCTCTGACAGATTTTTGATTCTACAATACAGTAATTTTAAAGTCTAGTGTGTGTATGCCTGCATGTATACATGTATGCATCTGTGTGTGTGTGTGTGTGTTCATGCATGTGCCCAGGTCCGGAAGAGGGTGTCATATCTCCTGGAGCTGGAGTTATGGGCAGTTGTGAACTACCCTGTGGATACTGAGCTCCTCATGCCTTCAGATTCATCTGCCCAGCAGCAAAATTTAACATGCAGATCTCGAGAACTTGTCCATCTCACTTAATTGAAATTGTATGTCATTGTTCATCCCAGTGGTTGGAATGGCATTATCTTGACAACATCCACACAGTTCATTCAGTATCATGAACAGTTTCTTGTGAAAACAATACCTTGTGAAAACAAATACCTTGCCATTCACAATCTGCATTTTATTTGGGTGTGCCAGACTTCAGTAGACTGAGTCTGAATTTGGAATATAAACCATTATTCTTTTAAAGGCTTACAAGTTTGGTTTCTTACAAAATTATATCTTTTTGAGGCTCTTACCAAAGAAGTATGGCTCTTATGAGCCATTAAGTTAAGAATTTAACTTAAATTTTTTCTATAACTTTAGGATTATAGATACCCATAATCCTAAATTTCTATAATTTTAAAAATTATATTTAAACTTGTGTTATATTTATATTTCTATACATTTAGGATAGAAAATTCTATGCAATGTTGTTCCAAATGTCTTAGGACAGTCTAAGTATGTATATGAAAGATTAAAAATATTTTTAGTCTTCCTTACTAGCAACTCGCTGTACTTTCAATTGTTTTTAAAATTTATCTCATGTAGAGTTTCGACAGCTGGTAATATACAACTATATCAGTCGGTCCTTATTGTGTATAGAATTGCTATTTGCAAATGCTCTATGTTTTCCTGGCCTCTATCATGTACCTCAAAGCTCTGAATGCCAGGCTCATGCCTGCAGGGCTGTGGTGTTTTCTGGGGCAGTGGTCCCCATAACTCCTGTCCCTGTGCGTTTGTTGGTCCTCTGGCTTGACTGTAAGTGATTTGACACAGTTTTTCTTGTTTCTGAATTTGACATTTAATAGTGCATCCCTTAATGGCCATAGTAGAGAATGTCAAAGGACCAGAAGCTATGCCAGGCAGTGAGAAATAGAATTTAATGGACCTAAGATTAAAACTCTGAAAGCAAGCCAATCTCTGAGATTTAGGTAATATTTACTATAAAATGGAAAACAATACAAACTGAGTGTTTTATGGCTTCAGGCCACCCGTGTGATGTGGACACCGCCTCTCCGGGAAAGTTTTTCCTATCCATTCCTTGTACTTCAGATGTATGTCTTAACGACTATCCTCAGGTAACTTTAGTCATAAGATAATGCTAAATAAATTATTATGTTGTCCTTATAAAAATATGCTTTAACCTACTAAGTCATAATTATAAAGTTGTTTTATAATTTTTAGAACTATTTTTTAAAATGAATTGATCAATAATTAATAAATAATGTCAATATAAATTGATAAACTATTTCTCTATTGAAAATGTTACTTTACAGGTTCTAAATAGCAATATTATGGTTTGAAAATATTTAGTTTTATTGTGTGAATAAGTATTTTGCCTACCCGTGTGCACGATCACTGTACACGTGCCTGGAGCCCACAGGGGCCAGAAGAGTGTGTCAGATTCCCTCAAAAAGGAGCTACAGATGCTTGCAAGTCACCATGTAAGGTTGGGAAGTGAACCTTGGTCCTCTGCAGAAGCCATCATTCCAGCCCCATGCACAGGCTTTTGAGAAATAAGTCCTTACTTTCTCAAAGCTAACACATCCCAACTCCTTTTACCCCAAACTGTTGTCTTTGAAATAAGTTTAGCATATGTGACATAAAAAGGTACTCCACGTGCAAATGGATTAGGAAACTTGTAAATTTTATAATCCCAAGGAGTGTATAGACATACACACACACACACACACACACACACACACACACACACACACACGGGGGGGGGGGGGGGGGGGGAGGATGCAGAGGGAAGGAAGGAGGGGAGGGGATAGAGGGAGGAGAGGGGAGGAGAGGGAAGGGGAGGGAGGAATATATGAATATTATACACCTATTTAATACATGTCTGAATGATGTTTCTAACAAGTCAGTTTCAAACCTATTGCCTTAGACACAGTCTTATATGAATTAAATTTTTAAGCATTTCAGAAACTTCAGATGTTTGAGAAATAATAATAGCAGAGCACTATAAATAGCTTTGCTATATGAATAAATTTCACAGGCGCCCATGAAACCTGTCACTGAGAGATCATAAACGTTACCTCCTCTAAGATCCCAGGGAATCAGATGTTCAGCTTACTAAGCTCTGTCAGGTTCCACCTTGTATGAAAATCCTTGCTTCCCTCCCTTCCTCCCTCCCTGTCTTCCCTCCCCCTTCCCTCCCTTTCTCCCTCCTTCCCTCCCTCCCTCCCTCTCTTCATTACTTCCTCCCTCTCTCCCTCCCCTTTCCTTCTAAAATTGCACAGCATGCCCATGTACATAAATGTCTGCACCTACATTTTAATGTATTTAAAAGTACCCATAGAAGCAGGAATTATGCTGAATTTAAATACTTAGCCGAAGACAATTTAGCACACATTCAAGCAGCTGACAAGGCATGCATTTGTCAGGTGACTGGGCCATCCTGAGCTCACTACAGAGGCCTGAGAACAGAGACTGCCTCCTGCTGTGCTACCAATTAGGGGTTGAATTTGAATGTGGGGATCTGTTTCCAGTTGAGGTTTCAATGTTTATTCATTACAGTATGTACTTAGAAAAATTATATAGAGGAAGATGCTATCTATCCTCTCTTTCCCCAGGTGATAATGTGTGTTCATCTGAAGTAATATTAGTCTGACTAATTGGGGGTGAGGAGATTTGCACAATGAAATGTGCTAGTCAGGGCATTTAGGATCATGACCTTAAGGCATGCACTGTCTGACTGAAACCAGCTTTGTGTGAATAAATAACTTTGTGTCTCCCACAAGCTGTGACACATCCCACACCAGCACATGTGCTGCTTCTCTTTGTTTTCTGAGTCATGTGAGTGACCAGTTGTGGGACAGACTTCTCCGTGCAGTGATGGAGACTGTGAGGAATACAGGATTAATGTCATGTCCTGTTTCCTAGACTTTGGCTGGAGAATTAAAAGTGAATGGCAAACATTTTTTTTTTTACAAAGACCTAACATTATATTTTAAATAATTTAATTTACTGAAAAAATTGTACAATACTTTTTTGAAATAATCTAATTTGGTTTTATTTAAGCATTTCTATTGCTCAAGCATTCTAAATAATTTTAGTAAATTGATTTTCAATTTTTTATTTTTATTGTATCTATTTATTTATTTATTTGCATTATGTAAAAGTTAAGAAGATCAGTTAGTTCAGGCAGTGGTGACGCTCACCTTTAATCTCAGCACTTGGGAGGCAGAGACAGGTGGATTTCTGAGTTCAAGGCCATCCTGGTCTACAGAGTGAATTCCAGGACAGCCAGGACCACACAGAGAAACCCTGTCTCCAAAAAACAAGAACAAAAACAAAAACAAAAACAGAAAAACAACAAAAAGTTAGATTTTTAAGAGATGTTTAATAAGGACTCCTTTGTTCTTGAGTTACTAGCTAGCTTTATAGCAGAACTTACGGTGTCACTTTTTTCCATCAAGGAACTCCACTGTTCACAAAAAGCACTACATAGCGCTCTGTTTCTCCAATGTCGCATTCATGCTCCCTTGGCAGTTCGCTCAGTTTATCCTTTTCACACAGGTAAGATGGCGTCATGTAACATAAGGTGAACGCACTTGTGCATGGCTGGGCCGGGGAGGGCTGTGGAATGCTCGTCTTAGTTTGGCTTTTGAGGCTGGCCTCATATTCACTCTCAACCCAAGCTGGCCTTGAACTTGCTATATTCCTGCCTTCACTTCTCAAGTGCAGGGGTAACGGAGGCAACCACCGCACCTAGCTGATTTCACTTATGCTTTTCAAGGGATAAGAAATTAAGGATTAATTATAAGATTTTTATAAATGTCTTTATTCTGTTTTGTATGAGAAGAAAAATATCTACCAGGATCCAAGATCTTTAATCAAGATCTTGCTTATGTGAACTGAAGCCATATTCGTCTTCCGAAAATACTTATGTAACTAATAGCAAGAAATTAAACTTGCAAAGCAGAGCGAAGGGGCAAAGTGATGAAGTTTTATAACAATATATGTTCCCACGTAGGTCCTCTTCAACAACAGTGGTGCTCTGTACTGGAAGTGAGGAGATTGGTTAAAAGAGTCTCAGTTCTTTATTTATGAACAGAGTTCATTCTACTGTCATTATTTGCATATGCTGAAAGAGTTATATATATATAATATATATTTATAATATATAAATAATATATGTATTTATAATATGTATATTAAATGCATGTAACTCTGCACATGACATGGATTCAGTTACTGCCGAATTCAGAAGATCAGGATGTTGTTGTAGCTCCTGGAACTAGAGTTAACAATTGATTGCGTGGGTGCTGGGAATCAAATCCAGGTCCTCTGGAAGACTAGTCAGTGCTCTTAATCACTGAGTCATGTCTCCAGACCCTAGAATATATTTTTAACAAGTCATCTCATTATTAGCAAATTTATCAATTAAATTGGGTGAAACTATGTGAGAAGCTCTTTAAGGGGGTTTAAGATCACCTTAGTAATTTCCTGACCATTCTAAGCAATTCAAGACTTAATTTTCTTTTTCTTCTTTAATTTTTTTTAGATATTCTCTTTACATCCCACTCACCAACACCCTCCTGGTCACCCCACTCCACACAGTCCTCCTCTCTCCACCCCCAGATCATCTTCTATGAGTGCGTGGGGCTCCCTGGGTTTTCCCCCTACCCTGGCACTTCAAGTCTCTGTAAGGCTGGCGCTTCCTCTCCCACTGAGCTAGACAAGGCAGCTCACCCAGCAGAACATGTTCCACATACAGGCAACAGCTTTTGGGATAGCCTCCACTCCAGCTGTGCAGGACCCACATGATGGTCATACTTTTGGGATAGCCTTCACTCTAGCTGTGCAGGACCCACATGATGGTCATACTTTTGGGATAGCCTTCACTCTAGCTGTTCAGGACCCACATGATGGTCATACTTTTTGGATAGCCTTCACTCTAGCTGTTCAGGACCCACATGATGGTCATACTTTTGGGATAGCCTCCACTCTAGCTGTGCAGGACCCACATGATGGTCATACTTTTGGGATAGCCTTCACTCTAGCTGTGCAGGACCCACATGATGGTCATACTTTTGGGATAGCCTTCACTCTAGCTGTGCAGGACCCACATGATGGTCATACTTTTGGGATAGCCTTCACTCTAGCTGTGCAGGACCCACATGATGGTCATACTTTTGGGATAGCCTTCACTCTAGCTGTTCAGGACCCACATGATGGGCATGCTTCACATTTGCCACATATGAGTGGGGGAGGCTGGACCTAGGCCTCCCGACTCATATGAAGACTTAATTTTCTTAACTAAAACAGGCACCTACGTTTGTGTTTGTATTTCTGCATATATGGGGAGAATCAAAGTCCCTCTACCCTCTGTGTATTTTTACATTTCATTTTTTATAATGTCCCCCCTAATCATTTTGTCTGAAAATGGATATAAAGGAAGGTGGCTCATATTTCAAAGGACAAACTGATGAGAGAGTCCTTGAGAACCTAGAATATTTGATCTGACAAGACCTTAGACTTGATCTTTCCAAGATACTAAGAATTTGGCAGCTAGATTTCAGTTTCTATTCAGGTTCACTTTGGAATCCCTAGGTATGTTGGAAAATTGTTGTGGCAGAGAAAGTGAGATGACTGATAAGGAAATTGTCAAACAAGTTAAATAGATATAAATTGTTTTTAGACAAGATAGTCTTGGCATATTTATACAACGATGATTAACAATCCAATTGTCTTTATATTACTGATTTTCAATCTGAGGTATGTAATTAGTTCATATATTTTGTAATATTTAAGTCAATGTGACTGTGTCTTTCTCCTGCTGGTAACAGTAGTGCCTTCTTCTCTCCCTGGAGTCTCTCTTTCTGCTGTTGGCAGTTTCTTGGGAGAAAGACAAGTCCCAGGGGCCCTAGCGCAAGCACAGGAGCCAGAAAGCAGGCTGCCTGCACTCACAGGGCTGCGTACCCACCATACATGCCCTGTACTGTGGGAGTACCACACTGCCTGCACGCACAGGGCTGCGTACCCACCATACATTCCCTGTACTGTGGGAGCACCACACTGCCTGCACGCACAGGGCTGCGTACCCACCATACATTCCCTGTACTGTGGGAGCACCACACTGCCTGCACGCACAGGGCTGCGTACCCACCATGCATTCCCTGTACTGTGGGAGCACCACACTGCCTGCACGCACAGGGCTGTGTACCCACCATACATTCCCTGTACTGTGGGAGCACCACACTGCCTGCACGCACAGGGCTGTGTACCCACCATACATTCCCTGTACTGTGGAAGTACCACACTGCTTCTCACAAAACACTTTCTTCTTCTGCAAAAGGATGTGGCAAATACAAACATAAAAATTAGAAGCAAGTATATTCTGTATTAGGATGTAGAGTCCTTTAGGTGATGCCAAGGAGTGGTGTAAGTAGTAATATAATGGTTCTAATTTTTGTTTTTCTCCAAATAACTCTAATCTTTAAAGTTACAAATAATGATTTCCCCATTGACACTGGCATGCCAACTGAGGCCATTTTTCTTGTTTAAGCTGTCATGTTGTTAAGAGACCTTAGGGGCAGCTTCTTTGTTGTGCATAGAAGACATGCTGTGACAGCTGCTGGCTTCTCCATTGTCTCTTATAATCTTCCACCCCCTCTTCTGCTATGTTTCCAGAGCCTTGGGTGGAGGAATTGAAGATGCATCTATTGATCAGGGTTAGTCCTTTGCATTTTGACCTGCTATGCCCTTCTGCAATGGTCTCCATCTGCTGTAAAATGGAGGTCTTGCCTCAAAATAAAATTTTCTTGATGAAGAAAATTTGTCTGTGGATATAAGTATGAATATTTAGAATGCAGTTAGCAATTACACTGTTTTGGGAACATGTGAGTAGTAGCTTCTCCTCTGGATTGTGTTAATATATTTAGAAATAGATACAGATAGATATACTCAACTAGTTACAGAAAAGGAGGTCACAGGAGGAGGAGAGTGTAGGCGGTGCGTGTGAGAGGAGAGGAGCTAGAGGGAGAGAGGGGAGAGGCAGAAATGAAGCTGTATTTTCATTTCAAAGAGCAAAAGAGTTATAGGAAAGGCTGTTTATTTTATATTGGGGGTGAGGAAACATACAAGGCACACAGAAAGACAAAATAGAGAATAGGGGAAACTTGGAAGCCCTAATTTCCCAGTTGTGTGATTTTGACAGTAAATGAGTTTTCCACAGCTGTGTGGGTTCACTTTGGGGGTCTTCTGCTATGTTTCATTGGTCTACATGCCTGCTTCTGTGCCAGTCCTTTGCTGGCTCTGTCGTAGTCTGAGGTCAGATAATGTGATACTTTTATCTGTGCTGCTTCTGCTTAGAAGTCTTGTGCCTCTCTGTGGTCTTTGTTAATTCAATATGAACTTTAGCAGTTTCTTTTTCTCTGTGAAGAATGTCATTGGAACTTTGGTGAGGATTGCCTTGAATGTGTAGATTGCTGGTTTCTATTTTCTGTTTCTTAATTCTTCTCTCATATATTACACACTGATTACAGTTACCTCTCCCTCCTCTTTACGGTCCCTTCCTCCACCACCCCTTTCTCCAGGACTTACTCATCTTTCTCTTCCTTCCTGTCTAGCCTCCTTGGGTCTTAAGAGAGTAGCATGGTTATCCTTTACTTTAGTCAATATACACTTATAAGTGAGTATATGCTTTCTGGATTTGGGTTACCTCACTCAGGATAAATTTTTCTTTTTCTTTTTCTTTTTCTGTTTGTGTGTGTATGTGTGTGTGTGTGTGTGTTTGTCAGTTCCTCTGAGGGAGGACAAAATATGAAACGCTTCATGAATTTGAATGTCATCCTTGTACAGGGGCCATGCTAATCTCTGTATCGTTCCAATTTTAGTATATGTGCTGCCGAAGTGAGCACAATTTTTTCTAGTTACAGTCATTTTCCTTCAAATTTCATGTCATTATTTTAATAGCTGCATAATACTCCTTTGTGTAAATGTACTACATCTTATCCATTTTTCATTTGAAGGGCATTTAGGTTGTTTCCAGTTTGGGGCAATAGTGAATAAAGCTGCTATGAAGACATTTGCACAAGTGTCCTGGTAGGAAGGCGTATCCTTTGGTTATGTGCCCAAGAGTGGTATAGATGGGTCTTGAGGTAGATCAGTTCCCAGTTCACTGAGAAATGTCCACATTGAAATCATGTTCCCCTTGTTCCACATCCTTGCCAGCATGAGCTGTCACTTGTATTTTTGACCTTAGCCATTATGACAGGCATAAGGAATCTCAAAGTAATTTTGATTTGTACTTCCCTTATGCTAAGGATGTTGATCATTTAAGCATTTCTTAGTCATTAAGGATTCTTCTACTGATAATTCTGTTTAGATCTGTTCCCCAGTTTTAAACTGGGTTATTTGGTTTGTTGATTTCTATCTAGTATTTTTTTTAATGTTTTAAATATATTTTGGATATTAGCCCTCTGTGAAATAATGTGGAGTTAGTGAAGATCTTTCTCCATTCTCTAGGCTTCTGTTTTGTCCCGTTGATGGTGTCTATGCCTAACAGAAGCTTTTCAGTTTCATGAGGTCTCATTTATTCATTGTCAATCTTAGTGCCTGTGCTAAGATTGTTGTTCGTTCAGGAAATTGTCTCCTGTGCCAATGTGTTTAAGGCTATTCCCCGATTTTTCTTCTATCAGATTTAGTGTATCTCATTTTATGTTGAGGTTTTTGATCCACTTGGACTTGAGTTTTGTGCACATAGATACGGATCTAGTAATGTTCTTCTGCATACCAGCATCCAGTTAGACCAGAACTATTTGTTGAAGACATGTCATTGTTTCCATTGTATTTTTCTGACTTCTATCAAAAAGCAGCTGTCCACAGGTGTATAGCTTTATATCTCTGTCTTCAACTTGATTCAGTGATCAGCCTTTTTGTTTTTATGCCAGTGGCTTGTTGGTTTAGTTACTGTAGTACAGCTTAAGATAAGGATGGTATTCCTCTGGAGTTTCTTCTAATGTACAAGATTGTTTTAGATATTCTGGCCTATGTTTTTCCATATGAAGTTGAGTATTGTTTTTGTCAAAGTCTGTATAGAATTGTGTTGGGATTTTGATAGGGATTGTGTTGAGTTTGTAGCTTGTTTTTTGTAAGATGGCAATTTTTGCTATGTTACGCCTACTTGTTCTTATGCATGGGAGATCTTTTTTTTTAATTTATTGATATATTTATTTACATTTCAAATGATTTCCCCTTTTCTGGACCCCCACTCCCCAAAAGTCCCATCAGTCCCCTTCCCTCCCCCTGTTTTCCCACCCAACCCTTCCCATTTCCCTGTTCTGATTTTGCTCTATACTGCTTCACTGAGTCTTTTCAGAACAAGGGCCCACTCCTCCGTTCTTCTTGTACCTCATTTGATGTGTGGATTATGTTTTGGGTATTCCAGTTTTCTAGGTTAATATCCACTTATTAGTGAGTGCATACCATGATTCACCTTTTGAGTCTGGGTTACCTCACTTAGTATGATGTTCTCTAGCTCCATCCATTTGCCTAGGAATTTCATGAATTCATTGTTTCTAATGGCTGAATAGTACTCCATTATGTAGATATACCACATTTTTTGCATCCACTCATCTGTTGAGGGATACCTGGGTTCTTTCCAGCATCTGGCAATTATAAATAGGGCTGCTATGAACATAGTAGAGCATGTATCCTTATTACATGGTGGGGAATCCTCTGGGTATATGCCCAGGAGTTGTATAGCAGGATCTTCTGGAAGTGAGGTGCCCAGTTTTTGGAGGAACCGCCAGACTGATTTCCAGAGTGGTTGTACCAATTTGCAACCCCACCAGCAGTGGAGGAGTGTTCCTCTTTCTCCACATCCTCTCCAACATCTGCTGTCTCCTGAATTTTTAATCTTAGCCATTCTGACTGGTGTAAGGTGAAATCTCAGGGTTGTTTTGATTTGCATTTCCCTAATGACTAATGAAATTGAGCATTTTTAAGGTGTTTCTCTGCCATCCGAAGTTCTTAAGGTGAGAATTCTTTGTTTAACTCTGTACCCCATTTTTCAATAGGGTTGTTTGGTTTTCTGGAGTCTAACTTCTTGAGTTCTTTATATATATTGGATATTAGCCCTCTATCTGATGTAGGATTGGTGAAGATCTTTTCCCAATTTGTTGGTTGCCGATTTGTCCTTTTGATGGTGTCCTTTGCTGTACAGAAACTTTGTAATTTTATGAGGTCCCATTTGTCAATTCTTGATCTTAGAGCATATGCTATTGGTGTTCTGTTCAGAAACTTTCTCCTTATACTGATGTCCTCAAGGATCTTCCCCAATTTCTTTTCTATTAGCTTCAGAGTGTCTGGCTTTATGTGGAGGTCCTTGATCCATTTAGATTTGAGCTTAATACAAGGAGACAAGGATGGATCAATTCGCATTCTTCTGCATGCTGACCTCCAGTTGAACCAGCACCATTTGTTGAAAAGGCTATCTTTTTTCCATTGGATGTTTTCAGCCCCTTTGTCGAGGATCAAGTGGCCATAGGTGTGTGAGTTCATTTCTGGATCTTCAGTCCTGTTCCATTGATCTGCCTGCTTGTCACTGTACCAATACCATACAGTTTTTAACACTATTGCTCTGTAGTATTGCTTGAGGTCAGGCATACTGATTCCCCCAGAATTTCTTTTGTTGCTGAGAATAGTTTTAGCTATCCTGGGTTTTTTGTTATTCCAGATGAATTTGATAATTGCTCTTTCTTACTCTGTGAAGAATTGAGTTGGGATTTTGATGGGTATTGCATTGAATCTGTATATTGCTTTTGGCAAAATGGCCATTTTAACTATATTGATCCTGCCGATCCATGAGCATGGGAGGTTTTCCCATTATTTGAGGTCTTCTTCCATTTCCTTCTTCAGAGTCTTGAAGTTCTTGTCATACAGATCTTTTACATGTTTGGTAAGAGTCACCCCAAGGTACTTTATACTGTTTGTGGCTATTGTGAAGGGGGTCATTTCCCTAATTTCTTTCTCAGCCTGCTTATCCTTTGAGTATAGGAAGGCCACTGATTTGCTTGAGTTGATTTTATAACCTGCTACTTTGCTGAAGTTGTTTATCAGCTGTAGGAGTTCTCTAGTGCAGTTTTTTGGGTCACTTAGGTAGACTATCATGTCGTCTGCAAATAATGATAGTTTGACTTCTTCCTTTCCAATTTGTATCCCTTTGACCTCCTTATGTTGTCGAATTGCCCAAGCTAGTACTTCAAGTACAATATTGAAAAGATAAGGAGAAAGGGGGCAGCCCTGTCTAGTCCCTGATTTTAGTGGGATTGCTTCAAGTTTCTCTCCATTTAGTTTGATGCTGGCTACCGGTTTGCTGTATATTGCTTTAACGATGTTTAGGTATGGGCCTTGAATTTCTGTTCTTTCCAAGACTTTAAGCATGAAAGGATGCTGAATTTTGTCAAATGCTTTTTCAGCATCCAATGAAATGACCATGTGGTTTTTTTCTTTGAGTTTATGTAGTGGATTGCATTGATGGATTTCCGTATATTGAGCCAAACCTGCGTCCCTGGGATAAAGCCTACTTGATCATGGTGGATGATCGTTTTGATGTGTTCTTGGATTTGGTTGGCAAGAATTTTATTGAGTATTTTTGCATCGATGTTCATAAGGGAGATTGGTCTGAAGTTTTCTTTCTTTGTTGGATCATTGTGTGGTTTTGGTATTAGCGTAATTGTGGCTTCATAGAAGTAATTGGGTAGGGTTCCTTCTGTTTCTATTTTGTGGAATAGTTTGAAGAGTATTGGTGTTAGGTCTTCTTTGAAGGTCTGATAGAATTCTGCACTGAAACCATCTGGTCCTGTGCTTTTTTTGGTTGGAAGACTTTCTATGACCCCTTCTATTTCTTTAGGGGTTATGGGACTGTTTAGATGATCTATTTGGTCCTGATTTAATTTTGGTATTTGGTATCTGTCTAGGAAATTGTCCATTTCCTCCAGATTCTCCAGTTGTGTTGAGTATAGGCTTTTGTAGTAGGATCTGATGATTTTTTGGATCTCCTCAGTTTCTGTTGTAATATCTCCCTTTTCATTTCTAATTTTGTTAATTTGGATACTTTCTCTGTGCCCTTTGGTCAGTCTGGCTAAGGGTTTATCTATCTTGTTGATTTTCTCAAAGAACCAGCTCATGGTTTTGTTGATTCTTTGTATGGTTCTCTTTATTTCCACTTGATTTATTTCAGCCCTTAGTTTGATGATTTCCTGTCTTCTATTCCTCCTGGGTGAAATAGCTTCTTTTTGTTCCAGGGCTTTCAGGTGTGTCATTAAGCTGCTGGTATATGCTCTCTCCATTTTCTTTTTGGAGGCACTCAGGGCTATGAGTTTTCCTCTTAGCACTGCTTTCATTGTGTCCCAAAGATTTTGGTATGTTGTGCCTTCATTTTCATTAAATTCTAAAAAGTCTCTGATTTCTTTCTTTATTTCTTCTTTGGCCTAAGTGTCATTGAGTAGAGTATTGTTCAGCCTCCATGTTTATATGGGCTTTCTGTTGTTTTTGTTGCTATTGAAAACCACTCTTATACCATATTGATCTGATAGGAGTAGTTCGATCTTCTTGTATTTGTTGAGGTCTGTCTTGTGACCAATTATATGGTCGATTTTGGAGAAGGTACCATGAGGTGCTGAGAAAAAGGTATATTCTTTTGCTTTAGGGTGAAATGTTCTATAGATATCAGTCAAATCCAATTGGTCCAAAGCTTCAATTAGTTTTACTGTGTCCCTGTTTAGTTTTTGTTTTCCTGATCGGTCCATTGAGGAGAGTGGAGTGTTGAAGTCCCCCACAATTATTGTGTTAGTTGCAATGTGTGCTTTGAGCTTTAGTAAAGTTTCTTTTATGAATGAGGGTGCCCTTGCATTTGGCACATAGATGTTCAGAATTGAAAGTTCTTCTTGGTGAATTTTTCCTTTGACCAGCAAGAAGTGTCCCTCAGTGTCTCTTTTGATGACTTTAGGTTGAAAGTCAATTTTATCTGATATTAGAGTGGCTACTCTGGCTCGTTTCCCGAGACCATTTGCTTGTAAAGTTGTCTTCCAGCCTTTTACTCTAAGGTAGT
Organism: Apodemus sylvaticus; assembly: GCF_947179515.1. Taxonomy (NCBI): domain Eukaryota; kingdom Metazoa; phylum Chordata; class Mammalia; order Rodentia; family Muridae; genus Apodemus; species Apodemus sylvaticus. The sequence continues at coordinate 108,563,816 of NC_067478.1, forward strand.
TTTTGTCTTTGACATTTAGGTGTGTTTCCTGTATGCAGCAAAATGTAGGGTCTTGTTTCCTTATCCAGTCTGTTAGTCTATGTCTTTTTATTGGGGAATTGAGTCCATTGATGTTAAGAGATATTAAGGAATAGAGATTATTACTTGCTGTCATTTTTGATGTTATTTTTATATTTGAGTGATTATCTTCTTTGGGGTTTGATGAGGGAAGGTTACTATCTTACTTTTTCCAGGGTGTAGTTTCCCTCCTTGTATTGGAGTTTTCCTCCTATTATTCTTTGTAGAGCTGGGTTGTGGAAAGATATTGTGTAAATCTGGTTTTGTCATGGAATGTCTTGGTTTCTCCATCTATTGTGATTGAGAGTTTTGCTGGGTATAGTAGTCTTGGCTGACATTTGTGTTCTCTTAGAGTCTGCATGAGATCTGCCCAGGATCTTCTAGCTTTCATTGTCTCTGGTGAGAAGTCTGGTGTGATTCTGATAGGTCTTCCTTTATATGTTACTTGGCCTTTTTCTCTTACTGCCTTTAATATTCTTTCTTTGTTTAGTGTATTTGGGGTTTTAATTATTATGTGGCGAGAGGTATTTCTGCTCAGATCCAGTCTGTTTGGAGTTCTGTAGGCTTCTTGTATATTCATAGGCATCTCTCTCTTTAAGTTGGGAACGTTTTCTTCCATAATTTTGTTAAAGATATTTGCTGGCCCTTTCAGTTGTAAATCTTCACTCTCTTCTATACCTATAATCCTTAGCTTTGGTCTTCTCATTGTATCCTGGATTTCCTGGATGTTCTGGGATACAAGCTTTTTGCATTTTGCATTTTCTTTGACTGTTGAGTCAATGGTTTCTATGGTATCTTCGGCATCTGAGATTCTCTCTTCCATCTCTTGTATTCTGTTGTTTACATTTGCATCTATGGCCCCTGATTTCTTCTCAAGGTTTTCTATCTCCAAAGTTGTCTCCCTTTGTGATTTCTTAGTTGTTTCTACTTCTGTTTTTAGGTCCAGGATGGTTTTGCTCAGTTCCATCATTTATTTGTTTGTGTTTTCCTGTAATTCTTTAAGAGATTTTTTGTGTTACCTCTTTCATGACTTCTGCCTCTTGACTCAAGTTCTCCTGCATTTCTTTAAGTTTTTTTTTTTTTTTTTTTTTTGCCTTTCTTCTTTATTGGCTTCTATCTCTTGAGCCTTATTCTCCTGCATTTCTTTAAGTGATTTTTCTGTTTCCATTATACGGGTTTCTAGCTTATTCATGTTCCCCTGTATTTCTTTAAGAGATTCATTTATGTCCTTTTTGTGTTCTTCTAGCAGCATCATGATCAGTGATTTTAAATCCAAATCTTGTTTCTCTGGTGTGTTGGTATAACCAGGACTTGCTGATGTTGGAGAGTTTGGTTCAGATGCTGCCATATTGCCTAGATTTCTGTTAGTAGTGTTCCTGCGTTTGCCCTTTGCCATCTTGTTCTCTGGATTTAGTTGGTCTTGTCCCTGGCTGGTGTTTGGGCCTCCTGAGGGGCTCTGGGGCTATTACTGCAACACTATATGGCTGGGTTTCCCCTGTAGCAGATTGCTGCTGTGCTGTCCTCCTCTTGGGTCCCCTTGCAGGTCTAGTGTGCTTTGCCCCAGATTGTGTCTGTGGACCAGATGGAGCCAGTGTGCACCCCCAGGGAGCGCCGATGGTGTATGCTGCTGGGACCTCCCCTGCGTGCTAATCACTCCGCTGGGCAGCCGATCCCCTAACCGGGCTGGCGCACATAAGGTTAGCCTGGCCGCCCAGGTCCTGGATCCAGGCAAAAGCCTGGGAGGCCAAGGTCAGATCAAAGTTCCCCTTGGGCTATGACTGTCAACTGGGTCAGCCAGGTGACCAGGATGGTGGGCGTGCGTGCTCGCGCTCCCTGAAAGTGCCAGGAGAGTCTGCTGTGCTAACAATCTCCTGTGCGGGTTGACACACAGATGGCCCACCAAGCTGCCCAGTTCTTGGGGTCAGTCCAGGCCCTGTTGGGGCCTAGACCCACGCTTTGTTAGCCTCAGGCTATGCCTGCTAGCCGGCTCTGCCCGCCAGAGCTCTCTGGTGTCCTGTAGGCAAAATGGCGGCGTGCGCGCCACCCCGGGCAAAAAAAAAACCTGGCTGGGTTGGCACCCCGATGGCCCCCCTAACAGCCCAGGGCCTGGGTGCAGGCCAATGCCCGTCGGGCTCAGACCCCCGTGATGTTGGCCTCGGGTTATGTTTGTGTACCTCAGTCTGTCCGATCTCTCTGGAGTCCGAAACCAAGATGGAGGTGAGCCTCTCCTGACTGGCGGGAGGCCGAGTTCTGAAGTGGCTTCCGTGCAGCGAAAAGCACAGCAAAGCAGCGAAAAGCACAGCAAATCCGCAGCTGCTTGCCGCCTGGCTGGTCAGCGAAGGTCAGTGGTCGTGGGCGCAGGGCCTAACTGGACCCTGTGTCGCCTTGGTTCCACTGCTGATGGCCCTTCAGCTGGAGCAGCCACTGCTGCACTGCTGCCACCTCCGCAGCCGCCACCGAATTCCGCATGGGAGATCTTTTAGTCTTTTGATATCTTCTTCAAAGACTTCTAGTTATTATCACACAGATCTTTAACCTGCTTGTTTTGTTGTTGGTGTTGATTAGTCTTCATTATATTCAGGTAAGTTTCCTGTATCCCTGATCTGTCTGAGACTTATCAGGAAGGAATGTTGGATTTGGTCAAAGGCTTTTCCAGAATCTAATAGAATGATCTTTTTTTTTTCCAGTTTGCTTATATGGATTTCACTGACAGATTTTTCTATGTTGAACTATCCCTGCATGTCTAAGATGAAGCCTACTTTTATTTTTTTAGCATGGTCTTAGATTCAGTTTGCGAATATTTTATTCAGTATTTTGAATCAATGTTCAGGAGAGAAACTGGTTGGTTAATGCTCTTTCTTTGTTGGATGTCTGTGTGATTTTGTTATGAGGGTGATTGTGGTCTCGTAAAATGAATTAGGCATTATCCCTTTTGTTTATGTTGTATGGAATAAATTGAGGACTATTGTTATTTTTTCTTTGAAAGTCTCAAGAGAATTCTGTGCTAAAAGTAGTTTGCTCTGGGCTATTTTGGGTTAGGAGACTTTTTTTTCTATTTTTTTATTTGATATATTCTTTATTTACATTTCAAATGATTCCCCCTTTCCTGGATCCCCCCTCCCCAAAAGTCCCATAAGCCCTCTTCCCTATCCCTATTCCCCAATCTGCCCCCTCCCACTTCCCTGTTCTGGAATTCCCCTACACTGCTGCGCTGAGCCTTTCCAGAACCAGGGGCCACTCCTTCCTTCTTCTTGGGCATCATTTGATATGTGAATTGTGTCTTGGAAATTCCAAACTTCCCCACCGGTCTCATAAGCCCTCTTCCCTTCACCTATTTCCTAATCATCCCCCCACCCCCCAGCCCATTTCCCTGTCCTGGTACTACCCTACAATGGTGAATCAACTCTTTTCAGAACCAGGGCCCTCTTTTTCCCTCTTCTTGGGTATCATTTGATATGCTAACTGTGTCTTGAGAATTCAGAGCTCTGGGCTAATTAATATCTACTTATCAGTGATTGCATTCCATGTGTATTCTTTTGTGATTGGGTTATCTCATTTAGGATGATATTTTCCAGTTCCAACCATTTGCCTAAGAATTTCATGAATTCATTGTTTTTAATTGCTGAGTAGTATTCCATTGTGTAAATATACCACATTTTCTGTATCCATTCCCCCACTGAGGGACATCTCAGTTCTTTCCAGCTTCTGACTATTATAGATAAGACTGCTATGAACATAGTGGAGCATGTGTCCTTATTGCAAGCCGGGGAATCCAGAAGAGGTATAGCAGGGTCCTCTGGAAGTATCATGCCCAGGTTTCTGAGGAACCGCCAGACTGATTTCCAAAGTGGTTGTACCATCTTGCAATCCCACCAGCAGAGGAGGAGTGTTCCTCTTTCTCCACATCCTCACCAACACCTGTTGTCTCCTGAGTTTTTAACCTTAGCCATTCTGACTGGTGTGAGGTGAAATCTCAGGGTTGTCTTGATTTGCATTTCCCTAATGATTAATGATGTTGAACATTTCTTAAGGTGCTTCTCAGCCATCCGAAATTCTTCATGTGAAAATTCTTTGTTTAGCTCTGTACCCCACTTTTTAATAGGGTGATTTGGTTCTCTGGGGTCTACCTTCTTGAGTTCTTTGTATTTTTTAGATATTAGCCCTCTGTCGGATTTAGGGTTGGTGAAGATCCTTTCCCAATCTGTTGGTTGACGTTTTGTCTTTTTGACAGTGTCCTTTGCCTTACAGAAACTTTGTAATGTTATGAGGTCCCATTTGCCAATTCTTTTTTTTCTTTTTTTTTTTATTCGATATATTTTTTATTTACATTTCAACTAATTTCCCCTTTTCTGGCCCCCCACTCCCCGAAAGTCATATAAGCCCCCTTTCCTCCCCCTGTTCTCCCATTCACCCCTTCCCACTTCCCTGTTCTGGTTTTGCCCTATACTGCTACACTGAGTCTTTCCAGAACCAGGGGCCACTCCTCTGTTCTTCTTGGACCTCATTAGATGTGTGGATTACGTTTCATAAGCTATTGGTGTTCTGTTCAGGAACTTTGGGTTGGGAGACTTTTAATAATTACTTTTATTTCCTTTCAGGTATAAGTCTGCTTAAATTGTTTATCTGATACTGATTTAACTTTACTAAGTGAAATCTATTGAGGAAAAACATTTTTTATTGGATATTTTATTTATTTACATGTCAAATGTTTTCTTTTTTCCCAGTTTTTCCCTCAGCAAACCACTTTGCCCATCCCTCTCCCCCTGCTTCTATGAGGGTGCTTCCCCACTGCACCTACCCACTGCCACCTCACCAACCTAGCATTCCCCCACACTGGGGAATTGAACCTTCACAGCACCAAGGGCCTTTCCTCCCACTGGTGCCAGATAAGGCCATCCTCTGCAACATATGCAGCTGGAGCTGTGGCTCCTTCCCTGTGTACTCTTTGGTTGGTGGTTTAGCCCCTGGGAGCTCTGAGGGGGTCTGGTTGGTTGATTTTGTTGTTCTTCCTATGGGGTTCCCCTTCTTCAGTTCCTTCAGTCCTTTCCCTAACTCCTCTATTGGAGTCCCCGTGCTCAGTCCAATGGTTGGCTGAGAGCATCCACCTCTGTGTTTGTCAGGCTCTGGCAGAGCCTCTCAGGAGACTGCTATATCAGGCTCCTGTCAGCAGGCACTCCTTGGCATCAGCAATAGTTTCTGGGTTTGGTGTCTGTATGTGGGATGGGATCCCAGGTGGGGCTGTCTCTGGATGGTCTTTCCTTCAGTCTTTGCTCCACACTTTGTCTCCATATTTCCTTTAGATGGGGTAAACATTTCCGTTCAGTTTAGATTTTCCAATTTTGTGGAATACAGGTTTTTTAACGTATGAACTAATGATTATTTGGAATTCCCTGCTTTCTGTTGTTTTGGCCCCTTTACCTTTCTAATTTTGTTGATTTGGATGTTCTCTTTTGTCTTTTAGTTAGTTTGGATAAGGGTTTGCCTATCTAGTTGATTTTCTCAAAGCGTCAACTCTTGGTTTCATTGATTCTATGTATTGTTCTGTTTCTCTTAATGTTTTCAGCCTCAGTCTGATTATTCCTTGTCACGTCCTGCTCTTGGGTAAGCTTGCTTCTTTTTGTTCTAGAGCTTTCTGGTGTGCTGTTAACTGGCTAGAATTGGATCTCTCCAGTTTCTTCATGAAGGAAGTTAATGTTGTGAACTTTCCACGTAGCACTGCTTTCAATGTATCTTATGAGTTTGGGTATATTGTGCCTTCATTTTTATTGAATTCAAGTAAATTTAGTTTATTTCTGCCTTTTCCCAGTAGTCATTCTGTAGAGAATTGTTCAGTTTCCATGAGGTTTGTAGGTTTTTTGTTATTTCTGTTGTTGTTGACATTCAACATTAATCTATGGTGGCCTGATAAGATAACAGGGGGTTATTAAAATTTTCTTGCATCCTTTGAGTTTTACTTTGTGACTAAGTATGTGGTCAGATTTGGAGAAAATTCTGTGAGGTGCTGCCAGGAAGGTATATTCTTTTGTGTTTGGGTGGAATGTTCTGTAGTTAGCTGTTAGGTCCATTTGGTTCATGAAGTCTGTTAGCTCCTCTATTTCTATGTTTAGTTTTTCTCTGGATGATCTGTTTGTTGGTAGGAATGGGATATTAAAATCTCCCACCATTAATGTCTGATGTACAATGTGTGATTCAAGCTTTAGTAATATTTCTTTTACAAATGTGGATGCTCTTGCATTTATCACATGAATGTTAAGAATTGAAATGGGATGTTGGTGAATTTTTCCTTATCTCTTTGGATTAATTTTGCTTTGAAGCCTATTTTGTTAAAAATTATAATAGCTATACCCTCTTACTTCTTGGGCCCATTTGTTTAGAAAATCTTTTTCCAACCATTTACTCTAGGTAATGTGTATCTTTGATGTTGAGGTGTGTTTCATGTATGCGGCAGAAGGATGAATCTTGATTTTCTGTATTTTTATTGGGAGAATTGAATCCATTGATTGAGAAATATTAATGACAAATGATTTTTAATTCCTGTTATTTCATTGGTGGTGGTGATGGGTGTGTGTGTGTGTGTGTGTTTGAGAGAGAGAGAGAGAGAGAGAGAGAGAGAGAGAGAGAGAGAGAGAGAGAGAGAGAGAGTGCACATGCTTCCCTTCTTTTGGTTTTGCTGTTCAGAGATTATTTGTATCCTGTGTTTTCATGGGTGTAGTTAAACTCCCCTGGGTTGGACCTTTCCTTCTAGTACTCTCTGTAGGGCTGAATGCAGATAGATATTGTTTAAATTTTACTTTATTATGGAATATCTTATGTGTGGTGATTGAAAGTTTTGTTGGGTAGTCTGGGCTGGCATCTGTGGTCTCTTAGTGTCTGTAGAACATGTATCCAGGCCCTTCTGGCTTTTAGAGTTTCCTTTGAGAAGTCAAGTGTGAGTTTAATAGGTTTGCTTTTATTTGTTAGTTGCTCTTTTTCCCTTTCAGCTTTCAATATTCTTTCTTTGTTCTGTATGTTTAGTGTTTTGATTATTATGCAGCAAGAGGACTTTCTTTTCCGGTCCAAGTATTTGGTATACTCTAAGCTTCTTGTACCTTTATCGGCATGTCCTTCTTTAGATTAGGAAAATTTTCTTCTATGATTTTGTTGAAAAATATTATCTGGGCCTTTGAGGACGGATTCTTCTTTTTCTTCTATTTCCGTTGTTTTTTGGTTTGGCTTTTTTCATAGTGTCCCATATTTTCTGGATATTTTATGACAGTAATGAAATTGTTTATATTTGGCATTTCTTTGAATGATTTATCTATTTTCTACAACATCTTCAATGCCTGAGTATCTCTCTTCTGTCCCTTGTATTCTGTTGACGATGCTTGCATCTGTACAAACAAAAAAACTTTGTGTTTGCTTACCTAGATTCTTTATTTCCAGAGTTCCCTCACTTTGTGTTTTCTTTATTGATTCCATTTTTTATTTTCAGATCTTAAATAGCTCTATTCATTTTCTTCAACTGTTGTTTTTTTCCCCCGGTTTTCTTTGAGGAATTTATTCATTTCCTTCAATTGTTTGGGTTTTCATGGATTTTTTTTGTGGGATTTATTCATTTCCTATTTAAGGACCTCTATCATTTTCATAAAGTTAGATTTAAGGTCATTTTCTTGTGCTTCAGCTATACTCAAATATTTAGGACTTGCTTTCATAGGATATTTGGGCTCTGGTGCTGATGTATTTTCCTTGCTGATGTTGGTTCTGCTTCTTACACTGGCATCTAGGCTTCCGGATTTAGGATGACTGTAGGTATGGTACTGATTTTTGAGTCTGTCTTTGTTGGATGTATGTTTTGTTCCTTGTTTTCTGATGACCTCTAGTCCAACAGAGAGTCTCATCTCAAGCTGGGGGATAGAATATATTGATAAGGATATGAGTTGGCATTGGGAATAGTGTTGGAGAGCTCGGAGAAAGCGGAGGACATCTCAGGTGGACTGCCTTTCTGGAGTCTGGAGGCTAGTGTGGTCTCCATCTCAGTTCACCTATCTGTTCTTCTGGCTGTCTTGGCCTGTACCTATTCTTCTGCCTGGCATGGACTGTATGCGAACAGCAGATATCCACACAGTGGGTGGTGGGGCATGGCAGTGGGGTGAGCAGTGGTGGCAGGAAGAGGTGGCAGTGGGTTGGTTCTTTGGGATATGAACCAAGGGTGTGGAAGGGTTCTGAGTGCAGGTGGGCCTCTTACTTGTTCTTCTGACTTGCCTGGTTGCTTTTTATGTATGATAATATAGAATTAGCTTAAGGATAGATTGGTGATAATTTTTTTCCCAGAGAATAATGAATTTGTTTCTAATAGATAAAAATACTAACAATCGTAACTGTTACATAACATTGGCAAAGAGTGAGATGATTCAAAAGTAGGTTTTCTTCTTTATTATAACTTCTTTCTGTCTCAGTCCTATAGTGTAGATCTTCCAAGCCTCAGTCTGAAGCCTGGAAATTTAGGAGGCTTCTGTTTCTTGGCGTGCCCTTCCTTCCACACAGTCAGCCTGCTTAGGCTGCTCTTTTTCACCTGTCACACAATTAGCACACTTCATCCAGTATTGATTCTGCAAGGCTATACTGGAAGAGGAATTGCTCAAATATCATGGTCAGAGGAGAAATGCCCATTATTTCCTGGGAATTATCTTTGTAGTTCTTAATTGGCTTGCTAAAAAACAATAGTAGTAATAATAAAAACCTATGGAGACCATGCACTTACATAAGTATACTTTTCTATATTTTCCCCACTGAAAAGTTAGATCAAACATTTTGCTCTCATCATCAGAAATAAACCTGTTCCCTTGTATTTCCTTTTTATGAATAGTGAACAGTATATCTTTGACAGTTCTTTCACATTGGAGTTTTTATATTTTCGTTTCAGATAGCCTCGTTATTTCCCATGTATGTTGTGGGATACATTGAGCCAAGCAAATTTCAGAAGATCATTTACATCAACATGGTAACATTTTTATATTACATCTCATTTTGTAAAGCATAACTGTTTTCTGGGATACTTCTTTTTTTTTTTTTTTTTGGTTTTTTTTTTTTTTTTTTTGGTTTTTTGAGTCAGGGTTTCTCTGTGTAGTCCTGGCTGTCCTGGAACTCATTCTGTAGACCAGGCTGGCCTCGAACTCAGAAATCTGCCTGCCTCTGCCTCCCAAGTGCTGGGATTACAGGCGTGCGCGACCGCTGCCCGGCCGGGATACTTCTTTTTTGATAGCATTTGAGGTACAAGATATCAACAACATTATGTCAGGGTGTGCTGTCCTGTGCTTTTGCCGGCAACCATACAGCAGATGGACTGTCCTCTCTTAAGATGTGCATATTTTTCTTTGTGTGTGTATGAGTTTTTGTCATATGCATGCATATGCATTAAGTGCATTTCATGCCCATAGAGTGAAGAAGAAGTCATCGGATCTCCTGGAGCTGTAGTTACAGATAGTTGTGAGTTGCCATGTGAGGGCTGGGAACTGAACCTAGATCTTCAGCAAGAGCAGCATGTGCTCTAAGCTGCTGAGCCCCGTCTTCAGCCCTTTAATTTTTACTTTTACACTTTAATATTGTCATTATTTTAAAATTCCTCTTCTCCTTTACACCTGCTTTTGTTAACATTGTACAACTGCAAAATTCTGCAACTGAATTTTTTTATATTATTGTATTTTTATCTTAATTTCCAAACACTTCCTTTAAAAAACTAAATGATAAAATAAATCTTACATAAAATGATGCAACAAATCACTAGTGAAAACATATTTATCACTGTCTTAATATGTCACTCCATTATTTAAACTATAGAAACCATGGGAGCATGTAGAAGATAGTTTAAATTCTGTTATAAGTAATTTATAAACTTGAATTTTAATACTTCGATCCTGGCAGTAACTTGAAATTCTATTTTTATTTGGCCAAACACATTAATATTTATATGAATGAAATTTATATAATGATGTGATCAGAGTATATGAGCTATTATGTGAAAAGGTCATGACAAAATATATTGTGCACAACTAATAAAAAAGCTAAAGACATAATTGCCTACCTGCTTCCAAAGTACAACTACATGTAGTGACTATGAATCATTTTTGTCTCTGTTTTCCAGTGTTCTGTTGCCCTGTGCTTCATTTTGATGTTTGGAAACACAATGTACTTAAGTTCTTATTATTCCTCATGTTTGTTAGTGACATGGGTAAGTTGGCAGAAAGTAGAGTGACAGTGCACCTGGGAAGACATCTTTTTGCATTAGGATTGCTAGTATCTCATTTGTGGAGGGAAAGAGGATATTCTCACTTCTGGCTTATGCCTATCAGAGGCTTGGCTAAAAGTAATAAAATGGATTTATTGAAGTATCACTCTCAATAAAGGCAATAAAATATGGTGGTTTGTTTTTCAAGAGTGCCTCAAGCCTGCTTAGGTCTGCCTAAAATAAAATAGTACAACACTAGACCCCTGCTGATATCTGCTAATCTAGCTATTATCTGCCCTAAACTCAGCTAGTCCATCACCCCTTTACCCGCAAAGCAACGTAGAAAAATCACTAACATCCAATCTTGCCTGCAAAGACCTGTGCCTAATAAGCATTAAAATAAATATTATGTGACTGTAGAAATGAAGCTACTAAAGTTTTGCTGAGGAAAAACACAGGTGTAATCAACAGAGGGACATATAGGGGCTCTATGATGTGTGGGATTGTGCCTTTCTGATCAGGTGATAATGAGGAGACAGAGAAAAGGCCCTGCGTCTGCATTATAAAGACTGACAGTGCACAGCAAGGTTGCTTTTCTTTGGGTGATGCCAGTCATTCCCAGTATTACAGCATCCCACCTACTTTGGCCAGCAGTTACCTGCAGAGAAGGAACCACCTGACTCAGTGACAACTAAGTACACCAAGCACTTTGCTCTATCTTCATGGAAGTTTATATTGTCCATAATTTGAAAAGTCAATAATTAAGGCAAAATTACAGATGTAGTTGTGATAGGAAAGAGGGTCTATACAACATAAATCTTAATTTTCCTTCATCCATTTTTTTTGGTTGCATATCTTTTAGGCAATAATGCAAAAGAAAAACAAACTCCAAAAATTGGGAGCCACTGAACTCCAGTTTTGGGTAAGATTTCATATTTTTAATTTTTTTACTTCATTTTTATTTATTAAGCATAATGAAATATGTTTCAATAAATAAATTCATCAATAAATAAATGTAATGGTATCCCATATTCCATTTGAGGCCTTTCTATAGCTTATAGTAAAAATGGAGAAGCATTTGTAGTAGATAATATGACACTTCTAAGATACAGTATACTTAATTTTAGAAAGATATTATTTTGACAAAATTAGTGGACATCAAATTATTTTTTACCTATGAACTATTAAAAGCAGTAACTAGAACTGGGGGCAGGTGGCCTTTAGAAAAAATTGCCAAACTATATATCAAAATCTATTGTTTTAGTATTTCCTACTGGCAAAGACTGAGTAGGAATTCTATCAGTAGCCAGCAGACAAAAGTGTGGAGGGAAACCCAAAAGGTTAAGTCAGGGACATGCTCCACCCTGATGATCTGACATTGGTATTCCTCTCTGGCCTCAACGGGGAACCATGGAGGCCATCAAGACAGGTAACAAGAAGACAGCAGAGTCAGTCTTCTTTCTATAATTGCAACAAAATACCCCAGAAAATCACCCTGAAGGAGAAATGGTGTATTTTTCCCATGGGTCTGAGGTGCCGGGCTACTGCTCAGGTGTCTGAGGTGCCGGGCTACTACTCTTGGCCCTGCTGTTTCTAAGAAGCAGTGGTGAGGAGTACTACAGCAATGGGGATGTGGTTACTCAGAGCTGCTCACCTTCTCCAGTGCAGAAGAAAAAGAGAGGGGAGGGAAGGAGGAGGCAAACTTTCATAATGAGAGGTCCCACCACCAAACTCAGTTAGTCTAGGAACTGGTGAGCGGATTGATATTGGAGAACACTTGTCATCCAGTCCCCTCCCAGAGCCTTTGGTTCTGGGTCCTACTGTGCTGAGCTTGGCTCCTCTGAGAAAGCTCTGCTTTCAGCACTCCTGCTTTGGAAGACATTTGAGATCCAAACTAAAATAACTGGAAAGGAATGAGCTCTTTCCTCCTTACAAACCTGATGTCTGCCACCCTCCCCTTAGTAGCAAGAGGACTCGTGAGGCAGATTCTCTTTTAATGGACATGAATTTGGGTTGGGACGAAGCCACACAAGGCGCCAGGTGCACTAAACTAACAGAAGCAGCTCTGCAGAGATTCCAAAAACTAAATTATTATTTTATTAAAAGTATGTAAAAAGTCAGGGATTATATATGTTGAAATATAGTATCGTTTTAGGTTAAGATGGGGGTGTTAAAAGCACATTCTCTATGACATGATTCATAACCCACCAGATGCAGTGGCAACCACCAATCACAGTGAGAATGAGAAAGTCCTTACTCCTGAGAATGAGAAAAATGAGTTAGAAAAGGCAATCACCAAGTGTCAGCACTGAGATGAACAGAGTGGTGGAATCATTGGAAAATTGTCTTTATTTTTGCTAATTATTTTAATTGTACAGAATTATAGGGTACTATGTGATCATTTGGGACTTGTATATAGTGTATAGTGATGTATATAGTGTATAGTGATATATATAGTGTATAGTGATGTATATAGTGTATAGTGATTAGAGTAAGCTTTTCTAACTCCTTAGCTATTAATAAAGTGTATTACCTTGTAATCGTTTTGTGTATTTATGATATAAAATATAATATTTCAGTTACTGTATGCCATTGCTCTGACCACAAGGGTGACTCCTACCTCTCCATATTAATTTATGTTTAGGGCATGCCTGTCTTCTTGCTTTCATAAAACACAGGAGGTTATCGTGAACTAGAGTCATACCTTGGTGTGAAATGCACATATTCTGTTCTTATTGGCACTCTGGGTTTACAGCCAAAGAAAACAACATCAATATATCACAGAGACACCTGACAGTTGATGTTTATGGTGCACTATCCTCAATAACTAAGACATGGAATCAATGTAGGTGCTTATCATTAGAAAAAGAAAATGAGGTGCACCTATGCACAATATAATATCACCAGTTATGAATAAGAATGATATCCTGTGATATATAGAAAATTCACAAGGCTGGAGGGCATTATACATAATGAAAGAAGTCAGGCACAAAAAACCAACAGCCTGTTCTTTCCCTTGTGTGGATGCTTTACAAACCTTGACTGGAATGTATTCCTGATTACTGCAGGCTGTGAAGAATGGAGCAGGAGGGGAGTGGGAGACTGAACGATGGGCATTGGATGATCTGAGGAACTTTTAAAAACAGTCACCATAAAATGCTTCATTAACATATTTAGATATGAGATTATAAGACATCGGGAAATAGAACGTTTTAAAAAGAGAATTTGAGAATGATATAATTGAGAAATACAATAACTTTAAGTTTAAAATCCCGTGCCTATGTTAATAGCAAGAATGAATGGCAGCATCTCTAGTAGACAGATGAGGCAGGAGAAACAACTTGATCTAAATCAAGAACAGAATGGAGACATGGCTGTATCTCAGAAATGCATGGGCAAGAAGAAACGATCTGATATATTTATATTACCAGAATTCTAGAGGGGTTCAAAATTAGGCTAGGAAATACTTGAAAAGCAATGAATGAAACCTCCTACAATCTGTCAAGAGATAAATCCTGGTTAAGATAAACCCAGTGATATTCAAGGTAAGATACAATATAAGAAAAATTTGGAAAATGAAAACTAAAGAAAGAAATCTTGATATCAGCTAGGGGAAAATAGAGCTTTGCCCAGAAGGGTAAAACTGAGAAGAATTACAGCATCTGAAGATTCTCATATCCAAGTATGGAAGCTGTCAGGAGCCGGAAGGATTCTTGTCAATGTCTGAAGAAAATGTCAATTAAGAATTCTGTATATAGTGAGTGTGTCCATTTCCATTACTTTTCTGTTGCTATAAAATACCATCACTAGAGTCAACTTCTAGAAGGAAGAATTTATTTCTCCTTACAGCTCTAAAGAGATAAGAGTCCATCATGGTGGGAGGCATGGCAGCAGGAGCAGGAAGCTGGGAGTTCACATTTCAACCACAAGCAGACAGCAGAGACTGTGGAACTGAAGCGACATGAGACTTTGAATTGTCAAAGCTTCAGGGAAGAACCAGCCAACAAGGTGTCACCTCCCGAAACTCAGTAAACAGCACCACCACCCAGGTTAATGGAGACAGGTTAATGGGGACATTTATCACTCAAACGACTATAGTGTCATTTAAGAAGAATGAAAGGAGAATCAAAGGCATTCTCAGATCAAGGATAGCTAATGGAATTTATTAAGAAAGAAACAATGGAGGATTAATTTTATTCATAAAAGAGCAAGGAATGAGGAAAGGGAAACTTTTAGAAGTGGGTGGGGAAATAGTTTATTGGTGGCCTCTGACTGGCATGTACCAACAAAACGGAAAAGAAGAAAAAAGACAGAAAAAGGAGGAATATCTATTTTTAACATGTCATGTATGTACACATATGTACATAATACACAGAAGCTTCTATAGTAGGAGGTTTCCTTATGCCTTTTTCTACAAGACTTTAATGCTGTTTAGTCCTCCTCATATACGCCTCTACTCTGCCCTCGTATTTCCCACCCCAATTTAATCCTTCTTGCTTGATAACCATTCTTCCCCTTTACCAATTCAGACCACTTCACCCTATCTCTTCTCTCTTGAAAACATGCTCCCCCACCCCCACAGTTCCTTACTAATTTCCAGGACTGTGTGGGTATTTCAAACAGAACAGTCATATTTGAAGATTCGGATTTAACATCCACAAATAAAAGAAAACATAACAACTGTTCTTCGGTGTCTGCCTTACCTCACTTGGATTATTTCCAGCTCTGATCGTTTACCTGTGAATTTCATAATTTCACTTTTCTTAACAGCAGAGTAGTACAGCAATGTGTAAATATACCACATTTTCATTATGCATTCATGAGTTGATGGACACCAAGGTTGGCTGCTTCCCCTTCTCATCTGTTGTGAACATGGGAGTAATGAATCTAGTTGAGCGGGGATCTCTGTAGTAGGATATAGAGTCCTTCCGGATTTACTTCCAAGAGTGGTACAGGTGTGGGTCTGTGATAGATCTATTTTCAGCTTTAGGGAGCCTTCTATACTGGTTTTCATAGTGCCAGTAGCTGTTTCAACTCCCGCTAGCAGTGAATACATGCTACACTCCCCTCATCCACTGCAGCATTTATTGTCATTTTTGTTTTGTAATATTAGACTTTCTGAATGAAGTAAAATGAAACTTCAAAGTTTGCAGTTTGGATGGCTAAGGATGTTGAACATTTTTTTACAATGTTTCTCAGATGTTTGTGCTTTTTTTTTTTTTACTAGATATTTTCTTTATTTACATTTC
This sequence comes from Apodemus sylvaticus, assembly GCF_947179515.1. Taxonomy (NCBI): domain Eukaryota; kingdom Metazoa; phylum Chordata; class Mammalia; order Rodentia; family Muridae; genus Apodemus; species Apodemus sylvaticus. The sequence continues at coordinate 108,579,326 of NC_067478.1, forward strand.
AAATGTTATCCCCTTTCCTCATTTCTCCTCAAAAAAACCCCTATCCCAACCCTGTCTAACTCACCAACTCACTCACTCCCATTTCCCTGTCCTGGAATTCCCCTACACTGGGGCATTGAGCCTTCACAGGATTAAGGGCTTCTCCCACTGATGTCCAACAAGACCATCTTCTGCTACATATGCGGCTAGAGCCATGGGTCCCTGGGAGCTCTGGGAGTACTTGTTGGTTGATATTGTTGTTCCTCCTATGAAGCTGCAAACCCCTTCAGATCCTTGGGTCCTTTTTCTAGCTCTCCACTATTGGGGATCCTGTGCTCAGTCCAATGGATGGCTGTGAGTATTCACTTCTGTATTTGTCAGGCACTGGCAGAGCCTCACTGGAGACAGCTTTCTCAGGCTCATATCAGCAAGCACTTGTTGGTATCCATGGATTGCAAGCTGGTTCAACCACTCTGGAAATCAGTTTGGCGGTTCCTCAGAAAATTGTACATAATACTACCTGAAGACCCAACTATACTGTTCCTGGGCATATACTCAGAAGATGCTCCAAAATGTAATAAGGACACATGCTCCGCTATGTTCATAGCAGCCTTATTTATAGTAGCCAGAAGCTGAAAAGAATCCAGATGTTCCTCAACAGAGGAATGGATATAGAAAATGTGGTACATTTATACAATGGAGTACTACTCAGCTGTTAAAAACAATGAATTCATGAAACTCTTAGGCAAATGGGTGGATCTAGAAAATATCATCCTGAGTGAGGTAACCCAATTACAAAAGAATACACATGGTATACACTCACTGATAAGTGGATATTAGTCCAGAAGCTCAGAATACCCAAGGTACAACTCACAGACCACATGAAGCTCAAGAAGAAAGAAGACTAAAAGTGTGGATACTTCAGTCTTCCTTAGAAGGGGGAACAAAATACTCATGGGAGGAAATACAGAGACAAAGTGTGGAGCTGCAACTGAAGGAAAGGCCATTCAGAGACTGCCCCTGGGGGGGGGGTGGATCCATCCCATAAACAGTTAATAAACCCAGACACTATTGTGGATGCCAACAGATGTTTGTGTTCTGTTGAGAGTCCTACCTAGCTAACTCATGCCCCACTTTGACTGTCAATCTTAATTTCTGCACTCTTGGTCTTCTGCTGAGAAAGTCCTTTCCTATGCCACTTAGTCCAAACCATTCCCTACTTTCTCCTCCCTCAGGTTCAAGACATTAGGTCTTATGTTGAGATTCTTGATCATTTGGAGTTTATTTTAATGCAAGATGTAAGAAAAGGATCAAGTTCCATTCTTCTGCCTGAGCTATCTAGTGACCAGCACAATTTCTTAAAGATATTGTCTATCCCTAGTGTCAACAATTAATAAATGGGACCATATGAGACCAAAAACCAAGTCCAGCAAAGGACACCCCTCATCAAGTGATGAGACCACCTACAAATGGAAAGATTTTTATTTTATTTTACCAGACTTGTATCTAATGGAGGGTTAATATGTAGAACACACAAAGAATTCTAGGGTCCTTTGTTTTGCCAATCAGGGAAAGTAGACTAGATAACCATGCCCAGCATGAGTTCCCTGCTTTTAAACTTGGCTACTTTAGAATATAGCTCTCACTATTGTACCTTTGGGAATCCTGCTGTTTTGGTTGTTACAGTTCATAGGCAGCATATCTGTGTAAGAAATTTAATTGCTTTTCTCCCTTGGCAGCTTACACAGCTACTCCCAGAACTCTGAGAGGTAGTCCCTAGTGAGGAGGCTTCCAGGTTGGTTCCAACTCAATTCCACTCAAATAACAGAGTCAAGAAAACAAAAGACCCAGCTTAAAAAAAGAAACCCCCCAAAAACAATGAAAAACCCAACAACAACACAAACAAACATAGCAACAAGAATGGACTACGGATGTATGCAAGGAGTTTTCAAAAGAAGAAATAAAAGGTTAAAATGTTTTCCCCAACCTGTTCATCACTCTTAAAATTATTTAAATAGAAATTCAAATTACTCTGAGATTTCACCTTACCCCAGCCAGAATGGCTACAATAAAGAAAGCTCTGATAACAAATGCTGGTAAGGAGGTAGGAAAAGGGAAACCCTAATTCACTCTGGATCCAGTCACCAGGAAAAATAAAGGTGGCGAGTCCTCCACATGCCAGAAGTAGATATCTCACATGGCTTGTGTGGTCTGCCACTCTCTGGCACACACCCAAAGGACTACTCCACAGATTCTTGCTCAATCAACCATGTTTGCTGCAGCTCTACTCAGAATAGCTAGGAAATGAAAGAAATGTGAATATCCTTTGATCGATACATAGGTAATGAAAATGTGGTACATATGAACTGTGGAAAACTATTCACCTGTAAGGAAGAATGAAATACAATTTTCAGGTAAATGGAAGGAAGAGGAATATGTACTGAATGAGGTACCTCAGAAAGACAAATAAGATATGCTCTTCCCTATTTGTTGATCCTGGTTCTGAACCTTCACATGTGAGCATTTTTTTTCCTGTAGAAAGACTCATATTCTTCCCAATGTAGGGAAAATATTAATAAAAAAATTTTTTTGAATTGGCTACACTCTTCTCTCTAACTCCTTTCAGACTCTCTAACTCCCATTTCCCCATTCCTCAACTTCAGGTACCTCCCCCCCTCATCTTTTAATAACTTATGGAGTCTAGTATGTGCTGTTCACACTCTGTTGTTGGTGTATTAGTGACCACACTCTTAATGAGAATAGACTTTCCCTCCTACAGAAGTCACAGCTATCTTTCCAGAGCTCCTCCGCTATGTATGGGGCTTCCTCAATCATACCAAAGTGTAGACTAGCTTGGCTTGTTCAGGGCAAGTGCAGGCAGCTGCAGCTGCATGAGTTCTTTACTACAGTGATACTGTTCCTGGCATGTCCAGAAGATACACTCCCCTCCATCCTTGGGATCTTAATATTTCTTACCCTGCTCCTTTATCCACTGTTCTTCAATGTTCTCTCTGAGGCTTGATTTTTAGCTGAGGATAATGTTTAAGAATAAAATTGTCTCTGTCTCCAAAGAGACTAAAGGGTAGCTATTTTTGTTTGGTTTCTTTTTTGAATTATCTTTAGATTTAGGGTATGTAGTACCATGATGTTTTAGGTATTTTCTCACAGTGTCACAGTGTTAATCAAATTTAATTCCTTGCCAGTCAACAGAACTGAGAAGGGCTTTCCTTGTCTCACCATTTCCTCCTCACTGCATGCTGGTGCATCTCACATGGCTTAGTCTTGATCTGCTACTCATAGTAATGACTATTTTAACTGAGTCATGTCCTATTTATTTTCTAGCTAATCCAAGGCTGTTCTTGGTGGTGTGGAACAATTATTTTGAAATTTCTGACATCTAAAATCTGTGGTGTTTCAGACCATGTAAGTACATTCTGCTTAAAATGTAAATAAAATTTCTAACAATACACAACTGGGTAAGAACTTGAAGAAGCCTATTCATGTCTCTTCACTGTTCAGGGGCTCCTATTTGGCCAGGTCCCAAGCACATACTCTGCAAAGCTGATCCGAAAATTCTTCAAATCCATCCCATATACAGTCACCAAACCCAGACACTATTGTAGATGTCAATAAGCATGTGCTGACAGGAGCCTGATGTAGCTGAATCCTAGAGGCTCTGCCAGTACCTGACAAATACAGAGGTGGATGCTCTCAGTCAATTATTGGACTGAGCATAAGGTCCCCAATTGAGGAGTTATAGAAAGGACTGAAGGAACTGAAGGAGTTTGCATCCCCATAGGAGGAACAACAATATGAACCAACCTTAACCCCCCAGAACTCCTAGGAACTAAACCACCAACCAAAGTGTATACATGGAGGGACCCATGGATCCAGCTGCATATGTAGCAGAGGATGGCCTTATTGGACATCAAAGGGAGGAGAGGCCCTTGGTGCTCAGAAGGCTTGATGCTCCAGTATAGGGGAATGCCAGGACAGGGAAGTGGGAGTGGGTGGGTTGGGAGGAGTATGGGATAGGGGGTTTTGGGAGGGGAAACCAGGAAAAGGGATATTTGAAATGTAAATAAAATATCTAATAATATAATTCTGTGAATCAACAAGGGATAGTGAATGGCCAGGGAAAATGTCTCAGTGGATACCAGAATAGTCTTCCAGACTCAAAGCTAAGAATTTCTTTAGTAGTAACTTGTACTATTTCAGCTAAAGATAAACATGTGCTTAATGATAATTTTCCCATTACTGAAGATGTCAATATATGACCAGTGTATACTTACCTATGAAATATGGAACTTTTTTTTCAATATAGTTTTGCTAATTAAGTATTAGGAGATAAAATTATGTTTTGGTACATTCTTATTGTGTAAAACCATGTTAACAGCTCTTTGTATTTTAATCTGTTGGATAATAAAAATGGATTTCTTACCTCTAATTTGGTAAAAGAAATATTTATTTGCTTAAAGAAAATATTTTAAAGAAAATCCTCTTTAAAGATCTACCCCCAACTTGCTAACTAGTTTAAGGAAAGGAAAACCATGCATGCACACACATTATTTCTAGCACTACCTATTAAGAAGTAAGCATAGCATACATGAATGTAACAAAAGAAAGTGTAGGAAGAAAGTTTCCTGGTCTAATACTGTCCAGTGTTGGCTCATCCTGTACAGAATCACATTACCCTTGGCAACCAATTGTGGCACTGCTTCTGTAAAAGCAAAAGTAGTGAGAATCGCTGACAGAATGTTACACCCTCACATAAAAGAACGTCTACATGTAAAACCTTGCTTCCTACTTACTGAGATGGTAACCATGGCTTCTTTGGTATTTTTGTTGTTTCCGTTTTCTGGAATGTGAGGCACCAGTTTTCTTTATTATCCTCAACGGTTTTCTTTAGTAAAATACATTTTTTATTTAACTTTATTTAGACTGTTTAGACATTATACACTTGGCTGGCTGGTTATTTTCACAATTTAACTCAATCTCTGAAAATTTAAAAAGAATCATACACATTGCCATTGGATGAAATAAAAATACAGTCCAATCATTTTATGATAAATTATCAGATTATAAATCCATAATTAATGGTGTTATGGTAGTCCTAAATGACTTTCTCTAAGTGAAATTTTAGTATTTTTTATTGTTATTATTAGTTACTAGGAGTATTTTAAATTTAAAAGTGGTAACTCTTATTGACCCAGTATTGGTCAATAAGTGGAGAACACTGATAACCATCAAAGTTGGTAAAATGATTTTTGTGTCAGAGAATTTGAGTTAAGGTTCCATATAACAAAGACAGTGGAAACTTGTCTCCTCGGTGGCAGAAAGCAAGGGTTCTCAATTGACTTTGTTGATGGTGTCATATAAGTCAAAATAGTAAGTGTATCCATGATTTCTATGAGGGAGAGTTCTCATGTTTAACAGACGAATGGATGTCTGAAAGTGTTAAGTACCAAACATAGGCAGTATGTGGGACTTTGTGAAAACCACAATACATAGAAAGGTTTATGATTTGCAGTTCACTGAGAGGTAAACTGAAAGTCTCCCCTTCCCCCAAACACATATTATAGGATTATAAATGTCACAAACTCCACAGTAGTTTATTTCAGGCAATCACTGGCTTCAGCCTTACAATCTCTGATGGCTTTTTCTGCCTTCTTTCCACTCCTTATCATCTCTGTGTTTTTTTATTAGCGGTCATTCATTTTTGCCTTATTTTCTTCCAGATTCGCCTGAGTGACCTTATAGCAGCCAGGATCCTAAGGTACACAGATTTTGATACCTTAATATACACCTGTGCTCCTGAATTTGACTTCATGGAACAAGCGGTAAGAACGTTTGTTTCATTCTCTGCACACATACAATGATTTTGCGGTATGCTAGCTTTCCACTTAGTTTGAAACAAAACAAAATTTGTACTTGGAAACCCACAACTTACTCTATTCTCCTGTAGAGTTTGCTAACCATATGGCATTTATCACAAATTTAATCTATCAAACCGATGCCTAAGTAGCCTGCACCTAGAAGAACTGTGGATGATAGCTAAATCAGTGAACTGAGAAACAGTCTTGATTGAAGTCATCATTGCTTTTACAAACAATTTGCCTTGAGTAATCTAGGCCCTCGAGATTCCAGTTAGGAAAGCGAAATTAAAATTCTTTTTTAAAAAAGAAAGTTGTAACAGGTTGTTGCCTAAAAAGGCAAATGGCTAGTGAATCTTTGTAAACAAGTAGAACTTGTTTTAAGTTATAGAATGGCTGGCCAGTCACCTTTAAAAAGGGCTCACGCTAAGAGGCTTTAAAGCATTGCCCTGCTGGAGGATAATATTGTCTAAGGGCAATAACCATGTAACATAATTATTTCATTTACATTTGAAATAACTAGACACATTGACTTTTATGGGTGCTTAAAGACCCAATGAAGTGTTCTTCCTCAACATGCTGCTTAATTTTACTTTTTAGACTATAAAAATGTTGTCTCTGGATCTGTCTTTGCCTAATACCCACAAATTCTAAGTTAACATAATAATGGCATGTTATTATTTCATATCTCTTAAATCAGAAACTTTTATTGGCAACAAATTATCTGTTAGGCATTTTATCGTAGGACTTCAGAGAGAAAAATGACTTGTTTCTCTATTTTTTTAAATAAATTTATCATTTAATCTTTTTTTTTTTTTACAGTCCAGACTTTATCCCCCTCCTGCTCCAACTGTTCCACATCCCACACCTCCTTCTCCCATCTCCAAGAGATGCCCCACCCCCATAGGCCACCAGACCTTTCTACTCCCTGAGGCTCCAAGACTCTTGAGGGTTAAGTGCATCTTCTCTGATTGAGTCCAGACCTTGCAGTCCTCTGCTGTATATGTACTGGGGGCCTCATATCAGCTGGTGTGTGCTGCCTGGTTGGTGGCTCAGTGTCTGAGAGATCCCAGGTGTCCAGGATAGTTGTGACTGCTAGTCTTCCTGTAGGATTGCCCCTCTCAGCTTCTTCCAGCTTCTCTATAATTCAGCCACAGAAGTCACCAGCTTCTGTTCATTGGTTGGGTGTAAATATCTGCATCTGACTCTTTCAGCTGGTTTTGGGGCCTTTTGGAGAGCAGTCCTGATAGGCCTCTGTTTGTAAGCACACCAGTATATCAGTAATAGTGTCAGGCCTTGGAGCCTTCACCTGAACTGGATCATAGTTTGGGCCTGTCACTGGACCTACTTTTCCTCAGGCTCTTCTCCATTTTTTCCCTGCAGGTTTTTTCAGGCAGGAAAAATTCTGGGTCAGAATTTTGACTGTGGGATGGCAACCTTCCCCTCCATTTGATGCTCTTTCTACTGGAGGTAGACTCTATATGAGTTACCTTTGCCCACTGTAGGGTATTTCATCTAAAGTCCCTCCCTTTGAGACCTGTGAGTCCCTCACCTCTCAGGTCTCTGATACATTCTAGAGGGTTCCCCCACCTCCTACCTTCCAGGGTTGCCTATTTCCATTCTTTCTACTGGCCCTCAGGGCTTCAGTCCTGTTCCCCCCAATTCCTGATCATGCTCCTCTCTTCCCCTCCCTGTCCCCTTTTCCATTCAGGTCCCTCTCTTCCTCCCCTCTCCTGTGATTGCTTTCTTCTCCCTCCCAAGTGGGACTGAGGCATCCTCACTTGGGTTCTTTGGCTTGTTAGTGTTCTTGAGTTCTGTGGATTGTATCCTGGCTATTCTGTACTTTTCTGTGTAATATCCACTTATTAGTGAGTCCATACCATGCATGTTCTTTTGGATCTGAGTTACCTCACTCAAGAGGCTATTTTCTAGTTCCTTTCTTTCATTAGCCTGCAAAACTCAGGATGTCTTCCTTCTTAATAGCTGAGTAGTATTCCATTGTGCAAATGAACCACATTTTCTGTATCCATTCTTCTGTTGTGGGACATCTGGGTTGTTTCCAGATTCTGGCTATCACAAATAAGGCCACTGTGAACATAATGCAACGTGTGCTCCTGTGGCATGGTGGAGCATCTTTTGGGTATATTCCCAAGAGTGGTATAGCTAGGTCTTCAGGTAGATCTATTTCCATTTTTTTGAAAAACTTCCAAATTGATTTCCAGAGTGGTTGTACCAGTTTGCAATCCCATCAGCAATGGAGGAGTGTTCCTCTTTTTTCACATCCTTGCTAACGTGCTGTCACCTGAGGTTTTGATTTTAGCCATCCTTATTGGTAGAAGGTGGAATCTCAGTGTCATTCTGATTTACATGACTAAGAACTTTGAACATTTCTTTAAGTGCTTCTCAGTCATTAGAGATCCCTCTGTTGTAAATTCTCTGTTAAGTTCTACACCCCATTTTTTATTGGGTTGCTTGGTTTCTTGGTTGTTATCTTCTTGAGTTCTTTATGTATTTTGGATATTAGCTCTCTATTAGATGTGGGGTTAGTGAAGATATTTTCCCAAACTGTTGCTTGTTGATTTGTCCTATTGGCTATGTCCTTTGCCTTACAGAAGTTTTCTAGAGTCATGAAGTTCCATTTATGAACTCTTGATCTTAGAGCATGAGTCACTGGAGTTTTATTTAGAAAATTTCTCCCCTGTGCCAATGAGTTCATGGCGCTTTCCCACTTTCTCTTCTATTTAGATTCAGTGAATCTGGTTTAATCTTCAGGTCCTTGATCCACTTGGACTTGAACTTTGTTCAAGGTAACAAATATGGCTCTATTTTCATTTTTCTACATACAGCCAGTTAGACCAGCATCATTCATTGAAGATGCTTTCTTTTTTCTATTGTATATTTTTGGCTTCTTTGTCAAAAATCAAGTGTCCATAAGTGTGTGGTTTTAGTTCTGTGTCTTCATTTCGATCTCATTGATCAATGTGTTTGTCTCTGTACCAATACCATGCAGTTTTTATCACTATTGCTTTGTATTACATTTCAACGTCAGGGATGGTGATTCCCCGAGAAGTTCTTTTATTTATAAGAATTGTTTTCCCTATTCTGTTTTTTTTTCCATTTTTCCAGATGCTTTTGGGAATTGCTCTTTCCATGTATTTGAAGAATTGGGTTGGAATTTTGATGGGGATTGTGCTGAATCTGTAGATTGTTTTTCATAAGATGGCAATTTTTACTATGCTAATTCTGCCAATCCATGAGCATGGGAGATCTCTCCATTTTCTGAGATCTTTGATTTCTTTCTCAAGTGACTTTAAGTTATTGTCATACAGATCTTTCACTTCTTTGGTTAGAGTTATGCCAAGCTATTTTATATTATTTGTGATAATTGTGAAGGGTTCCCTCCTAATTTCCTTCTCAGCCCAATTATCACTTGTATAAAGGAAGGCTACGGTTTTATTTGAGTTAATTTTATATTCCGCCCCTTGGCTGAACTTGCTCATCAGCTGTAGAAGTTCTCTGGTAGAATTTTTGGGGTTGCTTATATATACTATCGTATCGTATGCAAATAGTAGTAACTTGACTTTTCTGTTGCCAATTTGTATCTTTTTGCTCTCCTTTTGTTATCTTATTGCTTTAGTTCAAATGCTGAATACTATATTGAAAAGATATTGGGAGAGTGGACTTTGCCCCTGATTTTAGTTGGATGGCTTTGAGTATCTCTCCATTTAATTTGATATTGGCAGTTGGTTTGTTGTGTATTGTTTTTCTTGTGTTTAGGTATGGACCTTGAATTCCTCCTAATCTCTCCAAAACTTTTAACATAAAGGGTTGGTGTATTTTGTAAAATGCTTTTGCAGTATCTAAGGAGATGATCATGTGATTTTTTCTTTGAGTTTGTTTTTTTTGGGGGGTTACATTAATAGATTTTCTTATATTGAACTAACCTTACCTCCTCAGGATGAAGCCTACTTGATTCTCATGAATGATAGTTTTGATGTGTTCTTCGATTCAGTTTGCAAGAATTTTATTGAGTATTTTTGCATTAATATTCGTATGTGAAAATGGTCTGAAGTTTTCTTTTTGTGTGTGTCTTTGTGTGGTTTAGGTATGAAAGTAATTGTGACTTCAAAGAATGAATTATGTAACATTCCTTTTGTTTCTATTTTACGAAATAGTTTGAGGAATGTTGGTATTAGGTCTTCTTTGAAGGTCTCATAGAATTCTACCCTAAAGCCATCTGGCCCTGGGCTTTTTGGGGTTGGGAGGTTTTTAATGACTTCTTCTATTTCCTTATGGTATATGGGCCTATTTACATAGTTAACCTGCTCTTTATTTAACTTTGGTATATGGTATCTGTTTAGATTATCATCTGTTTCATCTAGACTTTCCAGTTTTGTTGAGTATAGGCTTTTGTAGTAGGATCTGATGATTTTTTCTTTTAAATTTCCTCTGTTTCTGTTGTTATGTCACCCTCTTCATTTCTGGTTTTGTTAATTAGATACTGTCTCTGGATCCTTAGTTTGGCTAGGGGTTTACCTATCTTTTTGATTCTCTTAAAGAACCAGCTGTTGGTTTTGTTAATTCTTTGTATAGTACTCTTTGTTTCTATTTGGTTGATTTTGTCCCTAAGCTTGAATAGTTCTTGCAGTCTACTCCTCTTGGCTATGTTTTCTTCTTTTTGTTCTAGAGCTTTCAGGTGTGCTGTTAAGGTGCTAGTATAGGATCTCTCCAATTTCTTTACCAGGGAACTTAGTGCTATGAATTTTCCTCTTAGCACTGCTTTCATTGTGTCTTATAAGTTTGGCTCTACTGTGTCCTCATTTTCATTGAATTCCAGGAAGTCTTTAATTTCTTCTTTTATTTCTTCCCTGACCAAGTTATCATTGAGTAGAGATGTTCAGTTCCCATGGGTATTTGGGTTTTCTATTGTTTTTGTTGTTATTGAAGACAAGCCTTGGGTTGGAGAGATGGCTCAGTGGTTAAGAGCACCCGACTGTTCTTCCAGAGGTCCTGAGTTCAATTCCCAGCAACCACATGGTGGCTCACAACCATCTGTAATGGAATCTGATGCCCACTTCTGATGTGTCTGAAGAGAGCAATGGTGTACTCATATAAATAAATAAATAAATCTTAAAAAAAAAAAAGAAGACAAGCCTTAGGCCATGGTGATCTAATAGGATGCATGAGATTATTTTAATCTTCTTTTATTAGTTGAGGCTTGTTTTGTTGCCATTTATATGGCCAATTTTGGAGAAGGCACCACAAGGTGCTAAGAGGAAGGAATATTCTCTGTAGATATCTATTAAATCCATTTGGTTCATAACCTCTACTAATTTCACTGTCTCAGTTTAGTTTCAGTTTTAAAGACCTGTCCACTAGTGAAAGTGGGTTGCAGAAATCTCCCGCTATTATTGGGGGTGTTCAATGTGTGTTTTAAGCTTTAGTAAAGTTTCTTTTATGAGTGTGGGTGTCCTTGCATTTGCCACGTAGATGCTCAGAATTGAGACTTTCTCTTGGTGGATTTTTCCTTTGATCAATATGAAGTGTCTTGTTGCTTGATAAGTTTTGGTTGAAAGCCTATTTTATTGGATATTAGGATGGAAACTCCAGCTTGTTTCTTGGGACCATTTTCTTGTAAGACTTTTTTTTTTTTTTGGATTTGTTTTTTTTTTTTCGAGACAGGGTTTCTCTGTATAGCCCTGGCTGTCCTGGAACTCACTCTGTAGACCAGGTTGGCCTCGAACTCAGAAATCCACCTGCATCTGCCTCCCAGAGTGCTGGGATTACAGACGTGCGCCACCACTGCCCGGCTTTTTTCCAGCCTTTTACACTGAGGTAGTGTCTGTCTTTGTTATTAAGATGTGCTTCTTGTATTCAGCAAAATGCTTGATCCAGTCTGTTAGCTTATGTCTTTTTATAGGATAGTTGAGTCCATTAATGTTGAGAGATATTAAAGGCAGACTATAGTTAAATACTATCATGTTTGTTTTTGTAGGTGGCATTATGTGCATGTTATTCTCTCCTTTTGGCTTTTTTTGTGACATATCTTTTTTTTTTTTTTTTTTTTTTGGTTTAGGTACCTTCTTTGTATTGGAATTTTCCTTCTACAGTTCTCTGTGGTAACTAGATATTATTTGAATTTGGTTTTGTCCTGGAATATTTTGGTTTTGCCATCTATGTTAACTGATAGTTTTGCTGGGTATAGTAGCCTGGGCTAGCCTCTGTCAAGGCTCTTCTGGCTTTTAGTGTCTCTGTTGAGAAATCTGGTATAATTCTGATAGGTTTGCTTATATACATTACTTAGGCCTTGTTTTTCTTGCAGCTTTTAATATTTTTTTTTGTGCTGTGCATTTAGTGTTTTGATTATTATGTGACTAGAGGATTTTCTTTTCTGGTCCAATTTATTTGGTGTTCTATCAGTTTCTTATACATTTATGGCCATCTCTTCCTTTAGGTTGGGGAAGTTTTTGTCTGTGATCTTGTTGATGACATTTTCAGTTCCGTTTGAGCTGGGAGTCTTCACTCTCCGCTATTCCTTTTATTCTTAGATTTGATTTCTGCATTGCATCCTGGGTGTTTGGGTTTAATAGTTTTTTATGTTTTAAATTTTCTTTAACAGTTGTATCAATATCTTATAAGGTGTTTTCTACACCTGACATTCTCTCTTCTGTCTCTTGTGTTCTATTGGTGATGCTTACATCTGTAATTTCAGACCTCTTTCAAAGGTTTTCTATTTCAATGGTTGCCTTCATTTGTGTTTTCTATATTGTTTCTACTTCCACCTAATTCTAGAACCACTTTGCTCAATTCCTTCACCTGTTTGATTGTGTTTTCCTGTATTTCTTTAAGGTATTCATTTGTTTCTTCTTTAAGGGCTTCTACCTGTTTACCTGTGCTTTCCTGTATTTCTTTCAGTGATATATTTATATTCTCCTTAAAGGACTCTATTATCTTCTTGAGATAGAATTGTAGATAAGCTTCCTGATTTCCAGGTGTGTGTGTATATCCAGGGTTTGCTGTGGTGGGAGAACTGGGTTCTGATGATGCCCACATATATTTGCTTCTGTTACTTAAAAGCTTGCACTTGTCTCTCACCATCTGGTTATCCCTGGCATTTGATGGTCTGGGTGTCTCTGTCTGGAGCCTGCCTCATATGTCCCTGGGTTCCTTCAGGTCTCCTGGTAATCCTGTGGCCCTGGCTGTAACATACCTCCTGTGGAGTTTTCAGACTGTGGGGTCTTCAGTGGGGCATGTACACTGGTGGCCTTTTGCCCTGGATGCAGTGGCTCTTCTGGAAGACCTTCAGATTGTGGGGTCTTTAGTGGGGCAGAGACGCTGCTGATCTGTTACCCTGGCTATAGCAAATCTTTGGGAGGCCTTCAGACCATATTGTTGGGTCTTCAGTGAAGCAGTCAAGCTGTTGCCCTGTATGTAGCTGTTCTCCAGGGAGGCTTTCTGACTATGGGGTCTGTCGCCTATGTGTAGCAGAACTCCAGGGAGTCTTTCAGACTCTTGGGTCAGTTGCCTGCATGCTGTGGATCTCCTGGGCAGTTTCAGACTGTGGTGTCATTGCCCAGTTGTCCTGTTGTCAGTGGAACTCCTGGGATGCCTTTGGGCTGTGGTGTTTTCAAGGGAGCAGAGGCCAAGAGTTGTTTTTTAATAAGATGGGGCAATATAATTTGTAACATGGCAAATGAGTTCAGATCAGGTTTGGTCCCAAGAACTGTCTGCCCTGTGGTTTCTGCAGTCTTTCTAGTTTCTGCAGTTACTTTGGATGACTTTCTTCTTAGTAACACTAATAAAAATATTAGAACTTTTCAGGAGAGCAAATGAGACTGCAGAGCTCAAAACACACATGTAAAACTTAGTATTATTCATATATAGAAAAATATCACCCAAGATACAGGAAAATGAAGACAACCAAGTCTAGATTTATAGATTTTTGTGGCTATTTTTGTTGCCTGCTAATTTTTTAGTTAATCTTAAGTTGAGATAAAATAATTGATTTAGTTATTTTAATTTTTATACATAAAGGTTATAATTTTTTTCTTATTCTCCCACCCCACCCCTGCTACAGGCCCCTTCCTCTGGAAAAATTCTAAGCTCCTCTACTTTCATGCCATGAACATTCCATTAGTTCTTCCCATTCCCCAACAAAACATGCTCCTTTCCTATCATAGTCCTTTTTCTTATTTCATAATGAACACACACAGGAACATTTACCTCTATATTTCACAGTAGAAATGGTTTCTTAGCTCATTCATTTTTTGCAAATGTCATGACTTCACTTTTCTTTATTACTGAATAAAATTCAGCTTTATAAATAGCAAATTTTATTTTTATTTACATATCTGTTGACGGAAACCTAGTTCTGTCTCCCTTCTTGGCTATTGTGAATAGTGGGAAAATAGACATAGATGTACTTTTCTTTCTGTGATAGCTTGGCTCAAGGTCCTTTGGGTATGTACACAGATGTGATACACTGGTCTTTTAGTAGTTTCACATGTAACTATTTGAGGTACCTCCATCTTTGTTGGGAAATATTAATAAGGTAAGTACCATCTTGAGCTAATTCCAGCTACTCTCTGCCATGGTGGCCTGACTGGTCATGCAATGGCCCACTTGTTCTTATCTCCTAGAGACTCTCTGACTCAGTGCTCCAAAATCTCTCCAACCAGCTTGCTGATTTCCCACTGGTGGGTCAATACCATGCCAGCCCCATGCTTCAAATACCCCATGGCCTTTGTGCTGCACATGAAGCAAACCCACACTATGCTGCTGACCTTTCTATCTTGAACCCAGATGAGCCACTGTGTGAATGAAAGCACAACACAAACTTAGTTCAGAAACAAGGGTAACTAAATCTCTGGGCACAACAACTAAAACCTAACCTTGTAAACCTTATTAAATCTAAATCCTCCAGTGGTGAGTTCTGACAGATACATCAGGATTCACCATTGAAACTGGATGACACTAGTAATTACATCTTGTCCTCAATATATCCCTGTCCAAAAGGCTCCCTCTTTCTTCTCTTCCTCTCTTCCTCTCTTCCCCTATCTAACCCAGCAGTAACTCCTACAAGCCCAGTGACTGGATCCTTTATTTATTAGGAGATTGTTTACAAAGACTTCACCTGAGTACTTGGCTCACTCCTCAGCAGCTCCACCTAGGACAGAACAGAATTAACATCAAAATACAAATAGCACCAGACCTATCTGCAACTCCTGTTAGTTTCTATAGTGGCTCCTCTGATTTACATTCCTCTAGTAGGGTATGAGGGTTTCCCTTTCCCCACACCCTTGCAAGCATTTTTCATTGTTTTCTTGAAGATAGCAATTCTGACTGGACTGAGAATACTAAAATTATGAATGTGGACCCCATTTCAAATATTCATTGTTATTTCCACTTCTTTTTTTATTCGATATATTTTTATTTACATTTCAAATGATTTCCCCTATTCTGCCCACCCCCCCACTCCCCGAAAGTCACATAAGCCCACTTCCCTCACCCTGTTCTCCCACCCACCCCTTCCCACTTCCCTGTTCTGGTTTTGTCTTATATTGCTACACTGAGTCTTTCCAGAACCAGGGGATGTATGGCTTATTCTAATATCAGATAAAATTGACTTTCAACCTAAAGTTATCAAAAGAGACACGGAAGGACACTTCTTGCTGGTCAAAGGAAAAATCCACCAAGAAGAGTCTCAATCCTGACCATCTATGCTCCAAATGCAAGGGCACCCTCATTCTTTTTTTTTTTTTTCTAAATTTTATAGTTGTAATTTCTTTTTTTTTTATTCTTTTTTTTTATTCGATATAATTTATTTACATTTCAAATGATTTCCCCTTTTCTAGCCCCCCCCACTCCCCGAAAGTCCCGCAAACCCCCTTCTCTTCCCCTGTCCTCCCACCCACCCCTTCCCACTTCCCCGTTCTGGTTTTGCTGAATACTGTTTCACTGAGTCTTTCCAGAACCAGGAGCCACTCCTCCTTTCTTCTTGTACGTCATTTGATGTGTGGATTATGTTTTGGGTATTCCAGTTTTCTAGGTTAATATCCACTTATTAGTGAGTGCATACCATGATTCACCTTTTGAGTCTGGGTTATCTCACTTAGTATGATATTCTCTAGCTCCATCCATTTGCCTAAGAATTTCATAAATTCATTGTTTCTAATGGCTGAATAGTACTCCATTGTGTAGATATACCACATTTTTTGCATCCACTCTTCTGTTGAGGGATACCTGGGTTCTTTCCAGCATCTGGCAATTACAAATAGGGCTACTATGAACATAGTAGAACATGTATCCTTATTACATGGTGGGGAGTCTTCTGGGTATATGCCCAGGAGTGGTATAGCAGGATCTTCTGTAAGTAAGGTACCCAGTTTTCGGAGGAACCGCCAGACTGATTTCCAGAGTGGTTGTACCAATTTGCAACCCCACCAGCAGTGGAGGAGTGTTCCTCTTTCTCCACACCCTCTCCAACACCTGCTATCTCCTGAATTTTTAATCTTAGCCATTCTGACTGGTGTAAGATGAAATCTTAGGGTTGTTTTGATTTGCATTTCCCTAATGACTAATGAAGTTGAGCATTTTTTAAGATGTTTCTCCGCCATCCGAAGTTCTTCAGGTGAGAATTCTTTGTTTAACTCTGTACCCCATTTTTTAATAGGGTTGTTTGGTTTTCTGGAGTCTAACTTCTTGAGTTCTTTATATATATTGGATATTAGCCCTCTATCTGATGTAGGATTGGTGAAGATCTTTTCCCAATTTGTTGGTTGCCGATTTGTCCTCTTGATGGTGTCCTTTGCCTTACAGAAACTTTGTAATTTTATGAGGTCCCATTTGTCAATTCTTGCTCTTAGAGCATACGCTATTGGTGTTCTGTTCAGAAACTTTCTCCCTGTACCGATGTCCTCAAGGGTCTTCCCCAATTTCTTTTCTATTAGCTTCAGAGTGTCTGGCT
Organism: Apodemus sylvaticus; assembly: GCF_947179515.1. Lineage (NCBI taxonomy): Eukaryota > Metazoa > Chordata > Mammalia > Rodentia > Muridae > Apodemus > Apodemus sylvaticus. The sequence goes on from NC_067478.1 coordinate 108,596,144, forward strand.
TTATGTGGAGGTCCTTGATCCATTTGGATTTGAGCTTAGTACAAGGAGACAAGGATGGATCAATTCGCATTCTTCTGCATGCTGACCTCCAGTTGAACCAGCACCATTTGTTGAAAAGGCTATCTTTTTTCCATTGGATGTTTTCAGCCTCTTTGTCGAGGATCAAGTGGCCATAGGTGTGTGGGTTCATTTCTGGATCTTCAATCCTGTTCCATTGATCCTCCTGCCTGTCACTGTACCAATACCATGCAGTTTTTAACACTATTGCTCTGTAGTATTGCTTGAGGTCAGGGATACTGATTCCCCCAGATTTTCTTTTGTTGCTGAGAATAGTTTTAGCTATCCTGGGTTTTTTGTTGTTCCAGATGAATTTGATAATTGCTCTTTCTAACTCTGTGAAGAATTGAGTTGGGATTTTGATGGGTATTGCATTGAATCTGTATAGTGCTTTAGGCAAAATGGCCATTTTAACTATATTGATTCTACCGATCCAGGAGCATGGGAGGTTTTCCCATTTTTTGAGGTCTTCTTCCATTTCCTTCTTCAGAGTCTTGAAGTTCTTGTCATACAGATCTTTCACATGTTTGGTAAGAGTCACCCCAAGATACTTTATACTGTTTGTGGCTATTGTGAAGGGGGTCATTTCCCTAATTTCTTTCTCAGCCTGCTTATCCTTTGAGTATAGGAAGGCCACTGATTTGCTTGAGTTGATTTTATAACCTGCCACTTTGCTGAAGTTGTTTATCAGCTGTAGGAGCTCTCTAGTGGAGTTCTTTGGGTCACTTAGGTAGACTGCAAATAATGATAGTTTGACTTCCTCCTTTCCAATTTGTATCCCTTTGATCTCCTTATGTTGTCGAATTGCCCGAGCTAGTACCTCAAGTACAATATTGAAAAGATAAGGAGAAAGGGGGCAGCCTTGTCTGGTCCCTGATTTCAGTGGGATTGCTTCAAGTTTCTCTCCATTTAGTTTGATGCTGGCTACCTGTTTGCTGTATATTGCTTTTACTATGTTTAGGTATGGGCCTTGAATTCCTGTTCTCTCCAAGACTTTAAGCATGAAGGGATGCTGAATTTTGTCAAATGCTTTTTCAGCATCCAATGAAAGGCCAAGTAACATATAAAGGAAGACCTATCAGAATGACAGCAGACTTTTCACCTGAGACTATGAAGGCTAGAAGGTCCTGGGCAGATCTCATGCAGACTCTAAGAGAACACAAATGCCAACCAAAACTACTATATCCAGCAAAACTCTCAATCACCATAGATGGAGAAACTAAGATATTTCATGACAAAACCAAGTTTACCCAATATCTATCCACAAACCCGGCCCTAAAAAGGATAATAGGAGGACAACACCAATACAAGGAGGGAAACTTCACCCTGGAAAAAGCAAGATAGTAACCTTTCATCAAACCCAAAAGAAGTTAAGCATTAAAATTTAAAAAATAACGTCAAAAATGATAGGAAGTAACAATCACTATTCCTTAATATCTCTTAACATCAATGGACTTAATGCCCCAATAAAAAGACACAGACTAACTGAATGGATACGTAAACAGGACCCTACATTTTGCTGCTTACAGGAAACACACCTCAGGGTCAAAGACAAACACTACCTTAGAGTAAAAGGCTGGAAGACAATTTTACAAGCAAATGGTCTCAGGAAACAAGCTGGAGTAGCCATTTTAATATCAGATAAAATTGACTTTCAACCCAAAGTCATCAAAAGAGACCCTGAGGGACACTTCTTGCTGGTCAAAGGAAAAATACAAAAAGAAGAACTGTCAATCCTGAACATCTATGCCCCAAATGCAAGGGCACCCTCTTTCGTAAAAGAAACTTTATTAAAACTAAAAGCACACATTGCACCTAACACAATAATTGTGGGTGACTTCAACACTGCACTTTCCTCAATGGACCGATCAGGAAAACAGAAACTAAACAGGGACACAATGAAACTAATTGAAGCTTTGGACCAATTAGATTTAACAGATATATATAGAACATTCTATCCTAAAACAAAAGAATATACCTTTTTCTCAGCACCTCATGGTACCTTCTCCAAAATCGACCATATAATTGGTCACAAGACAGACCTCAACAAATATAAGAAGATCGAACTAATCCCATGCCTCCTATCTGATCACTATGGAGTAAAAGTGGTCTTCAATAGCAACAGAAACAACAGAAAGCCCACATACACGTGGAAACTGAACAATACTCTACTCAATGATACCTTGGTCAAGGAAGAAATAAAGAAAGAAATTAAAGACTTTTTAGAACACAATGAAAATGAAAACACAACATACCCAAACCTATGGGACACAATGAAAGCAGTGCTAAGAGGAAAACTCATAGCCCTGAGTGCCTCCAAAAAGAAAATGGAGAGAGCATACATTACCAGCTTAATGACACACCTGAAAGCCTTAGAACAAAAAGAAGCTATTTCGCCCAGGAGGAGTAGAAGGCAGGAAATCATCAAACTCAGGGCCGAAATCAATCAAGTAGAAACAAAGAGAACCATACAAAAAATCAACAATACCAGGAGCTGGTTCTTTGAGAAAATCAACAAGATAGATAAACCCTTAGCCAGAATGACCAAAGGGCACAGAGAAAGTATCCAAATTAACAAACTTAGAAATGAAAAGGGAGATATAACAACGGAAACTGAGGAAATCCAAAAAATCATCAGATCCTACTACAAGAGCCTATACTCAACACAACTGGAGAATCTGGAGGAAATGGACAATTTCCTTGACAGATACCAAATACCAAAATTAAATCAGGACCAACTAGACCATCTAAACAGTCCCATAATGCCTAAAGAAATAGAAGGAGTCATAGAAAGTCTTCCAACCAAAAAAAGCACAGGACCAGATGGCTTCAGTGCAGAATTCTACCAGACCTTCAAAGAAGAGTTAACACAAATACTCTTCAAACTATTCCACAAAATAGAAACAGAAGGAACACTACCCAATTCCTTCTACGAAGCCACAATTACGCTGAAACCAAAGCCACACAAAGATCCAACAAAGAAAGAGAACTTCAGACCAATTTCCCTTATGAACATCGATGCAAAAATACTCAATAAAATTCTTGCCAACCGAATCCAAGAACACATCAAAACGATCATCCACCATGATTAAGTAGGCTTTATCCCGGGAATGCAGGGTTGGTTCAATATACGGAAATCCATCAATACAATCCACTACATAAACAAACTCAAAGGCACCCTCATTCTTAAAATAAACTTTACTAAAGCTCAAAGGACACATTGCACCTAACACAATAATTGTGGCTGACCTCAACACTCCACTCTCCTCAATGGACTGATCAGGAAATCAGAAACTTAACAGGGACACAGTGAAACTAATTGAAGTTTTGGACCAATTGGATTATATATATATATATATATATATATATATATATATATATATATATATATATATATATATATATAACATTTCATCCTAAAGCAAAAGAATATACCTTTTTCTTAGCACCTCATGGTACCTTCTCCAAAATCGATCATATAATTGGTCATAAGACCGACTTCAACAAGTAAAAGATCAAAATAATCCCATGCCTCCTATCAGATCACTATGGAGTAAATGTGGTCTTCAATAGCAACAAAAACAACAGAAAGCCCACATACACATTGAAACTGAACAATATTCTACTCAATGGTGCCTTAGTCAAGGAAGAAATTAAGAAAGAAATCAAAGACTTTTTAGAATTTAATGAAAACGAAGACCCAACATACCCAAATCTATGGGGCACAATGAAAGCAGTGCTAAGAAGGAAACTCATAGCCCTGAGTGCCTCCAAAAAGAAAATGGAGAGAGCATACACTAGCAACTTAACAGCACACCTGAAAGCCCTGGAACAAAAAGAAGCTAATTCATCCAGGAGGAGTAGAATACAGGAAATCATCAAACTCAGTGCTGAAATCAATCAAGTAGAAATAAAGAGAACCATACAAAGAATCAACAAAATCAGGAGCTGGTTCTTTGAGAAAATCAACAAGATAGATAAACCCTTAGCCAGATTAACCAAAGGGCACAGAGACAGTATCCAAATTAACAAAATTAGAAATGAAAAGGGAGATATAACAACAGAAACTGAGGAAATTCAAGAAAATCATTAGATTCTACTACAAAAACCTATACTCAACACAACTGGAGAATCTGGAGGAAATGGACAATTTGCAAGACAGATAGCAAACACCAAAATTAAATCAGGATCAAATAGATCATTTAAACACTCCCATAACTCCTAAAGAAATAAAAGGGGTTATAGAAAGTCTCCCAACCAAAAAAAGCGTGGGACCAAATGGTTTTAGTGCAGAACTCTATCAGACCTTCAAAGAGGACCTAATACCAATACTCTTCAAACTATTCCACAAAGTTGAAACAGAAGAAACACTAACAAACTCGTTCTATAAAGCCACAGATACGCTGATACCAAAACCACACGAAGATCCAACAAAGGAAGAGAACTTCAGGCCAATTTCCCTTATGAATATCGATGCAAAAATACTCAATAAAATTCTTGCCCACCAAATTCAAGAACACATCAAAACGATCATCTACCATGATCAAGTAGGCTTCATCCCAGTGATACAGGGATGGTTCAATATACGGAAATCCATCAATGCAATCCACTACATAAACAAACTCAAAGAAAAAACCACATGATCATTTCATTAGATGCTGAAAAAGCATTTGACAAAATTCAGCATCCTTTCATGCTAAAAGTTTTGGAAAGAACAGGAATTCAAGGCTCATACCTAAACATAGTTCAAGCAATATATAGCAAACTGGTAGCCAGCATCAAACTAAATGGAGAGAAACCTGAAGCAATCCCACTAAAATCAGGGACTAGACAAGGCTGCCCTCTCTCTCCATATCTTTTCAATATAGTACTTGAAGTTCTAGCTAGAGCAGTTAGCCATCATAAGGAGGTCAAAGGGATACAAATTGGAAAGGAAGAAGTCAAACTATCACTATTTGCAGATGATTTGATAGTCTATCTAAGTGACCCAAAACACTCCACCAGAGAATTCCTACAGCTGATAAACAACTTCAGCAAAGTGGCTGGTTATAAAATCATCTCTAGCATATCAGTAGCCTTCCTATACTCAAAGAATAAGCAGGCTGAGAAAGACTGGAATGTATGGAAATGACACCCTTCACAATAGCCAAAAGCAATATAAAGTATCTTGGTGTGACTCTAACCAAACACATAAAAGATCTGTATGAGAAGAACTTCAGGTCTCTGAAGAAGGAAATGGAAGAAAACTTCAGAAAATGGAAAAATCCGCCATGCTCGTGGATTGGCAGGATTAATATAGTTAAAATGGCCATCTTGCCAAAAGCAATCTATGGATTCAATGTGATCCCCATCAAAATCCCAACTCAGTTCTTCATAGAGTTAGAAAGAGCAATTCTCAAATTCATCTGGAATAACAAAAAGCCCAGGATAGCTAAAACTATTCTCAACAGTAAAAGAACTTCTGGGGAAATCAGTAGCCCAGACCTCAAGCAATACTACAGAACAATAGTGTTAAAAACTGCATGGTGGGGCTGGAAAGACGGCTCAGCAGTTAAGAGCACTGACTGCTCTTCAGAAGGTCCTGAGTTCAAATCCCAGCAACCACATGGTGGCTCACAACCATCTGTAATGAGATCTGTTGCCCTATTCTGGAGTGTCTGAAGACAGCTTCAGTGTACTTACATATAACAAATAAATCTTTTAAAAAAAACTGCATGGTATTGGTACAGTGACAGGCAGGTGAACCAATGGAATAGAATTGAAGACCCAGAAATGAATCCCCACACCTATGGTCACTTGATCTTCGACAAAGGAGCTGAAAACATCCAGTGGAAAAAGATAGCCTTTTCAACAAATGGTGCTGTTTCAATTGGAGGTCAGCATGCAGAAGAATGCGAATTGATCCATTCTTATCTCCTTTTACTAAGCTCAACCCTATGTGGATCAAGGACCTCCACATAAAACCAGACACGCTGAAACTGATAGAAAAGAAACCGGGGAAGACCCTTGTGGACATGGGCAGAGGGGAATGGTTCCTCAACAGAACACCAATAGCTTATGCTCTAAGATCAAGAATTGACAAATGGGACCTCATAAAATTACAAAGTTTCTGTAAGGCAAAGGACACAGTCAAAAGGACAAAACGGCAACCAAAAAATTGGGAAAAGATCTTCACCAACCCTACATCCTACAGAGGGCTAATATCTAATAAATACAAGAAACTCAAGAAGTTAGACCCCAGAGAACCAAATAATCCTATCAAAAAAATGGGGTACAGAACTAAACAAAGAATTTTCCCCTGAAGAAATTCAGATGACTGAGAAGCACCTTAAGAAATGTTCAGCATCATTAGTCATTAGGGAAATGCAAATCAAAACAACCCTGAGATTTCACCTCACACCAGTCAGAATGGCTAAGGTCAAAAACTCAGGAGACAGCAGGTGTTGGCGAGAATGTGGAGAAAGAGGAACACTCCTCCACTGCTGGTGGGATTGTAAAGTGGTACAGCCACTTTGGAAATCAGTCTGACTATTCCTCAGGAAACTGGGCATGACACTTCTGGAGGACCCTGCTATACCTCTCCTGGGCATATACCCAGAGGATTCCCCAGCATGCAATAAGGATACGTGCTCCACTATGTTCATAGCAGCCCTATTTATAATAGCCAGAAGCTGGAAAGAACCCAGATGTCCCTCAATGGAGGAATGGATACAGAAAATGTGGTATATTTACACAGTGGAATACTACTCAGCAATTAAAAACAATGAATTCATGAAATTTTTAGGCAAATGGTTAGAACTGGGAAATACCATCCTAAGTAAGGTAACCCAATCACAAAAGAATACACATGGAATGCAATCACTGATAAGTGGATATTAATTAGCCCAGAAACTCTGAATACTCAAGACACAATTAGCATATCAAACGATTCCCATAAAGAAGGGAGAGGGCCCTGGTCCTAGAAAGGCTTGATCCAGCCTTGTAGGGTAGTACCAGGACAGAGAAATGGGAGGCAGGTGAATGGGGAATGGGCGGAGGGAAGAGGGCTTATGGGACATAAGGGGAAGGGGGAACCAGGAAAGGGGAAAGCATTTGGAATATAAACAAAGAATATAGAAAATTAAAAAAAAAACCTTCTCCTCCATACTTCTCAGCTGGTTTTTACCATCTTTGTGAATTTCAGAAGTTCATCTCTGCTTTTAAAGTAGAGCCTCTTATTTTTAAAACCAACTCCCAAATCAGGTCACAAAGACAGCTCCTAGTCTGCTGTCTTCATTGGATGCTTTTTATCAGCACTTTAATAATTTCACTCATGCATTCAGCTGTGGAATTGATAAGAATACATTTTTTCAAAGACAAGGAAATTTAATCATTATCAAAAATCACTGTGATTCTTAGTTTGACAGATATTTATTGTGTCACTGTGAAATTTTGTAATTTACCATTTAGAATTGTTTGCTCTCTTTCAGACTCCACTGAGATACACAAAAACATTATTGCTTCCACTTGTTATGGTGATTACTTATCATATCTTTAAAAAGGTATGTAAAGAATTATTACTTTTTGTGGATTCACTATGAGAACTATGATAGATTAATGCGAGCTGCTCAAATTCCTTCTTTCCTTGTAGGATGCATTGTTTTTATCTATCTAAATCATTTTATTGATGTCTCCATCTGGGACTATTCTGTTAAAAATCACATTATTAAAGACATTTTGTTCTATTCTACCACAACTAATTTTTACCCATCAGTTAATCTATAATTACATTTATTTAGGGGTGGAGTATGACATTGTCATTGGACAGCTCTGACTGTGCAGTGTGAAATATTGCACAAGTATCTGAAGAATAGATGTGATGTCATGTGCCATGAATGAAAAAGAATGTGACATGTGTAAACACAGTCAAAGATATCATCAGCTATTTCAAGTAGTTGTACACAGGATAAATTTATACAGCAAGTAAAAAAAAAAAAAAACCTCATAACCTACACAGACACTGTTTTTATCACAAAATACAGTGCTATGTTAAAAGAACCTATCCTGAAAACTTCCCTTGCATATTTTCATGGTGCTTCTTGGCTTAAGACTTTACTAACAGAAATCTTTAAGGTGCTTTTAACAGCTTTGAGCCATCTTTATTTATATTGTCAGTCATGCCCAAAGTCAACATATGTTTGTGTTACACTGTTTGGTAGATGGCCATAAAATGATTCCTCACCAACAATTCCATTTGTAGTCCAGTTGAAAGAATTTTCTGTTCTTAAAGTTAAAACTTTTAGGTACCCTGCATATAGTTCCTAAGCCCCATTCCTTGTCCCTGTGTTTCTGCATAGAATATGACTAGTCTGTGAATAATGAAGGCAGGTACCACTCTTCAAGTCTGCACCTCTGTTGTTTACACCTGACCTGGCTGTCCCATTGGGCAGTCAGGACAAGACGAACAGGAATGGGCTGGATGAGAACAAAAGTAATTGTCTTCCTGTACCCTGCCAAGCTAAAAAAGTTAAGATATTTTATAGAGCCTGTTTCTACTCCATCAAAGTAAACTATGGCATTCTTAACAGGTTCAACTTAAGTTTAGGGCATAAAGCATAAAGGACCTGTTGAATGTAGAGCCATCTAGCATAGTGAAGGATAACATGATGTACATTTTTTTAAAAAATTAAACATAGCCACTAACATATTTTTAGCATCCAAACACTGTACTGCCTAAACTGAGCTTGTACATGCGCAAAGAAACACACATGTACACACACACACACACACACACACACACACACACCTGTAGCCACTGAAGTTCAATTTTTTTGGCTTTTTCCTTGTTAACTCTTTAGTCTTGCTTTGCCTTGTATGATTTATTTTTTTACTTCATGAATATAACTGATGTTTATTTAGGTTTTCATTTTTATAAAATAATCCCATAGAATAAGGGTGACATATGTATCTTGATTCCATTGAGAAAGCATAAATATTTAACTCCTCCAAATTGACATTTTGTTATTGATACCCTCAAGATTTCTATTTAAATATGTAACTATAATTTTATTTACATATTTGGTACAAATTGAATTAATATATTTATTTGTCTTTGAATTTGAGATATTTTTCTACAAAATATAATCTCTCCTTCATCTATTGAGTGTTCTATTGAGAACTGATGATTCTCCTATAGTGACTACCTATTGATGAGTGGTCAAGAAAGCAAATACACTAATAACTTATTTAATAATTATCTAAAGCTTTGAGTAAAACAGGAATCTAGGTGAGCTTTAGAAAAGAAGTGAAATAGTAAGAACAAGAGAGGGAGGGATTTACAGGCTGGCATTGTCTCAGCTGCATGGTAGAGGCTCTCCGTACTTAGATTATTTGTTCACCCCTCCACTGTCCAGCAAAGTATAATGTTTCAGCATTAGTAAGTGGCTCTTCGCGTTACAAAACTCAGCACTTCAGAGCTGAAATGTACTAACATTTACTCTACCACTCCTATTGAATACACCAGAAAGTTACAATCTTAGATTTATAATTTAGAATTGAAAATGACTTGTAGAGAGATTTTAATTCAATTAAGTAAGTTCATTTTGATGACACAGACCTGTAATCTCAGGATGGGGAAGGAGAGGCACAAGGATGACTAGCTCCAGGCCAACATTTATATCTAAATATATAAATGAGGCATTTATATCTAAAGACACAATACTAAAGGAAGAAACAAAAGAAAGGAAAAGAAACTACTTGTAGGTTTGGGTGGTTTGGGTGCTTTCGGTGGTTTATTGCAGCAGGAGTTTCAGTGTGTTATAGAATGTCATAGAGAAGTCTTATCGATTGATTCTGTTTACAGATTGCTCGTGATATCATATGTGTCTTATATACAAACACTTATGCAAGGTAATTATTTCACAGTTGTTTTTAAAGTCATACTATATTCATTATTAAATAACATTAAATATTAAGAATTATTCAAATGACCAGCAATTTACTTCAACATTTTAATAAAGGAAATAAGAATAAAATATATTTTATTTCTTTCAAGAATGTTGCTTTTTGAATTTTTTCTTTATATTAAAATTGCTTTATATTTATATTTGTAAATATAAATAATATATTTATAATAGATATTTATATTTGTTAAACAGCTCATATTTTAAACTCACTCAATTTTAGCAAATCACCAGAGTTTCAAGCTCATAAACATAAATAGCCTAAGTTTTGTTTGAGCTGTCCTTATTTTTAATTTTCAGAAGATGATTATTGCATTTCAAAATATTTATTACATTTTTTGCAAAATTTATTTCTGAAAATATTTTTATACATAATTTTTAGAGATTACAATAAAATTGCTAAAGTCAAGACATGGAGTATTACCAGTGAAATTATGTAATAGAGCACATGTCACATAAATTGCTAAGCCTTAAGAAATAATTGTTGAGAAAAATACTTTCTAAAGAAATCTTATTTCAAACTACATTTTATAATAGTAGTTATATAATTTAATTTTACTTAATGTCTTTTATGTTTTGGACAGCTTATATTTATAGAAAAAAATGTGCCAGTAGTGCTGAGTGTCTTCTTAAACCTTTATATTCTCTATGCTGGTATATGAACAAATTTGTCTGGTTCCCAGAGGAGCTAATATAAGACTTTGACTGCATTGTTGAAATCATTTTTAAAACAAGGTGTTCATAAACACACTGTTTTCTTTGGGTCAGATGGGAGCTGGAGAAGTATGACTTGATATTCTAAACAAGTGTCCTTGATAATTTATTCTGTAAGAAATGCATAAGGGGCATGGTACATTTCACTAAGTGAAATATAACTAATAGAGATTTGCAAACTATTCTCAAATGATTACAAAGTTATGAAATGTGGAAACAGAAATGCTTTAGGGGGCATATGATTGAAAGAAAATAATTCAGAATAAGGAAGTCTTTCTTACTGATTGAGTAGTGGAAAGTGAAGTTTTATAGGGTTTCCAAGGTCTCATATATTTCTTCTTAATGATTTGTTTCTTCTTAGACTTTTATGTAGTGCTCATGCCATATAGTTTGAAGCCTAGAATATGTTTATAATTTATATGTTAATTTTGAAATTTGTATATATAGTCACAACTATATAAACTGTTTTCTCTCTTTATTTGTTGGTTAGAACTATTATCTATATAAAAAAGAAACTATCCGAGCTTTCTCACATATTCTTCTACTACACACAGAGATCATTGTATTAGGTGCTGTGATAAGATACTCTGAGAATACCCTGAGGAAGGTGTAGTTTACTTTGTCTGAATTTTCGAGGGGATACAGCCAGTGGTAGGCACAGGGGTGGGCAGTGGCTGGAAGGCTGCATGTACTGTCAGAAAGCACAGAGGGATAATGTCTGTGTTTGTCTTTCTTCCTCTTTTTATTATTAATTAGTCCAGGACTCCAACCATGCAACTGTGATAGCCACATTTAAGAGTATTTTCCCATTTTAACCTAATCCAGATAATCTCTCATAGATGCTCCAAAGATATGTTTATTTCCGTAGTGATTTTAAATATTGTCAAGATGGTAATCTGAATTCATCACCATGACTCTCCTCCTCCTTATCATCTTGGCTCTCCCTAAACAAATAAGCTTGGAAACATAACCTTCTATTTCTTGGTCCAGTTGACACATGGCCATTTCATGATACAAAGCACATTCATTAACCTTCAAGTGCTTATTATGTTTAAGAATTTCAACACAGCATGAAAGTCTGAAGTTCACGTCTTATCTGGGACGAGGCAATCAATAATTTTTACCCTCTGTTTTTGAAACTAGATTGTTCTCATAAATATATCTCATGTACTGGTTGGTTTTGTGAGTAAACATGACACAAGATAGAGTCATTACAGAGAAAGGAGCCTCACCTGAGGCAATGTCTCCATGAGATCTAGCTATAGGGAATTTTCTCAATCAGGGATCAGTGACAGAGGGCCTAGTCCATTGTGAGTGGTGCCATCCCTTGGCTGGTAGATCTGGGTTCTATAAGAAGACAGGATGAACAAGGTGATGAACAACACCCCTCTATGGCCTCTGAATCAACTCCTGCCTCCACAACCGGGCTCTGCCAGACTTCTTGTCCTCCCTTCCTCCATTATTGTTCAAACCAAATAAACCCCTTCCTCCCCAGCTTGCTTTTTGGTAATGGTGTTTTGTCACAGCAATGGAAACCCTAAGACCAATTGGTAACAGGGAATAGGGTATTGTGATAGACCTGATCATGCTTCTGTTTGGAGGAATGTGGATTCTGGGACTTTCGGTTAGAAAAGCAGTGGAATGCTTTGAGTGGAGTGTAATGGACCATACAGGTAGGAACATAAAAGACAGTCCTGCTGAGGATGATTTGAATTATCAAGGTCTAGATCAAGAGGCTACAGAGAAGGATAATTTTAGTATGTTGCCTAGAGATTTTTCTTGTGATATTTTGGTGAAGAATTTGGCTGCTTTTTGCCCTTGTCTGAAGAGTCTGCTTTAGGCTATAGTGAAGAGATTTAGGTTATTACATTGACAAAGGAAATCTCAAAGCAGCCTAGCATAAACTCTGTCCTCTGGGTCACTTTTATGAAGACCATTTTGATGAAACATTGCAAGACAAGAAAGCAAAAATACAAAATGTATGGTTCAAGGATTAAAGGGACACCAGAAAGTAGCATGGATCTAATGATTATGTTCAAGAAGATAAACAGATTAAAGATATTAAGTGGAATTAAGAGAGTGCTGACTTTGGGGCAAGATCCCACCCAGATAAGCTTCCATTTGTGAGAAGTATGTTCCTAAGGGACATTGCCACCTAGTCTAAATATACAATGCAGTTGCAGTTGTATTTGTATAACAGATACTCCAACAGGCCACTGTTGGAGTAGGTGTGTCACTGTGGATGTGGCCTTTAAGACCCTCATCCTAACTGCCTGGGAGCCAGGATTCTGCTAGCAGCCTTCAGATGAGGATGTAGAACTCTCAGTTCCTCCAGTGCCATGTCTGCCTGGATGCTGCCATGCTCCTAGCTTGGTGATAATGGACTGAACCTCTGAATCTGTATGCCAGCCCCAATTAAATGTTGTCCTTTATAAGACTTTCATTGGTCATAGTGTCTGTTCACAGCAGTAAAACACTAATAAAGATAGAAGTTGGTACCAGAAATGGGGTATCACTATGATAGGCCTGACCATGCTTTTGTTTGGAAGAATGTGGATTTTGGGACTTAGGATTTGAAAAGCAGTGAAATGCTTTAAGTGGGACTTAATGGGCTATCTTAGTAGGAATATAAAAGACTTTGTTAGAGTGATTTGAACTGTGCAGACCCAAGAGGTTTCAGTGGAGAATTTCAGTATGTGGCATCGAGACTGTTTTCTGAGATTTGAGTAAAGAATAGGGAGACATTTTGCTGTTGTCTGAAGATTCTAGTTGAGGTGAAGGTAAAGAGATTTATATTAATTGTATTGACAAAAGAAATCTCAAAAAAAGTCCAGCAGAGATTTTGTTCTCTGATTAAGTCTCATGAAGAGCATTTCGAACAAGCTTAGCAAGCTTAGAAAGAAAAAATATAAAAATATAATATTAAAGGGCCTCAGGAAGTGAAATGGAGCTGAATGCTCAATTCAAGAATGTTAAATTGAATTAAGAAAGTACTAAGCTTGGGGCAAATATCCCACCTAGCTAAGTTTAGGTCCAGGGATGGTAGTACAAGTCTTTAATCCCAGGAGGCAAAGACAAGCAGATCTCTGAGTTAAAGGCCAGCCTAGAACACAGCAAGTTCTTGATGAAGAAAAGCTTAAGTCCAGGCTTGGTGGACCACACCTTAAATCCCAGTGGTTAAAGGACAGGCATGCAGATCTCTGAGTTCAAAGTCAGTTCACAGAGCAAGTTTCAGGACAGCCAAGCTTAGGTAGTAAAGGAGTTGGAAAACAGAAAGCTGGTGATAATGTCATAAAGTGGCCATGTTCTAGCCCCAGCAAGCAGCAGAACTCAGGAGCTTTGGCCACGTGGCTCTGGCTTTAGAATACAGAGAATAGAAGGGACTACTGGGACAATTGATGCAGGTTAGCTGGAGCTAAGAAATTAGTGGTGATTAAGAAGAAACCAGCATCACTGAGGTGAAATCTCTTGGCAAATGTTTTCTGAGAGCACAAAGAAGCTGTGTTCCAGAGATAGCCAACCTTGTGCCTCATGCTGCATCTGAACTTGGTAATGTGTAAGAATCACCCAGGTGGTTTTGAAGGCATGAATGGGTCATGAAGGAGTCAAGCTCTGAAGTCATGGAAGGCCATTGGTGAAGGTGCACCCTCTGCTGCAGTTGATGGCCGGGGACTGAAGGGAGTCATGCAAAGAATTTAACACTTGGTACCACGAAGCCTATGAGAATCTTTTGGTGAAGTCTAGTTGTAGCAGAGGACCCCAGCATATTGGAGATGCTTGTACCATAAATGATTATCAAGAACAGCAGCAACAATGGAGTAGATCAACATGAGCTTAAAGTGTTACAGAGGGCAGAGCTGGAGAATTGACACCAGCCCTTTGGAGGATCCCAGAAGACCATGTGTGGGTCCCAGACATTGAAACAAGAAACTGGAAGATTGAAGTTGCCTCAGAGATCCCAATATGTTCAAGATGCCAGAGCCATGGGCTATCTGCTGAGGAAAGCTTCTAACAGGGAGTAGAACCAGCCCAGGAGAAAGAACTTTGTTGCAGTCAACGAAGATGAAAAGGAGTTGGAGATCTGAAGACCATCTTGAAATCAGACATGGAGAGGCAGAATTTGAAGTTTGCCTAGATGGTTTACTATCTTGCTTTAGGAATTACAGTTAAGTGATTGGATGAATCTTATTAGAGACTTTGAACTTCGGACTTTTAACATTGTCAGAGAGTGCTATAGACTATGGGGACTTTGGAAGTTGGACTAAATGTATGTTGCCTTATGTTATGTTTAGGTATGACCCCCATAGACTCATGTGTTTGAACAAGTCTAAGGAGGTCAGGGAGTGGAATGTGATGGTTTGAATATGCTCACCCCAGTGAGTGACACTATTAGAAGGTGAGCCCTGTTGGTGTAGGCATGCCACTGCGGGTATGGGCTTTAAGACCCTCATCCTAGCTGCCTGGGAGCTAGGATTCTGCCAGCA
Organism: Apodemus sylvaticus; assembly: GCF_947179515.1. Classification (NCBI taxonomy): domain Eukaryota; kingdom Metazoa; phylum Chordata; class Mammalia; order Rodentia; family Muridae; genus Apodemus; species Apodemus sylvaticus. Next base: position 108,611,340 of record NC_067478.1, read on the forward strand.
GCCTTTAGATGAAGATGTAGAACTCTCATTTTTTTCCTGTACCATGCCTGCTTGAATGTTGCCATGTTTGTGCTTTGAAGATAATAGACTAAACCTCTGAACCTGTAAGCCAGCCAAATTAAATGTTGTCCTTATAAGAGTTGCCTTGGGCATGGTATCTGTCCACAGCAGTACAACCCTAAGACACATGGGATGACCACCAAGAACAGCAGCAGCAGAAGCTGTGAAGGTGAAGACTGGATTTCCCTGGAGACCCTAAGTGGTAGAGATGACAGAGCCATGGGATACAACATATCGTGGAAAGATGCTAACAGGGGGTGGAACCAGCCCAAGAGAAAGAGGTGTGTTGTAGTCACCAAAGCTGAAAGGTTGGAGTTTGCCTATCTGGTTTCAGCATTGCTTGTCTCCAGTATCTCCTCATTATCCTCCCTTCTCTATGTTTTGGAACATTAATGTACATTATGTGCTATGATATCTTGGAATTATGTGATCTGCATTTTGATTTTAATTTCCTAGGTGATTACAGTTAAGTGATTGCATGGATCTCAGAAGAGACTTTAAACTTTGGACTTTTAAAACGTTATTGAGACTGTGATAGACTATGAGGACTTTTGAAGTTGGACTAAATGCATTTTACATTCTATTATGGCTACAAGCCCATGGGGCCAGGGAGTAGGATGCTGTAGTTTGAATAGGTTTGCTCCCCTTAGATTCATGAACTTAAATCCCAATACACTGAGCCTGATAGAAGAGAAAAAGTAGGGAATAGATTTGAACACATTGGCATAGAAAATGACTTTCTAAGCATAGCACCAATAGCACAGGTACTAAGATCAACAATAAATAGGACTTCATGAACCTCAAACGTTTCTACATGGCAAAAGACACTTTGTCATTTAGGCAAAGCAACCAGATATAGAACAGGAAGAAGTTTTTGTCAACTACACACCTGATAGTTGGCTAATACCCCAAATATATAAAGAATGGAAAAAAATAAGACCTGGACATCATGGAAAAAAGTAACCTAATTACAAATGAGGTGCAGACCTAGACAGAGAACTCTCAAAAGACAATACAGAAATATCTGAGATTCACTTAAAGAAAGTTTTAACATTCTTAATGACCAGGGAAATTCAAATCAAACCTAGTTTAAAATTTCATCTTTCTTTTTTGGGTCTTTGTGTGGCTTAGTTTTCAGGGTAATTATGGCCTCATAGAATGAATTAGTGTTCCTTCTGTTGCTAATTTGTGGAATAGTTTGAGAAGTATTGATATTAGCTCTTCTTTGTAGGTCTGGTAGAATTCTGCACCTAAAACCATCTGGCCCTGGGCTTGTTTATTTGCTTTTTTTTTTTTTTTATGGTTGAGAGGTTTTGAATGACTGCTTCTATTTCCTTAGGGATTATGGAACTGTTTAGATACTTTACCTGATCTTGATTTGGTACATGGTATCTGTCTAGAAAATCATCCATTTCATCTAGATTTTCCTGATTTGATGAGTAGATGAGCTTTTGTAGTAAGGCCTGATTTTGTTTTAATTTTTTCAGTTTCTGTTATGTTTCCCTTTTCATTTCTGATTTTGTTAATTTGGATCATGTCTCTGTGCCTGGTAGTTAGTTTGGCTAAGGGTATGTCTATCTTGTTGGTTCTCTCAAAGAACCAGCTCTTAGTTTTGTTGATTCTTTATGCTGTTCTCTTTGTTTCTATTTGACTATTTCCCGCCATCTATTCCTCACAGGTTTCTTTGCTTCATTTTGTTCTAGAGCTTTCAGGTGTGCTGTTAGGTTGCTAGTATAGAATCTCTCCAATTTCTTTATGAAGACACTTTGTGCTATGAACTTTCCTCCAAACCCCCGTACAACATAAGAGTATGCTTGCCTTCATTTTCATTGAATTATAGAAAGCTTTAATTTCTTTATTTCTTCCCTGACCAAGTAATCATTGAGTAGAGAGTTGTTCAGTTTCCATGATTATGCGGATTTTCCATGATTTCTGTGGTTGTTGAATTCCAGTTTTAGTCCAAGGTAATTAGATAGAATGCAAGGGGTTATTTCAATCTTCTTGTATCTGTTGAGGCTTCTTTTGGTCAGTTCTAGAGAAGGTTTCATGAGACAGTGCTGAGAAGAAGGTTTATTCTTTTGTTTTGGGGTGAAAAGTTCTACAGATATGTTAGATTCATTTGGTTCATAACTTCTTTTAGGTTCATTGTGTCTCTGTTTAGTTTCTGTTTGAATGACCTCACCATTGGTGTGAGTGGAGTGTTGAAGTCTCCCACTATAATTGTGTGGGTCTCCAAGTGTGTTTTGAGCTTTAGTAGAGTTTCTTTTAGGAATGTGGGTATCTTTGTGTTTGGGGCATAGATGTCAAAACTGAAACTTTGTGTTGGTGGATTTTTTCCATTGATGAGTATGAAATATCCTTCTCCATCTTCTTTGGTTGAACATCTATTTTATTGGATATTAGAATGGCTACTCCAGCTTGTTTCTTGGGACTGTTTCCTTGGAAAACGTTTTTTTCAGTCCTTTAATCTGAGATAATGTTTATTGCTGTTGCTGAGGTATGTTTCTTGTATTAAGGGGAATGATGAATCTTGTTTGTGTATCCAGTTTGTTAGCCTGTGCCTTTTTATTGGTGAGTTGAGTCCATTGATGTTGAGAAATATTAATGACCAATGATTTTTAGTTCTTGCTATTTTGCTATTGATTCTGTGTGTGTGTTTGGGCTTGTTGTGAGATGATTAATTTCTTGTGTTTTCTTGAATATAGTTTCCATCCTTGTGTTAGAGTTTTCCTCCTAGTATTCGCTATAGGGCTGGATTACTAGACAAATATTGTTTACGTTTGGTTTTGTCATGGAATATCTTGGTTTCTCCATAGATGGAAAAATTGAGAGTTTTGCTGGATATAGTACTTTGGGCTGTCATCTGTGGTCTCTTAGGGTCTTTAAGACACCTATCCTCGTTTTTTGGAATCTCTGTTGAGAAGTCCTGTGTAATTCTGATATTTCCTCTTTTATGTGTTACTTGGCCTTTCCCCCTTATAGTTATTGTTATTCTTTATTTGTTCTGTACATTTATTGTTTTGATTATTATGTGGCAGGAGGATTTTCTTTTATGGTATAATCTATTTGGTGTTCTGTAGGTTTCTTGTACATTTATGGCTATCTCTTTTTTGGGAAGTTTTCTTCTATGATTTCTTTGAAGATGTTTTCTGTCCTTTGAACTGGGATTTTAGCCCTCTTCTATTGATATTATTCTTAGGTTTGGTCTTTTCATTGTTTCCCAAATTTCCTGGATGTTTGGGGTAGGTACTTTCACACTTGGTATTTTCTTTGACCAATGTATATACTATATTCTATAGCGTCTTCTATGCCTGAGATTCTCTCTTCCATCTCTTACATTCTGTTGATGATGTTTGCATAGTTCCACCGCCCCCACTTAGGGTTTTTGTCACCAGGGTTACATCCATTTGTGTTTTCTTGTTTCTATTTTCATTTTTAGGGCTTGGACCATATTGTTTATTTCCTTCTAGTATTGTTTATTTCCTTTACCTGTTTGATTGTATTTCCCTTATTCAAGGGACTTATATGTTTTCTCTTTAAGGGCTTCTACCTCTTTGACTGTGTTTTCCTGTGTCTCTTTAAGGAAATTATTTACATTCTCTTTAAAGGTCTCTATCATCTTCATAAGATGGGATTTTAAGGTCAGAATCCTACTCTTCAGGTGGGTTAGGATATCTAGGGCTTGCTATGGTAGGAGAGCTAGGTTCTGATAGTGTCAAATTACATTGACTTCTATTGATTATGTTTTTGTGCTTGCCCTTCACCACTGGTTGTCTCTGATGTTAACTGGCCTGGTTGCTCCAGATTGGACCAGGACTCCCCAGAGGCAGGTGGAGCTGTGTATCTGGGGTTACAGCAGGCTTCCTGTGAGAAGTCCTGTGTTTCTTGTAAGAGCAGGTCTCCTGGGAGACAGGCAGAACTTGAGGGTGGGGAGAACACCAATTTGCCCGAGTGCAGGTGGAGGTATGTATCAGAATGGTGATTGGGCTATGACAGGGTGAGACAGAGCCCACGTTTGCAGGGCTTTGTGAGGTCCCAGCTGGCATGTGTATTGGGGTGGGGTGGGGTCTCTTCTGTGTCCTTAGTTAGAACATGGGAGATAAGCTGGGCTGTGGAGTGTGGGAACAGGAAGCTGATCTGCCGTGGTGCCCCGTGGAGGTGTGGAGTGGAAGAGTGATGGTGCTCTGGCAGAGCCACACAGATCCCACATCTGCTGGGTTCTGTGGGTCCCAAGCTGAACCCTTTGTACACTCTCCTTTGCCTTCTCCATTCAGGGTTCTCAGTTCTGATTCACACGTGAGCACATCTGACTGAGTAGTGGGGGCTTCCAGGGCCAACAGGCTGAGGATGTCTTGCTGCATCCTATAACTTTACAGCATCCAAGCATGAGCTCTAACAGTTCTGGGATAAACTCCAGGATTTACCATATGTAGATAGCATCATGTCTGCAAACATGGATAATCTTTCTTTTCCTTTCTAACTTGATTGCGTTTTTGTCTTTTTTCTAGCCTGTTGCTTTGGCTACTATGTTAAATAAAAGTGGTGAAAGTGGCTATCTTTGCCGTGTTCCTGATTCTAGAGTAAGATATTTCAGTTTTTTTCCATTGAGTATCATGTTATCTATGGGCTTTTAACGTATGGTCCATATTACATCAAGCTACTTTTTTGTTGAGAATTTCTCTCTTGAAAAGGTACTGATTTTGTTAGCTACTTTTTTTGTATCTATTGAGATAATAATATGATTCATATTTTTATTCCATTAATGTATTAAATCAAATTAATTTCTTTTTATTAAAAATGGATTTTTCTCTCATATAATATCCTAACTAGAGTTCCCCTTCATCCACTCCTTCCAGTATCCTACGATACCTCCCCTTACCCCCAGTTCAACTACTTCTCAATTTCACTTTAGTAAAGAGCAGTTGTCCAAGAGACAATGGCCAACCATGAGAAAGCAAACTACAATAAGACAAGGCAGAAGACCTCACAAGCCAAGGCAGCACAAGGCAAGCCAACAGGAAAAAAAGCATCCCAAGATCTTGCAAAATCATTAAAGACACATCCGCTCCCACAGTTAGGAATCCCACAAAAATACCAAGCTAACAGCTACAGTATATATGCAGAGGCCCTAGTGCATGCCCCTGCTTCCACTTCAGTCTCAAGCACTTGTGTCTTGCTTAGTTGATTTAGTAGGTCATGTTCTCTTCAATTTTTTTTGTGGGACTCCAAAGGAAGGGACCTGATGGAAACCTCCAATTTAGACTCTCATAATGTCTGGCTGTGGGGCTCTGCATCCACTCCCATTTTCTGCCAGTAGAAGCCACTGACTGGAAAAGGTACCAATCTATGAATATAGGAGAATATCATTAGAAATGATTTCATCGAATTTATTCTAGACAAGTCTTGTTTGATTTTGTCTCTGGGCTATTCAGTCTCCAGTTCTGGTCTTACATGCCGTGTTGGGCATGGCCTTCCTCATGTGGAGTGGGCCTCGGGTTAAAGCAGTCATTAGTTGGCTACTCCTACAAGTTTTGCACCACCACTGTCCCAGCACATTTTGTAGGCAGAAGAGATTATAGGTCAAAGATTTTGTGGTTTGGTTGGTATCTACATTTCTCTTTCTATATAGCCTGCAGAGTTCCTTTTCAGAGAGAGAGAGAGAGAGAGAGAGAGAGAGAGAGAGAGAGAGAGAGAGAGAGAGAGAGGGAGAATAATAATATAGGGATGAAGTATCCATGCAGGTACCAGCTCAACCTCTGCACATTCAATTAGCTGCAAGTGTTGTCACCAACAATGCTCCCCCCCCCCCCCACACACACACACACACTGCCTGTTTGCAGACAGTGACCCTCTGCTTCTGTTCTGGCATCAGCATGGCTTATTTAGTGATCTATGGGAGACTTGCTTCTTTTACAGTATTAAAACTTAGAGATAAAAAAACCTCTACAGCTTTTCTTTCTTTATATTTACTTTGGAGCTTTGTGTGTGTGCACATGTGTGATGATTGTCATTACCTAGTCAGCTCTTCTAAAACAACCTCCCCCCTGCCTACTTCCTCAGTTCAAACACTCGAGGCTGACTTAGTCTTTTGTGCTTGCTTGCCAGTTTATTGCTGCTTAAATCATGAGGCCCTCTTTTCCCCTGCTCTGTGTTCTTGGACGATTCTGTGTCTGAATTTCCCAGCATTCCAAGTGTACATTATATTTATCAACCTGAGTTTATGGGTTATAAGTTGGGTAAATATCCAAGAATTTTAGGAAGCTCCTTTTCATTGCAGCTTATCAAATTATGTAGAAGTGATGTCTTCTTAGATGTCTCTGAGGAAAAATGTTAACTGTTGCATTTAACACTTAACACTGTCTTATTTTTTTATTTTATTTTTTTATTGAATATAATCTTCATTTACATTGCCATGGTAAAACCTTTTCCAGTTCCCCCCCTCCCGTCCCCGAAACCCCCAACCCCTCCTCCTACCCCCTGCCTCCAAGTATATGCCCCTCCACCCAACTCACTCCCACCTCCCCACCCCCTTTATTTCCCTTTGTTGGGGGCATCTATTGAGCCTTCACCTGACCAAGGACCACTCCTCCCACTGATGCCCAACAAGGCATTCCTCTGCTACATTTTTTGCCTGGAACCATGTGTGCCCCTTGGTTGATGGTTTAGTCCCTGGGAGTCCTGGGGCATCTGGGTGGCCGATATCTTAACACTGTCTTATATCTACTGAATTAATGTTTCCAGGGAGGTCATGAGTTTTGCTTATTTATCTGTTACTCTTTTTCATGGTACTTGCATTGTGTTTGTTCATATAATAAGTTGGCTACTAGGTTTGTTTGTACAAGTTGGATGGTCCCTGGTGAATATAAAATAATCCCATAGATGGTAGGTAGGTCTTTTGCTCCCTGCAGGGTTCTTTTGTGATTGGAAGAGTTCAGGATACAGAGATGCCTCCATTCCCTGGTTGCATCGGTGAAAAACAACATACAGGACAATCAGAGAAATTTGATTCTACTACTTTCCAGAAGACCATCTATGGCCACTTTAAAAAACTTACAGTTGTGAATTCCCACGAATCACAGTCTACCTTGTCTTTCCTAGAATGTTTCTTTCTCTAAAGCCTTCATAAAGCACTGCCTTTTCTTTTCTGTAGAGGAATAGAATAGGCATTTTTACTTGAGTATTGGATTACTATAAACTCCATCAACATAAAATTTTGTATATGGTATTCATAGTCTATTAGCTGTGGAGTATTTAGAACACTATACAATAGGTATTCAATAACTTGGAACTGCTTTTCAAGAAGTAGAATATCTATATGCCTTACAGATATTTAGCAAGTTATATATAAAATATTCATGTAGTTTATAATTGTGAAAATTGAAACAAGCCAAAAGTCCAACAGAAATCATTGGAAACACTTTATTTATAGTACATAGCTTAAATATGTAAACAGAAATATGTCATTATAGAGGTGTAGTCTTCAGGGTTCAGTAAAATGTTCTAACTTAATGAAAGATCAGCTTTTTCATATACTATATGTAGAATGATGGTGAATTGTGCCTTTGTAACTTTGTAATTTTATTAGCATATATAGTGCTTTAAATTTTGTACTTTACAGTCTAGAAAGAATCTATATTTAAAATCAAGAACAAAATAAATGATTTTACTCTTATGTAATGATGTTGTAATGGAAATTCAGTAAATAGGTCATTTTTTATTTTCTTCCAGAAAACAGCTTCTTGACAACGGTGAGGTAAAAGCTCTCATTCTTGGTAGCCTTAAATCCTACTTGAAGGATAATTCATGACTGTGTAACCTTCCTGCTGATGCACACCAGTGCAGTTTGAATTTGGGGCAGTGGCAATCATTTCTGCCTGGCCTTCCTTCTCCTGCCTGGTCTCAAAATTGAATAGTAGTAAGAATTTGAAAGTCAACTCAGAAAATGCAGGAAAATTACCAGAAGTGACCTATTTATTTTTTTTTTAAAAGGAGGATGTTTCATAACTTCCTCCTTATACCCTATGTATAAATACATGTTTTTTTAAAATTATTATCCATTTATTTTACACACTATTATTCTGTGAATGTACAAGTGTGTATCCTAAAACTTTTTATTCCATTAATTAATCTTTTAATACTAAGTTTTGATGGTCAGGTGTTTGTTACTTGCTCTTTTATTTTGGTCATCAAATGTGTTTCCCACTGGGGCTATTGAAATGTTCCCCAATGCACGTTGATCATTTTTTCAATAAAGTCCTAGGAAAAAGTACAAATCAAAGTAACTCTCCATTCTCTAGGATACTGATAGTTTGGAATTACAGAACATTTTAATATTTCAGTGGTTTTATTTTCATTTCATTTTAAAGTACAAGCTGACTATTTGCCTTTTGGTAAATGGAAATACATACCTGTAACTTAGTTTTGTGTCAGTAAGTTAGGGTATAAATATTTAGCTTTATTTACATTTGGTTGCATTGATTATTTGCCACATTCACTGCACATTTTTCTAATAAAAGTTTATGTTTTATGAATCTCTCAATTAGGAAAACTTTAATTTGAAATCTTTGCCCTGTGGAACTCTAAGATTTGTTAAAGTAGGATAGAACATGGATTAGTACAAATCCTTAGGCAATTCTACTTAAAAACCCATCTGGCTTGTGTGCTGCTATGACTTCTCTTAACTGAAGTGCACATGTGTGTATGAAACTTTTTGTATTTTGTCCCCTTGTCTTCCTCCCCTCCTTGTTCAAAGCCTTTCCCAGATGCCACCCTCCTTAAGGCAGTGTCTTCACTGTGGTCTTTCACACATCTGTACTGGCAGGCTCCTTCCCCTCCTCATTGTTCTTGTCACTGTCTAATCAATTGCAATTTATTTATGTCCAGGGGCCAACCAGTGCCCCTTTCCAACTAAATGCACTAAGGGTGTGGGCCTCGTGAGGGCCCCAGGGTTCTGTCTGAAGTACTCAGAACAGTTCCTTACATAGATTATTATATTATTAAATCACAGTTGAATGGATGGATGCATGTACTAACATGTTTAATGCTATGCTGGGAGAGCTCTGCCCTCCTGTATAAGAAGCATTTGATTTGTCTGTTAATTTAATTGTGGATGAAGTGCAAAAGCCACTGCTTTGTGTCTTGCAGTTGATTTTCCACACCTTGCAGTTGCTGGCCTTCACAGGTCTTGCCATCTTAATCATGCGGCTGAAGCTGTTTCTGACACCCCACATGTGCATTATGGCTTCCTTGATCTGCTCCCGACGGGTAAGCCGCCATTCTTGAGTGACTGCTATTATAACAACTAAAGCAACTGCCCTGGAGCTGCTGTGGCTTTGTTATGTCATCTGAAATCTGCAAGCAGCGAGTACTTCAAGCTAACTGTGTTCAAAGACTTTTAAATGCCAGCTGATGATTCTCTGTTATCAAGAAAGTGGCTTTGAGAAATTCTGATAGATATAAATGATGTTTCCATAAAGAGAAATTGAGTACTCTTCCTGCTGTTATCATCACATCTACAAGCATAGTCTTTTAGCCTTTAAGTCTGTGCGGGTGTTTCAGGTACACAAAACCCCCAAACAGCAAATTTCCAATGCTGAAGAGGTTCAAGGTGGTTCTGTTTGAATAAAGAATTCCTAAAAAAAAAAAAAAAATCCTTCCTATTCTGGCATTCCTTAATATATAGTTAACGGAACCATAAACTAGTTAGATATCTACAGAAACTAAACAGATACTCAAGGGATCTAGAAGCACCTTATTGAATGATAGTTTAGCAGCCATTTTTCTGAGGGAACCATACATGTCAATGCTAGTGGATTTCCTCTGGTTATTCAAGCCGTCATAAAAATCAGCCAACTCTTAAAAGCTTTCAGTTTAGTATATTTTGAGTTGCAGTTCACTAATTCTACTGTCTGGCTGCAAGTCAGTACTGGAATGACACCCAGTTCTTTGAAAAACACAGAAAGCTTGTTTGTAACCAGGTCCAGTAACTCAAAATGTTGACTGTTGGCAAGCAGGAGATGGGCATTCCACATGTCTGTGAACTGAGATACAGGGTTACCCACTTTGGATTCAGTAGGCAGGTGAGAGTGAAATATTGATCCAATAGAATGCTTCGTATAAGAAATATAAATAAATGGTCTTTTTATTTCAGCTCTTTGGCTGGCTTTTTTGCAGAATTCATTTTGAGAATGTTGTCTTCGGCATTCTGACAATGATGTCAATACAAGGTTGTGCAAATCTCCATAACCAATGGAGCATAATGGGAGAGTTTACTAACTTGCCTCAGGAAGAGCTCATCCATTGGATCAAACACAACACGAGACCAGGTAAGCTGTTATACGTATATATAACGTAACATAAGCTGTTATACGTATATAATATAACATAAGCTGTTATACACATATAATATAAGCTGTTATACGCATATAACATGTATGCATATGTTTGTTGCATACAAGTAAACATTCCACCTGTGCATATATGTGTGTATATGTGTATATATATACTTTTGTGTATGTGCATGTGTAAGTATGTGTGTGTATGTGTGTGTGTATGTACAATTCTGACTTGCAGTAGTTTGCCTTTTAATTATGTTTTTTCTTGGCAACCATTTGGGAGATATACAAGTTCAGTAGCAATTATACCTTAATTTTGAGTTGTGATATTTTACTAGACCTAGCCATGACAATGTCATGATGCTAGAAATTCCACTAAAAGATAAAATTGACACTCTGCACTGTTCTATGCCCTTAGTATTGATTGGCATCTTTTCAGGAAGTTGTATTTTAGAGTGCTTAATTATATTTTGAGAAAATAGTTATTTCAGTAGATCTGAATAAAATGCCATATGATTCTGACCAATTTTTATAAAAATAATATTAATGATTATATAAACATATAGTGTATTAAAATGTCAAGAATTAGGCTTTTTGGCCATATAGTTGACTTTGATATAATATTAACTACGGCCAAATTTATTCTTCCAAGAATGTATACCAACAAATAATGAATGACTTGAAAAATTGGAGAAACAGCAAAGATGTTGTGGGCTTCCATGTGGGTGATGGGAACTAAACCTGGCTCTTCTTCTGCAAGAGACTTCCAAGCTATCTGGCTAGTCCCTAAATTATAAACATTGAAATACTGCATGACAATATTTTCTTCTAACAAATCAACATAGCTATAACTCACTACAGCAACAAAAAAATAATCTTTTGAAAAATTGTACCATGACATTGGGCTTTGGCATTGTTCATAGTAACACAGCATGTTTTTCTTGTGTCTAGTTTTCTGCCTGCAGTATTAGTGAAGTAGTAAAGGGGGCTTTGTAAATGTGTCAGCTGTATAGTCCTGGCAGGTTCCTTAGCTTCGGTACTTCTTTTTTTTTTTTTTTGTTTATTTATTTATTTAATGTATATGCGTACATTGTCTCTCTCTTCAGACACACTAGAAGAGGACATTGGATCCCATTATAAATGGTTGTGAGTCACCATGTGGTTGCTGGGAATTGAACTCAGGACCTTTGGAAGAACAGTCAGAGTAATCAGACTCCTGCTTAACCTGAGCAATCTTCCCATCCCTGTACATATTTTAAAGAGAAGTCTCTCCTAGTGAGGCTAATTCCATATAGTAATCAGAGAGTGATTGTTTTCCACCTCAGCGTTTTTTTGTGTGTGTGTGTGTGTTTTAATTTTTTATTCGATATAATTTATTTACATTTCAAATGATTTCCCCTTTTCTAGCCCCCCCACTCCCCAAAAGTCCCGTAAACCCCCTTCTCTTCCCCTGTCCTCCCACCCACCCCTTCCCACTTTCCCATTCTGGTTTTGCTGAATACTGCTTCACTGAGTCTGTCCAGAACCAGGGGCCACTCCTCCTTTCTTCTTGTACCTCATTTGATGTGTGGATTATGTTTTGGGTATTCCAGTTTTCTAGGTTAATATCCACTTATTAGTGAGTGCATACCATGATTCACCTTTTGAGTCTGGATTACCTCACTTAGTATGATGTTCTCTAGCTCCATCCATTTGCCTAAGAATTTCATGAATTCATTGTTTCTAATGGCTGAATAGTACTCCATTGTGTAGATATACCACATTTTTTGCATCCACTCTGAAGCTAATAGAAAAGAAACTGGGGAAGACCCTTGAGGACATTGGTACAGGGAGAAAGTTTATGAACAGAACACCAATAGCGTATGCTCTAAGAGCAAGAATTGACAAATGGGACCTCATAAAATTACAAAGTTTCTGTAAGGCAAAGGACACCATCAAGAGGACAAATCGGCAACCAACAAATTGGGAAAAGATCTTCACCAATCCTACATCAGATAGAGGGCTAATATCCAATATATATAAAGAACTCAAGAAGTTAGACTCCAGAAAACCAAACAACCCTATTAAAAAATGGGGTACAGAGTTAAACAAAGAATTCTCACCTGAAGAACTTCGGATGGCGGAGAAGCATCTTAAAAAATGCTCAACTTCATTAGTCATTAGGGAAATGCAAATCAAAACAACCCTGAGATTTCACCTTACACCAGTCAGAATGGCTAAGATTAAAAATTCAGGAGACAGCAGGTCTTGGAGAGGGTGTGGAGAAAGAGGAACACTCCTCCACTGCTGGTGGGGTTGCAAATTGGTACAACCACTCTGGAAATCAGTCTGGCGGTTCCTCTGAAAACTGGGCACCTCACTTCCAGAAGATCCTGCTATACCACTCCTGGGCATATACCCAGAGCATTCCCCACCATGTAATAAGGATACATGCTCTACTATGTTCATAGCAGCCCTATTTATAATTGCCAGATGCTGGAAAGAACCCAGGTATCCCTCAACAGCTTCGGTACTTCTTTTTGTTTCTTTATTTACATTTCACATGTTATCCCCTTTCCTCCAGGGGAGGTGAGGAGGTTTGCAGCTTTGCTACTTCTGAGACTATTTTTCTACACAGTAAGAAAAAAATACACAAATTTTCTACACAAAATTCACTAAGCCATCCTACAAACCAAGTCACTGGATCCCTATAAAAAACATGTACACAGGGTCAGGGAGACAGCTCAGTGGGTAAATGCACCTGCTACCAAACCTGAGGACTTGATTTAGATTCCCAGGCTTCATATGGTATGGGAGAATCAATTCTCAACGGTTGTTTTTTTTTTTTTTTTTTTCTCTACATATGCTCCACAGTGTGCATGCATGCAGACACAAACCTGTACACACACATGCACACACACACACACACACACACACACACACACACAGCACATGAATGCTCACAAACACCAAATAAATGTAAATGTAAAATGAAATTTAAAAGTATGTGCATAGCACCCAGCAAGCACAGTTGAAATATTCCAGGAGAACAAGGATACATATTGAATAAGTAAGATATCTACATCAGGGGTAATTATATAAGAACTTTAATTTTTCTTAATTTGAATTGAGATTTAGGGGCACACTGAGCTTTCTTGAAAATGTTTTGATAAGGAATGTTTTCTTGTCTCCTAGATGCTGTCTTTGCAGGCGCCATGCCTACAATGGCAAGCATCAAACTGTCCACACTGCATCCAATTGTGAACCACCCACACTATGAGGATGCAGACTTGAGGTGAGCACTCACCTGCATTGGTTGGATAGAATTTCTACTACTTGCTAGTGGCCCTTACAACAAGGAAAATGTTTGCTTATGCATGTGTGCACATGAGCGTGCACGTATGCGCGCTCGCACATACACACACACACTCACACATATACACACACACACTCACTCGCTCATATACACATGTATAAATATTCAAATAAGCATCTTTCTAGTCATGCTGGAAGTTAAAGGGATGCATGCTGAATCTGAGTATGGAAAGCACACCTATAATGCAGCACTTGGAAAACCAAAGCATGAGGATTACTTGAATTCAAGGATGGTCTTGACTACTCAGTGAGTTCTAGGCTAACCCAATCTTCTGAGTAAAACCTTGTCTGAAACAGACAAAAATTATAACAACGACTATCGGTATCTGTTTCTTCTGATTCAGTAAATTCAGGAGAACCTCAAATCTGTATTAAGCATGAGCAAAATAATGTCACAGAGCTTGAGAGATGCCTTACTTAGTAAAGGGCCTGCCAGACTGTGGTGAAGACCTGAATTTAGGTCTGATGCCTCCAAAGCCAATAACAATGGCTCACATATGTGACCACAGCACAGGCATGATTGGGGACAGGCAGACCCCAGAAACTCACTGGCCAGCATAGCTGACACGCACGCATGCACCCATGCACACGCACACACACACACACACACACATACACACACGTGCGCGCACACACACACAAATGCACGTGGGCATGTACACATACATGAACCACACACATACACTCACAAATATGGTTCATGTGTATGGGAGGGTTAGATGTGGGGAGACAGAGAGAGAGAGAGAGAGAGAGAGAGAGAGAAGAGATGCACATACCACCCCCAACCCACACATATATAGAAAGGGGTGGAAGAGAGAAAGAGAGAACATAAAACTCTATAGAAGAAATCAGAAGAAGTTAAATAGATTTGATTCACAACATTTTGTCAACCTCTCTCAATTCCACAACTCTCTCTTCCTGATTTAAGAAATGATTCAAATCTTTTCAGTGGTTAATAGGTAGTTTATTTCCCCACATAAAGATTAAAAACAATAAAAGAATTTGCTATAACATTTTTTTTAATTATGGAACTTCCTATCTGATTAAGTGAAAATTCCAGTTTCCTTTGATGACTAAAATTTCTGTTTACCTCTGAGTGTGTGTGTTTGCACATGTCTATGGACCAGAGGTCAATGGTAGATGTTTTTTTCTGATTCCTCTCCACCTTATTCTTGAAGACAAAGTCTGCTTAACATAGAATTCAGCTAGGCTATCTAGAGAGTTTCTGGGGTCTGCATGTGTGCTGTCCTCCGTGATTGGTCGCAGATGTGAGCTGATATCATTGGCTTTGGGTGTATAGGACCTGAATTCAGGTCTTCAGCCCAGGGCAGCAGGTATGGATTTTAAAATGATTTTGATTTGGTACACTGCTAGAAGAAATAATTTTTTTTATTCAAAAATTTCTGTCTAGTTGTAGTGATTGAGCATCCAAAACAGCATTTAGTTTGTTCAAGATTTTATAACAACTCCCTAGTATGCCACATTTGATTAACCATCCTGACATTTCAAAGTTTTCTGTGGTGCTTTTCCTATCCATGGAAGTATCCCGGGTGCTCACTGCTAAATACTCCTTTGTCAGTATTCCACCTCAGCCTGTCTGTTTATATCTTCTAAAAGGGAAATCATTTACCAGGAGTCATATTGTCACACACTTCAGTTTCTGGGTGACAGAATTATATTCTATTAACAGATTCTATATGAAGTAAAGTTTACAACGTGAATAATCAAATGGCCACCTAGTACTTATTATCTATATATTTATCTTAGATATAACAGGCTTCAAACTGCTGTGAAATTCAGTATGTTGAAGATAGAAATAGACACATGAAAATTAAGCTCTCAAAGCAATTGTGTAATTTGTGGTCATATCCATCTTGCATCCACCGAGGGCTAGGGTATCAATTTGCTAGCAAATCTTCTTTAATCTGTTATTTATCTTAAAATAAGTTTGTAATTGCTGTTGTTTGCATTTAAAGGGCTCGAACAAAAATAGTTTATTCTGCATATAGTCGAAAATCTGCAGTAGAAGTAAGAAACAAGCTGTTGGAATTACATGTGAATTATTATGTTCTAGAAGAAGCATGGTGTGTTGTGAGAACAAAGTGAGTATTGAAATACTATGTATAATACGGTACATTGTGAAGCAAACTTAATATTGATAATATTATACAATATAATATGGTATATTGTAAAGCAGCAAATGCCTCACTTCATTCTGCACTGCTACCGGAGTGCTACATACACATCCTGATTCTGTAAGGCTTTGTATTTTAAATACATCTCATTAACCTATGACCACTGCAATGTAGAGAAGTCAAATTATACTGTCTTCTCATAATACCTATTAAAATCATATTTTAATATGACCTAATTTTCAGATGACCTTTAAACTTGCTTTTCACGGGAAGCATAAACTATATAAAGACTAAGGAAGTAAGGCGTTGTTTTGGCACAGGCATTTGTCATGAAATACTTAAGTCAGGTTAAACTATCTATTGTAAATATATATTCCATAATTTTTCCAGTGTTTGCAATGTTTTATTAGATGTCTAAAGTATAAGTGATTTATACTTATCTGTTGCTCTTACTCAGTTATATTGACTATATAAGACTAAAAATTTCTCATAACTAATAGTTGCCTAATAAGTAAAAACATTATAAATGTTTTGAGGTTTGTATTTTCAATATTTAAAAAATGTCTTAAGTGGATTTCTTTAGGTTGTTATCTAGATTTCTGGCAGAAATATAAGATCTAGGCTAGTAAGTTGCCTATAACAAAAATGTCATTCATCAGTTAAGAGTCCAAGCGTCATTAGAATGTATTCTTTAAAGTGCCCACTTTTCAAGCCACAGTTGTCAGTCATGTACATGGTGACCAACACTGAAAATAGGAAGTGAGCAGAAACTGATTCAACATACCCAGGTATTTGATTCAGTGGTGGTTCTAAATGTGTAGGTGGTGACCACTTTGGGCATCAAACAACCCTTTCACTGGGTTGCATATCAGATATTTACATTACAATTCATAACTAGAAAAATCATAGTTATGAAGTAGCAATGAAATAATTTTGTTTAGGGGGTCACCCCAGTATGAGGAACTGTATTAAAGGGTTGCAGCATTAGGAAAGTTGAGAAACACGGGTAGAGTCCATATTCATTATTCAAAGGATTAATAAAAAGAAGAGGACTAGGAATACAGTTCCAAGGTTCAGCACTAGCCTGGTATGTGCAAGATACTGGCTTCTGTTCTAGAAGCAACAAAAGTGGGCCACAAATTAAAGTAAACATGCTGTGAGTGAGCAGAAAGATGCAGCTTCTCAGTGGAGCAAATCCATTGAGCGTCACAGGGGGACTCTAGAGGTGAACTCTAGCGATAACCCAAGAGTTCATGTGAAGCATTAGGAAGGGCAAGGGGGACATGCTAAGTGGTAGGAATGTCTCTATATCAGTAGTGATGCTATTTATATACAAACTGTACATAGGAAATATCAGAAACCTTTACAGTTATATTTCAAAATATACAGTAAAAATTTATGTAAGGTTATTCTCTATCAAGATATATTATACCACTTAGCATACTCTTATAGACACTCTGAAAAAGGAAGAGCTGAAGAGAACAGCTTAGCCTAAGAATCTCCTTTCTCTGCCTTGGATATATGTTTGTTTACTGGATCAGTGCACTTCATGTTTTAAAAAATGTATGAATCTTCAAAGGAACTTCATTAGCTCTTTAATATACATCATCCAACTACAAACCCATCTTATGACTGGATGAGAATAGCAATTATCAAGTGGAGTTGTGTTTCATTTGGAGGTAAACTTTCTCACATAGGTATTTCTGACTCCACATTTTACGTTTCGCGCATGTTGACTGGGGCTAGAGATGTATCATGTGTCTCTTCGTTTTATTCTAGGTGTTTGACTTAATCATTTCTTGAATTATGGTTTTAAATTTTAAGTAGTTAAATTAATTAGCCTCTGGACATTTTGGAGCTATTTAGAAATGTGAACATGTCATTTTATTTAATGTAACTATCTATTTATACACTTTATTTTCCAGACCTGGTTGCAGCATGCTTGAAATCTGGGATGTGGAAGACCCTTCCAATGCGGCTAACCCTCCCCTCTGCAGTGTCCTGCTCAAGGACTCCAGGCCGTACTTCACCACAGTATTTCAGAATAGTATGTACAGAGTACTGAAAATTAACTGAGATCAAGGCACCCCAGCGTTCTGTAGTGCGAAGATGTGTGTCAAAAATGAACACTTCCAGTCTTCTTTACAATAAAAATCACAAACTTTACTAAGAGACACTTTTAAAGCAAGATAAAATTATTTAAACTTTTCTGGTTTACTACTAATGATAAATTACTGCATTATTTACCTTGAATGCCAGTCTGCCAAGCTTACCTCATAAACGATTAAGTCAACTTATACCTCATTCACAGATGTTCATTTTAGAGTTCCGATGGAACATGTATGGAAAATATCAATATAATTTTAGAAACCCAAACGAAGTAATTCCTTTTCAGACCATCTAGGTGAGTTGTTTCAGGTTTCCCCGAGAACCTAGTACCTAGCACCTAGCACCTAGTACCTAGTACCTAGTACCCATGGGTCAGCCTGTGGATCAGCCTGTGGGCCATGGAGAAGAGCACAGACTCTGAGCAACCGGATGATGGTGGTAGCCTCATTTATTTTTAGTTTATGATGAAGACGGTATTGCTTTATAAATTTTATCTCCCAATAAAAGCTATCTATCAAAAATGCTTTGAAAATTGGTAATTACCTTGAAGATAGAGTGTGTCCATCAGAGAGTAAAATTGTCTCTTTCTTTTCATGATACACTTTAAACACATTAGATGTTTGAATATGCATCCATTCCGAGTCAAGCATCTTGGACTTTTCATACTTATATTTTCCTTATGTTTTTGGTCAGCCATAAAAGATGATTCAATTTCATAGATTAGTTACATGTAATTACTTACAATAGGTAAGCGATTATATCCCAACTTTTATAGTTGGAAAACATTTTAATGCTGTACACAAAACAGCTAAGGAAGAGCACTGTATTGTGTTGATGTTAACATTTTCACGTAGTTTCTTTTCTGTGTGGAGGAAAGAGGGGAACATTCATGAAAACGTAACATGTTTCGGACGACGTCACCAGGGGGATATTTTAAAGTAATTACCAGAATTCAAGAAAAACCATACAAGCTATGTTAACCAATAAAATGCTCCCTACATATCATTTTGTACTATGAATTTTGTTATCTTCATGTACAATGCCTATTAAATCATTTTAAAGGTCCTCAAAGACTGCATTTTCTTCCTTTTCCATTCTTTATGAAACATATATTTTTAAGTTAAAAGGAGACCTGAAACCACAGGTGTATTAGTTAGGTTTATGTGACAATGATCTTCTTTAGCTATTAAAATAATATTTTTTTCCTGTGGTCCCACTGGAAGGCAGAGTACTGTGGTAGAGAAAGTGGCGGACATGAACTAACAGACAAGTCTGATCCCGGTTCTTTCATACTTGGTCTGTCACCTGCTATCCACTCAAAAAATATCGCTGTGTATTTTGTGTCAGGTTTCGTGCTAACAAGCTTACTCATGTTATCCTGTGAAGTTTTGTTTCTTCAGGATAAATCAGAATTCTACCTAATTGCAGGGCCAATAAACACCAATTAAATCCTGTTAAGGTGCTAGCTTCTTCCAGCTCCCTTCTCCTGGCCCACCCAAGCAATCATTCCCGTAAAAGAAAACTACAGACCAAGGTAAGGCCACCTCAGGATTCTCCGTGGCTTTGCATGAATTTGGCGTAAACAAATAGGAATGTGGGAATTCCGCTTATTTTCAATTTTTAGATTAAATTTTAAACAAATTAAGCTATTTGGTCCATGTCCGCATATTTTAGCACATAGTATTTTGACATTTGAAGACTACATATAAACGCTGTGAGATGGACAATGGGCAGATTCTCCTCCTGTGCAGAAAATAATGTCCTTCTGACTTCTACAGTCCTGGTTTGCACCGCAGCTGAGGTGAGCTTCACACAGCTGTCCTCTGCCATCCAGCCCCTAGCATGGTGTGTGGCTGCAACGAACAACAAATAACACTTAGGCTTCATCCTTTTTCTACTCAGATCCCCAAATGGGTCATTCTGGTTCTAATAAAATTGGGCATTTATTTTGCTTTATTTGCATAAGAGAGATAAAGTCTAGTAAAGATAGGGAATTTGAGAGCTACAGGAGCATTCGGAGTCCTCTATTTGGTAGCTGTACAGGCTTTGGAGTATTGTCTTCCTTTACTATAGTTTACATTTACCTTTCTTTTTTTAAACACCAGAAGACATAATACAATTCTACAACTGTAGAAAACCATTACATTGTTTTCTACAACCTTTCTTTGTTTTACTATATTTTTAAAACTTTTTTGGTTAAAAACTAAGACACAAGCATAATTTGTCTCAGGTCAAACAGGGTTAGGCCCATCAGAAGCACCATTCTAACCCCCCTCAATGTGTTTCTTCCTAGAAAGTCTTTACTAATTAGTTAATTTACATCCCAAATGCGCCCCTTCCTGTTCTCTCCCTCACAGAGTCCCTCCCTTTCTCCTCTGGGAGGTTGGGCCCCACCATGGCACATTAAGTCTTCACCAGATTAGGTGCATCCTCTCCTACTGAGGCCAGACAGGGTAGCCATGGAGACTGAACTGCACATCTGTTCCATATGTGGCGGGGGCCCTAGTTCAAGCCTGTGTGTGTTCTTTGGTTGGTGGCTCAGTCTCTGCGAGCTCTCAGAGGGTGACTGTTGATCTTCCTGTAGGGCTCCCATCCCTTCAGGGCCTTCAATCTTTCCCCCAACACTTTTGTAAGCGTCCTTGACGGCCATCCATCTGGTGCTTGGGTGTGGGTATCTGCATCTGTTTCAGTCTGTTGCTGTCTAGAGCCTCTCAGAAGACAGATATGCTAGGATCCTATCCTTATGCAAGCATAAGAGTAGCATTAAATAATGTCAGAGATTGGTGCATGCCCAGGAGATGGGTTTTGAGTTGGGCCAGCTATTCGTTGGCCTTCCCCCCAACCCCCGGGCTCTACTCCATCCCTGCATTTCTTTTAGGCAGGATGAATTTTGGGTCAAAAATTTGGCTAGGTGTGTGTCCTTCTACTGGGGAGTCCTGCTTGGCCTCTACAGATTTTATGTCCCCACTGTTAGGCATCTCTGCTAAGGGAATTGGATTGAATCTTGGGAGCCTCCCCTATTCCCAGGTCTCTGGGACTGCCTACAGATCCTCCCCACCAGCTCCACTCATTCTTCTGGCCCTCTGGACTTCTCTCTTGTCTCTCCCCACATCTGATCCTGTCTTCCCATTCCTCTCTGCTTTACCCTCTTCCACCCAAATCCCTCCCTCCTTCTGCCTCTTATGACTATTTTGTTTCCCCCTCTGGGTATGAATCAAGCATCCTTGCTAAGACCTTTTTATTAAACTTCTTAGAGTCTGTGGTGTCTATCATGGTTATCCCAGCCTTTATGGACAATATTCACTTAAGAGTGAGTATGTACCATGCTCATCCAGACAAATAATTCTACAGAATGGCTATGTTCACAGAAATTCAAGAGGATACAAACTCCTAAATGAATTGGAAGAGAAGAGGAATTTCTAAATGAAACAACAAAGTTAATACAGACATACAAACACTGAAAAAGTCCTTTTAAGTCTGGCTTACCTCACTTAGGATGATTCTAGTTCTATCCATTTGCCTGCAAAATTTTTGATGTTTCCATTTTTAATAACCAAATAGTACTCCATTGTGCAAATGAAAGACATTTTCTGTATCCATTATTCAGTTGAGGGACATCTTACTTGTTTCCAATTTTTGACTATTATGAATAAAGCTTCTATGAACATAGTAGAGAACAAGTCCTTATGGTATGGTGGAACATTTTAGGAGCAGTATAGCTGGATCTTAAGTGATTAAAAACTGCATGTTATTGGTATAGAGACAGACAGGTTGATCAATGGAATAGAATCAAAGACATAGAAATAAACCCACATACCTATGGACACTTGATTTTTGACAAAGAAGCCAAAACCATACAATGGAAAAAAGATAGCATCTTCAACAAATGGTGCTGGTTGAACTGGATATCTGAATGCAAATAAATCCATATTTATCACCTGGCACAAAACTCAAGTCTAAGTGGATCAAGGACATCAACATAAAACTAGATACACCAAATCTCATAGAAGAGAAAGTGGGAAACAGCCTTTCTTGAATGCACTGGTACAGTAAACAATTTCCTGTACACATGCGGATCTTATTATAAAATGTATTTATTATTGCAAACATTTCCACTGAAAGAATAAAGGCTGTTTGATATACAGAACCAATGACCTTACTCAAAATGTGCAAGTTCCAATATAAAAAACACAACAAACATGCAAAACTGTGAAAGCATAACTCCTCTAAAAATTACTAACCTCATCCAGACAAATAATTCTACAGAATGGCTATGTTCACAGAAATCCAAGAGGATACAAACTCCTAAATGAATCGGAAGAGAACAGAATTTCTAAATGAAACAACAAAGTTAATACAGAGATATCAACACTGAAAAAAGTCTGAACTGGAGTATTTGATAAATTCAATAAAAAATGTCAATAGTAATAGAGTAATCAGTAATAGAGCAGAACAAGGGGATGGCAAAATACCAGGATGTAAAGGCATGGGAAAGGTATTGAAACATTCAGGCAATGAAAAAGATAAAGTGAAAACATTTAAGACCCATTGGACACTCTGAAAGGTTAAATCTCTGAATCATGGGCATAAAAGAGGAATTTTTCTCTATCCCCACCCTCCCCCCACAATATCACATTTTATTTTTGACAGATTTTACAATAGTATTTTCTTTCTTTTTTTTTTAACTATACCAATCCAGTTACATTTAATAAAATTTCAATGTTGTTGAATCATCTTTTGAATCCCAAAACATTTCCAAGTTTGGGGGGGGGGGGAATCTCACATTCATCATTAACAATGAGCTCACACACACACACACACACACACACACACACACACACACTTGCCTGTTCTACCCTCCTCCTGCCTGATTATTGAAAACCCCCTTGTGTACATTTTAAAACTTATCCACTGGGGCCGGAGATGTCCCCAAACCTAACCCGAGCTAGGGGGTAGAACCAGATCTTCCTTCACAATGTTGGGACTGCAGTTGAGTTTGACCGCTTCGGCAAGCTCCCGGGCGTACATCTCAAGTCGTCCTGTAATCTTGAAAGTCCGTCCAGAAATCGTTGATCTGCTGGCAGTGATTGAGGTTGAGCTCAATGACCAGCAGTCCATCCTGATTACGGGAGAGGCCGGGGGTCTGGCTACCATCGGGAGCTGCCACGTAGCTCGAACGGAGTAGCCAAGGTCATGGTGAGCTTTCTTAACATCTCCAGAAGTAAACTCGTTGGGGAAACATTCCTGACCCACACGGTTGAGGGCACAGGTAAAGCAGTGATTGGCAATGGCTGCGTTTCTGGCTTCGATCGGCCACAGGGACTCACTGAGTTCCCCAATGGTGGCCGAAGGGTTGAAGATTTCAGCTCCGTTGATACTGTACATGAGCCAGTTGAGGGGGTGATGCCACCCGTAGCAAATGTTCACCTCGATCCTGCCAAACTGGGTCTGGAACACGGGGTGGCCCAGGTTTCCCTCCATGTAGTAGGTGGACTCGTTGAAGTCGCCCACTCTCGGGATGTGATTCTTTCTGGTCTTTCCCATGACCAGTCCTGAATTGGAGATCACCACGGCTGTGTTCCACAGAACTCCATGATCTCTATCACGCTCCAAAATTGGAGATATCACCACCATATTGTACTTCTTGGCAAGCTTCTGACAGAACCTGGTGGTGAGCCCATCCTCTGCCGACTCAGCAAATTCTGTCCAAGGAAGTTTTTCTGGTGTACAAAAAGCAAAGGGCATATCCTGATCCATTGGCAGAGGATGTTGCCAACAAAGTCCAGGAAGTCTTGGTTCCAGGCTCAAGGCTCCCTAAAGTCCTTTTGGTCCAGACAAAACTATTTTAAGGAATCCAGCAAGAGGAGCTGTCCACGCCTCCTGGAAACAGATGATGTTGACTCCACACATGGCTGCCACCTCGGCAATCTCTCCTATGCGTTTGTGGAGGGCAGAGACCTGACCACTGGTTAAAAAAGAGGGAGAAGGGAGAGGGGAGGGGGGAAGGGAAGGGAAGGGGAAGAGGGACTACAATAGTATTTTCAAGCCAAATCACTTTTTCTCATTCCAATGCAATCTGTTTAATGAATTTATCCTGTATATTTTAAATTCCTAATCTTTCTTTGTCCTTTTACTTTTACTTATTTTATTTATGTCCTCAGTTTGTCTCTTACTAAGCATTCCATGAGATATGTTAGTATTTTAAAGTTATTTCAATATTAAGACTTCTATCCATATTTCTTCTATATTCATGACTTAAATCTATTCTTTGTTTTGAGACAAAAGTTTCCTTTCCTGATTTTGACCTCTTACATTCTAAGGATGTTGATGTATTTTACTGTCAATTTTTTTATTAGATAATTGCTTTATTTACATTTCAAATGTTAACCCCTTTTCTCATTTCCCCGCTGAAAAGCCCCTATCCCATCCCCCCTCTGCCTGCTCACCAACCCACTCACTCCTACTTTCCTGTCCTGAGAAAATTCCCCTACACCAGGGCATTGAACCTTCACAGGACCATGAGACTCTCCTCTCATTGGTGTCTGAAAAGGACATCCTCTGCTACATATGCAGCTAGAGACATGAGTCCCACCCCCTTTGGTTGGTGGTTTAGTCCTTGGGAGCTCTGGGGGTACTGATTAGTTCATATTATTGTTTCTCCTATGTGGCTGCAAACCTCTTCAGCTTCTTGGGTCCTTTCTCTGGCTCCTCCATTAGAGGCCCCGTGCTCAGTCCATTGGTTGGCTATGAGCACCAACTTCTGTATTTGTCAGGCACTGCAGAGCATCTCGGGAGACAGCTGTATGAGGCTCCTGTCATCTAGCACTTGTTGGAATCCACAATAGTGTCTGAATTTGGTAACTATATGGGATGGATATCCATGTGGGAAAGTCTTTAAATGGTCTTTCCTTCTATCTCTGCTCCACATTTTGTCTCTCAGTCTCCTGCCTTGGGTATTTTGATCCCCCTTCTAAGAAGGCCCAAAGCATGGACACTTGGTCTTCCTTCTTCTCCAGCTTCTTGTAGTCTGTGAATTGAATCTTGGGTATTCTGAGATTTTGGGCTAATAAACACTTATCAGTGAGTGCATACCCTAGATCTATCCATATGCCTATGAATTTCATGAATTTTTTAAAAATTTTTATTGAAAAGGGAAGTAAAAACACTTTATGATAAAATTAAAGATTTACATGGAAAATATTTCAGATAGACACATTAAAATTTACAATTTTTGTGGAAAATTAAGTAAAGTAGTAGACATGTAAAACATTGATAAATTAATTGAAATATGGGATAGAATTATTTTATGATAGAATTGAAGATTTACATGGAAAATATTTCTGATAATATTGTAGAAAAATAAAGAAAAACATGGTAGAATTGAAGATTATCATGGAAAATGTTATATAGCTATAATAATGGTAAGCATAAAAGTATTCCTAGGTTGATAAAAAGTGGAATTATAAACATTTTCTGATAAACTTGAAGATTTACATGGAAAATATTTCTGATAAAATTGTAGAAATATATATAGAAGAACATGTTAAAATTAAAGATCATCATGGAAATTATATAGATAAAATAGTAGGCATAAAGATAATTATAAGTTGATTGAAGGTGGAATTATAAACATTTTCAGAAAGCATTGAAGATTTACATGGAAAATATTTCTGGTAAAATTCAAGAAATAAATAGACAAACATGTTAAAATTGACTATTTCATGGAAATTTTTTCATAAAAATGGTTGATGTGAAAACTGTAAATTAATTGAAGGTGGAAACATTTAATTAGAAACATTTGTGATAAAATCAAAAATTTACATTGGAAATATTTCTGATAAAATATAGGAAGTATATAGAAAGACATTAAAATTGAAGATTATCATTAAAAATAATACAAATAAAATGGTAAACATAAAAGAAATTCCTAAATTAATTAAACGGGTAATTACAAACATTTTCTGATAAAATTGAAGATTTACATGAGAAATATTTCGTTAGTCTATGTCTTTTTATTGGGCAGTTGAGTCCATTGTTGTTAAGAGATATTAGGGAGTAGTGATTGTTGCGTCCTGTTATTTTTTATGTTATTTTTATGTTTGTATGGGTATCTTCTTTTGGGTTTGTTGGAAGATTACTTTCTTGCTTTTTCTAGGGTGTAGTTTCCCTCCTTGTGTTAGCATTTTCCATCAATTATCCTTTGTAGGGCTGAATTTGTGGACAGATATTGTACAAATTTGGTTTTATTATGAAATATCTTGGTTTCTCAATCTATGATGATTGAGAATTTTGCTGGGTATAGTAGTGTCGCTACCAAATCCGTCCAGCTGAATAAGGGAGACTACACAGGAGACTCTTCTCGAAGCAGTTTATTCAGGAACATTACTTCAGGAAGCCCCCGATCCTAGCCCGTTGCCCCAGTTATATATCCTAGCTTTCACCAATCAGAAACAGCCATGTGGAGGCTCGTGATAGGATTGAGACGATGGCCGGGGAGTGGCCTGGTATGATGTCAAAGGGCACATGCGCACTTCTCCGGTGCCAACGTGACTCTCAAAGGGGAATGTGGGGGAGCATTTCTGAGTCATGTGACTTGACAACCAGCCCAGGTGCCATTTTAGACTGGCCGCTGTGCCCGCTCCCCACATTTCTTCCTTCTTTATTTTACAAAAATGGCAGAGAGAATGCCTGACTTAGGTTGTCCTATGCAACACTGTTCCTTACCCGTCATCAAGATACAAACAGCATTGGTTTGCTCTCTGTCTTAGGTTGGTAACACGTCCACGAGATCTTACCCGTCATTGACTACTTCTCTAGCATGCCGAGCCATACATGAGGGGATTGACCCACCTCGATAGCTGCGAAGGCTTGCACCATTAGCGCTTGTTATCTTGACTGTCTCGTCCTCATTTTACACAGACACCTCAACATGAGGAAGGTAATCAGAGTCAGGCATATGGCTAGGGACCTAATGCCCGCCCACTCCTTCAGATGGGACATGGCTTAGGTCCTGAAAGGCAGCTTTATCTCCATCAAAAAGGAAGCATCAGTGGGAGCAGTCCCACCAACAGTATCCATGGCTTCATCTTCCTTGGGCTGTGAAATAGGTCGTGTGGCGATTATCCGCATCAATCTTTCAGGGATCCACAGTGGTTTGTCTTGATTCCGTAGAAAGACACAAACAGACCCTCTCGCCCAGATTAACACAGGGTCAGGGCCATGCCATTTGACCATCAAAATATCCTTCCACATTACTTGTCCCTTTTCAGTGGTATCAGGATAAGCATGACGCTCAGCAGCGGAGTGCCCTTGTATATCCAATTGAAAAAAATTCAAAGTCAGAAGAGCAAGAGAGACATGTTCCTTAGGAGTTCTGCCTTGGCCAATTCCCCATTTTTGTTTAAGAAGACATTCTTTGACCATGCAATGGGCACATTCAATGATACCCTGACCCTGAGGATTATAGGGTAAGCCATTTACTAAGGAAATTCCCATAAATTGGCAGAAGGCAACAAAGGATGAAGAAGTATATGCTGGACTGTTATCGGTTTTCAGAGAGGTGGGCATACCCCATGCGCTCCAAGCCTCCAGGCAGTGAGCAATAACATGTTTAGTAGCCTCTCCACTATGGAGGGAGGCAAAAATTACACCAGAGGCAGTATCTATAGAAACATGCACAAATCTTAATCTTCCGAATTCTGGTATGTGAGTCACATCCATCTGCCAAACATGCAAAGGGCGCAAGCCTCGTGGATTAACACCCAAAGAGGCTTGAGGAAGTAAAGGGGCATAGGAGATACAACTTTTTACTATATCCCTGGATTCTGCCCTAGTGATCTTAAATTTAGTCATTAACATCTTTGAATTTACATGAAAACTGGAATGAAACTTTTGAGCATAATCAAAAGGGGCGGAATTAAAAAACGCAAAAATAGAGTGAGAGGCTCTGTCTGCCAAATCGTTACCTTCAGCCAGTGGTCCTGGCAATCCAGTATGTGCTCTAATATATTGTACAAAAAAACGGATGATCTCTTTGCCAAATCATGGCTTGTTATTGAACCAATAAATCCCCAATAGTACTTTTCAAATTTATTTGTCCAGTAATCTCCAAATATTTTAAAATATTGACAACATATAAAGAATCAGAAATCAAATTGAAGGAACCAAGAAACCGTTCAAAGACACACATTACTATTTGCAGCTCAATTACCTGTGGCAATGCAGGTGGGAATGAAATAACTACTGGCGGCGAGCCAGAAAGAACATAAGCTTCCCGCTCCTGTCTTTGAGCCACCAGTATATATTACAGGGCTATCTTTCAAAGGCACCGTGGAAGTCTTTTTTGGAAATATTATGGAATGTTCTTTAACCAATTGTAACAATGGATCCTTGGGATAATGATTATCAATAGTGCCACCAAACATACAGTGCACTGTAGCCCAATCATCAACTGTGGCTGTAAGTACTTCGAATTGTTGAGAGGAATAGGGGATAATTAGACTCGCAGGCTCTGATCCAAAATACTGCAAACATTGTTGAATTCCCATTAACGCTAACTGAGCAACAGCAGTAGGATAATGAGACAATGTTTTAGCTGGAGAAATTCTAGGATGTACCCACAACAAGGGAGCATATTGCCATAGCACTGCTGTAGGTTGTACTTCAGTTGATAAGATACATAACAAAATAGTAGAATTCACTTCTTGCCTGGCAAGAGCAGCCTGCTCAATATGTGATTCCACAAGACTCAAAGCCTTTTTAGCATTCTTTGTTAAAGAACGATAAGAAGTCAAATCTGGGTCTCCTGGAAAAATATGATACAAGGGTTGTAATTCTTTATTTGTTAATTTTAGATAGGGAAGAACCCATTGTATATCTCCTAATAATTTCTGGAAATCATTTAAGGTATGCAAATGATCTGTTCTTAAACTAATCTTTTGAGGTCGCACCTTATCAGGATGTACTTTGGCTCCCAAATAATTAACTACCTGATCCTTTTGAACCTTTTCAGATGCTGTATATAAATGTCTTTTCTTAAGATCCTGTATCATCACTCGATAAGCTTCCTTCACCATCTCTTCAGTAGGCCCAGATAACAGTATATCATCCATATAGTGCAAACATGTAAGCTTAGGAAAGTGCTGCCTCACATTTTCTAAAGATTTACTAACATATAATTGACATATGGTGGGACTATCTGCAATTCCTTGAGGTAAAACCACCCATTCATAACGTAAATCTGGAGATGCATGATTTATTGAGGGAACTGTAAAAGCAAACCTTTGCGTATCTTTCTCATAGAGTGGAATAGAAAAAAAACAATCTTTTATATCAATAACTATCAAAGGCCACTGCTTTGGCAAAGTGGATGGAAGAGGCAGACCTCTTTGCACTGGGCCCATGGGCATCATTTGCTTATCAATTGCTCATAAATTATGTAAGAGCCTCCATTTTCCTGACTTCTTCTTAATAACAAAAATTTGAGAGTACATATCCCATTTCAGTCAAGAGATCTATTCCCCACAGGGAAATAGGAACTTTCAGAACATATGGTTGAAACTCCCCAGCATGGCCTTCCTCATCTTTCCACCTCAAAATCTGTGTACTCCTTTCTGGTTCTTGTGCATATCCTAAGCCTCTTAACATTTGATCTGATACTTGCACCAATTCTTTGGCCAGTATTTTTTTACTGATTATACTTTTATCAGCTCCAGTATCCAGAAGCCCAAGTATGATTTTACCATTAATTTCTAAGGAAAGCAAAGGTCGAGCCCCCAGCTCCAAGGAACAATACACTGCAGAACCTCCTGAAGAGCCAAACCCTTTATTTTCTCTTTGTTATGAGAAGGAAAGAGTCCATGGCAACTGGGCGGAATTAACAATTGAGCTATCCTATCACTGCGTGAAACTGCAAACACTCCTCTAGGGGAAGAAGCCATGATTTTGACTGTACCTGTAAAATCTGAATCAATCACTCCAGGATGAATAACTAAACCTTGCATGCATGGTAACTGAGCTTCTTCCTATTAATAAGACTACAGTATTTGGCGGCAAGGGCCCTTTAAAATCAGTCCCAATTAATTGAGGCCCCATCTTAGGTGTTAATATGAGTCTGGTGGTGGAACAGAGGTCGAGTCCTGTGCTTCCTGAGGTTGCTCGCCTGGGTGGGCCAACTGCTTCCACTGCATTGGAGGCCATGTTTCCGACATTGCCCCACATATTTGAAGGCCCTGAAGATGAGGGCCCTGTGCCCCGTTTTTTGGCCTGGCTCCACCACATCCAGCTGTTGTCCTGAAATATCCTTCACTGATCTACAATCATTGGCCCAATGATTACCCTTACAACATCTGGGACACAGACCAGGCGTTCTAGGCCACGGTCTTTCCTGATTTTGCATCTGGGGACATTGCCACTTTAGATGGCCAGGTTGGCCACATTTAAAACTCCCTTGCTTACCTCCAGATTGTTTGTGGGATGGTTGCATAACAGCAGCAGCTAATCCAGCATTAGTTATGGGACCTCCTAACTGCATATTTTCATCCATACCTCTAGGCCTTTGCCCTTATACGGGTTAATTGCTTGTCTACATTCTTTAGTACATTGTTCAAAAACCAATTGTTTCACTAATGGCATGGCCTGATCAGCATCCCCAAAAATTCTGCTTGCCATTTCAACCATTCGTGCCACAAAATCAGCAAAAAGCTCAGTTGGTCCTTGAATGACTTTAGTTAGATTTCCTGCCACTTCCCCTCTATTCAGAAGGGCTTTCCATGCTCTCGTGGCAATTTGAATAATTTTATCATACACTTGAAGGGGGTATCCAGTCTGAGCATTGGCAAAGCGGCCCTGTCCTAGAAGCATGTCCTGTCCCCAAGCAGGCTGGCCATTGGCTGCATTTACTGCTGCTTGCTCCGCCGAATGTTCAGTGAAGATTGCATTCCAGTATAGATATTGCCCAGGGGAAAGGCAAGCACGAGCCAAATTTTGCCAATCATGAGGGGTCATGCAATATTGGTGGAGGTGTTCAAACATGGAAATAACATAGGCAGCACTAGTGCCATAGGCATGAATCCCTTCTGCTAATCTCTGCACTATCTTCCAATATAAAGGCTCATGATGACGGTTTCTCTGCTGGTCTTGAAAAAACAGGGAATCAACCCTGGGTGCTCAACTCTTTACAGACTTCACAAACTACGTCCTCCAGATGCCATAGATGGCTGAGGAGCATATGGGGAGGGCAAGGTGGTCCTGGGGCCGAGGGCTGGACTTTCAGCTTCACGGACTCCATTTCCTCCAAAAACTTTTCCAGCTCATCATCCTCAGAACTATCAGAGCTGTCACCCTTCTCTGACTTTACTGAACGCTCCTCTTTCATTCGCTCAAGAGCTGCACTTCCTCTTTCAATCTCAGCTGCACACTCCCCTTCTCAATCTTCAAGGCAAGAACGAACAAGCTGCCATATCGACTGCGTACCTGGACGTAAAATTCCTTGCTCCCTAGCAAAATCTATATCCTTTCCCAACTTATCCCAGCTAGGGAGAGTCAAAAATCCTGAGACAGAGAACCAGGTAGCAACTTCATCCACAGCCCAAAGAAATTTCTGCAATGTAGATTCTTTCAATTCTAACCCTTTAGCTTCTAACAGGTTCTTAAGCACTGCAAGCAAAGATCTACTAGAAGATATGTTACCCATAATGAGTTATAGTCCAAACCTGGAACCTTATTGTCTCTTAACCCGAGAACTTTCACTTGTCCCACTTACCCGGGAACTTACCAGTTAGCTGCCCTGACTGCGACGAGTTCTGAGATCCCCGTACGGGCCACCACTTTTCGCTACCAAATCCGTCCAGCCGAATAAGGGAGATGACACGGGAGACTCTTCTCGAAGCAGTTTATTCAGGAACATTACTTCAGGAAGCCCCCGATCCTAGCCCCCATTACCCCAGTTATATATCCCAGCCTGCACCAATCAGCAACTGCCACGGGGAGGCTCATGATAGGATCGAGATGATGGCCCGGGAGTGGCCTGATATGACGTCAAAGAGCACATGCGCACTTCTCTGGTGCATACGTGACTCTCAAAGGGGAACGTGGGGGAACGTTGCTGAGTCATGTGACTTAGCAACCAGCCCAGGCGCCATTTTAGACTGGCCACCATGCTGCTCCCCACATAGTAGCCTGGGGTTGCATTTGTCTTCTGTTAGGGTCTGTATGAGGTCTTCCCAGGATCTTCTAGCTTTCATCATCTCTGGTGAGAAGTCTGGTGTGATTCTGATAGGTCTGCCTTTATAAGTTACTTGTCCTTTTTCTCTTACTGCTTTTAATATTCTTTCTTTGTTTAGTGAATTTGGTGTTTTGATTGTTATGTGCCTAGAGGATTTTCTGTTCTGATCCAGTCTATTTGGAGTTCTGTGGGCTTCTTGTATGTTCATGGGCATCTCTTTCTCTAGGTTAGGTAAGTTTTCTTCTACAATTTTGTTGAAGATATTTACTGGGTCTTTAAGATGTAAATCCTCGTTCTCGTCTACGCCTAGGTTTGGTCTTCTCATTGTGTCCTGGAGTTCCTGGATGTTTTGAGTTACCAGCTTTATGCATTTTGCATTTTCTTTGACTGTTTAGTCAATGTTTTCTATGGTATCTTCAGCACCATAGGTTCTTTCTTCTATCTCTTGTATTCTGTTGTTGACTATGACTCCTGAATTCTTTTCAAGGTGTTCTATCTCCAGAGATTTCTCACTTTGTTATTTCTTTATTGTTTCTACTTCCACTTTTAGATCCTGCATGGTTTTGTTCAGCTCCTTCACTTGATTGTTTGTGCTTTCCTGTAATTCTTTAAGGGACTTTTGTGTTTCTTCTTCTTCTTCTTTTTTTTTTTAATTCGATATAATTTTTTATTTACATTTCAAATGATTTCCCCTTTTCTAGCCCCCCCACTCCCTGAAAGTCCCATAAGCCCCTTTCTCTTCCCCTATCCTCCTACCCACCCCTTCCCACTTCCCCGTTCTGGTTTTGCCGAATACTGCTTCACTGAGTCTTTCCAGAACAAGGGGCCACTCCTCCTTTCTTCTTGTACCTCATTTGATGTGTGGATTATGTTTTGGGTATTCCAGTTTTCTAGGTTAATATCCACTTTTGTGTTTCTTCTTTAAGGGCTTCTGCCTGTTGACCCATGATCTCATATTGTTGTTCCTTCTATGGCGCTGCAAACCCCTTCAGCTCCTTGGTTCCTTTCTCTAGCTCCTCCATTGAGGACCCCGTGCTCAGTTCAATGGCTAGCTAAGAGTGCTCCCCTCTGTAATTGTCATTCACTAGCAGAGCTATAGCTGACTAGTACTTCACTGTGTAAATGTACCACATTTTCTGTATCAGTTCCTGTGTTGAGGGACATCTGGGTTTTTTCCAGTTTCTGGCTAAAAATAAGGCTGCTATGAACATAGTGGAGCATGTGTCCTTATTATATGTTGAAGCATCTTCTCAGTATATGCCCAGTAGTAGTATAGCTGGGTCTTCAGGTAGTACTATGTCCAATTTTCTGAAGAACCACCAAACTGATATCCAGAGTGGTTTTACCAGCTTGCAATCCCACCAGCAACTGAGGAGTGTTCCTCTTTCTCCACATCTTTGCCAGCATCTGCTGTCCCACGAGTTTTTGATCTTAGCCATTCTGACTGTTGTGAGGTGAAATCTCAGGGTTGTTTTGATTTGCATTTCCCTAATAACTAAGGATGTTGAACATTTCTTTAGGTGCTTCTCAGCCATTCGGTATTCCTCAGTAGAGAATTCTTTGTTTAGCTCTGTACCTCATTTTTAATAGGGTTATTTATTTCTCCAGAGTCTAGCTTCTTGACTTCTTTGTATATATTGGATATTAGCCCTCTATCTAATGTAGGGTTGGTGAAGATCTTTTCCCAATTTGTTGGTTGCCAATTTGTCCTTTTGATGGTGTCCTTTGCCTTACAGAAACTTTGTAATTTTTTGATGTCCCATTTGTCAATTCTTGATCTTAGAGCATAAGCTATTAGTATTCTATTCAGGAAATTTTCCCCTGTGATCATGTACTCCAGGATCTTCCCCACTTTCTCTTCTATTAGATTCACTGTATCTGGTTTTATGTAGAGGTCCTTGATTCACTTGGACTTGAGCTTTGTACAGGGAGATAAGAATGCATCATTTTGCATTCTTCTACATGTTGACAATCAGTTGACTCAGCACCATTTGTTGAAAATGTTGTCTTTTTTCCACTGGATGGTTTTAGCTCCTTTGTCAAATATCAAGTGACCATAAGTATGTGGGTTCATTTCTCAATTGTATTCCATTGATTTACCTGCATGTCATTGTACCAACATCATGCAGTTTTTAATCACTATTACTCTGTAGTATAGCATGAAGTCAGGGATGGTGATTCCACCAAAGGTTCTTTTGTTGTTCTTTGTACAGGGAGATAAGAATGCATCATTTTGCATTCTTCTACATGCTGACAATCAGTTGACTCAGCACCATTTGTTGAAAATGTTGTCTTTTTTCCACTGGATGATTTTAGCTCCTTTGTCAAATATCAAGTGACCATAAGTATGTGGGTTCATTTCTCAATTGTATTCCATTGATTTACCTGCATGTCATTGTACCAACATCATGCAGTTTTTAATCACTATTACTCTGTAGTATAGCTTGAAGTCAGGGATGGCGATTCCACCAAAGGTTCTTTTGTTGTTGAGAATAGTTTTAGCTATCCTGTTGTTATTTTTTATTCCAGATAAATTTAGAAAATTGCTCATTCCTGTTCTATGAATAATTGAGTTGGAATTTTTATGGGAATTGCATTGAATCTGATTATGGTATAAATGAAAAATGCTAAAATGATAGCATAAAGTGTCCTAAATCAAGGCATAAAATGGATATTCATGCACAGAAAAGACCAGAAAAAAATTCCATATCATATTATATTTAAAGCAGTAAAAATACAGAACAAAGTATATTGAAAGCAACAAGATACATCAAATAACGTTTTAACAGGTTCTTCTGAACAATAATTGGTATCTCATGATCAATTCATGAAGGCTTGAAATGATTCACTTCAAGTGCTGAAGGTGAACAGTGCCAAGGCAGACTATTACACTTAGTGAAGCTGTCACAATTAAAGCAATTGTTTTCATGATCAAGCACATCAGGACTTGAAGACAAGTAGAGGAGAGAGTCCAAATAAAAAAAATGACATGAAAATAAAATCACAAGGAAAGAAATACAGAAAATGTGGGATATCATGGAAAAATTGAACCTTCAAACCACAGGCATATATGAGGAAGCAGAATCCCAACTGAATGACATAGAATAGATATTCAACAAGATCACAGAAGAAAACTTCCTAGAAGTAAGGGAAGGCATGCCCATACACAAATAAGAGGTACACAGGACACCAGACAGACCAGACTAGAAAGAAAATCCCCACAACCTATCATAGTTAAAACACTAAGTATACATAGCAAAGTATATTAAAGGACACAATAAAAAAATTCACAATTAACATTATGAAGGGAAAACCACCAGCATAGCAGCTGGTTTTTTTCCTATGGAAAATTTGAAAGCTAGAAGATTCTGGAACAAATGCATTTTAAGTCATAAAGTACAATGACTACTAGCTTAGACTAATATATCCAGCAAAACTATCAGCTATAATTGAAGGAGAAGGAAAAACTTGCCATGATTTAAACAGTCTAAAAATGTTATTTACAATATACCAAACCACAAAATATTTAAAAAAAAATTACAGAAGTCAATATTTTACACTAAAAGGAGGAATGAGCACAGGCAAGAGATTTGGAAAGAAATTTAATCCCTAATAATGCACAAAATGCCACTAAAAAAACAAAAAATGATGCCAAAATTTAATGTGATTGCAGTTTACACACATATTTCAACCTTAACCTTAAATGTAAATGGATTCAATTGTCTAATCAAAAGACACAGGTTGACTGACTTGACTAAGAAACAAAAATGCATATTATCTGTTATAAAACATATTTTAGTTTTAAAATTAGCCACCACTTTAGAGTAAAAGGATAAACAAAAGTACTCTGATCAAATGGGACCAGGAAGAAATCAGATGTCATTATCCTAATAGCTGACAAAATAGATACTAAACTAATTCTAATCAAAGGATCAGTCACCCAAGAAGACATTACTTTCCTAAAAATATATTAACTAAACCTTGAAATGTCATTTAAAAGTTTACTATAGGATGTAAAGCATAGATTAGTCATCCCATTAATAGAGGGTGATTGCCATATTCCACTTTCTCCAATAGATCAATCATATGAACAAAAAAGTAAAGTAAGAAACATTCACATTTTGACACCATAGATAAAAATGAATTTAACATATTCCCTATAGATTCCATCAAACACCAAAGAAACTACTCCATTAAGCTTTTAAAACTAAAAGAAACGGATATATTTATAGATTCAACTAAAGACCAAAAATAAGCCAACAAGCTATAACCCCTAACAAGGGAGGCAATAATAATATTAAAACCAAAATTTTAAGGTTCATTTAAAAAGTTCCAGAGCAGATGAATTTACAGGAGAATTCTACCAGATTTTCAGAGATCTACAAGCAGTCATCCTTAAACAATTAAAAATAAAAACAAAGAGAACTCCAAAATTTCTTCTATGAAGACGAATGAGATACAACAAAACAAAAACTACAACAGAAAGGGGAAAACTATAAACCAATATTTCCGATGAACATTAACTCAAAACTACTCAATAAAACACTTGCAAACAGAACATAGACATAACATTAAATGATGACCTAGGCAAGTCGATAAATGTTATTAACTATATATGAGAACAAAAATCACATAATCTTCTCAAGAGATTCAGAAAAGGCCTTTAACAAAACCCAACGTGCCTTCATAATAAAAGTCCTTGATAATGTAGGGCTAAAGGAACTTAGCTTAACATAATAAAAGTTTTGTATGAGAAATCCAAAGCCAACATCATTCCAAAAGGAGAAAAGCTTGAAGCAATTCTACTAAAGTCAAGAATGAGACAGGGATATCCACAATCCACACTTCTTTTGAATACTGTACTCAAAATACTACCTGGACCAATGAGACTAGAGGAATACAAATTAAAGGAATACAAATAAGGAAAGGGCACTTTGAACACATTGTCCTGAGCAGAACACCAATAACCAGGCACTAAGACCAATAATTAATAAATTAATAAATGGGACCTCGTGAAACTGAAAAGCTTCTGCAAGGCTAAGGCCACCATCAATAAAACAAAACAGCAGTCTACAAAATGGAAAAAGATCTTCTCTAACCCTATATCTGACAGAGGACTAATATTCATATATATAAAGAACTGAAGAAATTAGACACCAAAATAACCCAGTTAAAATTGTGGTCTAGAGCTAAATACAGAATTCTCAACAGAGGAACCTCTAATGGCCAAGAAGCACTTAAATTAATGTTCAATGTCCTTAGTCATCAGGTAAATGCAAATCAAATGTCTCTGAGATTCCATTTTAAACCCCTCAGAATGGCTAAAATCAAAAACTTAACTGATGGCATATGCTGGTGAGGATGTGGCACAAGGAGGAACACTTTTCCGCTGCTGGTGGGAATGCAAAGGTGTACAGCCACATTGGAAATCAATTTGGTGGTTTCTCAGAAAACTGTGAAGAGTTCTACCTCAAGACCAAATTATACCACTCCTGGGCATATACTCTAATGATTCCCCACTATACTACAAGGAGGCTTGCTCACCTATTTTCATATTAGCATTGTCTATAATGGCTAGAAACTGGAAACAACTTAGATGTCCCTCAAATGAAGATTGGATAAAGAAAGGGGGAATGAGAGAATCTCACTCAGAAGTGGAATTAAAATAGACATTAGAGGTGGATGGATGGATGGCATTTGATGGGAAAGGGTGTGAGGTGGAGGAAAAGGATGGGGATAAAGTATGGGGAGAGCAGGGACTAGAGAAGGCTGGGAGAGAAAACAGAAATCCGAGGAGCCATGTCTGGGACTGGCTGGAGACCTGGGTGGAACAGGGCAGAATTCCTGGAGGCTATGGTCATGACCCTAGCAGCAGGGGATATGGAGACTGAAGGTGTGCACCTCCTGTAGCCAGGCAAGACTTCCAGTGGATGGAGAAGGACATCAACCCACCCTCAAAATCTTCAACCCAAAGTTCATCCTGCCTACAAGATACTCAGAGATGAAGATAGAGCAGAGGAATTGAGGTAATGGCCAACCAATGACTGCACAACTTGAGACCCATCCTATGGGAGAGAGCCAACCCCTGCAATTGTTAATGATACTCTGTTATGCTTACAGAGAGAAGCCTAGCATAATTTTCTCCTGAGAGGCTTCATCCAGCAGCTGATGGAAGCAGGTGCAGAGACCCAGAGTCAAGCATCAGGAGGAACTAGAGGAGTTTTGTGGAAGAGTAGGGGATAGGATTTTAAGTAGCTGGAGGGGTCAAGGACACCACAAGAAGACCTATAGTGTCAAATAACCTGGACCCATGGGGTCTCACAGAGACTGAACCACCAACCAACAAGCATGCAGGGGCTGAACCTATGGCCCCTAAAGATTGTAGCAGATGTGTAGCTTGGTCTTCATGTGGGTCCCCAAACAATTGGATCAGAGGCTGGCTCTCACTCAGTTGCCTGCCACAGGGCTCCTTTCCCCTAACCTTCATCTGTTTGGACCTCAGTGGGAGAAGATGTGTTTAGTCCTGCTGTAACTCGATGTCCTAGGGTAGGTGGTATACAAAGAGCACTTCACCTCCTTCCTTGAGGAGAAAGGGGCAGTGTAATGGTGGAGAAGGGATTTCTGAGAATGGGACTGGGAGGAGAGGTGGGAGAAGAGTGCTGTGACCTAGATATAAATCCCTATTTGCAGATTATGTGATAGTATACCTTAAAGATCCTGAAAATTCATTCAGAAAACTTCTAGAAATGATGGATTCAGAAATGTGGCAGAATACAAAATCAACTTGAATAAATCAACAGATTTTCTATACACCAACAGCAAACATGCAGAGGACATGAGAGGTATACTCTCATTCACAATAGCCTCAAAGAAAACAAAATGTCTACTACTAAATCTAACCAAGTGGAGGACTTCAACAGTGAAAACGTTAAACTTTTGGGTAAATAGGTAAAGATACTATAATATGAAGGGGTCTCATACTCATGAATTGGCTGAATTAATATTGAGAAAAGTGATTGTTTGATCAGAAGCTGTTTATAGATTCAATGCAGCCATGATCAAAAGTTCCTATCTCATTCTGCACAGAAATTAAATAAAAAGATCCTAAAATGTATATGGGATCACCACAGACCCCAGATAGACAAAATAATTCTGCGGGGGAAAACATGCTGCAGGGATTATATTCCCAGATCTTAAGAGGACCCATTATAATAGAAACAGTATGGCACTGGCACAAAAACAGAGTGTAGAGCAAAAGAAAATAGTTGAAGACCCAAACATAAGTGCACATAACTTTACCTACCTTATGTTTTGCAAAGACACCAAAAACATACGCTGGAGAGAAACAAAATTTTCAACAAATGATGATGGGGAAACTGGATGTCCACATATAGAAGAATGAAATTTGACCCATATCTATCACTATAAGAAATTAACTCCAAATGGATCAAATACATGAGCCAGAAACACAAAAACAATGAAAATACTAGAAGAAAACATAAGCATACCCTAAACAATACAGGTGTAAAAAATAATTTTATGGACAGGATTCCATTTACCTGACAAGGGGAGACCTTAAAATAAACAAACACTTCTGCACAGAATGGGAGAGAATCGTCTACTACATATCTGACAGAAGATTAATATTCAGAATATACAAAGAACTCAGAGAGAGAGGAGAGAAGAGAGAGGAGAGAGAGAGACAGAGAGACAGAGAGACAGAGAGACAGAGAGGAGAGAGAGAGAGACAGAGAGAGACAGAGAGAGACAGAGAGGGACAGAGAGAGAGATGAGTTATTAAATAAAAATGGTCCTGGGGCATGAATAGATAATTCTCAAAGGAAGAAAAATGTGGCTAAGAAGTATCTTCACCAAAAGTTCATCAACTTCTACAACTGAAGAAATGGAAATCAGAACAGCTTTGATATTTCATGTTACCCCAGTCAGGATGGAAAAGATCACCAGTCCCACAGGTGAGAAGTTCTTTTAAGTTGTTGGACAGTGCTGTCCAAGAGATTCAAAATCATGGAGCCTATTCCTGTTGCCCTAGGTTCCTCACAGAGGTGGAAGGTAGGTTGTAGCTTCTCGTTCCTCCTGTCCTGACGGGGTGACCAGGTGCCTCTGCTGGTTACTGCCTTGAAAAGGGAAGGCAACGTCCAGAACAGGTGGGGTAGCAGTCTGCCCCTTTGCTCTGGGGCAGATGTCACTGAACGCCAGACCAAGGAGTGTGAAGCAGAGTCTGTGATGAATAGGGCTCTGGTCCAGCCAGGAATGCCCAAAATGTGACAGCACTTAGAAAAGTAATAAAGAAGTTTGGGCAGCCATCGAGGGGCAGGTGGCCAGGGTCTCATGGTGGCTGCAGCAGCAGCAGCAGCAAGAGTGATATTGGGAGCCCATGCTCTGATGTGAGTCTCCACAAGCAATGGGAACCTGGGCAGGTGTCCTGTCCAAAGTCCAAGGATGTGATGCTTGCAAGGAGAGAGCCTTCCACCAACAGCCAGTCTCAGACAATCCTTGGTGGAAAATGCTTTATTCCATGTGAACAGGGACTATATGAACCTTGGGGAATGGGGTGGGATTTTGATGGTAAATAAATTCTATTGGCTGAAGCTAAGATGCTGATGATGCTCTATTTGCATGGGGAAGAGTTCATGTGCTGTGTTACTTGTCTGAGATCCCATGATCACCTAGTTGGAGGTCATGGTTACCTGCCCCTGAAGCAGGCATGGAAACAGGGAGAAAGTTAGCTCTGCTCCTGCAGATCTCAAATTCTAAGGTTTCTGGTGTTTGTACCAGCTCCACTTCACCACCAGAGGCACAGTCTGTGTACTTGGAGATAAGGGACTCGGAGATCCCTGAACTGGAACTGACCTGAATGTCCCTTCTGTGAGGAGTGAGGCAGCCAACAATCCTACTCCATTATGATGCCTAAACCACATCAACAACTGGAATGGCACAAGAACTCCAAGAGTACAAGTAGAGACACACATACCTTGGGAGTAACCAACAGGTCTATAATTGTACCTAAGACCTTCTAAGCAAGAGGGAAACCATACCTGGTTCTGGGACTCTAGTTCACTACTCAGTGCCTGTGAAGACTATCGGAGAAAAATCTATAACTACCTTTTTACCAAAACAGCACAATTTCTAATAACAATCCAGAAACATTTGCCTGTATGCCCACAAATAAGTGTAGTTTTTACCCCTCATCCAGGAAGGAAACTTCTTTTTGCAATAAAGGGGAAACCAATGACAGAGAAACCATAACCAATCAAAATACTCCTGTAATAAGACTTGGGGGACATCATAAGAAAGGAGTATGTGAGATAATCTCTTGTGCACTATGTGAAGATGACCTTTGTGTTATTCAAATGCTGATTTCTCTGTCCCATTGTCTGGTTGCAACCTATACCTTATAAGCGTTGTGATGCTTATTCTAAGAATCTCAATGCTGTGTAAATATTCTTCCACACTTATTCTCTGGTTTGTCAAGAAAAGCTGATCAGCCAATGGCTGAGCAGAAGATAAAATAAGGCTGGAATTCTGATCCCAGCAAGGGGATGGGGAAAGAAGGGAGGATTCACCATGAGGAAAAGATCCAGGAGACACCCTAGGAACATAGCTGGGGCAGAGAGAGCCAGATCAATACTAAAATTCAAATATCTCGGGGCTTGTGCCCGAGAGGTAGCTAGATTATCTGAGAGGAATAGAATAGATTAATAACCGCTCAGCTACTGTGCTGTAAAACTAATTAATAAATAGTCTCTGTCTTATTTATCTGGGAGCTAATCAGGATAAAGGAAAAACTATTACTTTTTGAATTGTTGTGACAGGTGGAATGTTTTTAGGAGCTAGAGGATCAGGGAGTTTGCTGTGTGGTTGTGTGGTTTAGTAACAGCAGAGCCTACACCCGTGAAATCGCACCAGCATTGCTATCCAGTCTTGAATTGAATAAGTACAATACCATTGGACATGCCAAAGTGAACAGGGAAAATCCCAGGAGGCTACAACACTACACAAAGCATTATAGGAGATCCAGAAAATTTAGGAATAGGAGAAGTCGTCTTCCCCTGGGAAGAGCAAGCCAGTTGGTTGTCCAGTCATTGAAGATCAGCCTTGAAAACATCCATACAAGTAACATTTTATAGACTTCATAGGTTATGTTTAGGAATGTATATGTATACACATTTATGTTTGAAGTAAAACTGATGAAAAAAGTGACCATGAATTTGAAGGATGGAAGGTATATAGAGCAGGGTTGGAGCAGGAAATATTCTGATGATATTCTAAAGTAAATTTAAAAATTGAGAAGAAAGACAGCCTCATCAACAAATGGAACTGGAAGAACAGAATATTGCCATGTAGAAGAATGAAACCAGATTTAAATCTCACTTCTTCCACCAAAGTTAACTCTAGAGGAACCAAATATCTCAATGTAAGAATGGAAATTCCAACATTCTTAGTGAGCACAGGGAGAACACTTTGAGATCTAGGCTCAAGAGAGGTGGTTTTGAATAATATTCTGTTTAGGGTTTTTTTTTTATTTGTTTTGTTTTGTTTATTTGAGAATTTACACCAACTGACAAATGAGACTTCATGGCAATGAAAACACTTCCATACTGTAAAGGGGACAAGGGAATGGACAGCCGAGGATGAGGAGGCCGCTCTTACCAGATGTCTCTCGCCTAAGAATGTGTAGGGTACAAAAGGTATTTAAAAAGCTAAACAAGAAACCAGGAAATGGTCTAATGAAGTAAACCCAAAG
The DNA here is from genome assembly GCF_947179515.1 of Apodemus sylvaticus. NCBI lineage: Eukaryota > Metazoa > Chordata > Mammalia > Rodentia > Muridae > Apodemus > Apodemus sylvaticus. The sequence goes on from NC_067478.1 coordinate 108,654,321, forward strand.
TTCGCAAAAGATAAACCATTAATGAGCAGTACACATGAAAATGTGCTGATTCTCACTAGCCATTGGGGAAAGGCAAACTTACATTACACTGCAATTCCATCTCAAGCACTTCGGATGGAACATTGGTGCAGCCTCTGTAAGCATTACTGCGGAGGGTCCTCAGGAGACTACGACTAGATATACTGCATGCCTCAACTATTTAACTCCTGGGTGTTTAGCAAGGATGTTTAAGTCAACATGTCACAGAGATACTTGTGCATCAAATGTTTACTACATCACTATTCAAAATGGTTGTCATGGAGTACAGCAACAAAAGGACAGGTAAATCAAATATACATATGTGCTGGTGGATATGTATGTGTACATATCATCATTTTGATTCATAGCCTCAAGTTTTCCACCATTCAACCTTTCCTCCTCCTCTGACATTAGAGTGGTCATCCCTTCCTAGGTTGACATTTTCACCAACCCTAGTTTTCCATGAATTTCTCTGGTACCCAGATACGATGCCACTTGGGTGTTGCTAATTTTACAGCCTTGCTGGTGCATGACCTCATGTGAGTGAAATCTTTCTGAGGTGTAGACTCCCTTGTCAGGAGAGCATACCTTACACTTGAGAGATGCCCATCCTAAGGGAAGAAAAGTCCCTTGGAAACAGCAGAGGCTGAGCACTCAAACAGCTGTGGCATAGCACACACATTTCGAGGGCAAGTTAACTACTGGTGTTGAAATTAACTAACTCTGGATATATTTAAATATATATTGGCTGTATTGTCTTTGCATATTATGAAAACCAAGCAAAACCATAATTCAAATGACAGCTATAGTTTATTCTTTGTATTTAAATGATTTACTACATTATAAAAGCTAGCTTTGTATCCTTAAAAATAAATAGAAAGAGATAGATACCTCAAAAGAATTTGTAATTCACAGAATGGCCTTCTATATCTCACTAGTGTCACCTTCTGGCTGTGGGTTGTATAGCATTTGTTATGGATTTATGAAAAATACTAAGATACCATTTCTATCCATTTTACTAGAACTCAAAACCATGAATATTCTCTCTCCATCTGTGATACTGCAGTGGCTAGCAGCAACACTGGCTCTTCTGGCCCTCACCTGTCTCTTTCCAGAGTTTTTTCTTGCTCAATCTTCCACACTACTACCAGTGAGAATTTAAACTGCTTCACCCAAGTAGGAAGTAAGCGTCGCTACAAAACAGCAAAATAAAAGTAAACTACCATAAACTACCAGCTGTACCACTCCTGGGTGTGCACACCAAGCACTGTAAGCCCTATCACAGAGACTCTCGCATGCCCATGTCTACTGCCGCGTGATTTCTATGGCTAAGAAACTGAACTCACCTACAAGGAAGTCAACAAAGAAAATGTAGTCTGGAGAGCTATGGAATTCTGTTCATCTGTGCAGGAAAGTGAAATCATAACATTTGCAGGAAAATGAATGGATGGAAATCGTTGTGTTAATTTGAGGTGATCCGGGCTCAGGCAGGCAGGATGCTCCTCTCATGTGCAGAGCCTAGATTTTAATTAGTGTATGTGTGCACTGTATGTGTGTGTGACAGTATAGGTCATGAAATTAGAAAAAAACGTTTGTGAGACAGGGAAAGATCTGTGGCAGGGAGGCTGAGGAGCAGGATACCTGGGATGTGAATGCAGAAGGAGGGAGATGGTTTCAGGGGAAGGGACAGCAAGAGAGACGTGGGGCAGGTAAAGTGAGGAAGGAGAACCAATAAGGAAGAAGCACATATGAAAACTCATAATAAAATCCATTACTTTGTGTGGCTTTTAAAAATCTTTCTATTGATTCTTTGTGAATTTCACAACATCCATCCCAATCCCACTCATCTCCCCCTCTATCCTTTCAACCTCACCTCACCCCAAAATAATAATAATAATAAAAAGGCGACAATAAGAACAAAATCTTGCTGTGGCCGCTTCAGTGTGTCACACATTATACCTCTCTGCCCAAGCAGCTTTCCTTGCAAATATTCATTGCAAGGAGTCTTTGGTCTGGTTCGAGGCCTCTGGCTCCTGTGATACTATCAATACTGGATCCTCACTGGGACTCTTCTCAGATACTCTGTTGCTGCCCTCTGTCATGGAGATCCTGAAGCTTAGGTTCTACAGGACCAGCCCCTTCACGTGTTCCAGCAGCTCACAGATGGAGTATAGACTGAGGTAAGCCAAGTCAAGGCCCTGGGCCTGGGAGGTCGCTAAGTTGGTCAGCTCTGCCTATTCGCCCAGTCGAGGGGCAGGGCCAGATGTACTGCCTTCAGCATCTGGCAAAGGATAGGGCAGGCTCTACCATGCTCACACTGTTAGGACCATCTCGCTTCGGGTCTATGCCATCAGGGTCAACTCCACTGCGCTGCTTAGAGGAGGCGTAGGGGTCCACAAGGCCCAAGGGCTATAGCCAGCGAATGTCAGGGGAGGGCCAGACCTTCCTGCCCTTGTGCAAATGCCCTAGGGGGTAAGGAGTGCCTAGCCCTTGGGCTTCAACATGGCGCTAAGTGCAGCCCAGCCATGGCTTTTGGCGCTACCCTGGGCCACAGACATCTACACAGACCTCTGCTACTGCAGGGCCATGGTCTCAGACGTGGCCCTCAGTGACAGCACAGGTCAGGTATCATGGCCATTCACATCAGGCTGATTCTGAACACCCTTGCGTCTCCAGTTCTGCCTCTCTCCAGAGCGTTCTGCTTCCCTTTCACTCCCATCTCTCCGCATACTTGTTCGTCATCAGAGAGGTCCAGTGTGGCGGTGGACCTCTGGGTGTCTTCCACCCTCCTGTTCGTGTGGCTTTAAAAACAATAAACTAAACTTAAAAAAATAAAAGTCTTTGTTTTATTTTGTATCTGAGTGTCTTGTCTGCATGTGCATCTGCGTACCACGTGTATGCATGATGCCTGCAGAGGTCAGAAGGTGTGGCGTATCTTAGAACTGGAGGTGCTGATAATTGTGAATGGCCATGTAGGTGCGGTGGATGCAGTCTGGGTTCTCTCAAAGCAGAAGTGCTCCTGAATATAGAACTGTCTCTTCAGACTCATGTTTGGCTTTCTTGAACCAAGAAATAACTCTCTGGTTGCCTTTGAGAGTCATTTATTTAGTGATGTGTATCATTTATTGCTGTTTTCCCATCCCGGAAGTCACGTTGCAGTAGTAAGCAATCAATAATGTTTCGTGGAAAAAGTACTGTGGAAGGTGAGTAGTTAAAATGTAAGGTTGTTTCAAAGACTGCATGGTTGGTGACCTTGGGGTATATTTTTAACTGTTCATTATTCCTATTATATGTTGAATTATCCTCAAGACAGATCAAAATTTTCTCAATTCTGAAGTCCAGTGCTGGGCTGTGGACTCAGCTGACTGGCCTTGATGTTATTATGGAGTTAAGGCTGGATCTGAATTCCTGCTCTAACTTGGCAATTTATTTAACATTTGAAAAGTTCATCATCTGCAAAATTGAAATGCTAGAGGTATCTACCTCAAAATGGTGTTTTGAAAAAACAGATAATATATGCACAGCATACAGGGTACAAACGAGCTGTTTGTTGGTGTTATTGTGTGCAAAGAACTCTTTGTTAGTGGTGATGTTACTGAGTCCTGGAATCAGATGTGTGAAGAGCCCCTTGGAGCTAATTTCAAATCAACAATCTTATACTACCTGGAGGAGATTAAGTATTGTGCCACTCCTCTAAGAATGGTTAGCTTACATATTTAAGTTTTAATGAAGAAACACACAAACTTGTACCTGGATAGCTGATATTGCAAACTAGCAGGTTGCTATAGCATGATGGCATCATACAGCTTTAGATTTTAAAATAAGCTTTTATTAACTAGACTGGGTTTACCCACAGTTATCAAATGGAAAACACAACCACCCTAGAGAAGACAAAGAAAACGAGAAGAGACAAAGAACTCCTTCTGAACTAGAAACAAATCCAAATACCACAGGTAGCTTCTGTGTTTTGTGTTCTGGGTATAGCTTTACCTACAGTCTGGGCTGAACTGGGTGGAAACTGAAGAACGGGGCTGTCTTTGCACACTCCACAATTTGTAAGTGACTTTGGAAAGTCCCAATTTTATGGCATAGTTGACTTTTGCGAAGAGTCAGAAGACAGGTTAATATAGGCACAGGTTTATGGATCAGCCTTTCAAAAGGGTTCCTATTGTTCATTTCTTAATCCTGCTATCTATGGCAAGGATGGGGTGTGCAGTCTAAGGGAAGGAGTGGAGGCTGGTGACCACAGTAGTCTGGCCAGCCCAACCGCATGGTCTTGAGGCTAAGTGGGCCTTTGTAAGGCATGCTCAGTGAGAGCAGGAAACATAATTTCAAGATCCAAGGTGGGCCTTCGTGTGATCCTGCCCAGCTGTTCTACCTCTGCCACTGTGCGGAGCCGAGCCTCTGCTAAACACGCAGTGACTGTCTCGGGTGTTGCTTTACTTCACTGATACTCTCCGGGAAAACAAAAAGACTTCACTGTCAGAATATTTTATCCAGTGTCATTTGCTTATTTTAGAGGGTTTAAATTTACAGATTCATGCACATGTGAGATAATATTCTTTGTAAAACACCCTCATGCATGTCTTTCTTGACATACATACAAACTTTAGCCATATTCAGTATGCCCAAGCAATCATCTAAGTTGAAGCCAGGCTATTATTCTGGGTCACAGATAGGTAAAGAACCTTGCCATTGGAACAACTGTTCTTGTAGGAAAACCACACACACACACATCATAAATATATACACACATATATATCTTCATATCTTCATATGCAGATATGTAGATATATAATGATCTTAGCAAGAAGTATGGCAAGGCAATACTTTTCTTTTTTCTTTCTGTAATAGACTTTATCCTGTAACATGAAATAAAACCATCTCTCCTTTCCTCCTCACCCCCCAGATGATGTAAGGGAATTTTTTATTAACTCAATGCATTTTTGAAGTTGTACAAACTAGAACAAATAGATACCTTCCTCTCAAGGGTATAGTTTCTATGCAGAACCAGAACTGAATAGAAGAGAGAACATGGGGCTTTAAAATGCAAAGGAGATGTTAATCATGCATCTGACACCACTGCATTGATGGTTGCTGAAACCAGCTTCTCCATGGTGAGGGGCTCACCTTCAGCAGCTTTGGTCTGCTGCTGCTAACAGCACTGGCAACTCCAGACGATCTCTAAAGGCCTATTGCTCTAAAAACCTTGTGACTAGTGTGTCACTTGCTGACACTGGCTGTTTTTTTTTTTTTTTGTTGTTGTTGTTTTATTTTGTTTTGTTTTGTTTTGTTTAATTTCAGGAAGGAGTTTAAAAACAAAATTTAAGAAAAAAATAAAAACCTAAACTACCAACTAAAACCATGGTACATACATAAGGCACTTACTCCATATTTCACAGTAATTTCATGGGTGCTATTTTATCACTAAAAGTAACCAGAAAGGACTTGCGCTCCTAGTGGTTCCCTGTGCTACACTTTTGACCTCAAGAGACCAAGTCCAGGAACAGAAGGATGACAAATACAACTGGCCAGATGTTTGTTCCCCACAAGAAAGCAGAGGGGTCACCACTGAAGAAAGGCTATTACGTTCATTGGTAGGGCTACTAAACCAAGTCTATGCCAGAGGCTTCCGGAAGATGGACGGAAGAGGTCAGGAAGTCAGTAGCTGTTTTCTCCACACGGTTTCACATGAGTTTTCCTTGGTCTTTGTTCTAAGAAGCTTTTTGTATAAAAACATTAGTCTTATAGGATTCCTCTCCCCACAATGAACTCATTTAACTTTGTCACTTTAGAGACCATAGCTCTAAAGCTTTGAATTGCTAGAGGTCAGGGATTCAAATATGAATAAGATGGGAGAATACGATTCAAATGATACTGCCTGTTTGACATGTGATAGAAGTGGAGGAAGAAGCCCTTTGGCAACATACATGGCAGAAATTCTTTGTAAAATTGTGTTTGGTTAGTTTTCAGTAGCTAAACACACCCTGGTCTGATGGGCGCCATGGGTCTTAGAACTACAGGGGCTGTGCACGGCATGAGACATGCAGAGGAAAGGAAGATGAGAAACACACCTGTGAAAAGAGCCCACGCCCTCTCCTGTGTTGGCAGAGGGTGCCAGTAGTTCATTATAATACTTGTTCTCAAGTTAAACCTTTATGAAATGTATATACTTACTTTTGTACAATGTCAACTCAATACGTATTAATTATCTCTTTACCATGTTTATAAAGTTGAAGTTAAAGTTTTTGGTGACTGAGTACTGCATCCTACAGTCACACTTCTAGAGCCCAGGTAAAGAGTATTCCCAATGAGACACATTGTATTAGTTCCTACCTGATGTCTTATATGGCAATGCCATTAAAGGCTTTTACAGCCATAACCATAGAGGAGATTGGGACCAGCTCACATATCAACAGAACAAGTAAAATGTCATTAACTGCACACACAAAACCATCTATGGAAGTTTTACTATCATGGATGTCATGACTATCTAACATATAAATCACTGATTGAACAGATGAATGTGACACCATCTATCCCTTGACTGTTTCAACCATGTGATCTAGATATTTTTGTAGACAATCTGCCTAGCTATCAAAATTCAGCCACATACAAATTAGCAAAAGACACTGTAATCTGCCTTTGTGTGAAACTGTTCTTTTGGAATTTATGTTGTACACCCTTGCTTTCTCATATGAACAGCTAAGGAACTCTGATAATGGAACAACAAAGAATGCAGAGAAAACCGCCAAAAAGACCCATGATCCAGTTGAAAGTATATAGTTAGCATAAATGACTCAGGCCCATATGATCAGATTAAGTTTGAAAAGCATTTGGAACCAGTCAACAGACATCAAGGGCATGGGAAAATGCTATGAAAATACTTACAGAGTTACCAGTTATAGACCTGCTGTGTGCTAGGCCCATCATGTAATTTAATCTTAAGACCATCTTAGTAAAGTTGTTTTAAAAATGAAAAAAAATCATGTGCCAAAGACGCTGATGACCTTTCTAAAGGTCTCCCTAGAAAAGGGGTGAGGCTCACAATATTTACTCTGTCCAATTTACTAATGCAACCAAAACTCAAAAGTAGCCTAAATGGAAGCCATTTACCTAAGGGGACATCTAGAAAGTAGGGGATCCAGGACTTGCTTGTCATTTTATGTTTGCATCCAGGTAAAGAGAAACATGGAAGACATGGACTATTGACTAAGAGGAAAGTCATGGTACTCCTTGAATGTAACATGCAACAGAAACCTTAAGCATGTCTCAAGAGCTAATTCAGAAGTTGTTGCCTTAGTAGATCACACAGGTCTTATTCCAGCCTTCCCAGGCTTGGTATAGGCTGAGGGCCTGGAGCAGGAAGACAATGGCCAGGACTCCCTAGGGTAGAAAGAGAAAGAGAAGCTAGTGAGCACACTATTAACCAAGCTGAATGGGGGTACAAGCAAGGAAATATCGCTTGAGCTTAGAAGTAGCAAATCACTGGGAATGGTGAAGAAGGGAAGCTTTCTTCACCCAAGTTTGGAAATCTTGGATTTAGGATATACTAAGCCCCATACATCCCATGTGTGCCTTTGAAGAATGTCCTGTACAAGTATTCACTGCTGCCCATTTAGTAGGATTGCAGATCATCTGAAGGACGGCCCATTCTTTTCTGAAACACGTTTGCCATAGTGTGTTGCTATAGATGATTAATCCACTCTGATTCCTCCGGCGGTGGAGTAAGTTCCTCGCTGCCTGCCCAATGTTCTGGATTCCTGAATGAAGACACACACGCAGCTTTATATTTTAATATGCCGTAAGCAGCTCAATGGTGGGGCCATTACCAAACCAAACCTCCACAGGGCTAGCACACACTCTTCCCACTGATATCCCTGAATTATTACTTACTAAAACCTGTATTCCTTCCTGGCCACTCCAGACCCAGGCCTGCAGCCCTGTTGGGTCATGATCCCCAACTCTTTCATGTTGGCTGTCTCTCTGTCCTGTATTTCTCAGTCCTGATCTTTCTGCTTTCCTGGCATGGCGGTTCCAAATCCTTATTCTTTCTCACAGTCCCTCTGCCCTCAAATCCTAAAGTTCTGCCTCTGTCTCCCCACCCATCCATTGACCGCTGAGAACTTTCTTTACCAATCAAAATCAGTTGAAGGCAGGGACCCTCAGCATCATACATGTGGGATTCCTCGTGCAATTTTGGGAACCCCAATAGACATAATACAAGCATTAAACCAAATCCACAACAATAATGTGAGGTGTATGTGAGACTCAGGGGCCATCTGTTATTCTTGGGCATACTGTGAGGGCAGCGTCAGAGTCTGGGGAACCCTCTAAGAAACTAACGAGACATGTGACTGAAGACCTTGAGATATGTTTTATAACACTCCCCCAAGTAAAAGCCCAAGACTATAAGAATAGAGCTCATTGATGCCACTCACCTGAATGGAAAGGCCTTGCTGTTTTGGAAACTAAAGTCCACTTTAAAGGCTTTGATGCCACAGAGGGATGAAAATGACAGAACAGGATGGTGACGTCAGTGAGGCATACAGTTCAGCCATAGATTTGATGGTTAATACAGTCAGAGACCCAAAGAAAGTCCTATTCTCAAGGGAGGTCTTAATGGAAAGAGGAAAGTGAGGCTTGGGCTAGTGACTGTGCAGCTGTGGGAGATGACAGCCACTCTATCACAGTAGGATCCGATTCTCTATTTTACCATCATGGTGGATTAGGACTATACCCTTGGTCAAAAGACTTCTCCAACCCTCTGTCTCCTGCCTGTGAAGAGCAGGCTCAGTCTGAGTTCTATTGGCAACTCTATGATGCTTAAGTTACTAAAGGGTTGGTTGGCATCGCTTGTGCAGGGGAGGTCTGTGAGTGTGGCATGGTTCCGGAGATGAGTGATACGATTCTTATCAAATATATTTAATAAGACATGAAAAATGTTGTTTCTCAAGCCAAGATTCTGCTGGCCAATTTGAAAACAAGGAAGACATTAAAAACAAATAGTGTCATCTATGTGCCAGAAAATTGTTCTCAAGAGCCTAAAGAGGAAGCCAACACTGTATTAGATTTTCTTAATTTATCAATGCAGTACCTAGGTACTTTTGATAATTTACAAAGAGTGAATGTTTACTTTTCTTCTAGTTTGGAGGGGTCAGGCTGTGTTGGCTCCATTGTGTTTGGTTAATGTCAGCAATTGTAGCGGGATTGTGTTTCAGAAGTAAGCATGCTGCTTACCTCAGAGAGCAAAATTAGAGAATGACCAATGTCATTCAGCAGAATGTTCCAGTGACCCTTTACTCAACTCATTATCCTAGACATCTGTTACCAATAATATTTCTACAAATTATTTTTTTAGAAACAAAAGGAGACTGTAATTACACTAATACTAATCCACACTGTGCTAACTTCCCGTTGCTATAATAAAATGTTCTTGTAAAGCAGGGAAAGATTTATTTGGGCCAATAATTTCAGAGTTTTCAGTTCATTGATCAACTAGCCCTATGGTTTTGGGCTTGTGGCAGTATATTGTAAAGGTAACTTTTATTTGTCTGATATAATTATTGTCTCAGAGTCTTAAAAAGCTCACCATTTCTAGTTCTTTTTAAACTCTGTTTGGTTCATCTCAGCTATTTCGGCTCAAACTTCTCTCTGTGTTGACTGGTTCAATCAGGTTTCTCTCAGCTTCTTCTCACCAAATTGTCCTGCCTGGCTTCAAACTAACTCAGGCAATTTGTTATCGTCCATCTCCTTATTCTCTGGCTTTAACTGCCTCTGCTGACTTACACTGAACTGCATGAACTCACAAAGGAACTCAACTCTACTGGGTTGAACTCACTACACTGACTCCCAGATCACTGACTCTCACTCTCTCTGCTCTTACATAGCTTCTCTTTCCTGTGCTGTTCTCATGAAAGGCGGGCAGTCCTATCTCTGACTCATTCTTTCAAACTTCATCCTATAAACAGTCAACAAACCCTGACGCTACTATGGAGGACAAGAAGTGTATACCAAAAGGAGCATGCCATGATTGTCTCCGGAGGGGCCCTGCTAGAGCCTTACAAATACAGAGGCAGATGGCAACAAACAGCTATTGTACTGGGCATGGGGCCCCCAATGGAGGAGTTGGAGGATGGTCCAGAGGAGCTGAAGGGGTTTACAGCCCCATGGGAAGAACAATCCTTTCAGCCACCCAGACGCCTCAAGCCTCCCAGGGACTGAACCATCAACCAAGGGGCACACATGGTTCCAGCCAAAAATGTGGCAGAGGAAGGCCTTGTTGGGCTTCAGGGGGAGGAATGGTCCTTGGTCAGGTAAAGGCTCAACAGAGGCTCCAACAAAGGGAAACCAAGGCAGAGGGGGGGGGAGTAGGAGTGTGTGTGTTGGGTGGAGGGGCGTATACGTGGAGGCAGGAGGAAGGAGGAGGGGGAGGGGTTGGGCGTCTTAGAGGAGGGGGGTATCTGGAAAGGTTTTACCATTGGCAATGTAAATAAAGATGATATTCAATAAAAAGATAAATTAATTAAAGAAAAACCTCTCTATGGTTCATCACTTTGCTCCTCAATGAGACACCACTTTCAAACTTGGCTGCTTCCTTCTACAAACTAATTTACCTTAAATGTGTGTACTAAGGGCATGTCTGATCTTATCCAGAGAGATTAAAGGGGTGTGGCATGTCTGTATTGCAGCTGGATCACACAGACCTGTGTCTTTGGTGTGGGATGCGTTGGCAGAGCAGCCATGTTGCTGGGTTAAATTCCTTTACAGTATATATAGTACATTATCGCAAGAGCATAATGTACTCTTGTGACACAAGGTGCCTGTTTACCTCGTGGCAGGTGAAAATTAGAGAAGCAAGTGAGAGAGACTGAGGGAGGGAAGGAAAGAGGGAAAGAGACAGAGACAGAGACAGAGACATACAGAGGATTGAAATAGAGACAGGACGAGATGAAGGGAAAATTCAAGAGACAAAGAGACAGATTTCTAAATCCTGTTCAAGATCATGGCTGTAATGACCTAACTTCTTTTCGCTAGGACTACTTCTTGAAGGTTCCACTATCTCCCACAAGGATCCCAGGCTGTGGACCAACCCTCTATCAAAGAGGCCTCTGGAGGAGTCCCATGACCCACACTGTAGTTCATGCCAATGTTTTCATGAACAAGAAAAAAAAAAAAGCACAGAAGCAAAAAGTTTAAAGGCTAATTCACCACAAATAAATAGTTTATTTTAAGGAAGAATTCAGAAATCATTCAACATTAATTAATGTATTGCATCATATTTGTAGGACACGGAGGAAAAAGCTATGTCTATTTATAATATTTGAACTTTTAAAGATCTATTTATTATTTTAAAGTTCTTAGGAAACATCATAGAGGGAGAGATATTAACCGATAGAGAAGTGTTTAATATTTGATATTGAATATAAAAAGACTGAACACCTTGTTTTCAAAATTAGGAAACACGGCAAGGTCATTTGCCTGTCTCATTGTAAACAGTGTTGAACCGAAGGCTCTATCCGGTGTGGTAAGGCAAGAGAGGAAAGGAGAAGATCAGAAAAGAAGAAACAAACCCTATTTTATTTTATTCGATATATTTTTTATTTACATTTCAAATGATTTCCCTTTTTCTGGCCCCCCACTCCCTGAAAGTCACATAAGCCCTCTTCCCTCCCCCTGCTCCCCCACTCACCCCTTCCCACTTCCCTGTTCTGGTTTTCCCTTATACTGCTACAGTGAGTCTTTCAAGAACCAGGGGCCACTCCTCCGTTCTTCTTGTACCTCATTTGATGTGTGGATTATGTTTTGGGTATTCCAGTTTTCTAGGTTAATATCCACTTATTAGTGAGTACATATCATGATTGGTCTTTTGAGACTGGGTTACCTCACTTAGTATGATGTTCTCCAGCTCCATCCATTTGTCTAAGAATTTCATGAATTCATTGTTTCTAATGGCTGAATAGTACTCCATTGTGTATATATACCACATTTTTTGCATCCATTCTTCCGTTGAGGGACACCTGGATTCTTTCCAGCTTCTGGCTATTATAAATAGGGTTGCTATGAACATAGTGGAGCATGTGTCCTTATTACATGCTGGGGAATCCTCTGGGTATATACCCAGGAGTGGTATAGCAGGGTCCTCCGGAAGTGATGTGCCCAGTTTTCTGAGGAACCGCCAGACTGCTTTCCAGAGTGGTTGTACCAATTTGAACCCCACCAGCAGTGGAGGAGTGTTCCTCTTTCTACACATCCTCACCAACACCTGCTGGCTCCTGAATTTTTAATCTTAGCCATTCTGACTCAAACCCTATTTTAAAAAGAAATTATTTCTCTTTATCTGTGTGTCTGTGCGTACTGTGTGCCAACTGTGTGTGTGCCTACAGAAGCCAGAAGATCCCATAGAACTGGAGTTGGAGGCATTTGTGAGCACTTGATATGAGTGCTGGCAATCAAGCCGAAGACATCTGGAAAAGCAACGAGTGCTTCTGAGTGCTGCGCCATCTCTTCAGCTCCTCAGACTCTTTTCTCTGCCAACGTGATTACGTAGAAAATACCGTAAAATCCAAAGAAAAGGTTCTAATGCTAAAAAATTACAAGTAACTGAAATGTCAATAAAAATTAATTTTATTTCCACATACTACCAAGAAGAAACTTGACATTACGATTTTACTGGTACACTATTTATGATAGTATCACCAGATAACCTCTTAAGAATAAATACAGTCATAGGCTCTAGATGCTAAAAGTTATAAGTCCTGAGGTTAAAAGACTCAGCTGGGCTAAAGTAATACACGTTTGTAGTTCCACGACTTGATAGGAGGATGGAATGGTGTGGAAATAGGAAGACTAGGAAAGATCAAGGCCATCCTCTACCATGTCATGAGTTTGAGGCCAGTTTGGACTTTATAAGACCTTGTATCATCATCACTATCATCATCATTATCATCATCATTATCATCATCATTATCATCATCATCATCAAATAATAATAATAATAATAATAATAATAATAAATCTCAAAGAAAGCCAAATAGATATTATGTTCACAGAATATATGATGTATATAGATGTATATAATGATGTATATGATGAGTATAATATGTCAGTTTTCCCTATACTATATTATATAGTCCATGAAATTTAGTAGAGAAAGGAGGATGTCAACAGATTGAGTCAAGATGAATTACAGGGTTAAAGTCTAAAGTTAGACATTTTATAAGCAAACCTATGAGGAAAATTATTACATCATATGGTATACTAAAAGAATCCTTATATATGACCCTCAAACCTGATGCATACATGAAAAATTCTTAAATTGGATTTAATCAGAGATTGAGATTTTTTTCCAGCAAAAGTAATGTCAAAAGAACAAAGACAAGCCAAACTACTACAAAAACATTTTTAGAATATGCAGATGCCAAAAAGACTTGTAGCCAGAACATATAAAGTTCTCACCATTTAACAAAATGGAAACAACAGGATTCTAAAACATGTCATAAATGTAAATAACTACTTCAACCATTATATATGTGTCTAAAACATGTCATAAATATGTGTAGGTGCATATGTGGTACATATGTGTATAAATGCAGTAGCAAACAGGCCCATGAAAAGACAGCCTCACCAATCATTAGGGCAATGCACATCAGATCCGTGGTATTCATAACCCTTACAAGATACACCTAAGCTTAGATAAACAGGTAACACTACAGAATTCTAGTCAGAACTCAGAGCCACCTCAGTATTTGTGGAAAGTGTTCAGCAGTATACTGCAAGATCTCTCAAACACGGCTCTTCTATATGACCATTTATCTCATAGGAAGGTGTCATCCACATAAATGAAAACTTATATTGACACAGAAGCACTATGCCAATGAACTGCAGCAGCTTATCTGTGATCCATTACAGCTGGAAACTTTAGCTAGTGACTGGATGGACAGTGAAGAAACCCAGTCAAAAGAACAAAACAAGTTGCTGATCTGGGCAACACACATCAAACCTAAGTTTAAAAAGAAAGACTCAAAAGCTGTATATGGTGAACCTGTTCACACGAAATCGTGGGAAAAGGTGAAATTATAGTGAGGAAGAGGAGGTGAGTGGATCACAGGGATTCTGAGAGCAAGAATGACAGTAAATAGGGCAGTTGGAACATTGGGAAGAGCTCTACACAGTTGGGTAGACTTGTAAAAGAATTTGTACTCAAAATGAGTGAACTGAACATCATTATATGTAAATTTAAAAAATTTAAATTAGTGTTTAATTAAAGAATTAAGAATTTAAGTTAGTGTTAAATTAATTGAAGGCTTACACATTTTTAATTAAATAATTGATGCAAGTAGCTAGGAGACTGAGGATGAAAGATTTTGAGTTTGAGGAAACCTGGGTTACATAGTTGCAGACCAACTTGAGCTATAGAGTGTAAGAGCCTTTATCAAGAGGAAGATAAAAAAGAAGATGTAGAAGAGAGGGTGGACATGCATGCTAAAGCAGTTTTTCTTTATAACAGTTTCATTAGTAAAGGGGTTTTAAGCTGACTGTTGGATTCATTATAAACCTATAAAATAGGTGCATTTATTCCCAAATTACAAATGATGAAACCCAGATTCAGAGAAAATAGAAACACTTATTGTCATTGTAATTAGCAGGAGGCCAAGCATTGAGAATATTCTGGCTATAAGGGCTGGGTTCTTTCTCTGTACCATGGTATATATATATATATATGTATATATATATATATATATCCCCACAAACACACACTGCAAAGATACTTGTAAATTCAGACCCACACGTGAGACTCTGCAACTAACAGCAGTATTTAAATGTGCAGAGAGGAAATTGTGTTGTTTTTATCATTATCCTATTTAGCATATATAAAGCGCCACAAACTGCAGACTGTGTTTCCTTGGAAATTGCTATTTCTAGGAAATAGCAATTGTGTTGCAGAGGGTACCATTCCAAACTGCAGCAAGTGAAATGCACATGATCCCTGCCCCCATTAAGTTTCTGGTCCAGCAAGCCTAGTCAAAGCACAATAAAAAAAAATTGTGGAGAGACGCATACATAGTCATGAGGACTATGAAGGCGAAATCGAGTAAGGCAAGGAGACAGAGTAAGAGAAGTGTCTGTTTGCGACACAGACCCCCTTCTGAGGTGGCGTCTTAGCTGGAGAGATCCGACTGAAGCAAAGAGCAGGGTCATGGGGAGCATTGGGGAGGTCTAGGAAGATTTCCCAGTCTATAAAAATGACTAGCACATGAACCAGAATACCCTGGGCATATTTGCAGTGTGGCAAGTGAGCTGTGTGACTGGGTGAGCTGGCCGAGCTGAGAGGGAGAGGTGCCTTGTTATGGAAGGTCCTTGTAGCTAGCTCCTAATTTTTCCACATACGTTCATCTCCCTGGGTAGCTTTCAATCCTTTAGAGGGCCATCCCTGCGCTTCCTCTATTTAGCCTCACGGTTTCTATCCTGGGCACTGCACTGGGCATAGAGCAGATTCTGAATAAAGTCATGATGTGTGAAGACATTAGAGCAGCCCTTGTAGAAGCAGCAGCTGCAGGACTGGTAAGTTCGTAACAGGAGAGCCAGAATTTCCCACACTACTTCATGTTTGTCCTGGTTTGTTTTCTGTCACTGTGATACACGTCAAAACCAAAAGCAACTTGAGGAAAAGACAGTTTATTTTAGCTTCTACTTCCAGTCCCATCATCTGTGAAAACCAGGGCAGGAGCCTGAGGCAGGAACGTGGAGGCAGGAACGAGGAGGCAGGAACGGAAGCAGAGATCAAAGGGAAACCCGCTAACTGGCTTGCTCTCCACAGCTTGCTACGTTTGCTTTCTTTGAACTGTCCAGGGGTGTCACTGCCCACAGTGGGATGGACCTCCACCTCCATCTTTAATAAAGAAAATGTCCCCATAGACATGCCCGTGTACCAAACAGACAGTGATGATTCCTTGATCAAGATTCCCTCTTTCCAGATGTTTCTAGTTTCTGTTAAGTTGCCAAAACCAACCAGCGTCATATATTAATTACTCTTATGTCTAAGAGAGAGTTTTTAAGGTGGGTAATGCCCTCACTTGATCATGGTGGCATTCAGCATCAACTAAGTAGGGTTGGTCCAGTGTTTATTCACGGTAATGCTCCACGGTGACACTCCAGGGATGCCAGTCAGGTCACAAACTCACCCAATGTCCTCAAGGCACCTAGGCCCCTTAGAGAAACTAGTGGTTCTTTAAGAAGAGTTAGGAAGGTGTTGTTCCTACAAAGTGTTCTGTAGGACCATGGCTTTTCACTTGGGCAAGGATGTTAGTACTCCACTTCTGGCGTGACACAGAGACAGTGGAGACACACCCAGCACCTAGTCTCTTGGTCCCCTGGAGGATTTCCACATGACACTCCAGGAGCGCTGATACTTTCTTACATAAACAAAATCAGAGAGAGGCTAAGCAAAATGAACTAGGCTTAGCCAGGCGGTGGTGGCGCACACCTTTAATCCCAGCACTTGGGAGGCAGAGGCAGGCGGATTTCTGAGTTCGAGGCCAGCCTGGTCTACAGAGTGAGTTCCAGGACAGCCAGGGCTATACAGAGAAACCCTGTCTCAAAAAAAAAGAAAAAACAACAACAACAACAACAAAAAATCAACTAGGCTTTTGAAATGGTTTGCTTCTACCCTAGGACTTGCCAGAGCCTCAAGCACCCTAAAATGACAGTGATCCTTTGTAAAATCCTAAAATGACAGTAATCTTTGTAAAATGCTTATAAGCTGCATAGTGAATTGGTGTCTTTGATGACTTAGCAAATTGTACCCGACACACATCTCTGTTTGCTTTACGACTGTATATTGCCTAATTGGCTGCAACTGTGTCTTATTTATTAAACTATAAGCAAAATAATAACCTAGGTTTGCCATCTGGGAAGTTTTCCCTACTCTCAACTGTTTCTCCTGCTTTCTGTATCCCCATCTTCTCCTTCTCCTTCTCCTTCTCCTTCTCCTTCTCCTTCTCCTTCTCTTCTCTTCTCCCTTCCCTTCTTCCCTTCCCTTCCGTTCCCTCCCCTCCCCTCCCCTGCCCTCCTCTCCCCTCCCCTCCCCTCCTCCCCTCCCCTCCTCTCCTCTTCTTTACTCTCCTCTCCTCTCCTTCCCCACTTGCTAATCCCTTCCCACTTCTTCTTTTCTATATTATACAAGAATATCTTGAATAAAATAAACTCAGAAAGCAAATAGAAACTTAGCAGTAATCATTTTTAACTGGCTATAGGAAAACTTTGAAAAAAATGATATCTTAAAGACTTAACACATAATTATTGACAATTTAAGCGCTGTGTGAATGCCAAGTGAAGATATATTATCTGTATCTATGAACGTATCTCTGAAAATATATTTCATGTATCTCTGAATGAATGTGCTCGCTAAGCATGGAGCACAATGCCCCTGAGATGCGCTGGAGTCCACTAGGGGGAGCCATTCATCGGGATTCTGTGTAACCATTCCCGGGAGCACAGACTTAAGAGTGCTGCAGTAGAAACAGCAGAGGAAAGAGATAACTGAGGATCTTAACAGGGCATGGTTAACTCAGGAAAGACGCTAGACCACACCGCCAGCACGCACCCAGAACACACACTTCCCTGTAAGCTACGGAGTAGGCAGGCGGGATGACTCCCATCTACCCCTGCTGTAGTGTCTGTGCTCAATTCCGAACAGACGACCACGTTAAGAGAGAAGAGGAGGTGGCAAGAAAATCAAGGCAGGCGGTCGGCTCGGTGCCACCTCTCAAAGAAGCCAGAGCCACCTGCACACAGCAAGATTCCAGGAAAAGCCAGAGGGCCCTGGAGCCAGTTCCTGGAGACCAGCAGTCACAGGGTGTGTTCGCGCAGCATGATCCTGGTGGGAAGGAGCTGCCCCTGGATGCCAACGGAAGGAAGAAATCCAGGCTGGCAGAAGGCTTGTGTAATACCTTAACCTCCGTTGCTTTGCAAGGTTCAGAAGTCATTTGGCTAATTCTGCAGTGAGTGGAAGAATTGATTCCAGCCAAGCAGCTGAAAAATCCCTGAGTGATCGTGTAAGTCACTTTCTTGTAGCCGGCAGCACTGAGAATGACTTGAGTTTGAACAGCAAGAATTTATTAACTTACACTGCTTTGGGAGTTGTCACAGTCAGCCAGGAGGTTTTGGTCCTTTGCTGATGACAGTATCTAGGGCTAGGCTTCCCTTGGGAACTTGTCCATTTGTAATACCCAAGTCTGGGCTGGGAAGAAGTACACATCAGGGGCTGGTACACTGAGGGTCTCTAGCACCTCTCCCTAGCACAGTGGGGTCTCTCCTTATGTATCCTCTGGCGTGGTGACCAACTGGATCCAAAAGTGCTGGTCTCAGGTGGAATTGTCAGTTTCTTTTATGATTAGCTGCTCTTGGACCAGGAGGCTGGTCACTATGTTACTTCCAGGATGCATTCCTTGGGGCAGGAAAAGTGCTTCCTGGGATCTGGGAGACAAGCTAAAAACAAAACCAAACAACCAACCAACCAAACAAACAAAAAACACCTCAGAATCAAAGGATATATAGGTTACTTGGAGAGTCCAGTGGGCCTACGTTTCTCCTGTGTGAAGTACAACTGATACCTTGTGATGGAGTTCTGTGGACCGTGGGGGAAGAGCTGGACTGAAGAGGCAGATGGATTCACCTGGTACGTTGGCACGCTGCCCAAACAGAAGATGGAGGAAGACTAACTTGCAACTGGCATTACGCCTACCTTACCACTTTGAGCTCGAAAGTCACAGCTTCTCATTCACAGTGCACCAGTGAACAGATAACCACCCAAACATCCAAAGTGTTTCCCCTTTTAGAGTAACAATAAAGTCATTTTGAATGAGACAGAAATGCTGCCAGTCAGTAGTTTTGCTTTTGTCTGACTTTGCCCTTGACCAAAATCAAGTGCTTAGACCTGCCACCCCAGCTCAGTCCCGGCAGGCTCAGTCAAGCGTGGTAGTGAGTGAGTTGCCATTGCCTTAGTTAGCAGAAACTACTCCGTTTGTATAAGACAGGTAAACATTTTGTTCTATACTCTTTTCAGTTGTCATACAGTTAATTTCATCAATGGTCTAGGAATGTTAAAAAGACAACTGTATGGGTCCACCTACTCAGACAAATGTAGGGGGCTCATTTATGTGAGTACAAGTACAGGAGTGTTTGGGGTGAGGTTGGACTTCGAGAAGGGCCTGGAACCAAAGACTAGTAGCATTTTCTGACTGGGACATTCTTTTTTTTTTAATTTTTTTTTATTCGATATAATTTATTTACATTTCAAATGATTTCCCCTTTTCTAGCCCCCCACTCCCCGAAAGTCCCGTAAGGCCCCTTCTCTTCCCCTGTCCTCCCACCCACCCCTTCCCACTTCCCCGTTCTGGTTTTGCCGAATACTGCTTCACTGAGTCTTTCCAGAACCAGGGGCCACTCCTCCTTTCTTCTTGTACCTCATTTGATGTATGGATTATGTTTGGGGTATTCCAGTTTTCTAGGTTACTATCCACTTATTAGTGAGTGCATACCATGATTCACCTTTTGAGTCTGGGTTACCTCAGTTAGTATGATGTTCTCTAGCTCCATCCATTTGCCTAAGAATTTCATGAATTCATTGCTTCTAATGGCTGAATAGTACTCCATTGTGTAGATATACCACATTTTTTGCATTCACTCTTCTGTTGAGGGATACCTGGGTTCTTTCCAGCATCTGGCAATTATAAATAGGGCTGCTATGAATATAGTAGAGCATGTATCCTTATTACATGGTGGGGAATCCTCTGGGTATATGCCCAGGAGTGGTATAGCAGGATCTTCTGGAAGTGAGGTGCCCAGTTTTCGGAGGAACCGCCAGACTGCTTTCCAGAGTGGTTGTACCAATTTGCAACCCCACCAGCAGTGCAGGAGTGTTCCTCTTTCTCCACACCCTCTCCAACACCTGCTGTCTCCTGAATTTTTAATCTTAGCCATTCTGACTGGTGTAAGATGAAATCTCAGGGTTGTTTTGATTTGCATTTCCCTGATGACTAATGAAGTTGAGCATTTTTTAAGATGCTTCTCCACCATCCGAAGTTCTTCAGGTGAGAATTCTTTGTTCAACTCTGTACCCCATTTTTTAATAGGGTTGTTCTGTTTTCTGGAGTCTAACTTCTTGAGTTCTTTATATATATTGGATATTAGCCCTCTATCTGATGTAGGATTGGTGAAGATCTTTTGACTGGGACATTCTATTCCCTTCCTTTCCCCCCTCTTTCCCTCAGTCTTCTCACAGTGTGCCACACCTCTCCTCTACTGTCATGGCGGCCCCACCCTGCTCCTTTTCTGAGTTGGAGCTCCGTGCTTGCCCAACCTCAATGCTTCCCAGCACAACAGTGCTGTCCGTCCGTCCGTCCGTCCATCACAGACTTAGGATTCATGGTGGGGCTGTCTTCAACAATTCCATGCTGAGCTAAACTTTAGGGCAGAACAAGGCTCTCTTCATATTTAACCTAAAAATCAAGTCTGCTGCCCAATCCTTAGTAGGCCCTGAAGTTACAAATCAATGCTATTGTTGTTAATCATGAAATTTCCCAACTAACAAGGCCTTGAGAACGCTGAGATGATTAATTAATATGCTAGTTGAACTTGTATCTCTTATGCCCATTGTGATCATTTGGAATCTAACCAGAGGAGACATACTGATGTTTGAAAACTAACTTCTCCCATATAACTTCTTTTTAATGAAATATCTTCAAATGTGTTCTATGTAAGAAAGGACTGGGGGAAAGAGGATATATATGAATATTGAACTGAATGCTGAAGCCCTAGCATTTTCACACAAACATTATGTAGGTCCATTGGTTTTTATCTAAATAACGATCCTATGGGTTGACTACGGCACTGTATTCCTTAGTATCTGCAGCTCAGAGATGTGCACGGGCTCCAATGAAGCTATTCATTTGAAATGAAAAAGAAAATTTGGGGGTGGATTGCTGGAAGAAATTTGAAGGCAAGAGGAAATAAACATTGAGAGCATTGAAGTCAGAGTTCACCCTTTCCAGGGCGATTAATGTCCATCTCGGTTTCGCTTTTATCAAAGCTTTGCGGACTCTTCTAGCTGGATAGGGATACAAGACTTGTGTGCTTCCTTCCTCAGGGTACCGCCGAATGACTCCACTAAAGTCACGTGACTGCTGCGGCACTTCCGGGTACCAAATGCCCCCTGGAAGGGCTCACAGGTATCCCTGGAGAAGCTCTGATTTCTTCCCTTGTGAAGAGTCATGTGACCTTTCAGAGACCATTCCCAGTCAAGGAGAATTGAATTCTTTAGCAACAATAAATCTGGGCCTTTCTGAACTTGGGGCCCTCCCCAGATGCCCCAAGCTTGTCTCTGCGGGCATCCTAGCAACCCTATCCCTAGTTCCCAGTCTCCACTTTGGCACCACCAGCCTTGGCTTTACCACCAGCTACTTTTTAAAAAATCTGTTTCTAGGAATGCTGGAAGACTGAGGCGCACTGCTGATGTCTTGTTCTGTGTGTCTTCCAACCACTCTCCCAACTTGGTTACATAAATATCTCCCCGTTCGCGTTGATTTTCCGAGCCAGTGTCTTCCTAGCCATGGGCGTGCTGCCACGGGCTGCGAGCAAGAGAAAAGTCATTTGTTTCTAACAATAGAATGCCACTCTGCCAGGGGCACAGTTATAAATATATAAATTGAAGGGGAGTCAAGCTAATCCCCGTAAAGTGCCACACTCTGTTGCTCCATACATACTCCTGAAAACCTGTGATTGGAACAACGGTCACATTTCCAGGGAAGCAATTTTGAGTTTTTAAGAGAAATCACAAAACCCAGTGCCTGTATTTTCTGTATGCCTCAACACCAAATGCCGTAGTATTAGGGCAGAATAGGAGAGACCCGTTTGAGTCTACTCTTGACCTGCTGTGTGACCTTGAATGAGTTACTCAGCATCTCTGTGTCCTTCCGTTACTATACTGAGAATGACAGCATGCACCTTGCAGAATGCGTGAGAATTACCCAGGCTTTTCTTCGGCAAGGACCAGAGCAGTGCCTGCACCTGGGAACCGCTAGCCTTTGAGTGCTAGCGTTTGGAAAAGTGAGTGAGGTTTTCCCCTTGCCTTTGCCCTGCCGTCTGATCAGTTTGCCTTCGGGTGGGAAGAGCAAACGCGCCTTTACTGTGATGAGTCGCGCTGGTCTGTAGTTGGACAGGTGAGGACGGTGCCTGATTTCAGTGGGTGGCTTGTCACAGGGCTCCACGGTAGATTCTTTGAGGCACTACACTAGCTGTGGGAGAGACTCCAAACAGCAGTGTTACCTCTGTTCCAGTTTCAAGTAAACTACTCCTCGGCTAACTGGCTCCCATCCTCCTCTCTATCTGCTGCCCGTGTGCTCTGTCTTTGCTGTCCTTGTTAGGGTCCTCTGTCCTCCTTAACTTTCCCTGGAATCTTTGTCCCAACCATCTTGCAGAGTCGGGGGGCTTTGAAAACACAAACAGCTGGCAAACATGGGCAATCACAGCTGGCAAACATGGGCAGTGAAAGCAATATAGTCAGGTCCCTGTAGTGTTCAGCTAGGCAAGCGGACATGCTGACTGGGCCTCTTGCTCTTGGAAGTTTCATCATCTCCCTGTGTGGCCTCTGCAGCTTGCCTGGCCTTCACAGAAGTGGGTGGGTGTGCCCTGACTGTTTAGCGTGCTCCCCAGGGCTGGTTACTTGAGTCTCTCCATGTACACCTGAGTCCCATGGAGAAAATAATGCTGAAGGTTCAACTTTGAAGTGAATCCTGAAAGTGCCCTGTAGGTAACTTCTCAGAGGCCCACGTTGTGTTTATTTCTTCATGGGAGAGAGGAAAGGAGAACAAGCTTAGGACTGTGTGCGTTTCAGAGCTGCAACACAATGCCAAAGGAGCCACAGATCAGCGTGTCTGTCAGCTTGCCCACAACACTGTTTTAGATGGAGCTGTGAGTAAACTCTTTCACCAAGCAAGACACAATACCAGACCATCACCAGGGAAGACCACTGTAGCATCTGATCAGGAGAATCCAGAGGCTCAACTTGCTTTTCTCTGACTTTCACACTTGAAGCAACTGAGAACTGAAGAAAGTTCAGAGTCAGGAAGAACTTAATGGCTGTAAATGCCTTTAAGCCTACTGTGTTCATCCCCAGACATCCCACCGCCACCACCATATAACCCTCAAGCCTGGGCGGAAGCCTGTAGCATGTGCAGTTACAGGACCAAGGACAGAATCTTGGCCCATATACTCAGTGGAAACTGCTTTTTCCTGCCTGTACTGTAAGAACAAACTGTTGTCCCCTGTTTGAATGCTCATTTTGACTCACAGCAGTAGCAATGAAGGTTGCTGTTCCTCTTAAGACTGCTCAGAGGTCACACAAAGTATTCCTCCCAAGGCTGCTGGGAACCTACTATGGTTTTTAATGCTCCACAAGCAAGGTCAAGGGCAGTAGCACATGATTCCACCATACTTTGCATTTTGGCTCTTCTGAAGTAGTATTGATTCTTCAGTGCACAATGGCCACAGGTCAGGGACAGAAGTCAGTAGGTAGAACCGATGCAGTGAGTTCTCTTCTGAAAAGACCAGTTCTCTTCCCCACTACTCTCCCCTTACCTGTTGTTTGCTACAAAGCCTAGTCAGAGCTTCTTGGCAGGCAAAGCAAAGTGTTTCCCAATGAGCAGTGTGAACATTGATTGGGTCATCTGGAGGTAGGAGTGAACCATCTGCAGCTGTCCCTTCATAATTAGTTAGCTGGCAGAAAAACAATACCGCTCACACAAGCTTAGTTGAACTGGATACTTGTTTAGTAAGCAAAATTACTAAGCCTCTAACCACCTTAATTTTAAAATATATCAGCAAGATTACTTAAAAATAATGGACATTTTGTCATGAATGTTGAATGTGTTGGGTGGGAGGACTTTCATCAGTCTGACCTACTCACTCCAAATCTGTATCAGAGTTCAGCCAAACAGGAACTGATTTGCTTATGCAACAGATATGCATTGTGTATCACTGATAAGATTATTACAACAAATGCCAAAGATAACCAACTTTTCAAGAGAAAAGATTCATTTTGGCTTATGGTTTGAGTGATTGCAGTCCATGATTGGCTAGTTGTGTTACTGTTGGCATGTGGTAAGGGAGTATACTTTAGTGAAAGGACAGGACAGAGCAAAAGTGTGTACTTTCTGCCCAGGAAGTAACTTGCTTGCTAGGAATCATGATGCAGAAGGTTGAAGGGTAGTCAGAGAAGAGGCAGAGACCACTTTGGATGTGTTTGAAGGCTTTGATTGATTATAGGCGAGAAATGACAGACGCTGATGAGCTGGATGCCTAGGATTATAGATTGATCCAGTTTGAGGAATTACAAAATGGGAGAATGACTTCCTGGATTGGGGGAATGCTTACATGCTCAGATGAATACACTAGAGAAGTCACGGGTTGAGATTTGGATATTTGAGGCACCAGGGTTCTAGTACAATTATTGAGTGGATAGTGGTGAATTTGGCTCTGTATGTCAGAGAGGTTTAGGCATGTGCAGCAAAAAAAATGTGATTATTAAGCTTAATTGTCAATGTGAGTAGATTTAGAATACCCCGGGAGACTGATGAACATGTCTGGGTGTTTTGTGTGGGTGTTTACAGAAAGATTAATTGAGGGGAAAGCATATCCTGAGTGTCTGTTAGCATGATCCCATGCGCTGCAGACCTGAGTGGTTCTCCTTTCTCCCACGAGTTGGCTGCCCTGATACAGACAGCTACCCTCTGCAGCACACTTCACTGTCAAAGTCAGAACATTGCCTGGGGAAAATGGGATAAAAAGAGAAGCTTTCAAATCCTGGGGAAAATGAGTATTTATAAACAAGATGTTCTTTCAAAGGAGAACAGAATGAAAGCAGACAAAGGAATCGCCAAGCCTGAGAGGGTGGTTCAGAGGGGCCACAGGAAGTGAGTGACCAGATGCTGTGGAGAAGAGGACCACAAGATGCCATGGAGGAGAGGACCATGGGAAGTGATTGATGAGATGCTGTGGAGGAGAGGATCATGGGAAGTGAGTGATCAGATGCTGTGGAGAAGAGGACCATTGGGAGTGTGATCAGATGCTGTGGAGAAGAGACCATGGGAAGTGAGTGATCAGATACTAGGGCAGATGGAGACTTGTGTTCCTATGAGGCTGATAATTCGGAAGTTATTATGACCTTGGCAGGAGAAGAGCTGTAGAAGATTATATGCAAATGCCAAGGTTCTGTGACCTTGGGAGGAAAATAAGGGAGTCAGCAGGTAGAAGAACTCTATCCACAGTATCTATGGGTGAAGGAAGAAGAGGATTCACTATTGAGATGCTTCTTTGAAGGGAGATGCTGCTTGAGATAGGAGATGACTTGCCATGCTTGTGACTGTTGAAATCACCAAGAAGAAGCAATAGTGAACCCAGCAAGCAGCTAGCTGATAGTTGATAGAGTGAGACACCAAGATAGTAGGCTGGTGTAAGCTGTCAGCTAGAAGAGAGGTTGGGTATGTAGAGGAGCCTTTCTCTCTTTTGTGAAAGGGAAGGAGACCAAGTGTGACTCTGTGGAAAGATAAGACGAGACAGCTCCTTGTCGAAGTGTCCAGGGGCTCCATGGAGTAGGAGGAAAGGCCCTCTTCTAGGAATGAGAGGGTTGGTGATGTGTCCAAGTTTAAACCATCGGTGGATGGTATCTCCACCAGCACTGGTAAATGGGGTCAGAATAATATAAAAGAGAGCTGTTAGGGTCTAGTTGGTGATAGAACTAAGGATCCATAGGGCTTCCCAACATTCTAAGTGGTGGCATTTCCCTAGCATTCCTTAGCAAGATGGGTGTGGATGTCAGAGCTGTACAGTGAGATTTTGCATATTTGGTCCCTTGTGTAAATTTTGCTTTTATTTCCTCAGATGAAATTGTGAGAGCTGTACTCAAGTTGTGGTAATGCATGGCTTAGGGTGAGCCAGAAGTGTTTTCTTCCCGGTTCTAACTGCCCCTAAGCCTAGGCCCAGAAGCTTCTACCCTCTATACAATCTAATCTTCCAAGTTGACTGATTCAATACAGCTTCTGTACTGAATCTTTTCCTGGACTCATACTGACTTTGGCACTATGTTCTCATCTACTGCCCCCTCCCCATTCTCTGGCTCATTCTGCCTTATTTGTGTCTAGCTTTCTCTCTCTGTATCCTGTGCCTGTAAGACTGCTGTGGTAAACCTGCCATACCTACCCACCACCCACCACTACCTTTATTTTTCTTTTGCAGCTCTCTTCCTTTGCTGTTCTCATGTGAGCTGGGTGTATCCCATCTCTCACTCATTCTGTCAAATCTTTCTCTGATTCATCGCTTTGTCTGCCCCTCAACTAGACATAACTTTCAAACATGGCTGCTTCCTTCTACAAATTGACCTTTCCTTCATTGTTAGGGATTAAAGTTGTGTACTAAGAGCCTGTCTGTATCCCAGCTGGATTGTATCTTTGGATATGCTCCCTTGCCAGAGCAGCCATGTTACTGGATTAAAATTCCTCTACCCCTTCCTTTATTCCAAACAGAATATCAGATGGTCACATTAAAACATGTTATCTACCATATACAGGTTTCAGAAATATGCTTTTCCCTGCTTACTGTCATTCTTCTACATTCCTTCCTATTTACACACACAAAAAATCTGTGCCTAGTCTACATTTCACTTCCCTGTGAAAAGCCCTCCATCATGCTAGCTGTCACATCGTTTGAATTTAGCCCTTATATTCTAAATACACTTTGTTATGTGAGCATATTTTGCTTTAGTTTATTTTGCCTCACCAATTAAACCTTATGCTCATCCAGGATAGAGATTTGACATATGAATTTTTAATGTTTCTAATATATGCTAAGGCTCTTGGGACCTAGTAAGCCCTCAATAATTGGAATTATACTTTAGTTTAACGGACATGCATTTCTGCCACAGAGTGACTGTCTGCGTGCTATAACTAAGCCTAACAATAAAGTCTTTGGGGAACACTCGTGGGGGAATGAATATTTTAAGTTACAAGGTCAGAATCAAGAAAGGCACAAGATAAAAAAAAGCAATAAAGTAGCAATTTATATATATTTTCTCCCCACTTTAGAGATACATTAAAACAAATACAATGACAAGCTAATGTCAGAGCTTTGCTGGAAGCCAGTTGCTACACAGAGAGATCTTTTGTACCAATTTAAGTTTCAGTGAAGTGACAGGATTATTCTGGTTTCTGTCTTGGTAGAAGCAGCTGTTGAGCCAGGAAACCAGAATCTGGAACTAACTTTAGGGCACTTCTTTAAAATAGAGCTCAAATGATCTAGCTCAAGAGAATAAAAATTAGCACCAGAGATTCTGCATTTGTCTGTTACCTATGAATAGGAAAACAGGGGGAGGTGGAGGGAGGGAAAGGCATTTGGAAGATCCAAAATAGAGCCTTAAATGATAACCCAGAGGAGGCCAATTCCCAGCACAGCCTCCCTTGATCCTGCTTACAACTTTGTTGTTACTAAGTTTTACCTTTCTGGATTACTTGTCTTGCTTCAGGATTTTATACTTTTAATCTTCATTCTATGTCTACTTCATCTTCATATCCTCTACCACTTATCCTCAAAAGTTGCACACAAAGTGTCTTTGACACAAAGCTCTTATTTCCACGGGCAAAGTATAGTTTTATAGTGAGAACTGGATTGGTGTTTTGTTCAGTAATCAGCCTTGGAACCTTTCTTGAGTAGTAGTTCTTTCTGGTTCCTGGCTTAGATTGTTTGTCTCAGGCTAGTGTTCTATAACATCACAGTAGGAGTTATCTTTCTGGTATACCATAAAAAACATGGAAAGCATAGCAGAGGAGCTCAGCACCAACATGTAATTTAAATTCATTATAACCTGGGGTTGATTCATGTGATTGTACACATACAAACCAGAAGAGGGCACCAGATCTCATTACAGATGGTTGTGAGCCACCGTGCCATTGCTGGGGATTGAACTAAGGACTTGTGGAGGAACAGTTAGTGTTCTTAACTTCTGAGTCATCTCTCCAGCCCAACATTTTTTTTTTATTAATAAAATGTAGCTTTTAGCTTGTTAGTTTTTTTTAAATGCCACTATGTGGCAGGCACTGGTCTAAGAATACAGAGATGAATAAACTGTATTTTGGCACTTCTGGGTTTTTTAAAGATTAAATCAAGTCTGGCATATTCTCTAAAGACTCCATTTTTCAGCTCTACCATTTCCCAGGGCAAAACACCCTCTCTTTGAGGAGCAGGGCACCAAGAGTGGTCTGCTATTTTATCTAAGCTGAATGATTCATGACAGGGACATTACCCTACAAAGCCTCTATGGGAAGCAGGGCCAGTGAGGGCTCCAGGTCAGATCTGAGAAGCCTGACACCCAAGGGGTCCAGGCACTTGATTTGCTGCCTCTGACCTGAGTCATCTGTTGGCTTACAGCATCTTAGATTGTCAGCCCAAGTCACCGAGGACAACAAACCCCTCTCTTCCTTGTCAACACCTAGTGTTCTCAACACTTAGAGCAAGTGCTTTGCCCAAATTTCCTTGACCTGCATAGCAAAAAGCCTCAGTAAACATGATTGTTAGAAATTCTACCTACATATTTTTTTTAAGGTTTGCAAATCTAATAGATTTTTTTTATTTTTTTTAATTCTCCTTATCCCAGAGATGGGGAAACTGAGATTCAAAAGGTGAAGGGTAGGAACAGGAGAATCATGCCAGGCATTAGAGCAGGGATTTCAACCTGGGTCTAGAACAAACAAACAAAAAAACAAAACCCCAAACCTAAACCATGCAACTCCCTCCAACAGTTCAGACTTCCCTTATTTGAGGTTTTCTGTGGGTTGCATCACAGGAGAGGAACTAATATCTACTGGCTCTGCCCCACCCCTAAGTGGTCCGTTTCCTAGTCAACAGAGCAAATTTTCAGCCATGTTCTGGGCTTGGGTCAAAGCTGCAGTTAAAGATTAGTATAATAGAGATTTGTTTTCCCTCAGAAACTCAGACCATGTGGCAAATGCATAAGAGTTACGGATGACTGTTTGATTATGCTGTTCCCTGCACTCATCCATTTATTAACTGAACAAGCAAATCACCTGACAGAATTGTACCAATTAAAGAAATCAGTCCCTTCACCCTCCATCACAAGTTCCTCCTCAGTGCCCAGGAAGCATGAGGAAACTTTTTTTTATTTTTGGACACACTTTAACATTTCTCATACAGTATATTTTGATCATTTTCCCCTCCAAAATGTCTCCCTGAACCTCCTACCATTGAATTTCCTTTCTCCCAACTCTCTTTAAAAAACATACAAAAGCACAAAAATGAAAACTAAAACAAGCAATAGATCAGTACAGCAAAAATGTCAAAATAAAACAAAAACTCCACAAAAACACAACCATAGAGTTGGTTTTGTTGTTGTTGTTGTTTCTTTTTGGCCAACTGCTGGTGGGCCCAAAGCCTGCCCTGGAATGTGACCGATATACCCAGTGACACTTCTTTGGAAACACTGAAAGCAGTCCTTGACGCTCCACATCTGAGGGACAAGCAATCCAATACCATAGCTCCGTGTATCTTCTAATTAGTAAGTATGCTAGTGATGAAATTACTGTTATTGTCTTTGGCAGACTCTGAAGTAAATTTCTTTTAATCTGGTGGGTTATAAATTTAGTGTCAACCTTAGAAATAACACTGTATCAACCTGATACCTTGTTTCACAATATAAGCCAATATAATGGTACTGTCAATCATTTTTTATTGAGGTGTCTTAAACAGTTGTTCCTTGTTTCCAACACGTGACTTAATATTCAAGCTCAGGAAACTTGCAAAGTGTCATATAGCCTTTAACGAAATCCTTTTTTTTTTTTGTGCCTGAGTTAACGAATGCTCATATTAATAAAGTCGTGAGCAAGAGAAGCCAGAGCCTCCCGAAACCCCTGTAATTACAGTGGAGAAAAGTGGAACGATGTGCCTTGATTTCCAACATCCAGACTTCTTGGAACAAGCTCATTTGGACAGGAGCCAAGAAATAAGTCTCTCTGCTGCAATTCTCCAAGGCTTTATGCAAATAGCAATGGGCTGGAGGCAAGGAAGGTTAACTTGGAATATAGTCTATTCGATTCTATTCTTTTTCTTTCTTTCTTTTTGTCTTTTCTTTCTCTGAGCTTCTTCATTAACTCCTACATCCTGCTATGAGAAAATTCGTTTCCAAGTGTCGCATCTTTTAGCAGTTTTCATACTTTGAGGATACATCAGGTAAAAGTAACGTGTGAATAACCTTCCCTGACAGGCCCTTTACATTTATGACTTGAGTTTGGGTTCCTACCCAGGCTTTCTCGCTCCAATCTACCGGACATTTATTTCAATACTCCGTCCAGTCCCTGCTTCTCATTCTTGAATCAGAAAGCTGGCTGTTCTGAGTGGCGAGGTCACACTTTACCCCGTTAGTTTGCTGCACAAGCCTAATGCACAGAGCCCCGGAGTGCACGCACGGCGCCGGTCCGTAGCCACTCAATTCCCGCACCGCGCCACGCCGCCACCGCCTCGCAGCCTGACTGCCTGTTCCCGAGGGCGCACAGCCGCTTCCGGGAGGTCGTCCACGCTGCTCTCCGGGCCGCCAGTCCCGCCCCGCTTGCAGCCGGCGCGTGCGCGCTTGGTCACTGGAACGCGCCTGGGCGCGCGCGCCGGAGGGGCGGGACCGCGCGGCTCGCAGTTTGTCCCCGCCTCCACCCCGCGGCGTTCGTTGTCGCCCTGGCAACCCGAGAGCGGCAACAGCGGAGGCGCGGGAGTCCGGCGCCGCCTCTCGGCCGCCCCGCTGTAGGCAGCGGCCGCCCGGCCCGCGCTGTCCCCGCCTCCCGGCCCGCCCTCGCGGGCCAGAGTGAGCGACCGCCAGTCCGCGGATATCGGCCGCCGTCCGGGCGCGCGCAGTTAGCGGGCGCGACTATGCCAAGATGGTCCTGCAGGCGCGGAGCAAGCACCGGGACGCGGCTCCCAGGCCGCCCCGGTCGGCCCGCTCGTCGCCGCCGCCAGTGAGCAGGGCATCCGAGGTGGATGCTGGGGAGCTGGGGTCAGAGCGCACGCCGTCGTCGCCGGGGCGCAGGGGCGCGGCGGGCAGGAAGGGGCCCCGCGCAGAGACCGCCACGCTCGCCCCGGACGGCCGCGCGGGCCGCCTGGCGGCCGGGCTGCACTGGGTGCTGGGCCTGTGGCGCGGGCGCGGCCGGACCTGGAGCACGCTGCTGCTAGGTGAGCCAGTTAGCAGCCCTCTCTGACTTTTCCCGGGACGCTCCTGCCTCCTCCCTACTCCTCCCCGCTCCTTCCGGGGCTCAGCTCTACGCATCCTCCGCCCCGCCGTCCGCCCGGGCTTTTAAAAAACATGGCCCCGAGATCAACAGCTGCTCGACTGGCCGCGGGCGGGCTGGTCCGCGCCGAAGAGACCGGCTTCTGCCTGCAGCGACAGTCCACTCTTTGCCCCTGGCTCAGCCGCTACTTCGGAGGATGGTTTGCTTGGTGATGCGAGCGATTCCTGGAGCTCGATATACTCAGGTTTCCTGTCTTAGAAAGTTGCCAAACTTATAATTAAATTTTAGCGTGCTTTTTCCCTTCTTGGCCGCAAACACTGAGGGTGGCACTTTGTGGCTCTGTCACTTTTCAGCCTATGTCAGGTTTTGGATGCTCAAGCTTTAACCTTGCCTGCTGGCATCTCATTGCCTTCTTCCGTGCACCAAATGGATGGGTTGTATCTGTGCCTAAAAGAAAGTTGAGGCATTCACATGTGGACCATGTTCTGGGTTCGTTTTCTGATTGACTTTGTCGGATAAGTCAAGTTTATAGAAGTTGGATTAATAGGCCTAATTTTCCCAAGCCCTTCGCAAAGATTCTGTAATATTTTTGCCATGATGGGATTTAGCTGTTGAATTATGTAGTGATATTTTCTTACTATCCTTTCACTGTTGCTTAATGACCTCTTAGAGTTTGGGGTGCTTGGAGTTTGGGGTTTAGACAGACTATACAGAAAAATCAGCCTTCCTGTTGGGAAAGCCTCTATTGCAGCCATATAGTTTCTGAAAGCCAGTCATGGCTATATGTTTGTGGGGTCAGGAAGGCTGGCATTGTTAGCAGTATTTTCTTTTTAAATAGTTGGGCCAAGATTTGGCAAATCGATTATTTTCATCATGCCTCCCTCCAGCAGTTAGCTTGAGAACCCGGGCAAGTGCACAGGTTAAATTCACCTTGGGGAGGCAGCGTGGTACAGAGGATGAGGTTGAAGGCACTCAGAGCCCAGTACAGAGTGTTGGGTTATGGTTTAACTCTCACTCTGAGGGCCTTTCCTTCTGGGTTCTATGGAGTTATTCCGTGCCCTTCTTACCTAGGGATGTCCTGAAGAGCAGTACCAAAAACTCCGTGGATGATGCATATTTGTGCCCAAAGCACTTAACAGCATCAGTTCCTATGTAAAGCAAATGCATAAACCTGATTTCCGATCCCACGCCAGAATAAATCTCCAGCTTTGGTGAACGGTTAGTATAAACAGCAACTGTAGTAAAGTAGGGGACTACACTGTTTATTTTAGGGAGAGATAAGAATAGATTTTAAAGGATACTGCTCTCTTTCATGTTTTATGGTGCAGTTCCTTTGGGTTTTCTTATATTGGATGGCTTATATTTGGATTTAGTAATGCCCTTGCAGAAACACCGTTTTGTTCAGTGCAGCAGGCCCGTACCTCTCTTGATTTGCTCTTTCTGACATTGTAAGCGGAAGTACAGTGAATGTGGCAGACCACAGTCTTAGGCATACCCTGGATAGAGGTCACCAGGGGTGTGGAGTTGGGGGGGGGGGACACCACAGCCTTTGTCTTCTTGCTTGGCCATCTGCTGCCAGACCACATAGCACCTGGAGAGAAAGAAGACTCTGCTGCTGAGTGATCAGACCTGGTGCCCTTGGTTCAGCTCTGGCCCTGTATCCTCAAGACTGGTATCCATAGTGATATCCTTTGTACCATCTTGTTACCAAAGCCCAGAAAGCCACGGATCCTGCAGAGGGGGATCTAGCAATTTCCATGTCTTTGTAGGCTGCTTCGTTTCCTCCAATTTCATTCTCCAGTGTGGGTGGGAGTTGCATTTCAGGGTGGAACTTTAAAACAACTCCTTGGTCTTTCATGTTGAGAGGTGTTGGTAGTCACTTATCGTTTGAATCGCTTGTGGCTGCTCAACTCTAAAACTACACATTAAGCTGCGACCAAATGGCTTTATTTGTATTTTGTAATACATTTCCTAACTTGGAGTGCTGTTATAGCAGCACATGTTAGAACTGGTTAGAGCTTTTCTTTCAAGTGTCCTGGGCACTGATAAGTCACTTGCCAAGGTAGCCGGTCCCATTGTTGTGCGCGGATGAGCATCTCCTGTTTTAGTATGTATGTATGCTTTTCTTATTTGGTTTCTTATTTGATCAAAGAGGTTCAAAATGTTTATTTTTAGAAGTTTCAGTTCACTTGCTCCCAGCTACTGGAGACAGTGGTGGAGGAAGAACCTTGAAAGTGTTTTTCAAACTTTCCTGACCACAGAAAATAATATACATTTGCCTCCAACCTGCTCCCACCATAGAAAGCTCATCCTCACACACAGATGTATCTGTGTAGATTTTCTGTGCTCAGGCAAGAAGCACTAATAATTGAGCTCTCTTCAGAGGTGAGAACAGGGTTGAGAAACCTACAAAGGCTGTTAAGGCCATGAACAGTGGGGGTGTACTACTGGAGAGGAACGAGGCTTGGCTCTGTCAGAAGGTGTGCTCTGCTGGGCTTGAGGGAGCCCAAGAGGAGTTGCACAGCCTTCGCACACTCCGGTCTCCTGCTTGTAGTGACCTTCCAGGCAGCCTGTAGAGCCGACCTCCTGGGACGGGGGTCAAGTCCCAAGCAGAGGATGGACAGTAACCAGCAAGGTTCCAGCTCCTGCTGCCTTTCAATCCATTCTTTTTCTTTCTCTCTTTCCCTCTGTGCTGGTTAATTTTAACTGTCAGTTGACACTGCTTTGGAATTACCCGGGAAGAGAGTTGCAGGAATTATCTATCTCAGCTTGGCCAGTAGGAGGTTGTCTTCACTGCTGACTGATGGAAGGAGACCCAGGCAATTGTTTGCTGTGCTATTCCATCCCCTAGGCAGTGAGAAAAGAGGAAGGAGGGTGAGAAGAAGCAGGCAAAGATGGATCCGGATGCTGGGTGCTTCTGTTCCCTGCTCCATGGTGAACATGATGCCTTAGGCTTTTAGCTGCCTTCCCCGCAGCAATGGGCTGCAACCTGGGATTTTAAGCCACACGAACCTTTCCCTCTCCTGTGTTGCTTTTTGTCAGGATATTTCACAATAGCAAGAGAAGTGAAACTAGGACTTCTCTGTGGTCTCCTGCCTCTCTTCCCATGCCTGCTTCAAACTTGTTGGGCTTCTGAGCCAAGAATTTAGCTTTTTAACATTTGGTTTAGGGATGTGTAAGATGAGAGATCTGGATTAGAGCTGCGGTTCTTAACCTGAGCTGTGCACTGGAGCTATCTGAATACTTAAAATGAACCACATATTAGAGCACTAAATTGAGTGTCTAGGGGTGTGAATATGGCAGTGGGGAAAGTGCAGTAATGGGTTTTAAATGCTTGTTTGTTTTTGGTGCTGGAAATTGACTTTGGGGCTTCATACATGTTAAGTAAGTCCCGTACCTCTGAGCTTTTGGAAGCAGACCCGCTATCCCTTGGAAATGGAATTTTTATGGCTGAAGTCTCTTGAAACTGTATACCCCAACTTTTATTTATTTTTCACTTAGTTATTATGTGTGTGCACCCGCACACATGCGTGAGTGTGTGTCTCTGTGTATATGTATGTATATAGGTGTGTGTTCCTGTGTGTGTCACAGTGCTTGCATGTCAGGATAACCTGCAGGTATCAGTAACAGTTCTTTGCTACTGTGTGGCTGTCTGGGCTGGAACTCAGGCTGTCTGGCTTCATGGAAGGCATCTTTACCCTCTGAACCTTCTGCTGTACTCTACCCACTTTGTTGAAATAGACACAAGAACTATCCAGTTGCTACAGTTCCCATAATCTTTATTGTTTCTTCAAAATGAGGTCTATGGGTTGCCACTTACCTGATGGGGCCTCATCTTTCTTACACATACCTCTGTCCTGCTCCTTATTAAAAGGAGGAAAAGTTCTGGTAGTTGGAGAGATCTCTGTTTCAGGGTGAAAGTGAGGAAAGTGTGTATTGCACATGTACACAAAACACATAGCAGTCCAGGGCTGTAATGTAAGATGCCATTTGTAAAACTTATTAAAAAGTAACAGGTAATTTGAATAAAAATGGCCCCTTGGGTCTCACATGTTTAAATGATAGCACTGGAGTGGTATGGATCCTTAGGGAGTGGAACTACTTGAGAGGGATTAGGAGGAGTGGCCTTGTTCAAGTAGGTGTGGCCTTGTTGGAGGAAGTATGTCATTGAGGGTTGGGGTTGGAGGTTTCAAAAGCTCAAATCAGGCCCAGTGTCTCTTCCTGCTACCTGTGCATGCAGATGTAGAACTCTCAGCTCCTTCTCTAGCACCTTACCTACCTGTGGGCTACCACACTTCCTGTCATGCTCATGATGGACTAAACTTCCAAGCTGTAAGCCAGCTCCAGTTAAATGCTTTCCTTTATAAGAGTTGCCATGGTCATGGTCATGGTGTCTCTTCACAGCAGTAAAAGTGACTAAGACAGAAGGTTTTGTCACTTTCACACTTCTGGCCTGGTTCCTGTGGCAACTGCAATCGCCTTGAGCTTCATGATGCTTTGGGTGGGACTGGCACGTCTTCAGTGGTGGCAAGCAGAATGCTTCCCAAATACTGGCCAGTGTCACTGTGGAGGAAGCCACCATACTGAAACTATTCTTTCAAAAGTCATGGCTTATGAGAGCCTTTGACTAGCCAGGGACAGGGCGGAAGCCTACAGAGGCAGAGAATTGAATCTGGCTGGCCACTGGGACCTGGGATGGGTCAGCAGGGCTGTGGTGTGGTGTGGTGTGGTGTGGTGTGGTGTGGTGTGGTGAGGTGAGGTGAGGTGTGGTGAGGTATGTGGAATGCTGTGTGGTGTGGTGTGGAGTGCTGTGTGGTGTGGTGTGGTGAAGTGTGTGGTGAGGTTTGGTGTGGTAAGGTTTGGTGTGGTATGGTGTGGTGTGGTGAGGTGTGTAGTGTGGTGTGGTACGGTGAGGTGTGGTGTGGTGTGGTATGGTGTGGTGTGGTAAGGTGTGGTGTGGTGTGGTATGGTGAGGTGTGTGGTGTGGTGAGGTGTGGTGTGGTGAACCACCATTGGAAGCCTGTTGCTACACTCAGAAGCTGTTTCTACTCTCCCTCAGTGTTGTCCATCATTGCCTTATCTTTAAGGCCAGGATAGTAAATGCTTTACTTAGAATAAAAGAGTGAGATGATACATGCCAAATAGTATGTGTGGTTTCTTTATATTCACCATGTGCCAGGTGCATTCTGGGAAAAAGATAGACAACAAAACTGTACAGCCTCCTCCGATGGAACTTAGATTCTGGAAGTAGGAAGACTATGTGACTAGGTGGCTTCACTTTGTAGTAAGGAAGGGCTTCTGTATTGGGGAAAGTGAAGCAAAGATGAAATCCCAAAGCCAGGGGATGCCCATGTTCATAAAGTCAGGAAAAGCCGTGGCAAGACACCCTCCATGTGCCTGGCTTGACCTTTCCAGATGGTGAAGAAGCAGTGGCATCTGTCTCAAGGCTGAGCTGGTGGGAACTGTATAGAGGAGGACTGGGTGCATCTCTCTCCCAAGGGCAGGTGGAAGGACAGGCGGGACAGGTGGGAAACGAAAGA
This sequence comes from Apodemus sylvaticus, assembly GCF_947179515.1. Lineage (NCBI taxonomy): Eukaryota > Metazoa > Chordata > Mammalia > Rodentia > Muridae > Apodemus > Apodemus sylvaticus. Next base: position 108,691,213 of record NC_067478.1, read on the forward strand.
ACAGATCTCAGTTACCCTGTCAAGGAGGAAAGGTAGCCTGTGAAGCAGCTCTGGGATGGCGCTGGGTGTATTTCTGTGGCAGTGGAAAGGCCCTAAGGAGTGTTGAGCAAGACAGGGTCGTGTTTACATTGTAATTTCTTTGTGCTAGAAAAGTGGGTTGAGGCAATGCAAAGACATTGCCTCTATCCACCCTAGGTGGGGCTCTGCCAGGCCCACACGAGTTGTTGGCACGAGAGGGCATGGCTGTGGAGATGGTAAGAAGGGGATAGCTTATAGATGGGATCTGGAGGTGGAACTGGTAGAGCTTGGGCATGAGTTGATCTTGGTGTGTGGGAAAGGGAGGGATTGTTTTCTAGGGGAGACAGTGAAGACTGTGCATATGTGGAACAGGACAGGTTTGAGGGTGAAGAGCAAGGATTGTATTCCAGGCACACTGTTCTTCAGGTGTGTGGGATCTCCAGTTGGAAATGCCAGCTGGTGATAAGACTGAAGTTCTGACTGGAATAGACAGTGGTAAGTTTCCAGCTGACAGGCGGTGTTCAGTCAGGTTTATTGACATCATATACTACAAACATCGTATACTGGGGTTAGGGGTATCACTGTGGATGAACTCAATTCACAGTAGACTTGGGCCTAACCATGGCATTGTGTCTGTCATATTTACTAAAAAGGGGATCCGAAGCATATAGGTGCTTAGTACCTTATGCAAAGTCACTCCTGGCATTTTTAAGGCCAAGATTTGAACCCATGCCCCGTGTCTTCTGAGTTCATGTTCTCAATTGCTTTGTAGAGTTTTGTCTAGTGAGCATGCAGCGACTGGACACATGGAGCCCCCCAGGCCTGTTCTGACAAACCAGCAGTTTGTGCAAGGACAAGCTCTTGCTTGTTTCTTCAGAAGTAAGGAAAAGGAATTATATGTAGAGATACCAAGTGAAGAATGGAAAGCAAGCAGGTTAGTGGATGCACTGTAGGAGGAAAGGCTGAGGTGTGCAGCCGAGGGAACATTGGCCCCTCCTGGGCTGATTTTCAGGCAAGAACTTGGGCCCAGCCAAGCAAGCAGCTATGAGGGTATGCTTGTGTTAATTACTGGAATCCAGTTGTCAAAACCAGGGAAAAGATGGAAAGTTGGGGTTTTGAAACCAAGACTCTGCTAGGGACTGAGGGATGCTGGGAGAACCTGGATCAGCCCACTTTGATATGTTAATAGGCATCTCAGCCTTTTGTTTGAGGTCCAGACCTAAACCTGGCCTTTTAGTGATCAATTAAGTTGTCCATCTTCTTTGTTTAGTGCCCTCTTTACACATTTTTGACTTCCTTCTGAATGAGCTGGTGTCTGGTGTGCCTTCTAACACTGGAGCCATCACAAGAGGAATATCTGGACCTCGATTTATAATTGCAACTTTATGTAGAGGTTACTGTTGACATAACAGGATTTGTGTTGGCTCACAGCCCATAAGGATGGAGGTAGTTTAAACGCTCACCAGCTGTAACTTCAGCTGGACCTTAGAGCACAGCGGATGTGTATGTTGACTAGTCGCTATTAGAGTTTGTTGTTGCCTGGGTGGATTTTTAATTTGGGAAGATTTTTGTAATGGATAAAAGTGAGGTTTTAGGTGTAATTTTATAATAATTAAAATAACTATGTGACTGTCCCTCCTCATTCTTGCTCCATGTAGTAATTAATTGTGGCTGTCTACCCAAGTCCTATCATGCCTCTCTGCTCTACTAGTTAAATTTGTGTTTAGAAGACCTTGATTTCTTTTGTTCCTCACTCATCTTTGATGTCTACAGAAATCTCCCAAATTGTGTTATAGTTGAGGACTTTACCCATGAGGGCATCATTCTTGAGTTCCCTGGATGAGGTTTGGGCTTGCAGCCAACTCTTTGTCGGTCCAGAGCTGAAGCTTAGACAATAGCCAAAGGCTGTCAGTGGGGACTAGGACCTCAGATTCCCATTCATTAAATAGAGCAGAGATTTCTCTTGCTCATTCTGAGACTCATTCTGGCTTCTATATCCACAGGTCTATTCACCCCAACTCCATCTTTATTTTGATTTCCTATTTTATTTTGAAAAATAAATATATTCTGAATTTAAGGAAGGATAGCTGGTTGTTTGACAGCGCTATAAAAAAAGATAGTTAGCGGGGCGGTGGTGGTGCATTCCTTTAATCTCAGCACTTGGGAGGCAGAGGCAGGTGGATTTCTGAGTTCGAGGACAGTCTGGTCTGCCAGTTCCAGGACGGCCAGGGCTACACAGAGAAACCCTGTCTCGAAAAGCCAAAAAAAAAAAAAAAAGATAGTTAATAAGTCATGTTTTCTGACTCATTTAATTTAAATGATCAGTAAATCTTATGATACCCATGGGCAGTTTACAATTTGAAGGGGTTTCATTATCTTAACACTAGAAGGCTTTATCAGGGAATAAGCTTGTTAAAAATTACTAAAGACTTTTATCTTTCTGTCTCATCTTCCCCAGTGATCCCTGAGCTTTAGGTGAAGGAATTGGAATTTAGATGGATTGTCCGGTGGTGCTGGGCACCAGGCGTATGGTCACTTGTTATCTGCATCTGCAAGTACTGGCTGTGATTTTCTGTGATGTTTCATTCTGTTGCAAGGAAACATTTTTTTGATGTGTGATGAGAACTGCATTAATACGTGGGTATAAGAATAAATATTTAGAATATAGTTAGGGATTATCCTGTTTTAGTAATAGTAGTTATAGGTTATCCTTCAAGATTTGTGACTTACAGAACAACTTCCCTAGCCCTGGGAAGGTGGTATCAGACATGACTCCCCTTAAGTTGACTGGACCTTAAGTCCAATTAGCTGTTGTTTACCACTAAGGTGTGTGTGCCACTATTGCACCTAGGGATATTGTACCGTGATAGTTATTGTTTTAGTGCAGAGCTGTCATAGTTGAGTAGACTTTTGGTTGTTTTCTTCTCTTGGAAGTTTGCATGGTGCTTTGTGCTTTTTGATATCATGAAAGCTAGTCCTTAGGGGGAAAGCTCTCAGATCAGAAGCAGCTTGGACCCTCCAGTTCCTGCCTGTGTCAGACCCTAACGTCATACACATGCAGATAACTCTATATGAACCAAGACGGTTGTAGTTATATAGTCACCAGCGTGTGTGTGTGTATGTGTGTGTGTGTGTGTGTGTGTGTGTGTATACACACCTGTGCTTGTCTTTGCATCCTGTCCTACATTAAAGAGACCTACATCCTACACTTTCCTCCTGGATTTATCAGGTTTTGGAATTTCCCCCTGCATGATCAGAAGCATATTATTTTGGTTGTATACTTTATTTGTTCTTAAAACATTAAAATACTTTGTGTTTTGCTAATGAAGAGGAAGTTAATATGGAAATTATCAATTCGGGTTACTGTTTGATTAAGAAATATCTGTACAAGGCTAAGACTTTAAAAGGAAGATAGAATTCACTGCCTTTAAAACATGGCTTGTGTTTTGTACATACGTTCATATTTAAAATACGTGAGGGCTGACTTTGTGTGTTTTTCTACTAGAGTCCCAGCCATGCTGTCCGTGGGATGGCAGTGTAGACTTGCTGTGCTTTGTTATGTTCATGTGTTCCCTTAGAACACTTCATTCTTTCTTTGAATCTGTTGTGATTTCTAAGACATTTCTTTCCGTGTTATTTCACTTTTGGCTAATGTGCTCAATATTTTCATCTCTGAACCTGGGGTCAGGGAAACCTGAGCTCTCTTTGTTGGTTTGTTGTACCCTTGCTACATGAGACCTTGGGCCCTTTGGGAAATAAAGCCACTAGTTCTTCATATGGACTCCTAGACCTCTGATGTTAATATTGACCTCTAGACTGTGGGTCCTGTAATTGGCTGCTTGAGGTGCTCACTATCTGCTCAGTGCGAATGTTGGTCATCATCCAATACCAAGGTGAGTTCTGGATCTTACCAGCGGTGGTTTCCATAAATCAGGCTGAGTTTCAAATGCAGCTTTGCTTCTCATTTGGAGACTTAATGTCTCTATTACTAAACTGAGCTCCTGCCTTCTTTTCCTATTAAAAATAGAATGCTTTGTCCAATCCCAAAGAGGGAACAAATGAAAGGCATCAAACCTCTCAAGGCTTTTGAAGTTTTGTGGAACAGGAAGTCCAGTGCTGGTGGTAAGAGCTGAGGATCCTACCTACATCAGCCCTCAACCCTGGAAGCTGAGATAAGCCACGCCCCCTGGAGGCTGAGCTAAGCCCCGCCCCCTGGAGGCTGAGATAAGCCCCGCCCCCACGCTGTACTCTGCAGATGAGACTCAGAGGCTAAGTCTATGATATCTTAGGAAGGACTTTCTTACAAGAAGGGAGTTGATGAATTTAACTCTTTCCCTTTCTGAATCTTCATTAGTGACCTTTTGATTTTGTACTTTCTTTTCCTCATCCCTTTCTGTCACCACCCTCCAGGCCTCCACATTTTACCTGACGGAATTGTCAGCCTGCTCTTCTCACTGGACTTGCTATTATAACTGTACCACTTCTCAAAGTGTGGACTCTGTGAACCACTTGAGGGTTTACTAATGATGTATGGCTTGAGCCCCTCGTGAATGAAGATCTTCTAAGCGCAGGGCCCAAGCATGCAGTGGCGGTGTACTTCTTCCACGGCTGTGCACCGAGGCCACCTAGTGCTGTTGAGGTCTGCTAGGGAATGCCACTGAGCTGTGTCTTCCTCAGGCTTCTTGAAAGGTTGATTGTTGGCAAGGCTATGGCCTGAGATTCTGCACTGTCACCTCACTCCCGGGTAATAAATCCCTGTTGGCCTTCAGGAGACTTACTAAGGGGCACTTCCGTTCTCACAGGAAATCTTGTACAGAGTACTTAACCTTTGCCCCAGTTGTTCTGGGATAATGAACCTTGGTCAATCTGTCAGTCACTTTGCTATTGTTTGTTAAGGTTATCCCATACCTTAGTGTTGAAACACTTCTTCCCCTATTTGGGGCTCTGTTTGAGAGGCTGTGTATTTCTTAGAAGGTGGGTCTAGCTAGAGGAAAATGGGTCATGAAGCTGGGCCTTGAGGTTAGTAGTCCCTGTAGGAGCAGCCAGGCTCCAGTGGGCTGTCTACCTCTAGACTGTGGGACCTGTAATTGGCTGCTTGAGGTGCTCACCGTCTGTCTGGGAAGGACGTCACCCCAAACCATGAGGGAACTTAAATGTTTCTTTTGTGGGTTGCTCCTCATGGCATAGGATCACAGTGATGAGAAAAGGAACTAAGCAGTAAGAAATGCCTAGGATTCCAGATGCATGGGGTGGGGCTTCATGAGCTCCTCCCCCAGCCATGCTGGGATTTTGGCTGGCTGGATCTTGTGAATATCTTGTGCATGCAGTGACAGCCTGAATCTGTGTGTGCAACGGCCTTGCCTTGCCTGGCAAATACTGCTTTCCTTCTGCTGCCTCTGGCTCTTGAGTCAGTCTGACTTCTCTTTGGTAATGATCCCTGAGCTTTGAAGGAAGGGGATATATTAGAGACATCTTAGAGTGGGCCACTCCACAGTCTCTTATTCTCTGCATGTGGGTCTAGGTATTAATAACCATCACCATAAGAAGAATCTTCCCTGCTGAAGGTTGAGAGAAAGTAATTTGTGGATATAAAGATAATTTAAGAGGCATTTTATTACTGTGTTTATTTAGCAGACTAATAGTAGTAGGTTTTCCCCCTAGGGCCTGTGACCTGACTAACCGGATTCTTGGCCCAGTTAATGATACCAGGTGTGAGTGGATCAGACTTTAAATGTGACCTGGAAGTGATGGATTACTCCCGTAACATTTATGCCACTATTTCATCAGTGGCATGCCTTGACAGGGCAGTAATTATTGCAGCTTGTTTGCAGGGTCCACAGCTGGGTAAAGCTGTCGATGCTGTAGCTAACGTGCATAGCATCTTTTAGCACTGTGAAAGCTAGCCACTGGTCAGTACTGGCTTGATGTATCCGTGTCCTCTGTGTGGCACAACATGCCTTTAGTGCTTAGGTCTCACCGTCAGCAGTGCACCCAAGAGCAATGCAATAGACTGTAGTGATTGAGGGTCTGTGGAACTCCACTGAGCATCACCTTGAAGAGGAAACTCATACCAGGCTGTGCCAGACTCCTTCCCACCTCTCCCTGGATTCTTGAGCTGTGTATGGAATATGAGTCAGCATGGGGTCTGTGGAATGTGACTTGGGCTGGAGAAATGGCTGTCAAGAGCTCCAGTAGAACAAAATATCCAGTTGCCTGCTTTCCCACACCGATGGCTGGCTCAGTAAGCCGAGACAAACTTGCACAACAGGCCCTGGATGCTCTGCTTACTGACGTGCGCAAGTCCTGAGGCTTGGCCCTCGGCTGCCTCAAACGCACTGTCTAACTTTCAGGAAGTAAATAGAGAAAAGATTACATCTAGGGGTGTGGCTTAACGAAAGGTTCAGTTTAGTTTACTACAAGGACAGGGTTTGGGTTTAGTTTATAACCTCCCATCAAACTTGGTTAAACACAATAATTTCTAACTCATTTGAACCCCAGCTGTGTAGCAGGCTAACAATTACTGGAGTAAATTCAGGAACTGTTGTTTTCTAAACTCCCTTCTGCAGGGCATTCTGTGTAGCTGGAGTCTAGCTGCAAGGAGACATATAAAGGTTTATTTGAATTGCTTCACCTCCATCCCCCAAGATTGAAAATTGATACAGTGTAACATAGTCAAGAGTTGTAATAGATCTTTCCCAGTCTGGTTTTTGCCCTTTTGTCCTATTGACAGTGTCCTTTGCCTTACAGAAGCTTTGCAATTTTATGAGGTCCCATTTGTCAATTCTTGATCTTAGAGCTTAAGCCATTGGTGTTCTGTTCACAAACTTCCCCCCTGTGCCCATGTGCTCTAGGCTCTTCCCCTCTTTCTCTTTTATTAGATTCAGTGTATCTGGTTTTATGTGGAGGTCCTTGATCCACTTGGACTTGAGCTTTATACAGGGGCATAATAATGGATCAATTTGTATCCTTCTACATGTTGACTGCCAGTTGAACCAGCACCAGTGGTAAAAATACTGTCATTTTTACCACTGGTTGCTTTTAGCTGCTTTCTCAAAGATCAAGTAAGTGACCATAGGTGTGTGGGTTCATTTCTGGGTCTTCAGTTCTGTTCCATTGATCTACCTGCCTGTCACTGTACCAATACCATGCAGTTTTTTTTATCACAAGTACTCTGTAATACAGCTGAAGGTCAGGGATGATAATTTCCCCAGAAGCTCTTTTATTGTTGAGAATTGTTTTTGCTTTCCTGGGTTTTTTGTTATTCCAGATGAATTTGCAAGAAGAAGAATTCTCTATGAAGAATTGAGTTGGAATTTTTATGGGGATTGTGTTTGAAGCTGTAGATTTCTTTTTGGCAAGATAGCCATTTTTACTATATTAATCCTGCCAATCCATGAGCATGGGAGATCTTTCCATCTTCTGAGATCTTCTTCAATTTCGTTCTTCAGAGACTTGAAGTTCTTGTCATACAGATCTTTCTTTCACTTGCTTGGTTAGAGTGACATCAAGGTATTTTATATTATTTATGACTTTTTTGCAGGGTGTCGTTTCCCTAATTTCTTTCTCAGCCCATTTACCCTTTGAGTGTATGAGTTTTATATCTGGCCACTTTGCTGAAGTTGTTTATGAGGATTAGGAGTTCTCTGGTGGAATTTTTTGGGGTCACATAAGTATACATACTATCATATCATCTGCAAATAGTGATATTTTGACTTCTTCCTTTTCAATTTATATCCCTTTGACCTCCTTTTATTGTCTAATTGCTCTGGCTAGGACCTTGAGTACTATATTGAATAGATGTAGAGAGAGTGGGCAGCCTTGTCTAGTCCCTGACTTCAGTGGGATTGCTTTGAATTTTTCTCCATTTAGTTTGATGTTGGCTACTGATTTGCTATATGTTGCTTTTACTATGTTTAGGTAGGGGCCTTGAATTTCTGTTCTTTCCAAGACCTTTAACATGAAAGGATGCTGAATTTTATCAACTGCTTTTTCAGCATCTAATGAAATGACCATGTGTTGTTGTTGGTTTTTTTTTTTTTGAGTTTGTTTATGTAGTGGATTACATTGATGGATTTCTATATATTGAACCATCCCTGCATTCCTGGGATGAAGCCTACTTGATCATGATGAATGAGTGTTTTGATGTGTTCTTGGATTCGGTTGGCAGGAATTGAGTATTTTTGAATTGATATTCATAAGGGAAATTGGTCTGAAGTTCTCTTTCTATGTTGGGTCTTTGTGCGGTTTAGCATAATAATATAAGCATAATTGTGGCTTCATAGAACAAATTGGGTAGTGTTCCTTCTGCTTCCATTTTGTGTAATAGTCTGAAGAGTATTGATATTAGGTCTTCTTTGAAGGCCTGATAGAATTATGCACTAAACCCATTTGGTCCTGGGCTTTTTTGGTTGGGAGACTTTTAATAACTACTGCTATTTCTTTAGGGGTTATTCAACTGTTTATATGGTTTATCTGATCCTGATTCAACTTTGGAACCTGGTATCTGTCTAGAAAATTGTCCATTTAATCAATTTTTTTAAATATAGGTTTTTGTAGTAGGATGTGATGTTTTCTTTGATTTCCTCCATTTCTGTTGTTATATCTCCCCTTTTTAAATTTGATATATTCTTTATTTACATTTCAAATGATTTCCCCTTCTGGTTCCCCACTCCCTAAAAGTCCCATAAGTCCTCCTCCCTCTATATCCCTCTTTTCATTTCTGATTTTGTTCATTTGGATACTGTCTCTGTGCCCTCTGGTTAGTCTGGCTAAGGGTTTGTCTATCTTGTTGATTTTCTCAAAATGGTACCGCATAAAATTGCAAAGCTTCTGTAAGGCAAAGGATACTGTAAGTAGGACAAAATGGCAACTAACAGATGAGGAGAAGATCTTTACCAACCCTACATCCTATATAGGGCTAATATCCAATCAAGTTAGACTCCAGAGAAACAAATAGCCTATTAAAAATGGGGTACAGAGCTAAAGAAAAAGTTCTCAACTGAGGAATCTTGAATGGCTGAGAAGCACCTAAAGAAATGTTCAACATCCTTAATCGTCAGGGAAATGCAAATCAAAACAACCCTGAGATTTCACCTCACACCAGTCAGAATGGCTAAGATAAAAAACTCAGGTGACAGCAGATGCTGGTGATGATGTGGAGAAAGAGGAACACTCCTTCATTTTTGGTAGGATTGCAAGCTGATACAACCTCTCTGGAAATCAGTCTGGAAGTTCCTCAGAAAATTGAACATAGTATTACCTGAGGACCCACCTATACCACTCCTGGGCATATATCCAGAAAATGTGGTACATTTACACTATGGAATACTATTCAGCTATTAAAAACAACGAATTCATGAAACACTTAGGCAAATGGATGGAACTAGAAAATATCATCCTGAGTGAGGTAACCCAAGAACACACATGGTATGCTCTCACTGACAAGTGAATATTAGCGCAAAAGCTCAGAATACCCAAGATGTACTTTATAGACCACATGAAGCTCAAGAAAAAGGAAGAACAAAGTGTGGATACTTTGGTTCTTCTTAGAAGGGGGAGTAAAATACTCATGGGAGGAAATATTGAGACATTGTGGAGCAGAGACTAAAGGAAAGACCGTCCAGGTGACTGTATATAGACACGAGACTCTATCTTGTACACAGTCACCAAACTGGACGCTCTTGTGGATGCCAGGAAGTGCTTGCTGATGGAAGCCTGCTATGGCTGTCTGCTGAGAGGCTCTGCCAGAGCCTGACAAAGACAGGTGGATGATTGGACTGAGTGTGGTGTCCAGATGGAGGAGTTGGAGAAGGGAGTGAAGTAGCTGAGGGGGTTTTCATCCCCATAGGGGGATCAGCAGTAACAACAGGCCAGATCCCCTGAGCTCTTGGGGAGGGACCCATGGCTCTAGCTGACTGTTGTTGGACATCAGTGGGCGAAGTGGCCCTTGGGCCTGAAGGTGTTCAATACCCCAGTGTACGGGAATGCCAGGGCAGGACTGGAAGACATGAGTGGGTTGGTGGGTTGGGGAGCACCCTCACAGAGACAGGGGGGATGGGCTAAATGGGGTTTCTGAAGGGGAGACCTGGAAAGGGGACTTTGAAATGTAAATAAAGAAAATATAAAAAAAAAGTTGTAAGAGCGCAGTGAGGGCCTGATTGAGCCTTGGTGTGGGCAGTGTGGCTGCTCTGAGTCAAAGTGGCAAGGCTTTCAAAACCATCTTAGTGAGGAGTAGGATCCTCTGCGATTGCCTTCCTTGACCTTCTTTGAATTGTTTTTTTATTTGCAGATTTTTAAAAGTATTTTTAAATAATAAAAACTCAGCTACTGAGAACATAAAAAGAACATGCTTATTTAGATGGAGAGATGTAGATTACCTATATTGTTAGACTCACCCTCCATACACACTCCAAATAGAAAAGGCTCATAATTACTGACATAAACTTAGAGAATATCATTTACAATATTCTTTTTTGAAGCCAAGAAAAGTACAGAAATGCTTTTAGAGGTTTGTCACTTTATCTTTATTCCTAAATCACTTGTTCATAAAGCAGGATCTTACTGGAACTTCAAATGATGTACTATGCATCATTTTAAAGAAAGTATCTGCAATTTTTAACTTAAGAATTTTTTTTACTCTGTGTGAGAGCCTGTGTGTATGGATCTCTCTCTCTCTCTCTCTCTCTCTCTCTCTCTCTCTCTCTGTGTGTGTGTGTGTGTGTGTTATGCACCTCTGTGTGTATGTGTATGCACCTGTATGTGGTTGTATACACTTGTGTGTGTGTGTGTGTGTGTGCGCGCGTGTGCACTCATGTGCCTGTATTAATGTGCTTGTACCTGTAGAAGCATGATGAACCATGATGAACCATGGGTATTATTTTTCAGGAGCTGTGCACTTTGTTATAGTGAGGCAAGAGTCTCTGTGTGGCCTGGGACTTGAGGATCAGACTAAACTGGCTGGTCCATGTGCCTAGGGGATCCTCCCTTTTGTCTCTCCAAGACTCGGTTGACCAGTGCTCTTGGCCACCACACTCAGCTTTTCCCATGGATGCTGGGTTGCTTACCAAGTTTGCCAAGCAGATGTTTTTTGGACTGAGCCTGCCCCCAGTCTCTGATAATCAGTTTGTGGTGTCTATAAAGTGTATTTCCTGTATTGAAGGGTCATTGCAATTGTTTAGTTCTTTTCTATTTAAACTAAAGAGGGACTGAGAGTAGGAATTCTTTGTGGACAAGATGGCTGAGAATTCGACACTAATCCTTTCCATCCTCTTCTGTAGAAGCCATACACTTTGTGGATTTTAGGTCAGAAGTCTTAAAGCTAGCCTGTTAATTTGCCCGCTCTATTATATACCATCCGGCAAGCTACTATCTATAGTGTGCCCCAGTTCTTCATGATTGAGACTTACTTATGCCCACCACCATAGGGAAGCTGTAGGGGTTTATTGATTTCCTGCAGGTAAAGCTCATCCAAGGTTCTGGGTAGATATGTAGTAAATGTTTGATGCTCCCGCTAACCTGAACCAAAGAGATTGAGAACTCCTAGGATTTCTTATTGTCCACACTGGTGCTAAAGGAACCTGTTAAAGGCACTGAAGGCATCTGGCATCTCCCATCTTCTCCCAAGAAAGAGATTGTGGTGTTCTAAGAACACAGAAGGTGCACATCTGCTATAATATATAGGGCTACTAGGTCAGTAACCTTCTCTGAGGAGAAGGGGAGGAGGTAGGGAGGGAATGGATTGTAGGGCTGGGAGGAAGTGGGGACTGTGACTGGGATATTAAGTGAATAAATTAAATAAATTAATGAAAAAAAAAAGAACACAAAGGAAGGTGACCTTGACAAATCCTTATTTTCACTACAGAATCGAAGATGAAACTTTTTCAACTAAGAGAAGTCAAACCTAGTATGTTTTTTTCACCAGAATTTTTTAAGGAATTCTAGAAGATATAGGCCAAGTAGAGGATGCTAATGGTAAATGTATAAAACAGAAAAAAATTAGCATTTGCTAATAATACTGTCTAAAATAGAGAATATAAAATTAGCCAAAAATACTATAATCAATAAATTGAAAACAAATGTATCATAAATTAGTCTTCATAAATTATACACCAACAATAATGTATATTAGCATAGAAAATATTTCATGGACATTAGAAAAAATTTAAAATAGGAATAGGGTGAATACTCCTAATCTGAAATCCCAAAGCTCAAAGTTTGAAACATTTTGAGTGTTGACATGTGGGCACAGGCACAAACTAATTACACCCGACCTCAGGATGAGTCTGTCAAAATGCAGGCTTCCTAAAAATATGGTATCAAATTACCTCTGACTGTACAGTATTTCAGAGACATAAATGGATTTGTATTTAGACATTGGTGCCATCCCCAGCTATGTCATTATACAGATATTTCAAAATGTGAAGAAAAATTGGTATTTGAAACATTTCTTGTCCCAAGCCTTGAGGATAAGAGTTTCCCACTTTGGACTACCTGATAGAATTTTTCTCAAGGGTAATTGAATTCTGTGCAACAGAATGTATATACCATGTTTATGAACACAAAGGCTATAGTCAGATGTGTCTCCAGTGATATCTACTTGGGCAGAACATGAAGTGTTCTGAGCTGTGATCTGTATAACTCTTGGCCTTACCCTGAGTCTTTCTTTCTCTGTCTCTTCTTTTCTCCTTCCACTTTTACAGGAGTGGGGCTTCCTGTAAAAATCCAGGCACTAAGGTAGTTTACAAAGGTGGTGGTACTTTATGTATTTCACTCGTAACCATGGCTCACTGGTAATCGTGGCTCTTTCTTCTAAGGTGCCTTTACCTATGGATTCTGCTCCTCCAGGGTCTTTTTGGGAGGCTTCTGATCTAGTGGTTCCTTTATAGTATTGGCAACAATAGGGCCACACATGTGTGAAGGAGTGGATGAAAACTGCAGCTGGATCGTGAGCCGCTCACTCTCTTGCTGCATTGCAGGCATAACCCCAGTGCTTCTTTTGAAGGTTCCTGGTCTCCCAGATGCTAAGCCTAGTTCATCCTCTCCTCCGCCTAGGCTTTGCACGTTTATCTTGGGAGTGTTTATGAGGTCTTTAGCCATCGGGCCCCAAACGTGCTGGATCTTGTCAGAAGTGCTTATCTGTAAGGAGAAAGTCTTTCTTCATGCTAAAATAGTAATATAAATTTCTTTTTCTTTCAGCTTCCTTTGCAGCCTTATTGCACTGGTAAGATGGTTTTTTTTTTCTTTAATGATATGTATTATGTAAATGTTCATAACTTACCAAAGCTATAGCCCATGTATTTAGAGGAATTGCTTCTGTATCATAGGATGGATGTATCTTATTTATACCATAGTCTTCTGAAAGATTAGTTTATTTGATAAATCAGAATCAGGATAGCAAAACTGTTATATGAAGTTATCTATTATTAAAGAAGCTATATTTGATACTCTAATTTGCGTAACATTAATATGTTGTACGTGTTGAATGTTAGATTGATGTTTTTAATCTTCTGGGTGGAGAGATGTATGAATTTTGTGAACCAGGCAGTTTCTGAATGGTACCCAATGGCACATTCAGTATGATCTATATTTTTATAGTACATCACTTAAAATATTGTTATGGTTTATTTTAATGTTAAAATCTAATTGGAATGTGTTTTCTTATGGAGAGGACTTTTAGTAGAATTGTTAAAATCTGGTAGAAAACAAATACAGATACGATGTTGCTTCAGTTTTGTTGCAAAGGGTCTATAATCTGTAGGACGATTCCTTTGCCTTTGAAATAGCTCTCCTGCAGGCCATAGCACTGACGGCCGTGTTGTTGAATGTTTCCAGGAGCCACATAACACATCTCTTTGAAAATGATCGGCATTTTTCTCACCTCTCAACGCTGGAGAGAGAGATGGCTTTCCGCACCGAAATGGTTAGTTCTGTGCGTGTGTGCATGTGTGCATGTGTGCGTGTGTGCGTGTGTGCGTGTGTGCGTGTATGCATGTGTGCATGTGTGTAGTGTGTGTAGTGTTTCATTGTAGTAATTTAGGACTCTAAATGTTTTAAAGCTTTTTTGGCATGAAAAGCTTCAACAGACATTCCCAAAGAAAAGGAGTAGACAGTTCTGCCTCCTTATCTTGTAACTTCAACAACAGACAACACACTCATCCATATGTCCTTACCCTTCTCTGAGAAAGGAAATTAGACTTAACTCTCATGCTACATTTGAAGTTCCCCAAAGGACTTTTTGTGCCTAGCCATTTTTTAGCATCATCAAATAAAAATGTTTGAGTGAGCTGATTGGCACTTGATAGCTGCTGATGTCCTTAACTGAAGATGCAGACTATCTGCACTTAGTTTACCTGCTGTGTCACTAGGTCTTTTCACCTGTAAGGCCCTCTTTCTGTCTTGTTTTTCTGACATTTATCTATTGAGGAGCCATATAGGCCCCCATATATGTACTTACATTTATGTACCTATATACATACAAACATACATACACACACACACATACATACACACATACATACATGTGTATATATATTTATATACACATATATAATATATGTATATATTTTATATATATACCAATTTCTCAACATACATGTAGTATACATAACATACATGTATACATACAACATACATGTAGTGTATATAACATAGTATATATAACATGCATGTATGTTATATAGTCTTGTCTATGGCTATAACTCAGGTTCTCACAATTGTTCCCATCTCCCGTGTTTTCTGAAGACTAATGGAAAATATGGCTACTTTCTGGAAGGAATACCTCCCAGCTGATGTTGGGCCCTTTGTTGTAGTCAAGGTTCACAGAGGGGTCGGTCGCCTTCTCAGATCTTCAGTGTGGGGAGTAGCTTAAGGAGTGGCCTGGCTGAGGCCTTCTTAGAGCCCAGCCATCCGTGTAGCTCACTCATCTCGTTAGAACAGACACTGCCATTGTTATTCTGCATCTGCTGCCTTGTAACTCTGGAAAGAAGTTTCCTGCAACATTGCTTCAATTTCTTTTTTAGGTTTACTAATTAGTAAAAAGACAGGAAAATGATCCATTCTTTTATTTATAGTGTTTTTTTTTTCATAAAAATAAATGGATTCTCTCACATCTAGTGAAAATCAGTAGATTTATTGGCACATATTGTGTAACCTTTGGTGTCTGGAACTGGCCAATGTCTGCCGTTGGCTGTGCTGACCCTCGGTGTGACCTCACTAGTGTTTCCTTGGCATCCAGGTCTTCCTTACTTTGGGGTACTGCCTGGCTTCTCCTACCCAACCGGCAGCAGCCAGTTTCCCAAGGAGCTTCAGTTGTGTTCAGCTATAGCTGGCAGGCAGCCACCAGGACCTCTGCTGCATGTGCTCGTTGCCGCTGCATGGGCCGCTGAGGCCTGGCCTTTCAGTGACCAGAATTAGGAAACTAATTTTTTTAAAAAAATCCTGTAGTCATGAATTTATATTAAAATTTTTAAATTAAAATTTGGGATTTGGTCTATTTTACTTGATATTAAATTTGTTTTAATTATTTACTTAGTAGAATAAAAATGTCAAGCTCCATAGAAATATAACTATTAAATGAATTTTAGGATTTTTTGGAAGTCTGTCTCGATGTTGTGCTGTGTTTCACTTTGAATACCCAGTAGGGCTACTTGGTATTCTCTTCCAATTTAATAAATAATTAATGCATTTTAAAATTTTTGTTACTTAAATATTTAAAGTTGTGTGGTTTTTCTGATTAATGAAATGTTAATATGTCTCTAAAATGAAATACAGAGCAGGTAGAAGCAGTAGTGTGGGGCTTCTGACAGTCCCAGAGTCTAGAAGGCACGGGCCAGCTGCCACTCGGCGAGGCCGGCTGCTGTTTGCTGCCTGTCCGGGTTTCCTTGGCTTATTGCTGCTTTGCTCTTCAGTCTCTGCTTCTGTCCTCTTGGTCCTTCTGTCCTTCAGGGCCATCTTTCCATGCCGTAAGCCTGTGTTCACATTAGAATCACTGGAATCTTCTTCGCTGTTACTACAACTTAATTGTATCATTAAGGACCCTGTTTAAATGAGACCATATTCACTAGTTCTGGCCTACAGGAAAGTGTTAAGAGACCCCGTTACCTGACTACAGTAGGAAGTCTGTCTGAATTCAGGAAGGATTATGTGAGGACTAGCTCAGGCCAGAATCAGACTTTCTCTCTCTGGAGACACCCTGAGTAGTAGGGAGGTCACCGGAGACACCCTGGGTAGTAGGGAGGTCACTGGAGACATCCTGGGTAGTAGGGAGGTCACCGGAGACACCCTGGGTAGTAGGGAGGTCACTGGAGACATCCTGAGTAGTAGGGAGGTCATCGGAGAAACCCTGGGTAGTGGGGAGGTCACCGGAGACATCCTGGGTAGTGGGGAGGTCACTGGAGACATCATGGGTAGTAGGGAGGTCAATGGAGACATCCTGGGTAGTAGGGAGGTCACCGGAGACATCCTGGGCAGTAGGGAGGTCACCAGAGACATCCTGGGTAGTAGGGAGGTCACCGGAGACATCCTGGGTAGTGGGGAGGTCACCGGAGACACCCTGGGTAGTGGGGAGGTCACTGGAGACATCCTGGGTAGTAGGGAGGTCAATGGAGACATCCTGGGTAGTAGGGAGGTCACCGGAGACATCCTGGGTAGTAGGGAGGTCACCGGAGACATCCTGGGTAGTGGGGAGGTCACCGGAGACATCCTGGGTAGTAGGGAGGTCACCGAAGACATCCTGAGTAGTAGGGAGGTCACTGGAGACATCCTGGGTAGTAGGGAGGTCACTGGAGACATCCTGGGTAGCAGGGAGGTCACTGGAGACATCCTGGGTAGTGGGGAGGTCACTGGAGACACCCTGGGTAGTAGGGAGGTCACTGGAGACACCCTGGGTAGTAGGGAGGTCACTGGAGACACCCTGGGTAGTAGGGAGGTCACTGGAGACACCCTGGGTAGTAGGGAGGTCACTG
Organism: Apodemus sylvaticus; assembly: GCF_947179515.1. NCBI lineage: Eukaryota > Metazoa > Chordata > Mammalia > Rodentia > Muridae > Apodemus > Apodemus sylvaticus. Next base: position 108,708,192 of record NC_067478.1, read on the forward strand.
GAGACATCCTGGGTAGCAGGGAGGTCACTGGAGACATCCTGGGTAGCAGGGAGGTCACTGGAGACATCCTGGGTAGTAGGGAGGTCACCGGAGACATCCTGGGTAGTAGGGAGGTCACTGGAGACATCCTGGGTAGCAGGGAGGTCACTGGAGACATCCTGGGTAGTAGGGAGGTCACCGGAGACATCCTGGGTAGTAGGGAGGTCACTGGAGACATCCTGGGTAGCAGGGAGGTCACCGGAGACATCCTGGGTAGTAGGGAGGTCACCGGAGACATCCTTGGTAGTAGGGAGGTCACTGGAGACATCCTGGGTAGTAGGGAGGTCACCGGAGACATCCTGGGTAGTAGGGAGGTCACTGGAGACATCCTGGGTAGTAGGGAGGTCACTGGAGACATCCTGGGTAGTAGGGAGGTCACTGGAGACATCCTGAGTAGTAGGGAGGTCACTGGAGACACCCTGGGTAGTAGGGAGGTCACTGGAGACATCCTGGGTAGTAGGGAGGTCACTGGAGACACCCTGGGTAGTAGGGAGGTCACTGGAGACATCCTGGGTAGTAGGGAGGTCACTGGAGACATCCTGGGTAGTAGGGAGGTCACTGGAGACATCCTGGGTAGTAGGGAGGTCACTGGAGACACCCTGGGTAGTAGGGAGGTCACTGGAGACATCCTGGGTAGTAGGGAGGTCACTGGAGACACCCTGGGTAGTAGGGAGGTCACTGGAGACACCCTGGGTAGTAGGGAGGTCACTGGAGACATCCTGGGCAGTAGGGAGGTCACCAGAGACATCCTGGGTTGTAGGGAGGTCACTGGAGACATCCTGGGTAGCAGGGAGGTCACTGGAGACACCCTGGGTAGTAGGGAGGTCACCGGAGACACCCTGGGTAGTAGGGAGGTCACCGGAGACACCCTGGGTAGCAGGGAGGTCACTGGAGACACCCTGGGTAGTAGGGAGGTCACTGGAGACACCCTGGGTAGTAGGGAGGTCACTGGAGACACCCTGGGTAGCAGGGAGGTCACTGGAGACACCCTGGGTAGTAGGGAGGTCACCGGAGACATCCTGGGTAGTAGGGAGGTCACTGGAGACACCCTGGGTAGTAGGGAGGTCACTGGAGACACCCTGGGTAACAGGGAGGTCACTGGAGACACCCTGGGTAGTAGGGAGGTCACTGGAGACATCCTGGGTAGCAGGGAGGTCACTGGAGACACCCTGGGTAGTAGGGAGGTCACTGGAGACATCCTGGGTAGTAGGGAGGTCACTGGAGACATCCTGGGTAGTAGGGAGGTCACTGGAGACATCCTGGGTAGTAGGGAGGTCACTGGAGACACCCTGGGTAGTAGGGAGGTCACTGGAGACATCCTGGGTAGTAGGGAGGTCACTGGAGACACCCTGGGTAGTAGGGAGGTCACTGGAGACACCCTGGGTAGTAGGGAGGTCACTGGAGACATCCTGGGCAGTAGGGAGGTCACCAGAGACATCCTGTGTAGTAGGGAGGTCACTGGAGACATCCTGGGTAGCAGGGAGGTCACTGGAGACACCCTGGGTAGCAGGGAGGTCACTGGAGACACCCTGGGTAGTAGGGAGGTCACTGGAGACATCCTGGGTAGTAGAGAGGTCACTGGAGACATCCTGGGTAGCAGGGAGGTCATTGGAGACATCCTGGGTAGTAGGGAGGTCACTGGAGACATCCTGGGTAGTAGGGAGGTCACTGGAGACATCCTGGGTAGTAGGGAGGTCACTGGAGACACCCTGGGTAGTAGGGAGGTCACTGGAGACATCCTGGGTAGTAGGGAGGTCACTGGAGACATCCTGGGTAGTAGGGAGGTCACTGGAGACACCCTGGGTAGTAGGGAGGTCACTGGAGACATCCTGGGTAGTAGGGAGGTCACTGGAGACATCCTGGGTAGTAGGGAGGTCACTGGAGACATCCTGGGTAGCAGGGAGGTCACTGGAGACACCCTGGGTAGTAGGGAGGTCACTGGAGACACCCTGGGTAGTAGGGAGTTCACTGGAGACATCCTGGGTAGTAGGGAGGTCACTGGAGACATCCTGGGTAGTAGGGAGGTCACTGGAGACATCCTGGGTAGTAGGGAGGTCACTGGAGACATCCTGGGTAGTAGGGAGGTCACTGGAGACATCCTGGGTAGCAGGGAGGTCACTGGAGACATCCTGGGTAGCAGGGAGGTCACTGGAGACATCCTGGGTAGTAGGGAGGTCACTGGAGACACCCTGGGTAGTAGGGAGGTCACTGGAGACATCCTGGGTAGTGGGGAGGTCACTGGAGACATCCTGGGTAGTAGGGAGGTCACTGGAGACACCCTGGGTAGTAGGGAGGTCACTGGAGACATCCTGGGTAGTAGGGAGGTCACTGGAGACATCCTGGGTAGTAGGGAGGTCACTGGAGACATCCTGGGTAGTAGGGAGGTCACTGGAGACATCCTGGGTAGTAGGGAGGTCACTGGAGACATCCTGGGTAGTAGGGAGGTCACTGGAGACACCCTGGGTAGCAGGGAGGTCACTGGAGACACCCTGGGTAGTAGGGAGGTCACTGGAGACACCCTGGGTAGTGGGGAGGTCACTGGAGACACCCTGGGTAGCAGGGAGGTCACCTTTCTGTGCCCAGAGCTTGGCAGGTGGTCTCACTCTGGTTAAAGTGAAGAGAAGGTGGAATTTTCCCTGTGTGCCTCTGCGTCCCTTACTCCTTAGCCTCTCAGACTCCTGGCTAAGCTTCATGGACTGTCAGGGGACATTGCTTTTGTTTTGTTTATTTATTCACTGGGAAGGAGTCTCCTGTTTTCTTACCTGGTCAGACATTGTAGCTGAGGGTGGCCTTGGACTGCTTGTTCTTCCTGGCTTCACTTTGTGTGTGTGGGGCTTGTGGGGTTGGGTGTGTGTAGAGGCGGGCATCAGACTCAGAGCCTCCTGCGTGCTGGTGCGCTCAGCTAAGTGAGCTACACTGTCAGCCCTGCCGCAGATGTTTCTGTTTCCTGTCATTTCACCTTTGTTACAGTCCTTCTCAAAGTAGCATGTCGGTTCTGAGCATCCCTAGGTCTCTCACAATGTCTCCCTCCAGGCCCAGTGTCAGCTCTTAGGCTGTGCGGCTCTGGGAGAAAATGATCTGTAAACTTACTGTTTAGTAGGAAGGTGTGTAATGTGCAGTCTATTTAAAAACACATTTAGATGTTTAAATGTAAATTTGGAGGAAATAAGACTGATGTCACTTTTGGGTGTGGAATAGACTTCATACATGGCATGTGCTGAACCGCATGCATACATATTTAAATTCTGATACTATTTTTGAAGCTATTTTCCCATTAAATTATTTTAATTATGATGAAATTCTTCTAAAATATACTTTTTGACAACCTAAGAATTTATAAATGATCAGAAACCCGTGGAATTAATTGTAGCTATTACCTGCTTGAGTGCTTGGTTTTTCAAAACCAGTGTTTTTAAGTATTTGTAATCTAAGAAGATGAATAACTCTGCCCTTTTTGTTATAACTGGAGCATATCCTTCTTTCAGGGGCTGTATTATTCGTACTTCAAGACTATTGTGGAAGCGCCCTCGTTCTTGAACGGAGTGTGGATGATAATGAATGACAAGCTGACTGAATACCCGCTTGTTATTAACACATTAAAAAGGTTCAATCTTTACCCTGAGGTAAGTAACTGTTGTGATTTTTTTATGAAAAAAAATGCTTTTTAAAAATTACATGTGAGTCTAGCTCTTAAGTTCTGACTTACCATACTAAATTTTAATTCTCTTTTTAATAAAAATTATACCACGTGAAGGAGTCTATTGCAGGAGAGGAATTTGAATCTCTGGGATCTATAATTGTGCTGGCATTATTATTAGAAAATGAGGGACTTCTTTACGTTTGGTGAGTCGACAGTGAGAGCCGACCATGGCTGCCATGGGTCATTTGTTGGACAACTCTTCGCAGTAGGAAGACATCCTTCCCTCCCTAGGGTAGCATGCCTCCCTCTCTTGGGGAACACTCTAGGGTTGGGCTGGCCTCAAAGGAAGGAGGGCTCATCCATGAGGTAAGGGAGGAAGGTTGTGATACTTGGTAACATTTCTATTTTTAGACTTCCATTATCCTCCCTTCCCTCATTTGACAGATTTCTTAAGTATTTTTCTGGGCCCTGGGCTAAGAACCAATTCCTTTGTGACTTGAAATCAGGCTCTCTTTCAAAGCCCATACCTTCCCTTCCCTTCTTAACGTGGGTAAAGAACAGCACCCAGATGTCTGCGCTGTGTCTGTCTCTGCTCAGCAGCTGTGCTTAGTGGACCTGTAGTCTTTCTCTACTGAGAGGACTTCACTTCTGGATCAATGATTTGGTTGATTATTGAGCAATTAATATGAATGTCCTCCATAGTTCAGTGTTTTCCACAAAGTACTGCTCTTGAATATTTTCTGTGACTATACGTAAGCACACTTTACAAACGTTGGATTACAGGGTCTGCAGTATTTTTATGTGTGCATTTTGTCTTTGGGGGACATTTGTAGCCACCCTCTCTCCCACTTTCATCTCAAGACAGGATTCCTCTCTATCAGCCTGGCTGCTGGTGTGTCATTTGTAACGGTTGATGTATGATCTTCTATGGACATTTTAACTTTCCACACTTGTGAATATTCTAAGCAACATGGCAGCAAACATCTGTGAATCTAAATCTTTATTATACACATCTGCCTTATTTAGGTTTTACTGCTTTGATAGACCACTACAACTAAAAGGAACTTCGGGAGGAAAGGGTTTATATAGTTTATCTAATGTCATCCCCAGTCCATTGAGAAAAACCAACTGGGAATTCAAGGCAGGAGCTTGGAGGCAGGGCAGGGACTGGAGAAGACACCATGCAAGAATGCTGCTTACTGGCTTGCTGCCCACAGCCTGCCCGTGGGTAGAGCGACCCGCATGGGCTGGGCCTTCCCACAGCAATCGTTAATCAAAGAAAATGCTCCACAGACTTGCTTACAGGTCAGTCTTTTGGAGAGGTTTTTGCAAATCAGATTCCTTCATCCAAGATATGTCTAGGTTTGTGTCAAATTGATGAAACCACCAGCAAACCATTTATTCATTTTTTAAAACTATAAATTTGTGAATATAGCTCTTCAGTTTAGCAGAATGTGTGTTGTTGTGATTTGGGGGCACATTGCCAAACGTCTTTCTTATAGGTTATACCGATTGAATCCCTGCCAGGAGCAGTTTGGAAAATGTTGATTTGCATCCTTGCTGATTTTGATAGACAAGGAAATTATAAGTACTTGGAGCATTTTATTTAACTCATGTATATGAATATATTTCAGTGCTATATAAATATCCATTTCTATTTTGAAAGAGAATTCCTGTTTATGCTCCTTTGTATCTGTTTCTATTGTGTTTCTAAAACAGTCATTTTTTTTATACATAAGATGCTATGATTATGACATTAATGAAATGTTTATCTTTTTAGCTATGGATACATATTTTCCTATGTAACATTTTATGCCCACGAATCTTTTAACTTATGACTTTTAAATATGCATGTAAAACATTTATTCTTTATAGTTATATGAATATTTATATTTGTAACATATTTGGAATTTGTGGTCATGCATTTGTACAAAAGTGCACTCTTTATACTGGTCTTCTGTGTAACTCATCACTGAATGACCCATCTTCTGTGTAACTCATCACTGAATGACCCATCTTCTCACCCCTGACTTAAAGTAGTTTTCTCTTTTAAGTGTAAAATCGGTGTACTTATCAATGACTGTCGCCTGTGTTTGGATTTTATGTCTATATTACCTTATTAAAATCCTGAAAGTAGACTTGGAACTGCAAATTTTCTTGCAGTAAGTGTGTGAGGGAGTGCCGTTGGGTCTTACCTGCGGGAAGTTAGTGGAGGCAGAGGAGGTATAAAACAGAGTTGAGCTGTGATGGAGTCTCTTCAAAAGCCTCAGCCCCCGTGAATCCCCTGGGCTCCCTGGGCTGGAATAGCTTAGCATAGTCATGCTTCCTTTGGCAAAGGCCCCTGCACTACATATCACTTCTATTGATTAGCCTATCATAGCCTGCTGTTTCCCTTAGGTGACCTTGAGAACATTACTTTGGTCAGCCCAGAGCAGTTCTGTAGAGTTGGCAGGGGCTGGGCTGCGAGTGCTTTTGCTTGGAAGGCAGAGCAGTTCATGGCCACTGCCTCCCCAAGGCACTGGCCAGGCTGGGTGTGCGTCTGCCTGTGTCGCGCTACTTTAGTTACTTTCAGTGATAGACCTTTGGATTCATTAGGATATCCCCCTTTTATTCTTTTACGTCTGTAAAATAATTATAAATATTGGGATTTGGGCTGGGATTGTTTTATCTTAAAATTTAATTTGAGATGTGAATTTACATCTTGAAAAATTAGGCACCATAATTTTTTAGGTCTTTTATGTTTCCTGGTAGAATTTTATATTTTTTTAAAAAGTAAATCTTGAAGCTTTCTTATTTCATTTTTTGCTTACCAGTAAAAGGCTTGGCTATCGAAGAGTCTGTGGGAGAGGCTAAGCCTCGTTTACCTGCGTTCTTATTGGAGAGTCTGAGCCTCTTTACCTAGAGTCCTCATGGGAGAGGCTGAGCCTTGTTTAACTAGATAGAGAAGGAGTCAAACAGCCGGAGCATGAAAAGACAGTTTGACAATTATGAAAAGCTCTAAAACATACCTAGTAATGAACGCTTATTTCTTTTTGTTTCGTTTGCTTGTTTTTAGTGTTTTTCTGGGGAACCCCAGGCTTTCCTGGAACTCACTCTATAGACCAGGCTGGCTTCAAACTCAGAAAGATCTTTCTACCTCTGCCTCTTGAGTGCTGGGATTAAAGGAGTGTGTCACCACTGCCTGGCTTGGAAATTATTTCTTATGACTTCTTTATTTTCTTTAAAAAGGTGATCTTGGCCAGCTGGTACCGGATTTATACCAAAATAATGGATTTGATTGGCATTCAAACCAAGATATGCTGGACAGTTACCCGAGGAGAAGGACTCAGTCCGATTGAAAGCTGTGAGGGTGAGCTCTCATGTTGCTCCCTTGTCTGTTGGGCTACAGAAGACTTACTGCAATCTTCGTGGTACAAGTAGCAACCCTTCCATTATGCTCTTGGATTCTGCAAGTCTCAAATTTGGGCAGGCTGGTTTGCTTCCATGGTCACAGGGCAACCCATGGCTGGGCAAAGTGGGGTGAACAGGAAGCCGTTTTGGCCATGTTTTGGCCCTCAGGCTGGATTGCTTCAGGTGTTACCTGGGGTGTCTAGATGCCACTTTCCCAGGGACTCTGAGCTTTGCTATAGCACGGTACTTGTCATCAAGTAGCTATGTTCTTCCCAGGGTAGCTTCACCCCAGCTGGGCCACTGCGGCTGCCCAGGCCCTCCTCCCAGAGGCCATGCTTGCCTCTGCCTTGCTCTGCTGTAGCCCCCCTCCCGCCTGTTACCCCTGTAAGGTGCACCTTCAGGCGTGCGGCCTGTCTTCAGGCCAGCGTATCGGAGCAGTACGGTTGGTTATCACACTCTCCTGCTAGCTCGCCCTGTTTTATACGGGAACCTAGGAAACCATTTATCTGACAACTGTTTCACAGTAAGCATGGTTTAATGTAAATTGCCAGACTCATAACATAATTTGTCGTTAGAACATATGTTTTGTTTATTTTTAAAGGATTGGGAGATCCTGCTTGCTTTTATGTTGCTGTAATTTTTATGTTAAATGGACTAATGATGGCATTATTCTTCATATATGGCACATATTTAAGGTAAGAATATCTTAGTATGTATTTGCCAAATATAAAAAGTTCTTAGTTAATAATTATTGATAACTTGTTGCTCAATTTTAATAGTGTTTTTGAGATGTTTGTGATTGTCTGATTTCGGTGTTTTTATGGTAATCACATTTCAGAGTGTTTTGGAGCAGTGGGCTCTCAACCTTCCTCCTCATGTCGTGACCTTTAATACAGTTCCTCGTGTTGTTGTCTTTCCCCAACCGTAAAATTGCTTCACGTTACTTCAGAACTATAATTTTGCTACTGTTATAAGTCATAATGTAAATATCTGATAAGCAGTGGCCTCCAAAGGGGCACATCTCACAGGTTGAGAACCACTGTTTTAGAGACTTAAATAGAATATGGTGGGCATATGTGGTAAATGCTAATGGCTTACAGGCATGGGACCATATGTAATATGTATCATTTTTATAAAATATGAAAATATCACTTATCAGATGATAGCGACGACCATTGCTTTGCTCATGTTAAAGTGTAAGTATATTCCACACAACTATTTGCAATCTGCCTATCTTCATAGTCAAGTAGTGTTCTTGCAACATAAGGAAATTTAGTATTTAAAGGTCTTATGTTTTTATTTTCCTTTTTATTTTAATGACATATTGCAATATGTTTATGTTTGTCTGAACTATTGCATTTCACTTATGTGTATGTGCATGTGTGCATATGTGGGCGCACATGAATGTGGGGTGTATGTTTGTGGAGGTCAGAGAACAACGTTGAATGTCTTAGGCACGGCCATCATTTGAGGCTATGTCTCTTGCTGGTAACTCTTGATGGATTCCCAGGCTATGCTAGCTGCTGCCAAGCCTGGGAATCCATCTTGAGAGCTAAGATTTCCTGAGAGCTAAGATTACAAGTGAGGATTACCCACCCTTTTTCAAGAGTTCTAATGGATTGGACAGAAGTCCTCATGTTTGCAAAGTAAGCACTCTATATACCTGAGACATCTTCTCTGAGCTTTTCTGACCTTGGAAGTATCTTAGACACTTCTTCCTACTGCTTGCTGGCTGACTGTAGTGCAGGACTGCGTGCATATGAATGTGGGTTTCCACTTGGGATAGTGTTAAGGAGTTGGGCTCCCACAGTGTCCTGTTACCTTCTTTGCATTTTCAGTTTAACTGCTTAAAGACCTGTTGTTAGGCCGGTGTTTGAGTACATAGCAGTAACTTTATAAGTGCTTAGCGAATGGAGAAGCAACTAGGTCAGATTGAAATATAGTTGCAATTTATATTTTTATAAATATATATTCATATATTTATAAATAAACATTAAATATGTGTATAAATATAGAGAAATAAATTATATAAATATAAAGATTATATAAAATAAATTAAACAAATGTAAATTTATAACTATAACTATTATATAAATATTTTATATGGACATATAGGTATAAATATATATTATAAAATATATATAAATATGTAAATAAATATATTTATAAGAATTGAGTATATATTCATATATATTTAAAATACTTACAGACACATTACCATATTTAGGAGACTCTATTCAAGTAAGATAAATGCAAACATGGTTACTTGTAGGTGGCACAGATAGCTCTGCTTTCACCCTTTACTAGAGGAAACACTCACCCTGATTTCTTACCATTCTTGCTGTAACTTTTGTATCAAAGGCTAATGGCGTAATATCTTTGACAAGAATAGAAGGTTCTGGCCCCAATGAAGGGGTCTTAGTGGCACTGGCCATGTACAACTTTCTTAATCTTTAGCCGAATCCTTCATGGTGAACACTCTTCTCCTCATAGGCCGTGCATGGTCAGTTGTTCAGTCAACACCCACGGTATATGCGAGGTAGTGTCTTCTTAAGAGTGTGGGCTGTCACAGGGTGCGAGCAGGCAGTGAGGTGAGCACGGTGGCGTGAGTATCAGTGGAAGACAAGCAGCAAGAAAGGGAGGAAGTCTAGAGTCCTGAGGCCGGACAAGCTTGTTCTGGTGGAAGGGACACTAGCCCCGCCCTGAAGAATAAGCGATTTAGATAGCTGAAAATATCCGGGAGCTGCATCCCAGGGTGAGGCAGAAGCTGAAGCAGGCAGCACGGTGACAGTGTGACCTGAGGGTCCACGTTCCCCATGGGCGAGGAGGCAATCAAAGTCAGAGCTGTGGGTGAGCTTAGTGCAAGGCTGGCTTCAGACTTTCTCCACAGTGAGTAGGGGAAGTCAGCAGTTTAACAAGCCGTGGGTCATGATGCAGGCCGGGTGATGATCTTAGAAGGTCCCTAAGGGCCATCTGTCCCCAGACGCACACAGTGGTACTAGAGAGCACCACCCGCCCGGAGCTTTGAAATCAGTTTTGTAGGTTGGCACTCCAGTTCTCCTCAGGGAAAGCAGTATTTTAGGAACTGAGGAGCCTTGCTTTTCAAGCATGGAGACTCGAGTGGAGGCCCGAGGTTTCACCTGAACCCACACGTGTTAGTGACTTCTCTATGGCTGGGACAGTAAGCCCTGACCCACGGCAGCCTGGGAGAAAGCGCTTGCTGGCGCAGTCTGTCTGTCATGGCATGGAGGCATGGCAGCCAGGGGCAGGCATTGCCGGAGAAGCAGGCAGCCTAGAGAGAAGCTGGAAAGGAGCGAAGCTGGGGGTTTTCAAAGCCCACCTCTGACTTCTCCAGCAGCTGCGGGATATCTTCCAGCATCACCACCACCTGGGGGACAAGTTCTGAAATGCCTGAGCCTCTGGGGGACACTCTCACCCTAACCACTCTACACCACCACCACCAAAAACAGCAACAACAAGGTTGGCATGGTGGCCATCTCACACTGGGAAGGCTGAGACAGTGGACCCTGTGCTGTGCTGTGGACCCAGCACATGGAGCCAATTTCTAGGCTGGTGAGAGACCCTTTCTCAAATAACAAAAATTATAGACATCACCTAAACATATGCACGCGCGTGCACACACACACACACACACACACACACACACACAGTGTTTTATAGCAATGGTAGACTGTACTATTTCTAGTAGTATCGGTACAACTTAGGGTTGTTCTACTTGTGTCTGTGTGCTCAGTTATACCGTAACGTTCCTCTGCTTGTGGCTGCAGTCCTTCAGAGTCTGCATTCCAACTGGTGGTGAGGGAGCACTCAGGTTCGGTGCCTCAGGACCCGGTCTCCTCCCAGGGGCATGGCCTACAGCATGTTTCAGCTCTCCCCGCTCTACTGCCTCGGGTCGCTTCTGTACTGCCTAACCTTGATGTCCCGACCCCATAGTCTGCCTTGCCAGTGCACATTTGTTGTCCAACTCTGTCTTTGTTGTTTGTGTAACCATAAATTAGAACTCAGGCTGCCTGCTACCACAGATGCCAATAAGCAGAGCTACGACTTCGCCTCTAAATTCACAGATCTGAGAAGGCCGAAGAACAGCATCCTAGAAACTGCATCCCATCATGTCTGCTGACAGCAGACTTTAGGGTGTGACAACAGGGCCATCCATCATTCCATACAGCCTCGGCCCTGAGGATCCTGGAATTTCTGCTTCTTGTACTTCCCCTCCACTTGCCCCTCTTAAGGCCTCTCTCTGTGCAGTGGGGTTTGGATGTCCCGAGGCCACTGAGCCTGGAGCGTCACTGGGTTAGCAGCTGCTTGGAACAAATGGGCCTTTAGTGAGTCTCTCTCCGTCTCCGTCTCCCTCTCCCTCCCCCTCTTCCTCTCCCCCCCTTCCCCTCCACGTGTGTGTGTGTGTGTGTGTGTGTGTGTGTGTGTGTGTGTGTGTAGGAATTTCTTTCTACGATTTGAAATCCAGTGTGACCTGTCATTTGTAGTAAACCTGAAATATTTTTGTTAGCTTGCCACCTTGCTCAAAGATGTCTCTGAGGATAGATAGGAAAACAACCCAGTTTCTCTGTTTACAGTCTCTCCTTAACACAACCAACACAGGGGCTTTTCTGACAAGTCCTCTTGTTCTCTTTGGCTGGATATCTGTGGGTGCAAGTTTGGTTTCTTCATCCTCCATTCAATAGGTTTGTGGAGTTGCTGGTTCAACTCAAAGAAATGTGCTTGTATTTCTGGGTTAGTAAAAAGTTACAAAGGGTTGAATGGAGAGTCGTGCGGGACAGCATGTGGAAAGCAGGGCCTGTTGCTTTCTCATTGAGCCTCATCTGTGAACCTTCCTCCACTAGGCATTTGGAAGCTTTCTAAACTTAGTCTTCTTGTTGTTTGATGGAAGCGTTGTACTGTAGGGAAGAGCAAGTCTCTGCTGTCAACGTGAACTTTAACCACTTTTCTGTTCCTGGATTATGGAGGTCAAGAATAAAAACTCCTAAATGCTCAACTCTGCCTTCGATTCCTTGTGACCAGTTCCCATTCCTAAGCTATCTAGGGGCCACCAAACTGGGCTTTAGATGAAACTGAGGTTTAGATGATATTAAGTAATTTTTCTAAGATCTCCTGAGAGCTGTTCAGTTGCATTATTGGGATTTGAATGTAGACAGAGCCTCAGAGCATGTGCTCTGCATTTTAAATGTTCTTTCTACAGAAATTAAATTATCCATAGCTTTATTTAATTTATTATTTACATATGCTGAGTAATGAAAGAAAAAGAACTGTTTATTTCATTTTCATGGAGAGTGCTATTTTATTTTTACAGTGTTTCACCTAAAGTAATATAAGACTGAATGAGGTCCAGAGGGGTCCAGACTGTGCTCTCCTGCATCACAGTTCATTACTAAGGTCTCGGCAGTCCCAGGCCTTAGGTGTTCTTAGTTAAGGCTTGTCTTTCTCGTCCACTTACTCTTCCTTGTCAGCGTCTCATCTGCTCTTCTTAGTGTCATTTGGGCTTTGTGATCATGCTTTCTTTCTTGGTGTCACTCACTACATTGACTTTCTAACTGCAGCACAAATTGGAAGAGAAGGAGGCAGTGTGTCTGTGACCTTACAGGTCCCCTGTGATGTACCCTCCCTGGGTTCATTCTTCAGTTTTTATCACACAGCCATATTTCAGAGGCAGCGTGGTTGCCTCAGTCTGTTTTACAGATAGTTTTTCTTCCAGTGGTTTTTAAACCCAAAGTAGCAAAACCTTAAAATTTTTGAGAGGGTGGGTGGGTGGTAATAGGAATATTGCTTAATACTATCTGATAGGAATATCTCTTCAATACCATCTGATAGGAATATCTCTTCAATACCATCTGATAGGAATATCTGTTCAATACCATCTGAAAGGAATATCTGTTCGATACCATGTGATAGGAATATCTGTTCAGTACCATCTGATAGGAATATCTGTTCATACCATCTGATAGGAATATCTGTTCAATTCCATTTGATAGGAATATCTGTTCAATACCATCTGGGGTCTTCCTATGGCTTTGCTTCTCACAGTCATTTGCATGACAGACAGCATCTGGCTTCTGTGTATCTACTAACAAGCCAAAGCTAAGGAATGTATAGCTAGTGTGGTAGTCATTACACAGTGAATGTCCCTGACCTGACCAGAAAGATTTTAGATTTGGCTTTTATATGTTGGAGTATTTGTGATTCATGTAATGTATCATCTTGGAATGACACCAAAATCTTAATGTGAAACTCATTGTGTAAATAATCGCTTATTATCTTGATTTCCCTGGTTTTCGATATTCTGATTAATCCTCCAGTTTTACAACAGAACTATAAGTTCGTAATTTTTTACTTCTTATTTCAGCAGCCCACCTTTGTATTCCTCATCTGGAGGCTCTCTTGCTCGGCGTCCCTGCAGGGAGGCCTTCACTAGGCTGCCTTCACTTGTCTAAGATGGCACACACCCTAGGCGACCCACAGCTTCTGTGGGCCTTCTGTCCGCATCATCCTGAGATTCTCCCCTTTGCATTTATCTTCATTTGGAATTCTGTAGTGGCCTCTTTCTTAGATGTGCCTTTATTTTGGAGAATCACATTTTTTTGTAGTTGGGAAACAACAAGAAAACCTAAAGGTCATTTTAAAATAAATTTGTCTTGCAGATTTGAATCTTCCTTCCTTCTTTATTCTCTCCCTCCCTCCCTCCCTCCCTCCCTCCCTCCCTCCCTCCCTCCCTCCCTCCCTCCCTCCCTTCCTCCCTTCCTCCCTCCTTTCCTTTCTACTCTTGCTGTTTGCCTTGTTCCAGACTCTGTTTTTCCTTAGAAAGTAAAGGCTTGTTTTGCTGTTTTCTTAGCTTCGTTGTATGATACTGTTTCTGGGAAGATGTAAAGAATCTAGTCACCTTGGATAGGGAACTGGCAGACTACCACCTAAAGATTCCAGCAAAATCAACTTGCTCAACCACTGAGTTTTATCGCAGTTGCTTATGGAAATAAGGTTGAGGGGTAACTTAAAAGAGTAGAAATGACTCAAAGACAGATGCTTTGCTGTGGCCCCCTCAAGCATGGGTGACAGCTCCTAAGGCTGAGAGCTTGGCGCTACTGCCCAGCCTGCAGGTAGCACAGCATGCTAGAGAGTGGCCTTCCCAGCCTGCAGGTAGCACAGCATGCTAGAGAGTGGCCTTCCCAGGAAAGCGCAGCTAGCCTCTCAGTTATATATTTTGGCGAGGGAGGCACCTGATCAGTTTGATGAGTTTCAGGGACTTCCTGAAGTCTTTCAGTTGTTTGCTGTCTGGGCTTAATGAGCTTCTGTGCATGATGGAGTGTCTCACCTCCTTCAGATAATCTGTGTCTTAAGGAGCTTTCCTCCAAGGTGGTTGTTTTATCTTGGACCAATTGCCCCACAGCAGGGATGCCTTCTGTCAGTTCCTTCTGCCCCTCCCCCTATCTGTTCCCTTTTCCATCTGTCTTTTTACCTTTCTTGACCCAAAAGTCTCAGTGTAACAGATGACAGTTTATTCTGTCTGTGGCACTCTGGGCTCTGCATCTTGGACAATCACTGTCCTCAGTCTGCATGAATACTTTGTCTAGTAGTGTTTCTGAGATGACTTTCTTACCTGTTGTTTTCCCTTTCTTCTCAATGTCCAAGTTGTTTAGATATTAGAAGTTTTAAAAATAAAATTTTAGGATTCTTTTTCTCCCCCATTCTGTTATACTTTCTCTTCCTTAGCAAAATTTCAACTTTTGAAAGAATCTGGATTCACAATTTTTCTGGCTCTCTCTCTCTCTCTCTCTGTGTGTGTGTGTGTGTGTGTGTGTGTGACATTGTTTCTTATGCTTAATTTCCCCTTGAACTGTAGTTTCCGTAGAGTGACTCTGGAGCCTGGCAATCCTTAGTGCAACAGTTAGAGAGCTTTTAGAACTTGAGAAGGTGACACTTTTAAGAGAGTGGGACCTGCAGACCAGCAGATTCCATGAGTCTGGAAATCTGTAGAGGAGACCAAGACCCCTTTTGTCCACAGCTCTGTTTCTGTGGCCCAGCAGTGTCTGCATGTGGAGAGCAAGCAGTAAGGGGAACTTGCACTCTCAAGTGTTTTCATTCCTGAGTGAGTTGGTCTGTGGGCGCGATACCTGTGTGGTGCTGTCACCCACATACTCTCCTGGTTCTCTTTCACTTTTTACCTTTGCATCTTGTGCTGAGCTAGCTTTCTTAGAATTGAGTCTTTTTTTTTTCCATGCATTTCTGTCCATTTTATCTGCTGACCAGGGAGCGCCCTGAGGCCACTGTGCTCTGTCTCTGATGCTTTCCTCCTCTTTCTTGTGTAGGCTCGACTCTCCCTTCCCTCTGCTTTTTGTAGCTGGAGTTAGCAGAAAGTGCCCTTCCCAGCACATACCCCGGCAGGCTTTAGGGCACAGTGTTCATCTTTCCTCCTTCTGTCCTTCCAGTCTCCTTAGTCACTGAAGGTCAGAGGAGTTCTCTCGGTAGCAGAGACACTTTGAAAGTAGGATTTGATTTCTAGATGTGCTACAGAAGGCCCAAGGGCCCAGCAGAGTTACCCGTTCTCATCTCCCCATGTGACTTTGTTCAGGCCCTGTTAGCATCTGCAGTGAACTGTCATTACCGTGTCTCCGGGATCGGCTCCAGTGCCTTTTGGGAGGCTTTGTGGTCGAATGGAATGCTTTCTGTTATCAGTGTGTCAGCTCTCCACTGGTTCCTACCTGTGAAATTTCTCATGAGCATGTATTTTATACCTGTCCCGCTCCTACAGCTATGTGATGTGTTCTAATCCTGAAGGTGTCTCACTGAGCGCAGGCACTCACTGCTCACCCACGCAGGGTTTGCTAAGCTGTGTCTTAAATAGACTGTGTTGCACCTAGGAAACTTTTCTGAATGTTCTAGTAACTTGGCCTGCTGTCCCATCTTTAGTCCAACCCATGTGGTTTAACAGTTGTATATGAATATTTAAAGATAAGTATTTCTCTTTGGTATGCATAAAATGATGAATGTTGTTGTTAGAAAATACTAGCATCTTTTCTCCAAATTCTTTCCCTTGTATGACTTCACTGTCTTAGGAAATGACATTTCTTTCACATGATGACCAATGCCTACTCCTGGGAGGTGCCTGTGCCTGCCTCTGCCCTTGGCTCTACTCTGGGTGTGTCAGAGCGTCTCAAGTCCCCACACTTTCCTCCCCATCGCTGTCTTTTCAAACCCTGAAGCCTCAGGACACTGGCTGTCCAGCTCTGTGTCCGCCTTGCTCATTACACTGTTCTATACACTGAAGTCCACGAGGGCATTTCACTTGAGACTGACCGAGACATGGCAGACAAATGCAAACCTTTGAACGTGTGTTGATGTTTGGATTGACATTGAGATGTAGAATGGTGGCCAAGTGTGGGAGCACAGGGATGGCTTGTGCAGCTCACTTATGAAGAGCTTTGTGGGTGGTGGCTGTCTGAGGCACGCCATTATGTTTAGAGAAAGGTAACAGGCCTGAGAAAAGGAGACCATGAGCTGTAGCCCTCCTCCTGGTAGAAGAGGGTGGCAGCCTGGGCTAGTGTGTGTGTGAGCGCTGTAAAAGAAGTGTGTAGACTGCAGACATTAGCAGGCAGAGCTGGAGTGTCCAGGGAAGCAACTGCACCACAGACATGGTGGTCCCAGCAGCTGCAGGGGAAGGCCCTGGGAAGCAGTGGCTGGGCAGCACAGTGAGCCCTCCCCCTGGATGGAGAGCACAGTGGGAAGGCCGCAGTGCTGCAGACCCCACTGACCACATACTGTTGACAATGAGTTGGTTCCTGTGTCTGGGCAGTGTCTCAGGACAGCAGTGGCATGTTTGACAGCCAGGTTCCCAAACCAGTAAACACCAGGAGCCTTTGGGGTGAGTGCCATTTAAGTATTTGTTTATGCTCAGGTGCTATCCCTGAGTGGGAAGCCTGCTGTGGCAGGGCTTGGTCTGGCGCTAAGTATGTGTTTCCTGCCACGGTGATAGGGACAGACACAGTTAAAATAAAGACATTGACTAGTTGTAATATGAGCTGGAGACCTGAACAGGACCAAGCAGAGATTATGTTTTTAAACCCTTTGGTCGTCATTTCCTTTTTTGTCTTTACTTTCTTCTTTTTAAGTCATTATTATTGTGTACTTATGTGTAGATGCCATGTAGGAACCGTGGCTCAAGAATGGAGGAACCCATTGAGTTGATCCTCTACTCTGACTGTGCCTGAGTTTCGGAGCTTGGGAGGCAGGGGCCCTTACCCCTGAGCCCTCTCACCGGCCCACTCTTCTCTGTATTTATCATACCATTGAGTCCAATCTCTGTAGGGAGAAGGCTCTCAACTCAGACCTCTCTGGTGTTTTCTTCACTAGGTTAGCAGGGTATCAGAGACTTAGTTCCCAAACTTGGGAATGAACTCTCCATTTAGCTTCCATATTTTTCTCTTTCCTATATATTAAGTATTTACATAAGAAAACTCATTCCAAGTGCTATTTGCTATAATTTTAAAACCTTGAATGTGCTTTTCTTTTTTTCAGATGTTATAGTTTGTGTTCCATCATTTTGTATGTAGTTCTACAAAGAACAAATTAACATTTGTCATTCAGAGGATTAATAAAACCCATTAAAATTTGAGAATTGATTTCAGTCTTTAGAAATCAAGGAGTATGAAAGAGTATAGAATTATTCAATTTCAGAACTAGGGAACATTGTTAATGGATATTTTAAATTTTAAGCTTTAATGTCCTTCCTTAATTTTCTATCTAAGGTCATTGAGGCTCGAGGGTCAATAAAGAGGCCAGGTAGATTGCTTAGTTGATAAAGTGCTTGTACAAGCATGCCGACCTGAGTTCAGGTCACTGGTGGCTTTGTAAAAAGCCAGGTAGGATAGAGGTACACACCTGTAATCCCCAGTGCTGAGAGGCGGAAATGGAGGATGCCTGGGGCTACTGTAGGTCAGCTAGTAGGTCAGCTACTGTAGGTCACAGAGAGACCCTGCCTCAAAACAAGAAGGTGGAGAGTCATAGAAGAAGATACCTAATGTCAACAACTAATACACACACACACACACAGATCACATACGAAAGGGTCAGTGAAGTCTATTGAGTGCAGGTGACAGATGTTCAGCAAGTTTATCATGTTTTATAAATTTGCACAGTGGTGGTTTTCATGCTTTCTGATGGTTAGTGATATATATTGTAAAAGAGGAATACTAAGATATCAACTGTAATGGGGAAAATTAAACAATTTTAAATATTTTAATTGCCACATCGTTTTCTGGTTAGCTAAGTAACATTTCCGTGGCAGTCTCTAGGGTCAGAATGGTAGCTTAGTATTAGGGACACTGATTTTGATTTTTGTTTTTGCAAGTCACAGCATTAAATAGTGATTTCAACTCAAATTATTCCTTAGAGGCAAGCCAGCTCTACTCCTCCTCCCAGCTTTGCACAATGTGAAAGTGGGTCAGAAAAACCTCCCTCCCTGCGTAGTTAGGCACAGAAGTCAGAAGGCCAGTCTGGAACCTGTGCTGCGCACTTTGGTGAGAGGGATGTGTCCTTTGGAGAGTGCCCAGGCTCAGAGCCTTGGCTGGTAGTAGCTGCGGAGGATGGCCCGCTGTGGTAGTGCCAGCCTGAGATTTGGTCAGGCTTGGCACTTCTTCTGTGTTTCGTCTCCTCTCCTTTTTCATTAAGAAAAACTAAAGTTAGAAAAGTTTGTTTGGATTCCGTTTTGCTCAAGGGAAATTTTAAAAAGGGAATATTCTAAGTTCTTAAATGTTTCTTTTTGTCTTATGTGTTTTACTATAATCAGAGAATGACTTGTCTCCAGAGCTCATTGCTATAGGAACATAAGAAATAATGTCGTCTCTGTACAGACAGGCTACTGTATATTTTTATAAAACTGAGCATTTTGGCTCTGTACATCAAATCTTTGGCATGTTTTCCTTGGCTTATGTGACCTGTCACATTCTGAATGTGTGAAAACAACCAGCACAGTTAGATTTTACCACATTCTCTGTATTTGTAGAAGGATTAACTTTAGTACTTGACTGATGTGTTGTTCTTAAAACTTTCTTTGACATAATATAATTAGAATTAAATGAATGAGGAGTGGTATATTTAGTGATTGAGGAAAACAGACCATCCCATCACAAATTGTACATAAATTCAGTGCCATTATGATCGAAAACAACATTTGTTTTGAAAAGGGGGCTGTTAGATCATACTCTGTGCAGAATGAGTTGCTGAGCATCACAGAAAATGGTCTCTATGAGTGGCTGGGCCTGGGGAGTTCTCCTGAGATGCAGTAGAGTAACCAGAATCTTACAGGATAAAAATCGTGCCATGTGACAAAAAGAATTACAGAATTAAATCAATTGACTGCAATAGAAAAAGCTCTCGATTGTAGGGAACTGCTGTGTGAGACAGGCTGGGGTGCATTTCTCTGAGACAGGGAGGTTTACGTGCTCAGTGTTTTCGCATGAATGGTAACTTGAAAGAGACTAGATTAGAGCTCTCCAGGTGAAAGATCTAAGTGGGAGAACATGGCACTGGAGGAAAGTTTAGGTGATTGTTTATAAAATTTTGAAATAGAAAGAACCTTCCTGGACAGGGCATGCAATAAAGAAGAAATAAAACTATTGACATATTTAGCCACATAATATCTTTAAAGTTCTAACTAAATACACTATAAATTATGTCATTATAATTTGTGTCACATACGACAGCCAGCCATTTGATCACCACGGTATTTAAACAGAGAAGCAGACAGTTGTAGTATGAATACTTAAGGGCATTTGTAGGCACTTTATGGAAGAAATGTGTGCATTTCATTGAAGCAGTACAGTGGTCTTCCATACAGATAGGGAGGGAAGTAAAAATTCAAATGTCAGTGGGAAAAAGTGACCAAGTGCTTACCAGCGTGGGCCATGTCTAAGTCTGTCCTGGGGAAGAGAAGCAGGAGCATGTACGTTTCTACATGTGACATAACAAGAGGCTGAAAAATATCTGCACATCCATTAAAAAAGAGATGAAGAAGTTGCTGTGCTCTGGGCCTGTGCACTATTTCACAGTGATTTAAAGATGCCTTTGGTAACAAGTATTGATTAAGAATAATCTTAATAATGTAGAAAAGAACAAATATCAAATAGATGGAAATGACATACTTACACTAGAAATTACATGGCTATGGAGAATGGTTTGGAAGGAGAGACAAATGCAGAAATGCCACTAACTTTCTTAAAGGGTGCCTTTCAGTTCCCCATCACCTAACCCCTGAGTGTGCACATTTTGTAGTTGGTAAATAAGGCAGTGGTTTTGTTTTTCTGAGACCAGGTCTCATACTCTGGCCTCATATTCCAGTGTAGCTAAGCCTGGCCTTGAACTCTTTATTCTGCTGCCTGAATCTCAAGTGCTGGGTCTTGGACATTTGTTATCTCATTCAGCTGAGAAGTATTTTGACTAGTGATAGTTTGGAAGAAATCAAGCATTTTGTAAATAAGCACAGAAGAGGTCTTTTGTGGCGAAGCAGTCTCTGTTGACGGCAGGAAATCGTGGGACTGTTTTAAGGTTTTAGATAAGGATTGACCTACATTTCTGACATGGAGTTAATCACATTTTCCTACCCTCTTTTGCAGTGGCAGCCGATTGGGAGGTGTGATCACAGTGCTGTGTTTTTTTTTCAATCATGGAGAGGTAAGTAGTCATAATCACTATTGAAATTCAGGCTTCTAATTAATTTTCTTATGTTTAATCTGTAATAGTGTTTCTTAGACATGTGATCCAGTTATTTTGTCCCAAATTTAAATTAGTGATCTCTTAAGTGACCGGGAGTCTTACTGATTTGAGTGAATAGTCTGATTTTAAAGCCAGTGACTCTTATGTTAGGGGCAGTATACTTCTAAATATCCTATTCAGACTATTTTCCAAACCTACACATTTGCAACTATCCAAGGCAGTGCAAAAATAGCAACATTGCCAGGTGCAAAGTCTCTGGATCTGTGCTGCCTGGGTTCAAACCCTAGCTTTTCCATTTATTATCTGTGACATCTAGGCAAGTCAGTTGGTCTGTGCGCATTCCTCTGCTTTATAAGTGAAGTCATGCTATCTATCTCATAGAGTTTTACATAAATCAGGTGAATCCGCATGTGTAAAGTGCCTAATACATGGTTTAAAATATTCAGTGCCATGTCCGTGTGTATTAGTTTGGGTTCTCTAGAGTCACAGAACGTATGGATAGTCTTTATATAGTTAGGAAATTTGTCGATGACTTACAGTCTATAGTCCAACTCCCCAACAATGGTCAGCAGCAGCTGTTGATGGAAGTCCAAGGATCTAGCAGTTTCTCAGTCCCAAGAGGCAAGCAGGCAAGGAAGAGTGAGAGAGAATCTTCCTTCTTCCAATGTCCTTATATCTCCAGCAGAGGGTGTAGCCCAGATTAAAGGCTGTAGGTCTTCAACAGAGGGTGTGGCCCAGATTATTGGTGTGTGGGTCTCCAGCAGAGGGTGTGGCCCAGATTAAAGGCGCATGCATCAATGCCTTTAATCCCAAATGATCTTGAACTCGGAGATCTCCTTGTCTTAGCCACCATGCTTCAAGGTCTCCATGCCAAGATCCAGGTCAGAAACTTATATCTCTGAGCCTCCAAATTAGGATCATAGGTGAGCCTTCCAATTCTAGACTGTAGTTCATTCCAGATATAGTCAAGTTAACAACCAGGAATAGCCACCACACCGTGTTAGCTCAGGTTGATAGCTCTATTCATCACTAATAGTTTTCAGACAAAATTCTAATAAATCCAGATTTCCAATGCATTTCTTCCTCTATGTTAATCATACTTTTAGTGATTTTTCTAATGCTATGTCTGACTAGACTTCTCATGGAAATGCTTGTATGGGGAAGGAAAAAGATGTGTGAGATGTCTGCATCTTTTCTCTTCCTGCCCTGGGTGTCTGCAGTCTTTGAACATGCACAGGTTAGAAGAGTGATTGACAAGACACAGAGCTGCTTGGATTAGAGCGTCTGAGTGTGAGCACAGCAGCAACAGTGCATTGCTGCAGTCTGCTTGGGCCAGCGGTGAGAAGGAAGGCTCTGGCTTTTTCCTGACGATTCTGCACATTGTAATAGCCTGGGTCAAGGGATGTTTTAAAGCTGGTTATGAGAACGATGTGCGAAACGGTAAATAACTGCTTACTACTGCGACAAGGGAGCATTGTATGTTCAGAATCGGATGCAGGGCTTGGGCTACTGAATATGTAGATCCAGCTGCAGCAAAAAAGGCACTGTTGTGGTGCATAGAGGGCCCTTGTGCCCTCACAGTGTCCTGGGTGAGTAGTTCCCCTCCTTACGTTTTTCTTACATTCTCGATGCTCAAGTAGCAGGAACATCGTTTCTTAAAATCATTCCATTCCAAAAAGATTAGTTGACTTTTTTAGGTTTTTTTTTCCCTCTTGACATTTTTTTTACCCATTTAATTTATTTAAAACATACTTAGTTAGATATCATTTTCATAGGAAAAGGTACATGAAACAACTAAAATTAGAATGTCAGTTTCATGGAAATGAGTAGTTGTTACATTTATTTGCTAGTTTATGGCAGAAATGTTATATATTTGTGCAATGACATTTTAGTTTTAGAGCATATACTACAGTTTTGGTAAAATGTTGGTAAGAATTCATGTAACCAAAATGTTGCTGTAATTTTGTTTATCATTTGGCTTTCAGATTCAGTTCTCATTTTCTTCTAAATTTTAATAGTTCTAAAACTATTTTTAGCTGAGTGTGTGCCTTTCTCTCTGTGTTCATGAGGCAAGAGAGTGGCTCTCTGTGAGTTTGAGGCCAGTCTGGTCTGTTGATTTTTGGTCAGCCAGGGCAACACAATGAGACCTGTGAAACAAACAAGTGTGTGTGTGTATGTGTGTGTTTGTGTGTTTCTAAAGTGTCCAATTTTTGTGTGTCAAGAACCATCTACTCTGCTTATACCCATTCATGCATCTAGTAACCTTTGTAGAATATTGTAGTGTGAGATAAATTGTATTTGTCTATTCTGTGAGTTGTTAAGGGCACATGTGACATGGCATTGTGTGACAGCTTCTAGATGTCTGCTTCTTGTTCTCCATGTATGCTCTGAGGATCAGATGTAGGCTATCGGGTGGCTCCAGGAGCCTATACCTGCTGAGCCATCTTGCTGCCCCACCACTTAACTTTCTTAGAAGAGCTACGTATTCAGAGAAGAGCTACGTATTCACAGAAGAGCTACGTATTCACAGATGTGAATTATTCACATGCCAAAACACAGATGCAGCCTGTTAGTTGCTTTTAAGTTCTATTTTCACTAGTTAGTTGTCTTAATATTGGATCTAAGATATAGTATTTGGTGTATTATAAAATTTTTTACCCACTGATGATATTACGAAGAAATATTTGCCTTAACAGAAGAACGGTCCTGTTCATAGGGCAAGGGATATTGCTTGAGGGAAGAGTACTTGCTTCATAGTCTCGAAATACTGGGTTTGTTCCCGGTTACCTAAAATAATGTGTGGCACAAATGGATTAACACAACGTTAAAAAGTAATTTGAAAACTTAAAATCTGAATTATGTGAAAATGGAACATAGGGACTTTCCCGCATTATGAGTGACCACACCTAGCGTCTGCATTCCAGGGTAAAACATGAGGATGAGATTGCAAGGATATTTCCTTGGCATTAAGACCAGAAATATGTGCTCTAGGTTAATAGTGCTGCATACTGACTGAAGTGAGTGGGGACTGGGGACTACTCAGCCCCAGAGGGGACATAGACAATGCATCCTCCCCAAGGAGACTCAGGGCTCTTCCAGGAAAAGCAGGTAGAAAGATGGGCAGAGCTGGAGGTTGTGGTTAACATCAAGGAAATAGTATTTCCAACCACTGCAGGGGAGTTATATATGTGAACTCACAGTGAGTGTGACAGCATGCACAAGATCTGTATAAGTCACAACTAGACAAACTCCCAGTATAGAGTGCGGAAGGTGAGCAAGAAGTCCCACCCTTTTCAGAGGAGCTAGTCCACCAGAGCGTGAGGAGGCAGAGCGCCAGGCTTCTTGCTAACAAGACACCATGGTAGGTGGACCATGTCCACAGGGCCAGCACACACTGGGCTTGACTCGTGGTGGCTGGCCTTTAAACTGGGGGAGGAGGGGAGGTGCAGTTACAGAGAAAATGGCGAAGCAGATGAAGATGGTCAAAATATGTTTTATGTATCCTCAAAGAATTAATAAAAATGGTGTTTAAACAAAATATGATGGAGCCCAGGCTATAGGAAGACACTGTGGAAGTCAGAAGATAAGCAGAGTAGTTCAGAGTTACAGGGAGAATGGGTTCCATGTCGATCAGAGACAGCGGGCAAAGCCAGGTGTCCCAACTGCCCACGCTGCCATTCTCCTGGCTAGGTGTGCATCACAGGTTCAATGTGGAGAGATAGCATAGGAAGATCTCAGGACGGGAAGGACAATCTCAGCAGCCAGGCAAGGAAAATGGTGAACAGAAGGAAGAAGCTCTTGAAGATGTAGGGAAAGTGAGCTTACACAGTGTTTACCACAAGCCATTGAAGGAAAACAAGAACAAAATGCTTCTCTTAACTTGATTTGTCAGAAACCTTTGTAAACAAAAGAAACTGGGGTGGGCGTGGGGAGTGGAGAGAATACAAAGGACTCCTCTGTATGGGGCTGGGAGATACAGCTAATGATGCTTGCCTGGCATCTGCCAGGGCCTACATTCAATCCCCAGCCCCACAAAGAACAGAACCGAACCAGCTAGTATTGTATTCAATGTTGTAAGTTGTTGCATTCTGCAGCTGCCTGCAGCTACTCGGAACTGGGTTCCTGGAACAGAAGCTGAGGGATAGGGATGGATCGGGAAATGGCGAAAAGAAGGAGGCCAGGATGATAGTTTACTGATCGAGGCCCCAACTTTAATGGTGGTCAGACCATTTAACAGTTTGGGCAAGCCCCTCCCCCCAGACTCCAGACTGAGTTCTGGAGAAGTCATCTGGGGATTCTTGGCTCCACTGCTCAGGTAGCTGGGTGGGTCACCTGCTTAATTCAGGAATTTGTAGACCTGGAGGAACAATGAACTTCACCTTCACTCTGAGCACTCCACCCTAGGTAGAGCAGGATCCTGACTAGCACAGGAAGGAATCCCTGCTCAACAAAGGCTGGGAGAGGGAGTTCGCCTTGACCAATGTGCAGTTCCTACCAAGTGGCATGACACCCCAATATGGCTCTGTACAGTAAATGTGTGTGTCTGGGTGTGTGTATGTATCCCTGTGTGTGTGTCTCTATATCTGTGTGTCTGTGCGTGTCTGTGTGTGTATGTATGTGTGTGTGTGTGTGTGTGTGTGTGTGTCTGTATGTGTGGGTTCTTGCAGAGGCCAAAAGAGGACATTGGATGCCCTAGAACTAGACTTACACGTCTGCTGTGGGTGCTGGGAACTAAGCTGCCTCCCTGAGCGGAGGAGCAGCTGCTCAGCCATTGCGCCAGCCCTCGCTGCTTTAGATTCTAACTGCTAGAAATCCCTTATTCTGTGAAACAAGATTGTTAGCTTTTTTTATAGAGACTTAAAAATACCTGTATGATCAATGTTTTATATAAAAATATTACTATGAATATATTCACATATAAATAAAAAAAGCCTTTTGAAAATTTCAAAATTTCACTTTAAGTGAAGGTAGATGGAAATACTGACTTGAGGGCCATATCTAGTTAATCCTTTAAAGCTACCCACAGCATATTTACTCATGCTAGTTTCTTAAATATACTCATTTATGTGTGAGAACTTCAGTGTTTAACGTATACAATGCTCTCCTTTCTCACCCATTTAAATCCTCCTGTGTCCCCTCTCATTTATTATGCTTAATTACGTTGCTGTGTGTGTATGTGTGTGTGTATGTGTGTGTGTGTGTGTGTGTATGTGCATGTGTGAATGCAAACTGTCCATTTAGCATTGTTTGTATTAGACAAGCTACTGGTATGTTCATCTCTGCAGGAAATGAACTCTTCTTATTTGAGGAGCTACTGGTCAAATGTTGCATTTCACATCACGGTGGGGCCACATGCCTGTCACTTGGTTTGTCACTGTGCTTGTCTCGTCTCAGGCAGCCACACTGATGAGATCTCTTGGGTGCATTTTCTCTGTCATGTCTAGGAGACACTATTAGAAGTAGTCATCCGAGGCCTTGGCTCTTCAAGTCTTTCTGTCCCCTCTTCTGTGATTTCGCTTGAGTCTTAGGCATAGGGGTGGTAGTGCAGGTCTGCCAGCTGGCGTTGGGCACCCCACAGTCGTTCAGCTCTGCAGTTGCATCAGCTGAGGGTCCGTGTAATAGTTCCCTTTTTCTCTGTACAGACGCTCCGTGGGTTGGGGGAGCACCACTGAACCTGTCGCATAACTTAAAATAGTTAGAAATTATCTTGGTTTAGAAGAATGGCAGCAGGAGGTTGTCTCCTCGGGCGTGTGACCTCTCCAGCATGGGTAGTTAGCTAGATTATATGATCAGTTCCCTCCTGTTGAGCAGGCCAAGTCTAATTTGATAGCTTCTGTTTATACCCAAGACAAAAGTGGGCCTATTGCACCATTGTAGAGATCTGCCCTTCCAGTCATTGCATGGGCTTTTCAGCTGGGTAGGCCTGCTGACAACTCCATGTCACCTTCTGATACCATGGAACCAGTCCTCAGGGAGGAGGCTGTCAGTCCAGTTGTGTCACAGCTCTCCAAACCTTATGTCCAAAGTTTGTGGTGTCTTTGGCAATAGGTCTCTCTTCATGTTCTAGAAGGCAGCCAAAGGCACTGGAAAGAAATAGCCATATTGGAGACGCTTTTTATTCCTCTCATCAACAAATTGAAGGGAAGCTCTCTGTACCTGGGACTCCGGGGGTTTTTTATTAGGTATTAGGGGTAGCGTCATCACCCTATGTGGTGTAATTGCATCATACACACACTTGTGTACACACAAATGTTAAGTTAGCGTATGCAGTGTTTTTCCCCTGTGGCTTTTGCAAGCATCCTTGGCGTCACCTCTCCTTGACTCTGCTGTATCCCCACGACTTCCTTTGTAGTACTTGCCTCCTGCCGTCCCCATCTCTAGGACTCTTCCTTGCTTCTTCACACACCTGACCTCACTCAGTGCAGTATTTTCTAATTGTATCCATTTACCTGCTAATTTCATTTCATTTTCTTTGCAGCTGAACAGGATTCTGTGGTGCATATGTTCCATACTCTCCTTATCCATTCATTAGCTTTTCCCATCTCCCTGCCTGTCGTGACTAGGACAGCAGAGAGCATGGATGAGCAGCTGTCTCTGGAGTAGGATATTGAGTCTCTTGGATATTGCTAACTGGACTAAGATTAAGATACAAATCCATATGATACTGATTTCTTATTGGCATGATTATCTTGCTTATATAAAATTTGGAAAACAGTTCTTAGATCATTGAAAACAATTTTGATAATCGTCCCAATATTTTTTCATAGCAGGAAGTTATAATATCCCAGTATGCATTAAATGGAACCACTAAAGACTCATTAACTCATGGTTACTAAGCAGATTTATTAAGTATCAGTACATTTTTAATTAAAAAATGATAATTATATGATCTGTGTATACATTGTAGATATATTAGTCAAAATAATTACTAACATTTTGTGATTAAAGATATTAAAAGTATCCTTCGAGCCATGCTAAACACACAGCGTGCTGTACACTGTGTTATGGCAGTGCAGTAGTCCTCTGTCGGACATTCTTCTCGTCTACCTGAGGCTTCCTGCCTTGGATCTGAATTTCCCCTTTCCCTGCACCAGTCCTTCCTACCCAAAATCTTATGACGCACCAGTTTATTTCTTCATTTCTCTGAGTATAACTTTTTGTATATTTCCTACATAAGTAAGAGCTTGTTAACCTTCACTTTCGTTTATCAATTTTTCTGAAAATTCTTCTAAAAATTTTATTATATAGTGTGTGTGTGTGTGTGTGTGTGTGTATGAGAGAGAGTGTGTTTATCTGTGTGAGTGTGTGGTGTGTGTATGTTTATGTGTGTGGTGTGGTATGTTAATAAGAGAGTTAGGACAATGTGGCGGAGTTAGTTGGTTTTCTCCTTCCCCTTGTGGGTCTTGGTAGACGGCCTTTGCCCCTGAGCCATCTCAGGAGCTCTCTCCGTTTGCCATGTTTCATGCTTGCTCTTACTAGTATGTAGTCTCCTTTTCAGACAGGCGTTGTCTCGTTCCATATGGATGTGAGATTTGTGCTTTGTAGCGTCTTGCCTTAAACACTATGGTGTGTGTTGCCTGGAAGCTGCTGCATCGGAATGGCTGACTTTCTCACACTTAAGAAACTCAGTGATAACATACTGCACACTCAAGTTCCCAGTTATTTCAGGCAGTTCCTTTATGCTTTTGTTTTGGATACAGAATTTGATGAAGGACCACACATGGTTTTTAGCTATCATTTTATTTAGAATGCTTCTCCTAGAGTAGTGCTCCATCACTTTGACAGGATGGGCATTAGAATTTGGGTCGCTCTTTGGTGCACGCTCCATGATTTGCACCTGTCTATTTCCACACCAGTGGGTCTTGATTTGACAGTTTTTGAAGACTGTAGAAGCTGATGTATCATTTTTATTGCAATATGTTGAGAGGCTTGTGAGACCAGTTTGCCACATTATTGGATTTCTTCAGTCAGTCCCATAGCTCAGGTGTTGGTAGTCAGATTTGTCTGTAGAAAAGATGTTCTTGTTCCTTTGTGTGCTACTAAGTGGTGTGTGTCCTGGTACTTTGAGATTTTGAATGCCGTGTTTCCTTGAAGCATGTTACAAATGCTCATGCTCATTGATGATCATTGCCTATATAATTTACTCTGTTGGCCTTTGGAAGTAGCCGTTTCCTGATTCTCTTATTTTAATAATGTTTAATAGTTGGTATTCTATAAAGACAAATCTTCCCTCTTGCTTTCTTTTACTGTTATTATGTACACATAGGTTCTTTTGTAGGTAGTGTTCTATAATCTGGTCATCGTAATTCTTGATAGTCAAATCACTACAAATTCAATAGTACCCTTGACTACATGGTACATAATTTACACATATTAGTGTCATTTAAAGTATCTCTTAAGCTGAACATATTTTACATATGTACCAATTATGTAGCCATTCTCTAGAACAGTGATTCTCAGCCTTCATAAGGCCATGACACTTTAATACAGTTTCTCACATTGCTGGGACCCCCAACCATAAAATTATGATTATTTTCTTTTGCTACTTCATAACTGTCACTTTCCTCCTGTTATAAATCATAGCATAAATATCTGCTATGAAGCCCCTATGAAAGATCATAGCCCACAGGTTGAAGACTGCTCTCTAGATTAAGGCACAGGTGGCTTTAGCCTGTTCAGTTTTAGTTCATTTGGCACTCCTAATTTCCTCCAAGGGAAATACATCCTTTCTCCGTCATTATTGATGGGTTTGGTATGGGTTTGGTATGTTTGAGACTTTATAGAAATGGATTCCTACCTTCTGTTTTGAAATAGTGGTTTTTTTTGGTTGAAAATTTCTTATATGTGCACAGTATATCTTAGTCATAGTTACCTGCTCAGTCCCTCAGAGCCTCTCTGCAGTCCCCTCCTGACTTCATGCTCCCTCTTTAGTTATCATTATTTTAGTTCACTGAATGCAATCAGAGCTGCCTACAAATGCATGGATATGGGGCAGCCTACTGGGACAAGGGTAACTTAGCACCCTCCCTCTCCCCCAACAGCTATCAGCTGGCAAGAGCACCTCAGCTGGGTGTGAGCCCTTGGTAGCTCCTCCCATATCCATGCTAGAATCTGCCTGGGTTGTGCAGGTAGCCATAGCTGCTATGAATCCACATGTGCAATAGCTAAGTCATGTGCAGAAGTCTGGGTCACAGCACTCCTCCGTCATCCAAATCTTATATCTTTATGCTCCTCTTAAGTGAGGATCCCTAGACCTTGGGATGGGGACCAGTTGATTTAGGTGCCCCATTAATAGCTGAGCAATCCTTGCCTCTTACTCAGCACTTTAAACATGTGAGAATCTGAGTTAAGTCACCCCCAACAATGAGAAGTTTCTGCCAAACTTGAGAACAGCACAGACCTATGGGTGTTAACCTAAATATTTGTAAGGCAATTGATAGTGTGACTTTTCCCAGGACTATCAGTGGCCACTAGTGCAGCAGAGAGGAGAAGGACTCCAGCAGCCTTCCTCCCTGTGGTTCATGGTCACCTGCTGACTGCCCCCAGTTTTGTCCAGGCCCAGTGCAGGCAGCCATAGCTGCAGTGGCTACATTATGCGCAGGAGACAACTTTTTGCTTCCTTTCTTCTTGTCTTGTGGCTCTTACGTTCTTTCCATCCTGTCTTCCAAGATGTCCTCTGAGCCCTAGCAGATGTGGGAGGAAGGTTTTGTTTAGGGCTGAGCAGGAAGCCCTGCATCTACATTCACTGCTGTTCATTGCAGAGAGAAGCGTCTCTGAAAAGGATGGGGTGGCATTTCACTTTTCATATGTTCTTTCAGTCTTAGACTTTATTTCTGGTACTAAGTGATGCCCCAAGATACAGGACTAGCTATTTTCACAGAATCCTGTATCCTGTTGGGGAATATGGTTCGAGATCACAGGTTGTGCTGTAAGCACTGCATGTCCCCCAGCACTGAGCACATCTGCATGCTAGAGCAGTCACGTTCTTAGGTGTTTTATAATATATCATGGATTGTTGTAACATACTTACCCACACCCTATGTTTGCCACAACACTTGTCACAATACTCAAGATAAAGGATCAGTAACAAAGGCTAACTGGTGGACAGATGAGTGTGTATGTGCTATACGTGTAGTCCACATGGGCCTGGACCCGGTGCCTGTGTCCCGGCCTTGCCTCTCCCTTCCCAGCATTTGTATTTACAGAAAGCCCAGCGCTTGTGTGCAGCGTGCTGTTTAAAGTGCATATGGGAAATGCTTGGTGTTTGTTGATCGCCCCTTCACCCTGTGCTGTCAGAACTGAGTAAGTGCATCCTGTGGCCCATTTGTTTTTCAGTGTACCCGTGTGATGTGGACACCGCCTCTCAGAGAGAGCTTCTCATACCCATTCCTTGTACTTCAGATGTTGCTTGTGACTCACATTCTCAGGTAACTTTCATTCATTTCTCCTGATGGGGTTTTATTTTCTCTTAAACCACAAATTAGAGTTTCATAAATCTTTTTAAAAGAATGTCTTGTTTTCTTAATAAAAATTGACATTAAATTAAGATGACCTTGTCAGCTCCCAAATGAAGGGAGAAATTGGCCGGCCTGAACCCCGCCCTGCAGGAGCGGAACTCATAGGATCCCATGTGGGGGTACTAGCACATGGACTTTGCGTCCTGATGCTGGTTTAGTGTGTGAATATCAGATAGTAGCTATGGAGAAACCACTTCCATAGACCAAGGTATCCTAGGAGAATTCCTGTCAGAAATCCAGGATTGAATTAAGGTTAAGTATTACTGAGAAAGCGTAAGTAACTTTTCTTTCAGTGGACACATTCTGAGTTTAGACATGGATTACCTTGATCCAGAGCGCCAACATGGATTAGGGCCTGTGGATCAAAGCCTGGAAAGCCAAGCTGTTTTGGTCTGAGAACTCATTCGGTGGACTGGTGAACTCTGAGGATCAGTGGGGAAGGCTGCTATGCTAACTGCTTTGGGCCGTTTACCTCTGTAATTCACTTTAGAAGACAGAGGGCCTGTTCGTGGCTTCTGTCTCATGTAGTCTTGTCAGTCAGTCCGTTTTTAGGTCAAACTTGTGGTGGCTTTTGTATTGTGAGCTTTTTAAAAGTCCACAAATCCCCACTCATGCCTTCCCCTGAGTTCTTGCTTATGATAGGTTTGAGTGTTGCTTCAGCCCCTGCAAATGAGGCCCAGCTCTGCACTCTAGGCTCTGGTGCTGACAGAAAGGATGCTGCACTCTCTGGAGGACGCGCTGCATCGCAAGCCTCCCCCCTCACCCTCACCCGCAGGAGTGTTCCCACCTGCATGGTGGCCGTTCTTGGCTTTCCCATTCCACGTGTACAGACAGGACTTCTCAGGAGCATCATGGGTCACTTTCCCTGTTTCTGCTCCTGTTAAGTTGATGAGGAGGAGCCTCGGGCTCTTCTCCTTCCTTTCCTGTTTTGGGCTGCAGCTCAATGGCAGCTGAGAATGGATAGAAGTGGATCCTTTCAGCCTTACATCTGTGTGGGTCTGAGGTCTGAGGCTGCAGGTTCTGGAAGGCTGCCCTCCCTCAGGGGAACCAGGCTTCCTGACCCGTTGTGTGTTGGTTTCTGTTCCAGCATGAGAGCCGGCAGTGGAGCACTGCCCCTTTCCCCATGGTCGCTTTGCCCTGCTCTGCCACCTTTCGTCTACTTCCAAGAGCCGTGCAATCACACCTGGTTCACCTGCATAGCCAGGGTCTTCTCGCTTGCTTTAGGATGGGCGACTAGAAATCTTAATCCCACCTGGACATGCCTTCCCTGTTGCCACGTCCTGTGACATCACAAGGTTTCAGACACATTTTGCTGGGGGCTGGCCCTGCAGCTGGGGCTTGCTTGTCTCTGGGTCGCCTTCTGAGATTTCCCTCGAGGTTCTGCTGAGGCATGCACTCCTCACCTCCTTCTTTTCCTGTTCCTTAAGGACAGGAATACTTTCAAAATGAGGTTAGCAAGAGGTTTTATTTTAGTGAATTGGTTTGTGCAGTTTATTTGAACATTTAGGTTTTACAGAAATCGCCTTCTTCTCCACCACAGCCTGTCTTTTTCTTGATTGGCCTTAGTGATGTTTGTTTTTCATTTCTGCTATTCAGGGCTAGTGGTGTATGGCTCATCACCAGCTGAACTTCCTTTGGTTTCTTTTAGTTCTTATCTTCTCTGAGTGCATTCTGTATCTAGCTGCCAGATTAGTATTACATTGTATCACCAGATTCTTAATTTCCCTTGTTAAGTATAAAATCAAAATCAAGCCTCATATTCAAAGGTAGAAAAATGATTTGTTTTACAGAGTGGCATTTCAGTTCCTTGACTGTGGCCTATTACATTAGAAGTCTGTGTTCTCTGTGGTCCAGCACAGACATGCATACAGGCAAGCACATGGCCAAAGCTGAAGACTCACAGCATGGTGCCCTGTTTCCCAGTGCACTTTCTACTTCATGGGAAGTGCTAGCTTTCGTCTAACTACTTGATTTGTAAGGTTGCCTGGTGCTTAAGAATACTTGTGTTGGATTAGAGCAGCAGAGCAGGCTCATCCCTTGGAGTAGTCTAGGAAGGCAGCTGTGGTGGTGTCCCTCACTGCCGGCCCCTCACCCTGGCATGCTAGTCCGCACAGTGTACTTCTGTGAGGATGATGGCAGGCTGACAGTGGCACACTTGGGGGCTTGGCATTGGCCCATCACATCCCACGAGGCTGTCCCTGAAAGTCCCCTACAGTACTGACTGGTCCTAATATGGCACCCCTAATGGTGGCTCCAGGACAGCTCTGTCCTTCGCCGGGCTTTCATGCTGTTTCCTGGCACCGGTCTCACCCCGCGCCCATCTCCGCATTGTTCCTGCACACCGCGAGGCTCACAGGATATGCCACTTGTGTCATTTCTCCTAGACACTCTCTTCTCCAACCCATGAGTCTGCTGACTCAACATTTTAAGAAGTTTGATTGTAAATTCACAAAAATACAATGTGAAAACAATAATGACTGTACTCAGCTGGCCTCCCTCCCTCTATTTGGCAGGGAATTGTGGTTTTGAAGTAATAATAGGTATTTATTTTTTATAGAAAATTATTGTAATTGAGAATCCGAAGGTGTAATTTCTAACCTGTTGGTTCATCTTGTGCGCAGTTTCTGTGAACCCCAGATCATGTTTGTGATTCTAATTGGCAGCAGTTTGCAGCCATGCTGGACTGTTCTGTAGTTAAAGCTCCTGATGTTTATCTTCCCAAGGGCTACAAAGCTTTACAGAGGGAGTCTGATTGCGCTCTGCGTCTCCAACGTGTTCTTCCTGCTTCCCTGGCAGTTCGCCCAGTTCGTGCTTCTTACTCAGGTAAGGGGGCGCGTTCGCACACTCAAGCACTTGAGCGAGTGAGCGCATTGTGTAAAATTGTAACCAAGGTGTAGTTTTCATTTTATTTTTTGAGAATTTTATATATGAGGACTATATTAACGCCATCCCCCACTCTTCCCTCCATGTGCACCTTTCACATCCAGCTCTTCTCTGTTGATGTTACATGTATGCTTATATGTGTATACACACATACACACACACACACACACACACACACACACACAAATTTATAAATGCAACCTGCTGCCTTTGTTGTGTTCCTGCTTTGTACCTGGCTGACTGTGTGGATTGGCTCACCTGTCATCCTCCCTGGAGCAGCCTGATTTATCTTGTTTCATGAGTCTTAAGTTCTAAGATTTTCTAGGTCATTCTTCTAAGGAAGATTCAGAGTGTTGACCTTTGTAAGATTCATTTATTACTGAATAGTATTACTTTCTAGTAGAGCTCAGGTGTGTAGGAATGCTTGTCTATTATTTTGTAATTGTTAGTGTACTGAAGAGAGAACTCCAGGTTAACCCGAAGCCTGTCTTAGGTAAAGTGTGTTCCCGCTAGGATTAGTTCCGAAAATATTTTACCAGTGTTCATGCATGCATAGCTCTTATTTGCATCAGATCCAGCCCCTTCTTTCCCTTCCCTCCCCTCCCCTCCCCTCCCCTCCCCTCCCCTCCCCTCCCTTCCCACCACGTTTTCCTTGCAGCTTGGGTGCTGGGTGCTCAGGTGTCCGCACCCCATGCGCATTAGTTCTGTCTGTATGTATATTAGTGTCCGATCATTAATTGGAACATGAATAACATTTTGGGGCCCAAATCCCTGAAGAAAACTGACTGCCCCTTCCCATCACAATTGCCAATCCTCAAATTGGGGTGAGATTTCATGACCCCCTCCCCTGATCCATTGTGGGATTTTGGCTAACTACCCTAAATCCTTACATGTAGAATAAACACATGTGGGGCAAGAGAGGGAACAGGCAGAGGGGCGCTTGGTGGGCTGCCATAATGGTCGGCTCTTTATCCTCTTACCACATATCCCCAGTCCTCTCTTCCAGATTTATGAAGCAAGGTAGCCCTCGGAGGGAGGAGGCTTTTGTGGGCTCAGGCTTTTCTGACTTGGTATTAATGAAATTATTCTTTTCACATTTATATAACACTGGTGGAGAGATGCTTTTAAATATTCAGATACCTTGCCCCAGAAATAAAGGCAGATCTGGATTTAACTTTTAACTATTTACTACCTTCTTAAACAAAACAAACAAAAATACAAAATCCCAGAAAGACAATTAGAAAAAGAAAACAACACCTTAACTTTTCTTTCTTCCTGATTTATCTTTTCTGAAGCACAGGGAATGAAAGTGTGTACTTTCAGTGGTTGGGATAGCATCACGGGGTAGCGTGTTTAGGCCTCAGCATCACAGCCAGCACCCAGCCAGATGTCAGCTATTAGCTAAAAGGTTAGCTATTTTGTTTTTTTTTTTTTGAGCAGAATCTTGGTGGCCTCTAGGAGACGATGCTCTAGCTCAACTTCCCTGAGCTGAGCTGAGCTGGGCTGAGCTCACAGCTGCTCTCCCCACCAGGCTCTGTCAATTGCTTTTTTACTGTTTAAGAAACAAAAAGAACACACATGGTATGTACTCCCTGATAAGTGGATAGCCCAGAAGCTTAGAATACCCAATATATAATTCGTAGACCATATGAAGCTTAAGAAGGAAGACCGAAGTGTGGATACCTCAGTCTTTCTTAGTTAGGGTACAACATAAGCATGGAAGGAAATACAGAGGCAAAGAGTAGAGCAGAGACTGAAGGAAAGACCATCCAGAGACTGCCCCACCTGGGGATCCATCCCGTATACAGTCATCAAACCCAGACTATTGTGGATGCCAACAAGTGCGTGCTAACAGGAGCCTGAAATAGCTGTTTCCAGAGAAGCCCTGCCAGTGCCTGCCAAATACGGAGGGGGAAACTCTCAGCCAACCATTAAACTAAGCAGGGTCCCCAATGGAGGAGCTAGAGAAAGGACCCAAGGAGGTGAAGGGGTTTGCATTCCCATAGGAGGAACAACAATATAAGCCAACCAGTATCCCCAGAGCTCCCAGGGACTAAACTACCAACCAAAGAATACACATGGAGGGACCCATGGCTCCAGCCACATGGGTAGCAGAAGATGACCTGGTGGGACATCAGTGAGAGGAGAGGCTCTTGGACCTGTGGAGGCTAGGAGAATGCCAGGTCAGGGAAGCAGGAGCGAGTAGGGGGTGGGGGATGGGATAGGGGATTTTTGGGGAAAAATGAGGAAAGGGGATAAGCATTTGAAATGCAAATCAAGAAAATATCTAATGAAAATAAAATAAGAAAACAATCTTGTTAGCACTTCCACAGCAGATTAAAAATAAAAATAAAAATAAAATAAAAAGAAACAGCATGGTTAGTGTTTTTGTTTGTTTGTTTTTTAATTTAACATCTTCTATGATGTTATCTCTGAGGCATTGTCTCCTATAAATTCTATTTAAATTCACTTTGTGGGCTGAGTTATCCTTGGTGTCCCAAGATTGTACCCCATAAGTATGCTGCTCTGCTCCAGGAGTGTGAAGGGGGCTTTCAGTTGCTTCCAGTTAGTGGGATAGCCTGTGTTAAGGTGGGGGTGGGGTGAGGGGTATTTAGAAGGGTCTATCCTGCCTCCTGGGGCTCACACAGAACAATACACACCTACTCACACATCCCATCGTGTTAATCACCCTGAAGCCGTGCAGTCCCCACGGGTAGCTGGGGAAAAGAAATCCTGCTTTTTTGTAATTGGTAGGAACATTTGTATAGGGGACTTGGGAATAAGAATACAAAAACAAAGCAAAACGTAGTGGTTGGATGGGGTGTATGTAAACATTTACCTATATGCAGTTTTCCATGCTTGTGTAGGGAGAGAGGTAGAGTTTAATTTTAATGGTGTGTGTGTGTGTGTGTGTGTGTGTGTGTGTGTGTGTGTATGTGTATGTGTGTGTCATGGGTAGAGACACTGTCATGAAACTCGTATATGAGCTGGAGTATCATTTAATCAATGAATTAATCTAAAT
Organism: Apodemus sylvaticus; assembly: GCF_947179515.1. Taxonomy (NCBI): domain Eukaryota; kingdom Metazoa; phylum Chordata; class Mammalia; order Rodentia; family Muridae; genus Apodemus; species Apodemus sylvaticus. The sequence continues at coordinate 108,745,420 of NC_067478.1, forward strand.
CTAAAAATTTTAGAATTGTGATAATTCTGAGAATTTTAGAATTCTTTATATAACAGAATTTTCTTCAGATTGAAAAAGACATTGTAGTATGCATTCAAATTTGGAACTTGAAATTTGATTTTGATAGCATGTGACTATCTGAATTATATGTAGTACTAATGGAGGTGACAAACAGGGAGACTTAATGTGTTTTTATATAAATATACTACCTAATTACTTTTTAATTTACTGTGTTTTCTGTAATTAAGTCCTAGTGGTCGTGTTATATTATATTTTCAAGTGTGTGTGATTGGCTAGAGGACTTTTTAGTTATATGTGTTGACAGTGGAGTTGGGCTCATGTTACAGTGAGTGCTGTTTGGGCAGTCACGGAATAGATACTTCACCGTAGGAGTGCCATGTAAGGGCAACATCAGTTAGTAGTTACACTCAGTACTACACTGGAGGCAGAAGGAAATCTAAACCCCTCAATTCCTGGGTAAGGATAATTTAACAATAGGGTAGGGCCTTTGTTTGTGTGGCTACTTTGTGTGTATGTGTGTGTGTGTGTGTGTGTGTGTGTGTGTGTGATTTTTATTTTTAACATAATTTCTTTTTGATTTCAGATTGCATCATTATTTGCAGTGTATGTTGTGGGATACATTGATACATATAAATTACAGAAGATCATTTATATGCACATGGTAAGGAGTTCTGTTGGTTTTTTTTTTTTTTTTTGTTCTGCTTAGTTTGACCTTAATAAACTCCTGATTGAGGTCTGATTTATTTCTGCAACTATTTTAATGTGTTTCTTTAATGAATCACTGTCATTCAAACACTGATACCTGTTTTAAATAGACTACCAAGAAAGTTTTAATTTGGATCTCCTTATCTTGTGTACCAAGCTGGGCACAGGGAACATGGAGTGGTGACTGTCCACCCATGGAGCCTGCTGTTACAGGGAAGTGTCCACTCGCTGGGCTTGTGAGACACACATGTGACCAGAACTGCACAGCACTCAGCATTCATGCTTCTGATCTAGTCCAGTGTGAAAGCTGGGAATATAACGCATGTTGGAAAGCAATACAAACTAAAGAATGACAGTCTGACAGAGAGTAGGGTGTTTCAGGGGCACAAAGCTGGGAAGAAGATGGAGGCCTTGAGGAAGAAGTGCTGGGCCCAGGTAAGGACAAGCGAGGTGAGGGTGGAGGGCAGGCAAGTGACATAACAGACAACAGCGGTGTCAGTGTCGTGTCAGTGTCGTGGGAAGAACAGCTGCAGGATGCCTCGGAGGCTGCGGGGCTGGTGGGTTTATGCTGGTTGCATGCTTGGGCTTTGAAAGCATTTGTCTTCTCTGCCGCTGTGCCCTTTACATATAAAGTCAGTGTTTGTTTCTCTGGTGATCTTAATATTATTGCACTGGACCATAACCTGCTTTTCTTACAGTGCACACTTAGGAATGTTGGTCTGTTTGGTTATAGGAAGCTTACAAATAAAATTATAATATTGCCAGGTGGTGGTGGCGCACACCTTTAATCCCAGCACTTGGGAGGCAGAGGCAGGCGGATTTCTGAGTTTGAGGCCAGTCTGGTCTACAGAGTGAGTTCCAGGACAGCCGGGGCTACACAGAGAAACCCTGTCTTAAAAAACCAAAAATAAATAAATAAATGAATAAAAGATAAAATTACAATATTAATGAGCATAAGCCTGCTGTCCAGGCAAAGCATGGGCCACTCACACCTCTCCTGGAGTGACCCCTGTCCTCACTGAGCTGTTGGCTAGTGGGCTCCTTCCATCTCGCTATGTAGATATTTTGCAGTTGTCCACGTTTATGAACTACCAACCTAGTTTTTCAAGTTGATGTAAATGACTTTTTTCTGAGACTGAAATTTTCTCTTAAGTTTCTGGTATTTGCATGTTACTAGAGTTCAGAAATGTTTACTTCTGTGGCATAGGCAAAACAGTTTATTTCTGTTTCATTGTTGGAGAACATTGAAGATTTTGCTGCCACGTCTGTCTCTTCATTAATAAATAATAATGTATAGTTTTGCTTGGCTCTCTTGGGGCAATATATAGGCATTTCCCAAGAGTCTTTATCTAGGACTGCTCTGTGCCAAAGTATTAATATGTTCAACTTTGTAACTTAAATCATTTTTCAAATGGTGATAGTATTTAAAAGAGCAATACCTAATGGTTCATGACAGTCCACTTTCTTTAAATATCTTATCTGTTTCTATAAAATAGTATAATGCAATTATAATTTATATTTTCTCCTTTTTTTTCTGTGAATCTGTGCATCTTGGTGTGTTTCATCACCCACTGTTGAGAGGTGGGGTCTCTGGTTCTGAGTGGTATGATGCGCTGTGTTCATTGGGTTTGGTGTGTGGATACTGGATTAGCCGCCTTTCTCACCCACTCGCATCTAAACTACTGTTTAAAAGAAATGAACAACAGTGAGACTCTCATGAAGCCTTTCCTCCTCCTCTACCTAGACGGTCCGTGTCGGTTCCCTCTTCGGTCTGTTCTGTGGTGAAGTCACACTAAAACAAACATGTACAGTTCCTCACTGGGGCTGTGCTTTTACATCTTTTATTATTTCTAAGGTTAAACATACTTTTTAAAAAAATCTTTCTTAAATATGGCTTATTTTTTTCTCCCTAAGCTGGTTAATACAGTTTTTTGTTTTGTTTTGTTTTGTTTTGTTTGTTTTTTGTTTTTTGTTTAACTTTGAAATACTTGGGTTGCTTCTGGCCTTTAGCTACAGCAAAATGCTTCTATGAATATGAACGTGCCTTTGCTGTTTTTCAGACTGGCGTTGATTAAGTGGCAAGCCTATTTTTATTTTTTCAGTAGCAGCAACACTGTTTTCTGCAGTGATGGTACCATCTCACATTCTCTGCAATAAATAACATTTATTCTCTGTCTCTAAAGAGTTATTGTAGACAGTCTAATGGCAATAGGACTTCTCATTGCAATTTTCCTTGTCTTTGTTTTAATTAAGAGATTGTATTTTGTAGAGCAGATTTAGGTTTACAGCACAGTTGAGCAGAAGTCCCCTCTGTGTGACACCCTTAAACTGTGCTTGTCCTGGACCTCCATGGCACTGTTGTCATCGCTGACACAACTGCACTGACAGCTGTTAAGCTCCCACTGTCTGGGCTTTGTCGGGGCCCACTCTGGCACTGTGTGTTGTATAGGATCTGATGGGGGTGACACGTCCTGTGAACAGGTTTAGTCCTGGAAGCCATCCAAGCCTGCCTCCCCCCCCCCCCCCCGCCCCTTTGTGTACTTATTAACTGTCCTCTTTGAATTGTTTTTTCCTCTGCACAGTGCTGTACATTTGGAGTTAGATAGCTCATAACCTTTTGTATATAGATCCATTTATTCCACTTACTGAATCTAGTTAGGTTTAGTCTTCCCATGCCGTGATAGTTCACTTTTTCATAACTGAATAACATTTTGACCTTTTTCTTTCTTTCTTTTGGCTATGTCATGGTTTATCCATTTGCTTACCGAGGGACATTTTGTTAATTCCCAGTTTTTATAGCTGTGAATAAAGCTTCTGCACCATTTGCCTGCAGGCTTCTATATAGATTTAAATTTTAAATTCATTTGGATAAATACCAAGGAAAGTTACTGCTGAATCATAGGGCAGCTGTTTATCTAGTGTTTAGAAAATTGCCAAACTATTTTCAATAGTGTCTGTGCCATTTTGCATTCCCACCAGAAGAGAGAGGGACAGGGAGGAAAGAAAATGGGGTGTGAGAGAAAGGAAGGGGGGGCTGCTGCTTCTACACCCTGAGCTGGTGAGAACCATTCGAAAGGAAGGATCATTCGCCAGGTTTCTGATGGGGTGTCGTGTTTGTCCTGGCCTTTGCTATTTTTTTAAATTTGGTTGTTCACTTTCTTAGTATTGAGTTTTAGTAATTCTTTGTATTATCCTGGATAATAATTGTTTAACAGATGGCGTCTTTCTCTTCTTTCTCAGCTGGGCACTGGGAATTGAACCAAGAGCCTCTCGTGCACGCTGGTCAACAGCTCAGCTCAGCTCAGCTCAGATTCACATTATATGTGCCTTCCCCCGTCTATGGCTTGACCTGATTTTGGCATTGACTTTCTCAGAGTTGGAATTTTAAATTATTTTTAAAGATTTAGTTACTTACCTACTTGAATTCTCTAACCAGGGTTGCATAGTTTTCTCTTTGTAGTTCTGTATGTTTTGTCTGTGTGTATGTTACTGCTTTATATGTGTGCCTGGTGCATGCAAAGGTCAGAAGAGAGAATTGGATTGCTTAGAACCAGAGGTACAGGAGGTTGTGATCTGCCACAGGAGTGCTGGGAGCCAAACCTGGATCCTTAGCAGAGAGAGAGAGAGAGTACTCTTACCACAAAGCCATCGCCCCAGCCCCAATATATACTTTTTAATTTATTGTACATATTTGTATTGTGTGTGTGTGTGTGTGTGTGTGTGTGTGTGCGTGTGTATGTAAACTTGTATCTAGAGACCTTGTATGTGTTTTGTTGGGTTTATACATAGTTGTTCTTGCCAGGTTCTGGCTTAGGTGGCAGTGCGTTACTGATTTCAGACTCTGTTGCTGCTGTGATGGAAGGCGGTTACCTCTGGACAGTAACCCACATCTTACCTCCCTACAGCTCCTTACTCACTCCGGATTTGTTCACTGTTTGAGTTATTTTTCACAAGTTGCTATTACCCGCAAATATAGTTAATTTCTTCCTTTTAGTCTTCACATCCTTCCTCGATGTAGGCCGTCGGCTTTTTGAGAAGTAGCAGAAGGAAACTTAAGAGCCTGGCTCCTGATCTTGGCAGAAAACTTCATTGTCTTAACTCTGATGTGGCCTAACATTGACTTTTGGAAATCATCTTTGTCAAGTGGAGGGAATTTCTGTTATTCTCAGTTTGTTGTAGACTTTCCCGCTCTAAACCATGAATCCATGTTGAACTTGGTCAGATAAGTTTTCTTTCCTGGTTTATTCTTCAGGTGGTGGATGTTACTGCTACATGTATCCACTTGATTGTAGTGTTTGCGTCTTTTTATTCATTGTCCAGTTTGATTTGCTAATAGCTCATTGAATTGTTTTTTTTTTTGCATCTATATTTATGGGAGATACTCCAATAGTTTTATTGTATATCATTGAATTAGAATGACATAATCTTGTCCCTTGAAATGACTTAAAGAGTTTCCACAGCTCCCAAATTCCAAACAAGCCTGCTGAAGGGTAGGCTGGCATGGTTTCTTCCTAGGAGCAGGATACGCTGGTGTATTTCATAGCAGGACTGTTTTTTCCAACTAGTGTTTTCCTTGTTGCTTTTCCTTGTCACCCAGTGACAGCTTCCAAGCTCTTGTGTGATACTCTCTTTATACAGTCTCTTCATTCTCATTTTTTTATGATGATAAACATTTTTGTCATGTAGTTCATAGTTGTTTCTGTATCTTTGAAGAGACGGCATTTCAAGTTATTAGTTCATTTTTGAATGAATTTTTTGTATTGCGTTTTAGGCGTTATATGTATATTATGATTGTGAATATCTCCATATATTAACATTTATTTCTGCCATCCTTTGTCCCTGATGACCATTAATTTTTAGATTCTAGTCCAACCATTTTTTCTTGTTCTCTGTGCTCATAGTGTCCTACCCAAGAAAATATTATGAAATCCAACTACAGGAAGCTTGGAGATGTTTACTGTCCCAGCTTTTCTGTTAGGTGTCCGTTCTGCTTTGAGTTAATTTTGTGAATGGCACTAGATAGATAATGGTCCATGTTTATGGGAGTATCTACTTTCCTAAGCACTGTTTCTTTAGAGGGTTGTGTCCATTGACTGTGTTGGAATTCTTGTTTAAGATCATTGGTCCAATTACTGCAGGGCTCACGCCTGAGCAGGTTCAGTGCCATTGGTCTGCTTTGACTTCATGACTGCTACACAGCGTTCCCAGTCCTCTGGCTTGATCCAGTTTGGAAGCCCAAGTCTGAGTCTCACCCCGTTCCCTTTCACTGTTGCTCAGTTTTCTCCATTTCCCAGTAGATTCTGCATGGATCAAAGGATGCTGGGTTTTTGTAGGTATTGCAGAAATCTGTAGAAAGCTGTCTGGGTGTTCATGTCTTCAAAAACAGTAACTATGAGCTGTCTTTTCATTATCCATTGCTTTCAAAGGCATTTTATGTTTTGGTTTGGTTTGGTTTGGTTTGGTTGATTTGGTATAAATGTTTCCCTCCACAACTAAGCTAACCACTGTATTTTTATTCTCTCTGATGCTGTTGGCAAAAGGATTTATTTTCTAGATTTCTTCTTTCAGATTGCTTCTTGTTGGTGTGTGGGTAATGGTTGGGCTGTGTGTTAGTTTGGCATTCTGTCACCATCCTCCTTTAACAACTGCTGCTCCTCCTTCAGGCTTTTCTTCATTATAAACTGTTGTCTTCCGGCAGAGATTTACCCTTCCGTCTCCAGCTTGGCTTTCGATGTTTTCTTTCCTGCCTCTCTAAGTGACACTTTTGTACTGTCCGTGGTTACTGTTCCTTGAGAGAGAGAGAGAGGTTTTACTTTCTCACTGAGTGTGCTGTGGCTTCTTATGTATAGCATTTATCATTTAAAGGGAGAGTCATCCTGTCCCTAGTTTGTTCAATGTATTGTAATTGGATGATGTTGAATTTAGCCAAGTACCTTTCTGTATCAATTGAAATGATTGTACCTTTTCTTTGATTCTGAAGTTGTAATGTATTATATTGTTTTTAAATATATTTTTGAAATGAAATCCACACACAAATGGACATATATCAAAGAAAAACAAAACTTTTATAATAAAGGATGGGCTTTTTATTTTTAAGGACTTTTTAAATTATAAAGATAAGTCTTGAAGCCCTAAAGGAGATAAATGATAAGTATGACTGACAGAAAAATGTAAGCAGTATGCATAATACAGAAATAGGACAAGGGTGAAAACCGGACTGTGGGAATACTTGTATGTTTTTTCATAAGCAGTTTCGTCCTGTGACATGTAAGAAGGACCTGAAGGGAAGCCACTAATCTAATAGAAATTTACACTCATACTACACACCTGTGGGAGGCCCTGTCTCTATACACAGCATTTCTTCTGGCATAATGAAACACTTTAAAGAAGTAATGTGCAGTGTGTGTCAGAGTGTGTGTCACAATCTCCTTGTATAACAACTTGTCAGTATTTTGTCTTTTGTTTTTGAAATGACTGCATCTTGGTCCATCAGGTTTTCTTGAGGTCGGTTATCTGTCTGTCTATAGGAATGCATTGACAGGTGCGTAAGATGCATCTGACAGGTCCTTGCCATTCGTGCCAGGGATGAGGAAGACAGAGGAGAAGCAGAAGGCACTTAGGTGCTGGGCATCACGAAGGGCAGTTTAAAGAAGCTGCCTGCCGCTTGTGTGTGCGGTGGCTTATGGGGTTTTTTTTTCTGGTCTTAAACAGTGAATTAGATTGATTTGGATTGATATGGGAAGCTTCTCTCAGCGTGTTAGTAGTCAAAGCAAGAGAGGATGCTATGGGTGGGTGGCCTCTTGGGACTTAGGAGTGAAGTATAAACCAATTTCCTTATGTCAGTGTTTGGGAGGGTACACAGGAAATGCCTGGTGGTGGCCATCTTGGAGTGTGGGGCATGGGATACAGAGTGACCTGGGCTCGCCTGGCAGCCCTTTCTGCGTGCTTCAAATTCTTTCCATCCTGGGAGCAAACACCTTGAACCCAAAAGCCCCGTTCTCTCTTCAGTCTCTGTCACTAATCGCCTTTCTTTTGGATTTTGCAGATTTCTCTTGTGGTGTGTTTTGTGTTGATGTTTGGGAACTCAATGTTGCTAACGTCTTACTATGCATCGTCTTTGGTAATTATTTGGGTAAGTATTCCTTTGGCTGCTTTTTTAAAAAATAATTTAGATATGTGTACAATGAAGTGTGATCGTGGATATTCCCCATATATTCTCAGCATTCAGCCCTGGCTTCATCCCTTTTTCCCCTGATAACTCTCACTATTTTCAGTTAATCTGTCTTTGGCTGCTTTAGAAACAAATAGTTTCCATTTCTTTATCACTGGCTTGGGATTCGTGAGTAGCTTCTGCAGGGTCATATAAAGTATCTATCAACATTATGTCTGCCTGAGAGAGTGATGAAAGCCTGCCTCAGTGCCGTCTGTCCCTCTGAGACCGCCCAGAGCCCGCCTCGCCGCTGCTCACCCCTGCAGCTCTCTTCCTCCCTCGGCGTCCTTCGCTCCTGCTTTGTTCATGTGCTCATTGTTGGAGGTTTCTGTGCTTCGTAATTTTTCTTCTCATCTTTCCAGTCTAAGTATAAAAGTCTTGTTAAATTTAGACTCTCGTGCACTTTAGAAACTGGCTTTGATTCGCGGGCTTTAGTGTTACAGTGTTTGACACACCTTGCCTGAATCCGTCCGTGTACCTTACTGAGCGTGTGCCTGAGACACACACATGCGCACATTGCGCTCGCATTCTGAGCGCTTCCTGCCTTTTGAGGAACACCCTTCCATTCTCTTGATTTCCAGAACCCATTAGTAAATTAGGAGTCTTAAGCTCCTGCCTTACAAGTTGCTACTTTATACCATTTCCAAGAAGCGCGCCTTTTGCAGCCTGAGGCACTGCCTGTCTTCTCCAGCTGAAGTGTGCATAGCCACGGCCTTGGCTGTGCTGATGTCATTTCAACCCTGAACCCGGAGGTGCCGTCATTGCACCCAGGATTAAGATTTTTTTAATATATTTGCCAAGTTTGAAATATGTTTTTCTCTCTAGAGGTAATAACAGTCTAGGATTCATGTACCTGAAAAACTTAACCCAGAAATATTTTGTTAAGATAGTAAAATATCGTGTATAGTCACCAGGTAAGCCATGAACTTTTAGCCTAATGGGAACCTGACATTTATATGAGCTACTTAAAATTTGAAATTGTTATATACCTGTTTATACGCAAACCATATAGAAAATAGAGAGCTACATCTTCTATATATGCTGATTTCCTTTCAGTTTTACAAACTCACTGAAAGTAGGGGTTTTAGCCTTAATTTTTTAAAGGGATGCTTTGAAATCACTAACTGCATACATGGACAGGGGTGGTAACTGTGAAAACTCCACTAAACAGAGCAGAAGGGAAAGAAACGTTAAAGAGAGGAATGTGGACTGAGGCTGTGCGATGAGGGAGGAATTAGGCTGTACCTTATACATGTGTGCGAATGGCAGATAACTAATGAATAAAGAAATCAGTCACGCGCTGAATTTAATACCTTCAAAGTCTTCATTGTTTAGAATATGCTTCCTTGACCTTCTCATGTCCGTTGTGTTCGTTCCTATTTAGGGCATGCTGGCAGTGAAGCCGCACTTCCTAAGGATGAATGTATCTGAACTCAGCTCCTGGGTAAGCAGAGACAGATGCAGCGTCTTTCTTCTCCGAAACATAGCGTTGGTTTTATGCTTTACTCTTAAAGGAAGGAGTTACACAGACAGTGGAGGGCTCAGTGTGTGAAGAGCCTTGTGGGTTTAGTAGTCCACTGAAGTTTGATTGATTACCCCCTTTCTTCTGAGGAACCACCGTGTGTAACCACCCCCACCACAGGAGTTAAGCAGTTCTTGTCTCTGATAAACATAAATACATTTTGCTGGAAATGACATGTTTTCAGCCTTACTTCTTGTTATAGTAACTCTTGGTTTCAGAGCAAAGGCATTTCCCCTTGGAGATTACGGTATTGCTTACTTGGGAATAAAGCATTTGTGCTTTTCAGTTCAACAGGCTACAGAAGGTGGAAGCAAAGTTAGTGTTTTTTCTTTTTAATTTTTCTTCTGCAGGTTATCCAAGGGTGTTGTTGGTTATTCGGAACTGTTACACTCAAGTGTTTGACTTCCAGGATCTTTGGCATTGCAGATGATGTAAGTATGTTTTTGCTTAAAATTGAAAGACTTGAAAAGAATCCAATAGGCAGAGAATAAATTAATGGGATTGTTAGGGTATCAGTACTTAAGCTAGATTTCAAGGTGTGAAGTATATATTATTTTCTCTCTTCAATGAAAGAAAGAAAATAAAAATGTGTTTATGTATATAGTTTTTAATCTCCAGAATTAAGACAGTCCTCCTTTTAGTATATGTCTGTGTCACAAGCATACAGAAAATGTAAAGCAGGAACTCTGGAGATTCAGGCCTAACACTTAAGGTCTGTGTAGCCATTTTTTGACTTCTTTACAGTCTCCTTTTAAAGCCAGTAGGACCGTACTTTCACATGGGCAGAATCTGCCTTTCCCATCTTCTCTATGGTCAGTGTGTGGGGGGATGGTTGTGTATACCATCATTTGTAGTGAGAGCTGTGTTAGATTTAAGAAATTTTGTTTTGTTAGGCTAGGGCAGAGAATGAAATGATAACATTTCTGTAATGGCTTCTGCTCACATGGGAGGGCATCCTGGGACCTGGGAGCCCAGAGCTCCGAAGGGAGAGCTGTCCCAGTGGAAGGGAACCCTGGGACACGGGGCTCAGGAACATCACAGCTCTGAGGGGAAGCCTCCCTTCATCAGAGCATTGCAGCTCCCAAGGGAGGGCATCCCAGCTGAGCTCAGGAGACTCGGCCACCATCCTTCTCCTCGACGCTTCCTTTCTTGTTGGCTTCTTCTTGTGATGATAGAGGAAATGCCGTGAAAGAGATTTACTGGAGGGCCCAGGGTGTGGAGAGATGAATCAAGGGCTGGCTGCCCTCTGCTCCCTCGAGTGGATAGCAGGCGATTGGACAAAGGGACAGTGCTTGTATAGAATTTCTGAGGGGGCAGAGCTTCTCAGGGGAGAGATTTCCAGAGGGAGGATTGGTGGGATTTCAAGTCCTGAGCCTGAGGGAGCTCAGGGATTGGTGGGTTTCCTGCTCAGGTATTAGTGTTCTTTTTTTTCCACACCCCCTTTCTCTGAATTGTGCCCATGGCTTAGTGTAGGAAGTCCTTCCCCACTGTAGCTTTTGCTGAGGCACTGTCTCTGTGGGGCAGCTAGGGAGAGGGGATGAGGCCGGAGAGGAGGTGCTGCCACTGTGGACAGCTCCTGCAGTGGGGTTTCACAAAGCTGTAGGTTGAGGCAAGAAAGGGGGTGTCACCAACTCGGATAGCTCCTAATGCTGGCAAGTAGGCTGAGTCTGAAAAGATGTTGCCAGTGTGGACAGCTCCTGAGGGGCTGCTCTCCCTGAGGCAGGAAAGGCAGGGTGCCATTGTGGACAGTTACTGCACTCCTGTGAGGGCTGCAGGCTGAGGAGATGCTGTGGTGCTGCCATTTTGATAGGACACCCCCCATCCCCCACCCCCCACCCAGTCCACCCACCTCCTCTCAGTTTGAACATCTCCTGTGGGACATTTTACTGCAGTAGCCATAGGCTGAAACAGGAAGGAGGAGCCTGCTGAGATTTGATGGTTTTTGTAGGCCAGCAGCACTTGTAGTGTGACAAGTGGGACTACAGTTTCTGTTTTATTAAAGATTCTTATGAATAGTTGCTTTTTTAAAATTTGTGTGTGTGTGTGTGTGTGTGTGTGTGTGTGGTGTCTGTGTGTGTTCATGGTGCTTATGTGGGTGCCTTTGGGTAAGCAGAATTGAACATAGGTATTCTGTCCTATTACTCTCTACCTTAGTGTCTTGAGACAATGTCCCCTACTGAACCTTTAGCTAGACTGGTGACAGCAAGGCCCAGTGGTCCTCTGGTCTCACCCTCACAATGCTGGGCTTATATGCATGCTAGTCTCAGGCTTTGGCAGTGAGTGCCAGTGCACCCCCCTCCTTGAGCCACCCCCTAGCCTCACTTTGCCTACTCGATTTTTGATGTCATGAACACATTCTCAATTAGGGACTCCCAGCAATTATAATAATACAAAAGGTAACGAAGGCTATGACAAAAGAGTAGTAAGTTTGGCATGCGTCAGGAGCACACAGAAGGAAAATCAGGAGGCATCTGTGCAAATGAGAGGAGAGGGGTGATGGAGTCAGCTTGGATGCAGAGGGTGGGAAGGAAGGCAGTAAAATGGCTCCAGGCACGTGTGTGGACTTTGTTTCCTTTCTTTTGAGGCACAAACTGACTAAGGCATATTCAGTATTCAGACTGGAGGCTCTGGTAACATTTGTGTTGCAGCCTAATGTCACTGTAGATTTCCACACAAGAGGTAACCTAAGCTTCATGATTGTCTCTAGAGCTGTCACAGTGAGCTTCAGCAAGGCCTGCAGTATCCTTATATGCTGTTGCTAAGGAAGCGCGTGCCAGGCACCCAGTCTTGGGGGGCGGGGCTGCATCTTTCCTCCTCCATTCGATGTCCTTTTGGAGGAACCTGCCCCTGCCCCTGCCCTGCCCTGCTCTGCCCCTGCCCCTGCCCTGCCCCTGCCCCTGCCCCTGCCCTTCCCTGCCCCTGCCCCTGCCCCTACCCCTGCCCTGCCCCTGCCCCTGCCTTGCCCCTGCCCCTGCCCTGCCCCTACCCCCGTCCCTGGTCCCTGACCCTGACCCTGACCCTCAGTTCTCTCTGATAAACTTGAAGGTGAGGGTTCAAGTATAGTTTTAAGTAGGTCTCATTTTGCAACTAATGAATTCTGTAGCTTTCAACAACAGCAAACAAACAAACAAACAAACAAACCACCAGACAAAAATGCACTTGTACTTCTCAGTACTTTTCAGCAGTTTAACGATTCCTTAGGTTTGAATTGCCGTGTCTGACCTGTGAGATCTTACAAAATTTACCAAAATCAAAGTAACTTTCTCAGGATAGCATGCAGTCAGTGCTCAGTAAGCTTTAGTTGGTGTTGCCATGGTTATTATTGTTGTGATTTATCATTATTGTACACACACACACACACACACACACACACACACACACCAATTTTTTCCTCCCTGAATCCACTGATGTGCCCTTAGTTTGAGGCTAGGGATGGTGCTGCGGTGCGTTGTGCTGTGAGTAACTCATTACTTAATCTTTCAATGGTGGCTCTAGAGATTGCAATGCATATCTTAATGTTAAAGAATCTCCTTAGGTTAATGTTGGTTTAATTCAGGTTGGGTCCATAAAGCCCTCACTTCAGAGTCTCTCCCTCTCCCTCCTCTCCTTTCACCCTATGTCATGCACTGCCTGGTGAGTTATGCCAGCTGCATAAGTTCAGAACAAAGGGGCTTGCTGCCTTTTATATTTATAAACACTTTCCACCATTTTTATTGCCTTTCTCCCTGTGTTTGAGGAAGCTTGTTTCCTTTTAACCTACTTGACTCCATTTTCTAACTTTTTATAGCCAGGTCTCTTAGCAATGGGTCTGTCGGGTTTTGGTTTTATTCCAGTTTTGGTTGTTGTGCTTATTTTTTTTTTCATTTTGCCAGTTATAGAATTGTCTGTTGGTTGTGGCTTCTGAAAAACTTCTGACATTTGTTATTCCCAAGAAGCAATCAACATTCTTTAATAAATATTGACAGTTTCCAGTCTTTTTGCCTTCTGTGCCTCTTTGCCTGCCCCCTGTTCATATCCCCTTCTTCTCCACCGACTGTGGGTTTGTAGAGAGCATGGCCTCTCTTGGAATGCTCTTGTATACATCCCTCAGGGGTGTGTCCCCATCTCTTAGATGGTTTTCTCATCTCCAGGTTCTCAAGGTAGCATTTCCACCTGCTTTGCCTACCTTCTGTTTCTGTCTCTGGGGTTGCACTCTCTTTTAGCCTCTCTTTTAGGCTCCACCAGGATAGCTTGCATCTTTCATTTCTGGCTGGTGCCGATCATGGTATCTCTAATATGTTTCAAATTAAGTTTTAAAACTGGTCCCATTGTCCTCAAGGAGACCATGCTGTTGACCCAGCAAACTGGAGCATCCACGGTGGTGCTGATAGTGGATGGTGGAACAGCTTAGGCAGGGTGCCACAGACTCCCATTTCTTTAAGGAAAGTTAGTTTTTAATCAGTAAATACAACTTGGTGGCTGTTGGGTTAGAAGGCTGTGACGTGGTTGTTTGTGACCCTTTTGCCCGGTTTTATGGTTGCCTTGGGGGAGGGAATTTCTGACTCTTCCATGTCCAGAAGTCCCCATATTCACTGGCATCCTAACTAACTCACGGCTGTACCTCACAAGCAAACCTCACTTGTTTGTTGTTTTATTCTTTCTTATTACTGCTGGGTTTGGCTGGCCAGTAGCTTATGTGTATTGCCTTCAATCATGAAAGGTATAAGGTTTGTTTTGTTTGTTTGTTTTAACCCGTAATGAATTTGTCTGATTTGGATTTCAGGATCGTGGTACGTTCCCACATTTTTGAAGACAGGTTCAATCTCTTATTTTCAGAGAACCTGTGGGTGGAGCTGGCATTTCCCCTTAATTGAAGCCTGCAGTGCTCAGGATCTTCTCTGTGGAGGTTATCCAGTGCAACCTCGACTTCCTTAGGGATGTGGTCATCTGACAGGAGCTGTGGCATGTGCCTTCAGGACCATTGCCTGTCCTTTGTCTAAAGCACAGCAAGAAGTGTGCTTTAGCAGAGGCATTATTGAAACCAGCTAGCTGAAGTTGCATGCTCCAATCTTACACGTGTACATATTTAGGAAATGGTCCTTTATTACTAAAACAATTATGTTTTCAACTTCTGTAACTTGACAGGTAACATTGTATGTATTTAGTATGTACAGTATTATGTAGAAGCTTTGGTACACTGTGGAATAGTAAAAAGCAGCCTGTCTTTAGATAACTTTGTTGTTGTTTAGTGACGAGCGCTCTTCACATCCATCTTTGCATTTTGCAATGGAAAAGGGGTCACTCATGACAGTCACCTGCTGTGCAATAGGCCTGCCGAGCTTTTCCTCCCAGCTATAGTTTGTCCGCTCTGACCTCTCTCCCCTCACTCCCTCCTCTCCAAGACACTTTTAACCATACTCTTCTGTTGAGATTAACTTTTGTAGAGTCCATTTGCAAGATCAAGCATATAGGAAAATGCTCTGCCCTTTTGCTTTTAACACTCTGACTTTCTAGGAAGTTTGTGTGAATTATTCCTATAAGCAGTGCTTTTCGTATCCTTTCTAAGTTGGCACTTTGTAACTTTCTGCATGATCTAAAGGTTATTAAATTTTGGATTATTTATTTTCCATCGAAAGGATTCCTAAAGCTATTCCTAGCTATTTTCTAATTTTACTGCATTTGTGATTAGAAAAAAATTACATGAAACTTTAAGATACTGTTATTACATGGTGTGTGTGTGTGTGTATGTGTGTGTATACGTGTGTACATAGACTTAGATTTTTTTACTTTGCTTAAACAAAGTGTGCATGCTCTTCCAATAAAGTTGATAATCTTTATTATGGACTTATTAATTACATCATGCTGATTTGTACTCTGTTTTATCTTCTCTTACCCCTGGAGTAGGGCTTATAATTTCTAGTGAACACTGTCAGCTGACCTCTCTCCCCAGCAGTTGTCATTTCCTAGACCTACATCTGAGTCCATGCTGGTCCCCATGCAGGCATGTGCCATTCTACTTTGCTGTTCACAAGTTTTTGTGAATCTCCATGTAGTTCTTTCCTTGGATTTTGTAGTGTGTGTGTGTGTGTGTGTGTGTGTGTGTGTGTGTGTGTGTAAGGGGGGTTGGAGTTCTCTCTTTCTGGTTTCCGGGACCACAGACTTCATTGATTTGCACAGCAAGGGTCCTTACCTGAATCTTAAAGTTGTTCCTTACCCCATACCTTTTGGGGGAAGGCGACCATGACTGCAGACTTGCCCTTGTTGATTGTGAGTCAGAGGCACCTTTTATACCACTTCTCCCATGCCTTCTGCCTTCAAACAGTCTTCTAAGTCCCTTCCCAGTATTCCCATTCAGCCTTCCCTCTGTGCTCCAGACCTGGATTCCTGTGTGCTGGACAGAAATCTTTATGAGTTCCTGCTGGAGCTCTCTCTTGGTAGAGAGCAAGGTGGCGCCTGGGAAGTGGTTTTTGCAGATGTGGTAGAAAATCTGCTGTGAGCAGAAACCCTCCAGGGTGAATGCCTTGGGCATTGGTCAGTGGGTGACAGTGGACTTGCGTGAGAGGCTTGGGGATCTGCCCTATGCTGGCAGAACAGCGGACACAGTTGTGAGGTTGGAGGAACAGAACTTTCCTTAACAAAAGCCCAGAATTGGAACAAAGGACTTTTTCTTGCAGCAAAAACTGTTTTAAGTATTCCTTTAAGAAAGTGGTAAAGAAAATGGAAGGCAGACATATGCAGAGAGCAGGTGCACAAGGGGCTGGGTACTCCGAGGAAGTCAGGCTGCTGCTCTCACCCGAAAAGTGGCCATTTCAGGTCCAGTGAAAGATTAAAATGCAAAATTATAATATTTAGCTTAGTGTAATGATTCCTAACTTTGCTTCTTTCTAGGCTCATATTGGCAACTTACTAACATCAAAATTCTTCAGTTACAAGGATTTCGATACTTTACTGTACACCTGTGCAGCCGAGTTTGACTTCATGGAGAAGGAGGTAGGATGTAGTGCCCAGCTTTCCTCCCGTGGCTCTGGCCCTTTCAGTTTTCATAAAGGGGGCTGCTGTTTCAGGGTCTCAATGCATGGCTATCTCGGAAGAAGAATGCCTAGCAGCGCAACGGAAGCTCTTCCTATTGGTGCATTTATTTATGACCTTTTCCATGCAGGCATTTTGGAAACATGATTCCAACACAGCGTTTGGATGAATGAGACAGGCGGGCAGTTCTGATTGCCTCTTTTCACGACTACGCTGTTTAGCTTAGTCAGACTCTCAGGCTCTTTGCATCACTTTAGTGTGGAGATTTGAACGATCGCATTGTATTTAAACGATCACATTGTATTTAAACATCATTGAACACAAATTTCCATACTAACATTTCTCTTTTGAAAACTTGATTTGGGTATTTGATGTTCAAAGGAAAACTAGAGAGTGGGTAGAGGATTGTGGGGCAGAATCCTGCAGTGTGGATTAGTGGTTTTGAATGAAACATTTATTCTTTGTGTTACAGTCTACAAGTTCTTGGTAGTATACTACAAATAGGTATTCTGAAGACAAAATGAGATTTCACATAGTCCAGTGCTTTAATCTCAGATGTGAAATATTATTTTCAATCCTTGATGATCTGGTTTGTTCCAGCAAGCGTGTTTTTATAGCCTCGGAAGCACCATTCATCTTGCATTCCTTTATTGCTGTTTATGCCGGATACATTTTCCTTTAAGGCTATATGTGTAGGAGGAATGTACTAAACTGGCCACTACTTTATCGACATATTCATTACCCCTGCAATCCCACTGTGATAAAATTCGGTGCTGAGTGACAGGGTAGCAGCCTTCAGTGTAGACTTTTATGTTCTTATATGACTAATTGTATGTTGGTCTTCAGGATCCTGTTTATGGCATTGATATAGGTTAGCTGGTAAAAGTTATACAAATGGTAGTAAGAAAAATCAAAGGAAGAGTGTCTCTTGTAAGATCTTAGAATATCACTTTATAGAAATCGAGGCTCCTTTAAGAAAGTGGTAAAGAAAATGGAAGGCAGACATATGCAGAGAGCAGGTGCACGAGGGGCTGGGTACTCCGAGGAAGTCAGGCTGCTGCTCTCACCTGAAAAGTGGCCATTGCAGGTCCAGTGAAAGAAGTCGTGCATTGCAGCATGGCATGGCTTCATTCCATGTGAGGCAGTTTGCAATATGCCATGCCTGCACATCTGAGTTCAGGGTCTCTGCTCTGAGGCAGCTGAGGATCTGTCTCTTGAGGGAGTGCATGCCTTTTATGGTATCGTATGTATATAGTAGGAACAGAGATGAGCCTTAAATGTTATCCCCAGCACAATTCTAAGCTGACCTGGAAAGGCACTCAGTACATATAATGGAGGAGACACAGGAGATCTCCCTACAGTTAGAACACAGAAGTGTAAGAGCAGCAGCCAGCAGTGGCTACAGTGGTTGTCGCAACTGAGAGGTGCATAGGACTGTGCTACTAAATACTAAATGCTAAATACAAATAACTTTCTATAAAAGTTTCTGTTGCTAAAGCATAGAAGTTAGTTTTGTTACCTTCATAAGCACTGGACATTATTCAGCATGTGTTTGTGTATAAGAAAAAGAAATATAATAGGTAAGAATATGCATAAAAATATACAAGGGAGCTTGCTCCATGAGGATAAACACTGCTTTCTTAGGATGAACAATAGCAGAGATCCTCAGATAGGCAAATAGTGTATAAAGAGAAAAAATGAGTTGCCCTTCACGGGAGTTTTGGAAACTGTATTTTTAGTGTTTTCAGCCTAGCACTGGTGAAATGCGTTTCTATGGAGACATGCTTTAATTTCACTGATGGGAATCAGTGCACAGGCTGGACTCTTGGTTGGTGAATGTTTTGTATGAATGTTTTCTACTTATGCCTTTGGAAATTCACCTGTTTCACCATTTGAAAAGACATTTTGCTCAATTTTAGACTCCACTGAGATATACGAAGACACTGCTGCTTCCAGTTGTTCTCGTCATCGTCGGCGCCATTGTTAGAAAGGTGCGCTTGCCATTGAGAAACCTGTTATAATTCCATAGGTGCTTGGTTTTGAAGAGTAGTTACAGTTCTTTGGCTACATGGTAATCTGATAGTTTGTCCTGGTTAATTGGAACATTCTGTATTTTCTTACTGATGGCCTTTGATATGAAAAATTATGAATCTTATATATATATTGGTTTCTGCTAGCCTAAAATGAATGCAGGAAAGAATGGCTTAGGTTCTGATCATGCATTTTGGGAGACATTTCTAGAGGCCACAATTGACCCAGATACTCATGTCCATTGACTGGATTTGAATACTAAGTAATATTTCCAAAAATATTTAATATTTTAGCTTTTATATGATATATGAGCCATTTTTTTTTACATCTTCATGAGGTTTATTATTAATCAAAAAGAATTGGGAAACTTTAGTGTATTGATGAACTGGATAACTTGTTTAGGCTCCATGTTTACTTTGATAATGAAATGCTAAGCCCTGGTGTAAACTAGGCCTGAGGAACATCAATCTTCTATGAAGAAAGGCAGGTATGAAACTATGTTTTTAAGTAGCTTGTGATGGCTATAACTGTGTAAGACTTAAAAGATGAGATTAATGTTCAGTCAAAGAAGATAGGACAAAGCCGGACAATGTATTGATCTCTAGTGATTTGTGTTAGCACGGTGAATTTATCCGTGGCATCTTCTGTACTGTAATTACTGTTCGAATTCAGTTTATACTGTACTTTGTACGCCAGAGTAATTCCCCGTGGCGTATTGTGATGTGTTACTCAGCCAGTGACCTCTGAGGCAGACATATAGTACCGTGCAAGATCAGACTTTGTTCGTAGCTCTCTGTCCCGCTGTCACACTAGACTCGGCTTAGCTCCCTCCTCCTGTACCAGGCACCTGGTGCTACTCAACTCTGCTCTCTCGACCTGCTTCAACTTACCTCAGGTTACTCGCTTTCACTGTGTGGCAGGCTCTGCACTTGCTTTGCATTTTTGCACTTTGATTCCTATTTAAGAATCCCTAAAATTTGCCAGATATTGACCATCAAGGACCTATTCAAAGATGAGTGGTCAGGCGTGATGGTACATGCCTTTAATCTTCATACCTGGGAGGCAGACACGGGTGGATGTCTGTGGGTTTGAGGCTGCTCTGGTCTCTATACCAGTTCTAAGCCAGCTAGAGCTGCACAGTGAGGTGAGACTGTGCTCAATAAAGCCAAATAAGAGACTACAGATTTGATGGCAGAGGTTATAATATAGTACGCCAGATAAGTGAAGCTCCCCTGTTTAAAGAACAAGAGATTCCAATAGAAGGTGGTTAATTATTTTCAAATATTTAAAAGCCTACCATTTGGAAAATAGGACTATATTGTTTTTTGTTGCCTGAGAAATCTGGTGATCAGTGGTAAATTCTGGAGATAGTGCTTTGGACCAGAAATTCATAAATCAACCAGAAAGATGGTAGAGACTGAGGCAGCAGCCCAGTAATTCTTCCAGGGGATAAACTAAGGCATGTGCAAGATGCTTAGGGATGTTCATGCTACAGGAGATAGGGTTTTAATAGGTTGGCCTCTCTGAGCTATGTGCGTGGTTCTGTGTGCCTGATTAAAGGAGGCATTGCTATCACCTCATGTGGGGGAGGAGCAGGAATGAAAGTCAGGACCAGCAGTGCTTCTTAATGTTGGCCCCTTCACCCCCTTCACCCACCCCCCAGAAACCAGTTCATCCTCTGAGCCTGTTAGTCACACCTGAAATGGGGTATTGGAATTTTCCTAATATAGTTGGACAAAATCAACCATATAAACAGACAAAATCGAGGACTGTGCTAGTACAAGATAATGTTGAAATTATTTTTTTCTGAATGGTCTCATATCTCCATATTTCTCATATTTATATTAAGAGTCTTAACATTTATTTTTTACAACAGCTTTTCTAAAATCTTTAAAACTCCATTTGCAGATTATTAATGATCTGCGGGGTGTCATAGCTAAACAACAGACACATACACGGTAAGTATGGCCTTGCTGTTCTTATTCCCATGTGCTGAACTCTGGCTACAGTGTGCCCGTCTGTGCTTGCGTGGTGTACACCCAGACTTCCGCAGGGATGCGCTCAGCTGTCCCCATTCTCCTTCCTGTGGAGGGCCCTGGGCTCTGGATTCATTCATGGCATCTCATAAAGAGAAGTCTGGCCATGCCCCCTTCACCTCTTTCCTGGAGGGACACAGAAATGCCCGCTCAGCAGAGAAAATCAGTTATTCTGTTTGGAGACCCATTTGAGAAATAAACAGAGAAATATAAAACTGTCCCTATTTCTCATTTTTTACTTAACTTCCCTAAGAAGCAATATCAAAGCATAGGTAGCCAGTCGTACCTAGAAATTGACAAAGAGAATATACTTGAAATTAAAGAAATGAAAGGCCTTTTCTAAGGGATACAAAACTTAAATGCTGGGAAGGTTGACAACTTCAAACAGAAGAACTTGAGTTTGATAAAAGATGCTAGGAGCGTGATTGAAAGGAAAGGATGGTTACGGGAAATACTTGTGGTATGTAACTCAGGACTGATAACAGCCGGAAGCATGCAAAGAACTAGAAAAACTAATAGGAAAGTCTCCAGACACGCCAGGGAATGAATGAAGGACCCGGGAAGGCAACAGAAGAAAAGCGCGTTGTATTGTCTCTCCCCACCACACTCATGCCAGGACCTTCTCCTGCACTTTCACGGTGGCAAGCTGCCCCTGTGCCCGGGGCTGCGGGCCTTGAACTTGTTACCTGTATTCCTGCCTGCTCAACTTTTCACATAGCCAATAGAGTGAGAATTATACATGACTCATAGAGGCTCAGAAAGGCCTACAGTCTTAGGATGAAGACGTTTTGGATAAAAGTAAAGTCTTTCTACCTTCCAGATGAGTAAGAACTGGCCATAACCAGGGCTTGCACAACTGGAAGGAAATTGGCTGTGGCAAGAAATACAACAGTGGCCCTGCCCTTCAGCTGAGCAGTTCCCCCATTACAGGTCCATCCTGTGGAAGAGTTCACACAAATGAAGATGGAGGTCAAGGGTGCTTAGCATGGTATTGCATGTAATATGGATGGTTAATGTGGTCAAGTATATATGTATCAGATTATATAGAATTATATAGAATAAAATTATGACTCTGGTATAAAGTGGAATGTTTTTGCCATCTTTTGGGGAATGGTTTGAGCATATGTCACTGGAATTATTTTTTTTTTGAAAAGCCAAGTAATACATATATATGGTAACTATGTTATATGTTTGTATGCATTTTCTTTTATAACTTGAATATCCTTACTTTTACACTGTCTCTTGACCTTCAGAGCTCTGCTAATATAATGGAACAATCTTGTATATCATTTAGAAACAGTTGGCTATAACTGTGTCTTGCCTTGTACCTGTGAGTACAGGCAGGAAACGGAAAAGACTCTGGTTTATGATGTCAACATTTCTCTTCATTTAAGGCAATGGTTTATTTTGTTTTGTTGAAAGAGTTTGGAGAAGCAGCTTCAAAGTTAGAACTATAGTGGGCAATTCTGGAAAAGGAGCTGAAAACTTTTCATAGAAAAATGGAACTGCCTCTTCAAGAGTAACTTAACTACAGAGGCAATTTCAGAAAACCTGAGTCCTGTGGGCTTTTCAGGTCACTGGGGTCCAAGCTCTCTGTGGAAATGGACCGGCTTGCTCATGTTTCAGTTTACATAAGAAAAAACATCATTATGAAGTAGAGAGGAGATGAGAAAGAGTGATGTTTAATTTGGATGGGATCACCATTAACTGCTTTATTCGTGGACCTGGAGATGAAGGAAGGAAGGTAGCCATGGCCATGACGAAGTGGAGGCTTCGTCAGCTCTGAGATTGTCCAGATGCAGTCTCGCTGCCAGAGGTGCTGGGATTGGCCTCCCTTGCTGTCCATGGGGATGGCAAAGGACTGTCACGTTTTAGTACTTCATGTGTTTAGGAAATGAAGACTGAGCTTTTGCTTTGAAAGAAGGGATATCCTACCTCCTTCATGCTTGGCTTGTGTATTTGCTAAAATCAATGTATATACACTTTTTTTTGAGATCAGATTCCCAACTCAGATTATGTTCTGCCTAGGTTGAGGGAAGTGGGTCACTGATACAGATATTTATCTATGTTTAAATCTTGGGAACAACTCTGAATCTCTTCATGCTCCCAATGGTAGAAAGCTTCCAGATCACCTTTCCTATCTGACACCTCCAGTTTCCCCATGGCTTATCTCAGAACCCATAGTCTTTGATTCTGCTCTTAGGTCCACATCTTAACACTATGTAAATCTTGCCATTATCCTATTTATAATGCTATCCAAAGTTTGGTTGCCCACTCATACTCTGACCTGCCAGCACTGCCTCAGTGGATTGTTTTCTCCTGCTGCTTCCTGATTTCCTCTGCCTCTGATCTTATTTCTAGATGCAAACATTTCCAGCAGAAGACAGAACACCATGTGCTTGTTCTCTTCAGTCCTTCAAGTCACTTAAACTCAACTACATCACAGACCTCATGTTGGTCTCCAAGACCTTGCACCCTCTGACCCCTTACTTCCCATTCATGGACCTCTCTTAGTGTCTCTCTGTCTTTTTTCCTCTCAAGTATACTGTCTACATGACTGGCTCAGCAGGACCTCCCTACACTGTCTGTTCTTTGCCCACAGGGTCTTCCAGCCTCCCCTCTGTGACCCTCTCAGATACCACTAGGTGGTGACGAGCCTTTCTAGGCACTCATGATCCTGCATGCTACCCCATGTCCTGTTCTCCACAGCTCCAGCTGCTGGCAGACAGTTGCTTATACACCTCCTTTCCCGCTGACTTATATATAAATAAACCCTGAGAGGAGAAGTGTGCTTTTATATCTTGTTACTTCTCAATCTCCTGCATGTTTCGTATTCTGTGCACTTGAGTAGATGGATGACTAGATCATACTTGGACAAGTAAAGTAATACACAAGATAAGATGTGAATCCTGTCTCAAAAGGGGCAGTGGGATGGGTATGGCCATGGAGTGGACACTGAGTGGGAGACAAGCCTCTCTGGTGGCTTTAGGGGTCAGTTAGCTTGTAACCAGGTCACTGCAATCAGGGCAGAACAAGGAGGAGGTAGCACTCCATGGTGAGAAGTGGGGTCACAAGAAGAGGAACGTTGACTCTGATGGATTGAGAGTCTGTATCTCAAGGAAACCCCATCAATTTTAGATTTTGAAGGAAAGGAGTAGATGGCCGGATGGCCTGGGATGGCCCTTTTCCTGAATGCTCTTCCTGTTCCTATAGGAATTGATGGTCATCAGGGAAAGACGAGGGCAGGACTTGCCGGTCTCCAAGCACAGTATCCAGAAAGAGAACATTCAAGCGAGGCTGAGGGCAAATGTTGTGCCTGTTAGAATGTCAAACACCTGGTGCTGAGTAGACTGTGCACGTGACTTCTGTGTCCCTGCCGTCTCTGTTGCTGCAGTAGAACAGAGCTCAGGGTTCATCCACTAGGGGAGGACACTGGCACATGGCTTCTGAAGGCTTCGGAGTTCTCCATGGCATTCCTGAAGCAATGTGCTGTGTACACCATGTGATTATTGGCATAGTAAATATATACCTAGTCAGATGCACATTGCTATTTTAAAAATAAGCTAACTTAAGTGGTTGTATACTAGCAGTGGGATAAAATTTTTAGTTTTGATTTATATATCTGTGTCTTGAGAGGAATGCTAAACAAATTGTAAAGGCTCTTATTTGTAGATGAAAGAAAAAGTAAATGTAGTACCTCTGTTGTGAATAATTTTTTTTTCATTTCAGAAAACAACAATTTGATCATGGAGAGGTAAATATTTAACATTACCAAGGCTTTACTTAATATTCTCTCTCTCTCTCTCTCTCTCTCTCTCTCTCTCTCTCTTTCTCTCTCTCTCTCTCTCTGTGTGTGTGTGTGTATGTGTATGTGTGTGTGTGCATTCATTCTTTGGTATGTAGTCCTGGTATGTAGATTTATTGGTACTTGTTATTAATTTACCTTCAGAATTCTTGGCTATGTATTCTTTTGTGTTTCTGGGAATGAGCAAGCTGATAGGCTGAATCATTTGCTGAACTGGCAGAGACTTTTGGTCAGTGAGTGAGGCCCTACAGTAACAGCACAGTACTTAGTGTCTGGAGCCCAGTGAGGCAAGTGCGCAAGGTATCCTTGTGTGGGAGAATGCCACATTTTTCTACACCTTGTCCAGAAGCTTCAGAGACGTGATTGCTGCTGTTCCCACCTTGCAGAGATCAGCTGGCTTCACACAGTGCAGGGGGGAGCACTGTGGTTTGGAGGCAGCGGCCTCCATCCCTCTCTGAGCCTTGGTCTGACGGCAGAAACAAGGTAGACTTAAGGTAGACCCCGAAAGCAGGCTGTGTTAACTGCAAGCTGGATTCTGAATGCAGTTGCGCAAATGCTTGACTGTGTGGCTCTGATAAAGCGGCCCAGCCTGGCAGTACGTGTTAGCGGCTTCTCCACGCCTGTAAATAAAGGGAGTTCTCCGTCCTCATCACAGTGCAGAGTAAGTAAGGGGAGAGCTCAGCCGCGTGTTCTGTCTCTGTGACCAAGCTGGGGCCAGGGGCAACTGCAGCAGCTTCTGCACACAGGACTGCCACACGTGAGCTCTCAGCAGGGGTAGCCTGCACAAGGTCCGTGGACCACCAAGCCAGTCCACATTCTGGCGTGGATGGGGCCAGTGCTTGTGAGCCTCTGACCCACACTGAGGAGCTGTTGTCGATGGCTTCTGCAGGAGGGAGTATCGTTTGGTTTTTAAAGATGTGGCCCCTGGTAGGTCCAAAATGCTCTTGCTCTAGCAGATGATCTCAAACCCATGAGAAAGTGGGGGAGGGAAGGAAGGAGAAAGGGAGAAGAGAGGAGGGGGAGATGTGTGTTTGCATACATAGCATAAATAGGACTCTGAGCTATTATTTTAAAGGAGGACACAAAGTTAAGAGAATGTGAAGAGTTTGGGCCGTGGCTCCGAGACTCCGGAGTTAGGAGAAGTTGTCAGGAATGATTGTGCTCTAGATGCCTTGTTTGAAATTCTCTAAGGATTTATAAAAATATTCCATAGACTCAGTTAAGAGATCATTTCTACATACCTAGATTAGCAATGTCTTAACTTCACAAATGGTAGAGCTGAACTCTCACTTGTCTTTCTGCCTGTTAGTTGGTCTACCACGCCCTGCAGCTGTTGGCATACACAGCCCTTGGGGTTCTGATCATGAGACTGAAGCTCTTCCTCACACCGCACATGTGCGTTATGGCTTCCCTCATCTGCTCCAGACAGGTAACTTGGTGACAGTGCTGGCCCAGCCTTGGCTACTAAGGGGTCCTAAATTCTTCTCTTTGCTTCTGTATACAACTTCCTATAGCCTAGTGGTCCAAGCTGATCACTGTCTGCTCTTCTAACTTGTAAGATTGCCCAAGCAAACAGCAGATATCACACCAGTGCAGACGGGGCTCGTCAGAGGAATTGTTTTTAATTTTTACATCACATATTTGCTTTGATATTATTATTGAGGGGTAGGTTTTGATTTTTCAAGAAAAAGTTCATCTATGTATCCCCTGGCTGGCCTGGAACTTGCTTTGTAGACCAGGGTGGCCTTGAACTCAGAGATATCTGCTTGCCTCTGCCTCTTGAGTGTCAGGTTTAAAGGCATGTTCCCCTACCACCATAATTTCTAAAAGTTAGTTTGAAGTTAGCTTTCAAATTGTATTCTCTTATTTCAGAATCCAGCTTTAAGATGCTTTTCCTTGTGTGTACATTTGTACATGTGTCCCTGGTTTTATTCATTAGTCTTTGACAATTCGCTCTTACCTACCATGTAATTATATTCAGAATCTTTGCTTCTCTGTAGGGCGGCTGAGTCATCCGTCAGCAAAGTACAGTATCACCTCTTTCAACTGTAACAAACGTTTGCGAAGCACCAGCTCTTAATTTTAGGGGGGGGATCCAAATGTGTACCTGTTCCCCTGAAGCCAAGCAGGGGGTGCCTGAGGAGAGGAGAGTGGGATGGTTTTGTCGTGAGTACTGTGCGGAGCTGCTTCACAGTGCGCAAGCTGTGTTAGAGAGGCCCCACACCTCTCAGTCCCCTCCCCTAGGCTGGGTTGGGACAGGATACAGACCTGTTGGCAAGTCCCCCATCTTAGCTCCACCCCACCAATGGGGCAGGTAACTGCACTCTGTTGCAAACTCAGAAAGACTCTGCATTGGGTTAAGTTTGCTCGTCCTGTGGTACTGGAGATCAAGCCCAGGCAAGTGCTGTACCAGTGAGCTGGGTCCCTAGCCTATTCTGAACCAAGTTTTATAAATGGGCTTTGGTTTTTATCTTAGTCTGGGCCTTGTAAACCAGGCAGGTGACCTGCTCTTCTTGCAATGCTTCTGAAGTTGTGTCTCTTGGCTGCAATAGTTTTGATACTGAATATCATTGTTGAAGTATTATTTGCTGGGCCAGCAACATGGTTCAGCGGTTAAGGGCGCCTGATGCCAAGCAGTGACCTGAGTCCAGTCCCTGCAGTTCACCAGAGGTGGAAAAGATAACTGACCCCTCAGTTCTCCTCTAACCTCTCATGCCTCCCACAGAAGTCATGATGAAATTCTTCTCTAAACAGTCCGCGTGTGGCAGCACAGCACAGGTTGAGCTCTTCCTCCGGCGGGTTCTCTTGCCGGCACCCATTGCTTTGTGCTGACCGTCACCAGGGTTTTTCCTTGAATTTCAGCTGTTCGGATGGCTCTTTGGCAAAGTGCATCCTGGTGCTGTTGTCTTTGCTGTATTAGCAGCAATGTCTATTCAAGGTTGGGCAAACCTACAGACCCAGTGGAACATCGTAGGGGAGTTCAGCAATTTACCACAAGAAGAGCTCATAGAGTGGATCCGATACAGCACAAAGCCAGGTAAGGGAGCGAGAAAGCCTGCTGGTGTGTAATCTAGCTAGGACTCTTGTACCACGATTTCCTGTTACCACGAAATCCTCCCTGAAGTCCTTTATGGGAGTTGCCACTATTGGCTACACGGCTTGGGTGGGGATGCTGCACCACCTTAGTGATTTAGTTTGTTATGTTCATATGAATTTAAACTTATTGAAGTTTTCCAAATTCGTAAGTTCTACATTTAAGATGATTTTGTTGTGTTTCCTTCCTTGATGGAGTTTCAGTATCAGCCCTCCCATTCCCTCTTACCCGTGAGTCATGGCCCTTAAATCCATGTCCCCATGGAAACTTGCTGTCCCAGTAGGAAGGACCTCCCGGGTACCTGTTAAGCTTCTTGGCTGAGAGGTGGCTGGAATCCTTCCCTGGCGGATGGAAACGCTGAGGCCTGCTCCATGCTTCTATGCGGCAGGTCTTTTTTTTTTTTTAATTTTTTTTATTCGATTTATTTTTTATTTACATTTCAAATGTTTTTCCCTTTTCTGGCCCCCCACTCCCCAAAAGTCCCATCAGCCCCCTTCCCTCCCCCTGTTCTCCCACCCACCGCCTCCCACTTCTCTGTTCTGGTATTGCCCTATACTGCTATACTGAGTCTTTCCAGAACCAGGCCACTCCTCTGTTCTTCTTGTACATCATTTGATGTGTGGATTATGTTTTGGGTATTCCAATTTTCCAGGCTAATATCCACTTATTAGTGAGTGCATACCATGATTGATCTTTTGAGACTGGGTTACCTTACTTAGTATGATGTTCTCCAGCTCCATCCATTTGCCTAAGAATTTCATGAATTCATTGTTTCTAATGGTGGCAAGTCTTAATAAGAGACAGCTCACAGTTTCTATGCTTTATTATTAAAAGAGTAAAATGAGAAAAGGAGATAGGGAAGTAAAGAGCAAAAGAAAAGATAGAAAGATGAGAGAAGGCCATGACCACGTGGAAAGGGGAGAAAGAATAGAGAGAAAGGGGGAACAGAGAGAGATGGGGACACAGGAGAGAAAAGAGAGCGGGGGGGGGGAAGGGAGAGGGGAAGAGAGGGAGAGGAGGGGCAAGAAGCTCCCATTTATAGTAAGCTGTGTTACCTGGCTATTGTCAGGTAACCAAGGGGCGGGGAATATAGGGGTGGAGCTAGCCAGAATGCTAGGGGCCTGGGGCCTGGCCAGATGTGACTGATGTGACTGATGGCCACAGGATTATGGAGTTGAGGAGTCAGCAGTCTGGAAGCATAGCTCACAGGTTCCGTCCCTTGTAGAATGTTCTTCTGTGGGGTCTCTGGAGGGGGCCTTGCTTCAACCAGGCTACAGACTG
Organism: Apodemus sylvaticus; assembly: GCF_947179515.1. Taxonomy (NCBI): domain Eukaryota; kingdom Metazoa; phylum Chordata; class Mammalia; order Rodentia; family Muridae; genus Apodemus; species Apodemus sylvaticus. The sequence continues at coordinate 108,774,133 of NC_067478.1, forward strand.
CCTCACACCTCGGTCCCATAAGCTGGAGACTGCTCTCCAACATATTAGAAAAGCAGAGGGAAAGGCAGGAAGGTGGTGATCATGCCGTAGAGCCGCCACCTGTCCTGAGCCTGGCTGTACACGTCCACCCTGCACACCTCCACTCTGTACACGTCCACTCTGCACACGTCCACTCTGCACACCTCCACTTTGCACACGTCCACTCTGCACACCTCTACTTTGCACACCTCTACTCTGCACACCTCCACTCTGCACAACTCCACTCTGCACAACTCCACTCTGCACACGTCCACTCTGCACACATCCACTTTGCACACCTCTACTCTACACACCTCCACTCTGCACACCTCCACTCTGCACAACTCCACTCTGCACACGTCCACTCTGCACACATCCACTCTGCACAACTCCACTCTGCACACGTCCACTCTGCACACCTCCACTCTGCACACATCCACTCTCCACACCTCCACTCTGCACACATCCACTCTGCACAACTCCACTCTGCACACATCCACTCTGCACACCTCCACTCTGCACACATCCACTCTGCACAACTCCACTCTGCACACGTCCACTCTGCACACGTCCACTCTGCACACGTCCACTCTGCACACATCCACTCTGCACACATCCACTCTGCACACCTCCACTCTGCACAACTCCACTCTGCACAACTCCACTCTGTCAGCCACTGGCTTCGTTCTGCTGCCACGCTTTAACCTTTAACTTGTGAGCCTCTCTGGGCTTCAGCCAGCTCTGTTACTTGGGAAAGGGCTGGGCTGTCCTGACAGTAGCCCCTGCTGATGCTTGTCCAGAGTGTTCCTGAGACCGTGTCATTGCTTCCAGATGCAGTGTTTGCAGGAGCCATGCCCACCATGGCAAGTGTGAAGCTCTCTGCTCTCCGACCCGTTGTGAACCACCCACATTACGAAGATGCAGGTCTAAGGTTAGTGCACAGGTGCATGGTGGGAAGGAAGGACAAGTCTCACACAGATAGACAGCGAGTGAGGATCCCAGCAGAAGAGAGTCAACAAGGTTATTTCAGAATCATTCATGAGGAAGGAGCAGCTGGGCTAGAAGCCAAGCTGTTGAGGCTCCATGGTGCAGTATTGCTGGTATCTTTGGTTACGGCTTTCTATTGGGCAAACAAAGGAAATCCTATCAGTTGTCCAAGGTATCCAGGTCTCCTCAGCGCTCTCGCCCACAGTTTCTAACATTCACCAGTTTAAGGTTTTTGATAAAGCCTCTTCCTTGCCATACTTCTTGTTGAACTCTGAGGAGTCGGTTGGAAGTGATTCCTTCAGTGGGATTTCTGCTCTGCATTTATCATATTGTTTGTTCTGATGGATTTAGATATTTTGTGTTGTCATATAAGACTTACTTGTTTTCCCCATAAACCATGCATTCTTTTTTCTTGGAAGAGGTGATAGACTTAATATAGATGTACTTTCCAGAGCAGAAAAGCTACTCATTTCCCAAACGATCAAATGAATACTATTAGCATATTGTTTTGCATAACAATGGGGTGTACATATTATAAATAAAAAGCTTTTTCATTAAAAAGTCAATTTCAGTGCAATTTTCCAAAGCAATTTTGTAGAGAAGTTTTCCTTAAATCTAGAAATCAGTGGAGAGTCATATGGGTTGAACAGTTGCCTTGCCCAACCATGCTGGTCTGTTTGCTCTCATCCCTGCCTGCACACAGGGTTGCTGGGAAATTATAGGCAAAAGCAAGAGGGCAAAGGCAGCATTAAGTTTGGAGATGTGGGTGTTCTTTAGAGCCAGGCCCTTCTCCCAGAACCCTGGGCTGCGTCTGCCTTCTTGTCGTGATCTCCCCCGAGCCCTGGCAGCTCCTCCGAGGCCTGTCCACCCTCTGTCTTGTCTGCAGTGTGTTTAGTCTCCTCCCATGCTTGCTTCCATGAACACTGGCCGTGTCCCTTTTAATCTTGAAAGTTTTTACCTACTTTTTTTTTAATTCAAGAGCCAGGACAAAAATAGTATATTCAATGTATAGCCGGAAAGGACCTGAGGCCGTGAAGAAGGAACTGATGAAATTAAAAGTGAATTACTACATTCTGGAAGAGTCATGGTGCATAAGAAGATCCAAGTAAGTATTATACCCAATTCATAGATTATAATCCTAAGAGAGAGAAGTTAGCTTAGACCCACGGAAAGTGTTCTGTATATATGATAGATAGGATATATGTAAAATAAAACATTTTCAAAAGTGTGAATGAACACTGTATATAATTTGAATTAGACTTTTTTACTCATTATAGAAATATACTTTTGAACATGATATGCATGTATGTTACTTTAAAGTATTTAAATATTGGATAGATGGATAATTTCCTAAATTGTTCTTATTTACTTTTTTTTTAAAAAACACAATAGTTAGAACTGAATGTATTGTCTTTCAAAAGACTTAGGACTCTGAAACCAGCAACAGCTAAGGGATTCCAGATTGAATCTACACTCCTGACACATGTCCTGGGGCTGGATGTGGTTGTCTGGTAATATCACTTCAAGTGACACTCTCCTTCTTGCTTTGCCCACATCCTCCTAAGTTTATGGTTTAAGAAATTTGTTTCCATGAAGAAGTTCACTGATGAGAGCATAGCTGCAGTGACAGAAAAATCTCAGAATGGAATATGACTTCTGGAGTGGACATGACGTAAAGCCTTACCAGGGGCTGGGCACACACCTGCCATCCCACCCCCAGCATACCAAGGGGAAGGTTACAAATTTGAGTTACACATGGACTTTGAGAACAGCCTGGGCTGTATAGCAAGGCTCTGGCTCAAAAACAAACAAACCAAAACAGAACTCAGCAATGCTGAGTCCAAATGAGACAGCAGATGACAGTGTCCAAAGCGTCCCCTAAACGGGGAGCACAGGGCTTGATGATTTCACCCAGAGTTGAAGCATTGCATGTTTTACATCAGAAGAACTGAGTTTCTTGATAGGTGTTTTATCCAGTATTGGGGTTTTCTCTTATTCTGTCTGCCTTCAGTCTGTATTAGTTAGCTTGGCCAGAGACAACCTGCAGCTTGCTGCAGATACTGGAAAATAAAAGTATGTCAGAACAGGGGAAGCAGACAGATCTCAGGAGAGAAAGAAAGGAAAATCTAGTGCTGAGTGTGTGCATGTGTGCGCGCGTGCATGTGCGTGCACGCGTGAAAAGGTGCTCACTTATGTGTGCATGCATGATCTCCTCAGGGCTTAATGGTATGGCTTGATCATTCCTCAGATACATCACCATGTGGACAAAAACTATAATATATCCATTTTTAATTTGGTAATTGTAGAGCTTTTATAACTTTTTACATTTTCTTTCTCTTTTCTTTCTTTTTCCTCTTTATATTTTCAAAGAAGGCTTTTCTTAATTCAAGTCAGGGTTTGAATAAAGTTAAAATACTTCTGTTGAGGGGGAAATCATTCCCATTCCCACTGCTGCTTCCCCACCCCATTTTTCTGTTGTGTTGTGTGTTGCTCTGTTGTCTAGCCTGTTCCCAAAATGGCATTAACTGACTCAGCCTTCTGGGGGTCCAGGGTTACGGACATACACCACTGTGTCCACTGTCACAAATGCTATTGATTGATGGGCTTGGTGCTGGGGAGACTTCCAGGACCCCAGTACCAGGCGGGCAGGTATCACAGGGCAGGCAGCTCTTACCCCTTCCCTTGGCTCTAGCATGTTGAGCTCTGGGAAACCCAGAGTAGGTATTGAATTTTTAGTTATTGTATTCTCTACAACCCCAAGAGTGATAACAGTTCAACCTTGATGTGTGTGAGAACTTTACGGATGGAAACCAGAAGCTCAGCCTTAGGTTTCTAGTTCTTCAGTTGTATACGTCCCGTGTAAACAAGGCTATTCAGAAACTGCCCTGGAACCCTTTTTGGGGACATCACTAGGAGGCTCTCTGGTAGTTAATCTGATGGAGGCAAAATGAAAATTTGTATCTTAAACACGATGGACATTTAAGTTACAAAAGAGAGACAGGCACCAAAATGCAGTGGTGCTGCGTTATGACAGCAAAGTGGGAAATGACCCAAGTCTGTGTCCACGGGAGAGTCCTTCAGTAATCATAGATCAGAACTAACAGCTATGAAGATGACCAAATGGGTCTTCATATACCAAGATGCAAAAAATAAATAAATTGGACATTTACAAGTCCTATAATGTTCCCAATTTTGTGACAGCAACCCAGAACTGTCCTTGTTTATAATATGTGTGAGAGGGGACTTGGATCAAAGCTCTAGCAGGATAGATAGATGCTGATGTTTATTAGCAGTGCCTCTGAGAAATGATACTCAAGGCCAGGCTGCTGCCTGCTAAGGGATGAATATTGGGCTGGACTGTGTAGTCAAAAAGATTACATGGAGTGTGGACTTCTCATAAGTGGTTTGTTCTCATGAAGAGGGAGGGAGGCAGGGAGGGAGGGAAGGAGGGAGGGAGGGAGGGAGGGAGGCAGGGAGGGAGGGAGGAATGGGGGAGACGAGCAGCCATGGTCCATTCTGTATCGTTTATTCTCTATAATTGTCTCTGTTCCTTTCCTTTCCTTTCGGACTGACTGAGGGCCTCATCTATGCTGTTCAGGCACACTGCCCCAGACCTTTTCCCTCTGTGTGTGTGTGTGTGTGTGTGTGTGTGTGTGTGTGTGTGTTTTGAGATATCATCTTAGTAACTTGCTCAGGCTACCCTTGAACTTGAGATGTTCCCACTTTTCTTCCAAAACAAGTAAAGAAAAAATAGCCACATGAAAATACAGCAACTCTGTCTATAAATCTGATCTTGGTTTAAAATGTTTAAATTATTTGGGTGAGTTATTTAGGCAACTATAACTTGATAAGCCTATTTATACTAGGTTTTGTTTAGTTTTGTTTCTGAGACTGGGGCCTTCTACATAGTCCTGGTTGTCCTGGAGCTCAGTATGTAGACCAGGCTGGCCTTGAACTCACAAAGGTGTGCCTGCCTCTGCCTCCATAGTGCAGGGATTAAAGATGCTGAGCTTCTTATATTGTTCTTTGTAAAAAATGTATTATTGACTGGGCACAGTGGCACACATTGGGAATCCAAAACCCTGAAACCCTGAGGCAGGAAGACTGTATGTTTCAGGCTATCCTAGGTCAAACAGTGAGACCCTGATTTTAGATGAAAAGAAGAGAAAAGAAATACATTGTATTTACAGTTTAATTTCATTTAGCCAAGAAGTAAGCATACCTTTGTCAGCTGTCAGGCAGTTCATATATCCAGAAATGCTCAAACTGCTATTCTCCATTCTCTGACAGACAGCCCTGGCCACGCCCTCTCTCTCCCCTCTTCCCTGTCTCCTCTCCTCTCTCCTCTCTCTTCTCTCCTCTCTCCTCTCTCCTCTTCCTGATGCCTCTAGATATTTTCTCTTTTTTTGGCCATGTCCAGTCTGCTTCTTTCTCTCTATGCTTTGACCTCTGGATATTTTTTCTCTTTTTCCTACAATAAAAACCCTAACCATACAATGGAGCAGCCATATTGGCAGTTTCTCCGCCATGTCCCTCCCATACAATCACAATAAGACTTTCTTTTCAATTGACTTATCTTAGAGTATATTGAGTACACCTTCCCTGTGAACTAAGCAAATTTCATAATTGTTAAAATTGATACATTTGTACTCTGAGCCTGGTGCTATAAACATATGATTGCCCTCAGGCTACACATTCTGAGGGGCAAGCCAGTTCTGTGGACATCCCCTTACACAGGTGGAAACCCTTAACAGGCCGTTCTTGATGCATAGCGGAGGCAGAGCTTACCAGTGTCTCTCAGCTGTCGTATCCAGTCCCTGAGCACAGGCATTCTGAGAGTCTCCTTACACTCCCTCTGTGTTCCCATTGTCCTAAGAGGAGTGTGGCAGATTATAGAGGTAAAGGTACCTACTGTGTGACTTAAGAGCTACGTCAGTTAATGGAAGCAGGAACGGTGTGATGAGACAAGAGGTGTTGACACTGCTGTGCTGTGCTGTCTGCAGCTGGGTAGTGTGCATGGCTTAACACGTGTGCTTGCTTTCCTAGGCCTGGGTGCAGCATGCCTGAAATCTGGGATGTGGAGGATCCAGACAACGCCGGGAAAACACCCCTGTGTAACATCTTGGTGAAGGATTCCAAGCCTCACTTTACCACAGTGTTCCAGAACAGTGTTTACAAAGTCCTAGAAGTCATCAGACAGTGACTGCTTGTCACCTGCCAGAGACGCATCAGTAATGGCTTTACTGCTTTGCCACTCACTCAGATCGCAAGCCGTTGAAAAGTCTGGGGAAGTAACATTTTCAAATGGCAAACATTGATTTGGTCCATTTGCCAGTCTGATTGTAAAAGTGACTTACACCAGATTGATTAGTTGCTGTTTCAGTGCACCTGTTAAAATTTGCTATGCAAATGAGTATATGCTTGTGCTTGGTTTAAATGTTTGTGTTACAGTGAACAAAGCCATCTGTGTAGACATACATCATGGGTGGTGACTGATGATAAGAAACTGTAGTCATGTCTGGACAGTTCAGGGCCTGTTCCCACCCTTGCTTCCTGCTTACCTCTGGGTCTTCTCTTTGAACACTTGAGTGAGTCTGTGACTCCTGGTCTTGTCAGACAGCTCAGCTCTCAGTCCCGGCGTAGTTGGCGTGAGGGTCACCTGGTCACCTCACTTGTGGGTGCTCTTTGTGTTCTGTGTTGCTCTTGTGAGTAAAGTGTCTCCTGCCTGTTGTTACCCAGACTCCTGGGTATAGTGGCGAGGACCAGTCAGTTCCTTTAGTTTCCACTCATGTGGTATTGCATTTCTCCCCACACAGACTGGTTTCTTTTCCACATAAATGCTATCTTGTCTTTAAGTTGATTAGCAAGTGCTTATTCTTGGTTAAAAAATTAGCAATTGTGTATTTTTCTCATTTTTAATATTAATCAAATATTATATTTTAATACCTTTAATTCATTTAAAAAATGTTATGATTAATCACGCTTTTGGAAAAAACTATTTTGGTCAACCCCAAATATGATACATCTACAGCTTGAGATATATATATATATATATATATATATATATATATATAGAGAGAGAGAGAGAGAGAGAGAGAGAGAGAGACAGAGACAGAGAGAGACAGAGACAGAGACAGAGACAGAGAGATATAGCTTATGGTGGTCTATGCTAATTTCACTTTCACTATTAAGGTAAAATAAAACCTAAGTAATTTCTATCAAAATGTAAATGGATAGAGTTTTTAATTTTGCTTTCAAAATTGCCTGTCTTCAATAAGACAAAGCCTTAAGCCTTATAATTTTGCCTCAAAAAAAAAAAATCAGTATGTGGAGTGAGTATGCTCAGTCTTTCCCATTTTGTCCTTTTTTTTTTTTTAATTCCTAAACATGCTTTGAATTTCTTACACAAATTTTCTTTCTTAGAAGTTAATTTCTATGAAATGTCATACTTCAAAGCCATCATCTTCATTGTTGTAAGAAATGCTTTTGAGGTTTTAAATTCTAAACAAACTGACCATGGCTGACTACACATTTAGTTATACAGTCTTCTCTTTATTAACCACAGGCAGATTAACCTCAGTGTGGATTGTCCTTGAGACCTGAGCCTTCAGGGATGGCTTCCGGTGCCCACTCCTGGCAGCCACAGAAGGAAGAGCTGTTCTCTTTCTGCCTTCCTCCCAGAGCCCAAGGACAGCTTGTCTGGGGGACACTGGCCACCTGCCAAGACAGCACTGTGACAGAGGAGTGTGGCCCGTAAGGAGCCAGCCTCACCCGCCAGGTCTCCCTCCAGCAGCTGCCCAGGACGGCGTTCCCACTGTAGCAGACTGGCCAAGCTTCCTCATCTGACACTTAGTCTATTCCAAAGCTTTTACCAACTCAGAAAATAGGGGAGCGGCTGGAGGCCATGCTTTAGGGGTGTATGAGTTGTGGTGTGGTAATATAAGAGCATGTGAAGAAAGTTACAGGCGTGGGTGTGAGGGACATGTGCCCTGCCTCGGCTGCCGCCATTCTGCAGCCCAGCGTGGCTGCTGTGTGGATACAGCAGTTAGAGTTTTTTTAATCACCTTTTTAAAGTTATTTTCTGTTCTTACCCTCTAACAATCCCCTTCATAACAAGTTCATGTGTAATGATTGGAAATTCTGTACAGAGAAACAAAACATTAAAATACTATTAGAACCAGTTCACATGCTGAGAAACATTAAAAGTAGTCTAAATGAGGGGTTTTTTTTGTTTTGTTTTGGTTTTTTTTTTTTTTTTTTTTTTTTTTTTTTGCAGAAACCTTTTGTAACAGTATGTCTTAATGTAACTCCACCAGCAAGCTCAGCTTTTATTTTCGGCGAGTCAGCTTGGAGCTGAGGCATTGGGGTCCCCCGCATACACAGCCCCTGGCACATCTAGCCACTGCCGTGCTCTGCGGCGCAAACACTTGTAGGGCAACATGGAACAGTGATAGATTTTATGTAGCTGACAATGCAGTAGTAAAGATCAGTATTTTGCATATTTTTAGCATTTACAAATATTTTTGCTTTAGTGTGAGGAAAGGAAGGAAAGACAGAAGGCAACTGAATAGTAATTCTTGTGACACTAAAAACAATAAGCTGGGTAATACGTCCATTAAGAGAGAAACCTCTAAAATGCCTGGCAGAGCGTGCTGTTCCGTAGGCCAACAGCACAGAGGAGAAAAGGAAAGGATGTGTCAGAAATGACGCGATCCTGACAGGAGTGTTGTGTTTTTATGAATTTTATGCTCCTTGTTTACATGTACTATATATGTTAAATAAAAAATCCATACAAAATGTGCCAAGTGCCTTCTCCGCCTGCTTCTGTCCTCTGCCCCTTGAGGCTACGCTCACTCCCGTCTGCAGTTAGGTGGCCTTGAGCTGCTCCACACCTTCTTCCAGTCTTCTCTAAAACGGGGAAAGGTGACAACCTGGGGCCCATTGCCGACGACGGTAGGGGCTCGAATCATCCAAAACGATACTGTGTTTATGGTCAAAGTCACACGTTCCTTTGTCCTTACAAAGTGGCTGACAGCTCTTCCCATGTATTACACCAAAGGCAATTTGTTGTAAAAGATTCCCCAGATTATAGTCCATATATTTGTGTGTTACTGTTTCTGCTGCTTGGAGGGAAGGCAGTTTAGCTCTCCTCACCCATGGAGACCAACTTCCTTACTTTTTTGTTTTGTTGTTGTCATCGTTGTTGTTAGATTTGTTAGTTCGTTTGTTTGTTTTTCAACATGGCTTCTCTGTGTATGGCTCTGGCCCTAGTCTACCGACCAGTCTGGCCTGGAACTCCACCATTTGACTGCCTCGGTCTGATGGGATTAAAGGTGTGTGGCGCCACCACCCAGCTTACAGCTGACTTTCTGACAGAGCTGCACTTTGATTCTGACATCATTGGAGAATGATGCTCTGATATGCTAATTCACAAGCCAGTGGCCATCAGAAGTACCCAGAAAATCTGGGAATTTGCCAAGCTTCTCACTTGGCTGCTCTAAGATGGGGACCCGAGGGTTTACATTTTTATTAGTGTAGTTATGCATTAGGCTTCATTATGACATTTTCATACATGAATATGTTTGGATCACTTTCACCCCTCCATTGCTGCCTTGTGTCCCCTCCCACTCTCACTGATCCCCTTCCATTCCCAAAGAATCCTCTTTTATGTCTTGTTTGTGTCTGTGCTCGTGTGTGTGTGTGTGTGTGTGTGTGTGTGTGTGTGTGTGTCTGTGTGTGTGTGTGTCCCAGTAGGTTTATTTAGGGCTGTTACATGTTTGCAGGCACATGGGTCAGGGATTGATTACAGGAGCAGTTTACCAGTGGCTAAAGGCAGAAGAAAGCAGCCCTCTGGCTACCTATTAAATGTCTGTAGGTCTTCAAGGATGAGTGGGGCCCTTCCCCTAGCAATTATCAATTGCCTATATGTAGTAATCTGTTAGAGGTGTGTCCTGTGAACCTTCCCACCCCACCCCATGACAGACTGTTGGTGGGTCCAATCAGTGATGATAACTGCCAAAAGTTGAAGATTGCAGCAACTTTGCTTGGTTCTGAAGATTGGGTTCCATGTTTTATCCCTCCTGTCTCTTACTGTCTTTGTACCCTATCCTGTTTCATGTTGTTCCTGAACCTAGGAAGGGGGGATATAGAGGCCCTATTCGGAACTTAGCACCCGCTAGTTATTCTGTAAACCAACCCAATATTAGCTTCTGCAGTAACTGCAGCCCAGTACAAAAGGAAGTTTTGCAGCCTTAGTCTGTGGGTATAATCATACTCAGAAACAGACTGACAGCTGCATCATGTCCTGTTTGCAATGGCTTCCTCATGAGTGCTGAAGTCCTGCCCAGCTATGGCTTTTGACTAGTTTTGCAGCATGTGAAGCTGGCCACCAGTCTCGTCGGAAAGCAGTTCTTAACAGTCCCTTGTCTTGCAGGTCAGTACTGTGGTTATCAGCCTCCATGGGCATGCACAGGACCATGGACAGTACCTTGCTAGCTGCTTGCTGAGCATGGTAAAATTTTGCCAGCAGGAGGAAGCTGCCAGCTCAGTTGCAACTTGATTTCTCCTTGTCTTTCAACCAAAGGCTGTATTATGTTCAGCCATAGCATCTCACCATCTAGCTAAGGTATGCAGCCAGTATCAGGGACCATGACCTGTATTGTTTTGGGTACATCAGAGGCCTTTTTGCCCAACGACCTGTGGAGAGGTAGCTTACCCCTGCTACTGGGTTTTTCATTTTTAATATTTTCATCCACATATGCTGCATGTTTTGATTATATTTACCCTGCACAACTCTCTCAACCTCCCTCTCTCTGCCAATCAGTTGCCCCTTCTTTGTGACTCAGAATTTCATTACAATTACATACAAGAGGAGCATGGGTAACTTTACCAGGGGCTAGAACACTGAAGGAAATTGTCTCCCACCTGCCAGCAACCATTAACCGAATAATCTCACGGGAAGATGGGCCTTGCGATTTCCTCCCCTCCCCAAGTCAGTGTTGATAGGATAATTTTTCACAGCTGCTGAGAGTGCATGACTGCAGAGAAGACAATCTTCCATGACACTCTATCCCTTTCTCCAGCTCCTGACCTCCTCCTGGACCCTCTATGGTGGTCCCCAAGCCTTTGAGGGGTGTGAGTGGTGTCCTGTTGAGAGCACAGCTCTGCCACTCAGTCTCCGTCAGCACTTGGAACAGTTAGGAGTCTTTGGAGTAACCATCACTGATTGAAAGCATAGGCTTTTCTAACCAAAGTGGCAGCAACCCTGATCGTCCCTGCAGTTGTCATAGAAATGCCTGACAATGGCGATTTAAGGGAGAAAGGAATTTTTTTCTAGCTCATAGATCCACATCATGGCAGGGAAGTCACAGCAGTGGGACCCTGAACCAGCTCGTCCCATTGCCTCCACTGATAACAAGCAGAAATGAATCGATGCTCTATATGGCTGTGATGATCCCTGCCCCAGGAATGGTCCAACCCACAATTAGAACTGTGCCCAGAACCATCCCCGGTGATTCTAGTGTGATGGCAGCCGTCACACTGGGCATCACACCCAGATTCTTTGTGACTTCTGGGAGCAGCTCAAACATTTTTACTTTTGTTTTTTAAATTAACTTATAAAGTAGGTTTCTTGTGGCTTTTTATACATAGCTTGGTTGACCTGTTATTTACATTTCTTACCAGTGTGGTTGTGCAGATTCCAGGACCCAGTTCTTGACAATTGTCTTCAATGGATGGGAATGGACAAACTGGGCAGCTGACCTAAGGGCCACTCCATTCTGTCAGCTTATACCAAGATATCTTACATGGTCCCTTAAATCCAGAGCTAACTTTCTTTGTCCCTCTGTCACATAGGGACTTTGATTTAATTTGAACAGATGAGGTAAGTTTGTAGCAGAACATTTCTATGAGTTATGCAGCATATAAGTATTCTGAAGCTTGAACTATTTTTTGTTCACTTCAGAGATGGAAAATGAGTGAAAAATCTCCTGCAATGGAACCAGCCTTTGTAATGCTACTTTGCCTAGGAGAAAACAGCTAATAAATTCAGTGACACATAGGGATTTTAAAGTTTTATTTTTTCACTTTTCTACTTTTTTTCCCCTCAAATGTTTAATCTTCTCCCTATATTGGAACAGCACTCCAAATCAACGCTAGGTCATCAGCCATCTCCTTCTGCCTTCTGTTTTCCTATGCCTACCTAGATGTTCCTAAAACTGTTCTCAGTACAAAAAAAAAATGTCACAGGAGAAAAGTGTTTTTGATGAACTGCTTGCCAGTAGTATAACCTGACTTGGCACCCCGGAAAGCAAGGTAGCCCTAGGTCCGTGAACCCGGCTGGGCTGCACGTCTCAGGTACTGTAGTGGCTAGCCTATGGTTCAATGTGCTGACTTGAGCAGAAAACATGGTAATGTGGCTACACACAGGTAAAGGGCATTTCTCACAGGATGGGAAGAGACAAGTGTGTTAGTTATAACTTGAGACTGTTAGGCAAATAGACAGTAACCATCCAACAATTCCCCCTGGAGTCCTCGATCTATCTAAGAAGTGTTATAAAGCATGTGTCTTAATTTGAGCATAGTTTAGAAATAGAAGAGGAAGATAAATCCACATTCACACAAGGGACATTTAACACAACTCTTTAGAAGATGATATGGCTGAGTTTGAGTCCAGCCTGGTCTACAGAGTGGGTTCCAGGTCAGCCAGGGCTATACAGAGAGACCCTGTCTCAAAAAACAAACAAAAACCAAAAACAACACCAAAAAAACAGATCATATGGTATGATATGATATATGATATGATTGAAAGTTGAGTTAAGAAATATATGTGAGTACTAAGCAATCTCGGCTCAGTGGCCATACATAGAACAAGAGCACCCAACAAATAAAGAATGAGCACTCTATTACATTATATTACAGGAGAGACATTTCCCAAGAATTGACAACAGAACATGCACCTTGGAAAACACCATGCCTGGGCCGAGTTTGTTCACAAATGTAACTCAATCACTTGCAACCATCCCTGGCCGCACAGGTGCTCAATACTTGTTGAATGAAGGAACTGGTCATACAAAGCACCAAACATTACTTCTCAAGTGCAAAATTGAGGACTAAGAACTCATAAATTGGAAGTTCATACAAAATAAAACACAGTTTTAAGTAATTAAAAAAAAAGAATCTAGGATAAAAATTGAAGGAACAGAAGAAAAAAAAACCTATTATGTCATGGCCAACTCCAGAGATATAAAGTAGGTCTAAAAATCCAGTTATTCTAAAATACATGAACAAAGCCAAAAATCAGATGAATTCAAATGTCTGTCAGGAATATAGATAAATAATCGCAAAATAGTCCCTCCCTGTCAAAGCTGAAGGAAAGACGCTCACATTGATGAAACAGAAACCAAAGAGATGTATAAACCCAAAGCTGTTCTGTGAGGCTAGGGCCATGGCAAAGGAAGGAAGTTAAAAACCTGAAATGGAATTTGCAGAGAGCTGACAGATGGCAGGAAATCCAAAGCAACTTGCACAGTAAGCATGGATATAGGCAAAATGGCTGGACTCACTGAAAAACTCAAGTTTCCCAAACTGAACCAAGAGGAAAAAGAACATGCAAGTAAGTCAGTCACAGCAAAGAAACCAAGTAAGTTTTTCTTTGGAAGAAAAAAGTCTTCCCCCAAAGAAATTATCCAGTCTAAATTCTGCTAAAGCTTTCACACGACAGTGAGAAATTAGCTGCTTTTATGTCAACTTGCCACAAGCAGAGTTATTTGGGGAAAGGGACTCTCAAGAAAATTATCCTGGGGATTTTTGTGGTGGGAAGTTTATGGTGCCTTTTCTTGGCTGAGGATTGATGTGGGAGGGCCCCGGTCATTGTGGGCAGTGCCCCCACTGGGCAGGTATTCTGATGCTTTAAAGAGGCCGACTGAGCAAGTGAAGCAAGGCAGTAAACAGCACCCCTTCATGGCCTCTGTGTCAGCTCTTGTCTCCAGGTTCCTGCTTGTTTGAGTTCCTTCAGTGATGGATTGTGATTGGGCCTGTAATCTGAAATAAACCATTTTCTACCCAAGGTCCTTGGCCATAATGTTTCATCACAGCAATGAAGACCCTAAGACATCTGATGTTGCACTTCTATTCCAGAGAACAGGAGATTTTAAAAGTAATTTTTAAAACTTTTTATTTATTTGGTGTTCATGTGTGTGAGGTATGTATGCACAGGCCATGTCATATATGTGGGGGTTAGAAGACAACTTGCAGGGAATTTGTTTCCTCCTGCAAAGTGGGTTCCAGTGATCAAACTCAGGTCATCGGGTTTGTTGGCAAATAACTTCCACCTGAGCCATCTCATTGGACCTGAAGTTTAATCTTTTAGGTAACCAGAGCATTAATTGCTTGGACAAAGCTGGAGAGATGGCTCAGAGATTAGGGGAACTGGTTACTCTCCCAGAGGAACAAGTTTTGATTCCTAGCATACACATGGTGGTTCCAAACTCTGTAATTCCAGCTTTAGGGGCCCCAACCATTTGTGGGCCCTGTACACACATAGCACATAGACACACATGCAGGCAGGCAAAACACTTATACACATAAAATAAATAAAAGTAGCGGCGGGTCAGTTCAGTCAAAGAAAATTGGAACTATGACCTTCTAGAATGAAGATACAAACAAGGGGCTAAGAATCAACTTGAGATGTAATAATTTCAGGCTTTTTTCAAAGCTGTCTGTCTATACATTTAATCAAATCCATATAAGACTCTCTTATGGGACTTGACAAATGGGAAATGTTTTGGGGTGAAATACAACAAGGGTAAGTGTGATGAACCTGAAAGAAGGGCATTGTCTTACCAGACAGCAAGGTTACTGTATCCACTGTGGAAGTACATGCCTGCACAGGAGTAGAAACAGCTGGCTAACAGCAGGAAATAGCTTGGTACCAAATGGTGCATTTAGCAAAGGAAGCTGTGTGAATCTGTGGAATTAAGTCCTCATTTCTTATACCCAAAAGTACAATTCCAGATGGATTAATTGTGAAATGCACAGACAACAGAGTTAGAAGACCAAACAGGGTACTATGTCTCTCCTCGTGGAAGGTTCTCCTCAAGCAAGGAATTCTCAAGTCCCCCACAAGACTATGCAAAGAAGACTATGCAAAGACACAGCAACTCACTGTGACTACAAGAAACAGCAGATGCACAGGAGAGATTCACCACTGTAGACCAGAGGGAAAACCAGAATCAAGGATCAGTAAGAATTAAGAAAGCACAGAGGACCCATTAGAAAACTAAAGTCTTCGGATGGTGGAGAAGCATCTTAAAAAATGCTCAACTTCATTAGTCATTAGGGAAATGCAAATCAAAACAACCCTGAGATTTTATCTTACACCAGTCAGAATGGCTAAGATTAAAAATTCAGGAGACAGCAGATGTTGGAGAAGGTGTGGAGAAAAAGGAATACTCCTCCACTGCTGGTGGGGTTGCAAAATGGTACAACCACTCTGGAAATCAGTCTGGCGGTTCCTCAGAAAACTGGGCACCTCACTTCCAGAAGATCCTGCTGTACCACTCCTGGGCATATACCCAGAGGATTCCCCACCATGTAATAAGGATACATGCTCTACTATGTTCATAGCAGCCCTATTTATAATTGCCAGATGCTGGAAAGAACCCAGGTATCCCTCGACAGAAGAGTGGATGCAAAAAATGTGGTATATATACACAATGGAGTACTACTATTCAGCCATTAGAAACAATGAATTCATGAAATTCTTAGGCAAATGGATGGAGCTAGAGAACATCATACTAAGTGAGGTAACCCATACTCAAAAGATCACTCATGGTATGCACTTACTAATAAGTGGATATTAACCTAGAAAACGGGAATACCCCAAACATAATCCATACATCAAATGAGGTACAAGAAGAAAGGAGGAGTGGCCCCTTGTTCTGGAAAGACTCAGTGAAGCAGTATAGGGCAAAACCAGAACGGGGAAGTGGGAAGGGGTGGGTGGGAGGACAGGGGGAGAGAAGGGGGCTTATGGGACTTTCGGGGAGTGGGGGGCTAGAAAAGGGGAAATCATTTGAAATGTAAATAAAAAATATATCGAATAAAAAAAAAGCAAAAAAAAAAAAAAAAAAAAAAAGAAAACTAAAGTCTGTGAGCCTTTCCAAGGAAGCAAATTCAAGTGACCCATGAACACTGACTGCAACATTTAAACAATTTGGAATTGATGCTGTGCAAAAATAGAGCTCTATTGCCATTTTTAAAAACTATTTTTATACAATACCTTTTAACAATGTTCTTTCCATCCCTCCCCAACTCATTCCAGATCCCCTTGACCTCCTCAGCCACCTAATTTGTAGTTCTTTTTCTATCTTTTTCAGAAATGAAGGCAAGAATGGGAGCAACAACAGAAAAAACAAAGAAATAAATAACAAAAGTACCAAAGGAAACAAAAGTGCACACAGAAAGCAAGGAGCTGCGTTGCTACACCTGAGCATGGGACCTGACCTGAGTGCAGTTGATATACTCGCATGTGCGCACGCATGTGTGTGTGTGTATGTGTGTGTGTGTGTGCTGTTTAAATGAAGTCACAATACAGTTGAGAATCAATGCCCCATTGAGACATCTTACAACATCAAGTAACATGTCCAGTGCCAGTAATGGATTGCATCTTTTTGGTTTGAGTGAGAATGGCTCCCATAGACTTTTTATATATTTGAATGCTTAGTTCCCGGTGAATAGAGCTGTTTGGGACGTTTAAAAGGTGTAGCCTTGTTAGAGTAGGTGTGACCTTATTAGAAGAGATTTGTCACTGGGATCGATCTGGAGATTTCAAAGCTAATGTCAGTCCTCCCCCCACCCCCACCCCTCTCTGCTGCCTGATCTGATCAGGATGTAAAGCTCTCACCTACTACTTCACTGCCACACCTGCCTGGTGATTTGCTCTCCATCATCACGGTTATAGACTTACTCTCTCAAACTATAAGTAAACCCCTAGTTAAATGCTTTTTTTGGTAATTTGCCTTGGTTATGGTTACTCCTTGTACCAACAGAACAGTAACTATAACAGTAATTAGTCACTTTTTGATTGGATTTAAAACCCATTCCATGAGCTAGAACCCATGTCTGACAATGCTAAAATGGCAAAGAACACGAGAATAGATAGGTCATGAACACAGGGGGGAAACCTGGTACTATTCTTCTGCTAAAAGATAAAAGCAATAACTTATTCTTAATGATATATTATTCTACTTATAGTGCATAGCATCACTGAACCCTCATCACAGAACCTTCCTCTCATAGGAGATGGTAATTAACAAAGAGAGCCACAACTGCACAATGTGCAGAGAGTGACAGAATTACCTTCTCCCTCTCTTATCTAATTGCTATACATACATACACACACACACACACACACACACACACACACACACCCTTACATGGAGTGTCATTCTCAAATTCCTTCCCTCAAAGCTCAGGATTCTATGTGAAGAGGATATAGACTTTTCTAATAGCTAGAGGTGGTGATTCCATGATTCCAATGGTGTCTTCCATATGCAATAAGATTGCTACACATGTGAACTCAGAGACTGACGGCATGCAAAAGATTTGTACAGACTCAAACCAAACAAAATCCCAGCACAAAGAAGGGGAAGAGGACACAAGCTTCATCCCATGACGAAGTAATGAAGGAGCTACTTGTAACCAATTCCTGTCGAGAAAGGAACAACCTGTTCTATCTAATATTATCATATTAACTTACAAAATTGATTAAAAGGTAAGTATGAGAAGCAAGAATAGTGCACATGAACTCTAACTTCCCCCTGCTGGAAAAAGAAATCACTTGGAAGCAATTGACTACCTAATATTTTTGAGAATTTTCATTTCATAGCCCAATATTACCTTCTCCCCTTCTTATCTAATTGCTATACATACATACATACATACATACATACATACACACACACACACACACACACACACACACACACACGCATGCATGCATGCATTCGTACAAGCACATATAATTCAAGAAAAATATTGTTGATTCCAGAAAAACTTCTAAACCATGGGACTCTTGTAAGACATTTTCTTTATAATAGCTTACAGGAATAGATAACTAGAAAATTCCTTCCATGCTCTGGAGAAACAAAGACTGGAATGGACAAGGGCACCAGGTATAAGCATACAGCCAGACCATACACAACTGTAAAAGAGCTCTCAGAACCATCAGTAATTCTCAAGAAATATCGTAAATGGTACAGTGGACAGAAAATATATGACACAAATCCACTTATAAAAGTTTCAATAATGTGAAAAGTTAATTCATGTGTGTGGTAGTGAGGATTACATCCAGGACCTTACACATGGCAAACATGTTAAGAATACTTAACTCTAACTGATCCACACACACCCCCAACCCTAGTGTCTGATGGGATGGAAACATGGTAAAAGGTGACAAAATATAATTGAACGATATATATGAAGTTAGATTGGCAGCCGTCTCTCAGAAGATAGAGTGGAAAGGGGAATGGAGGGTCTTCAAGAATAAGGATTATATTTTTTAAAATTGAACGCGTGAGTATGTGGAGTCAATTTTGTCTGACAGATGCTCCTGACTTATAATGGCATTGTGTACTGGAAAATCTATTATTGCTTTGAAATACCTTAACTTGAAAGAAAGTGCATTGAATTCACCTCATCTGATAAAAGTCACAGCAACACAGTAGAGTGGCAGGTGTCATTTGTGTCCCTCGTGATATATGACTGACTTGAAGCTACAGGTTTGCTGTGGCTGTCCAGTAGCTTTCAGGAGAATTCTACTATTTGTCATGAGTTTGGGAGAAGACTAAATGCAAGATTTTTGTTTGATAGAGCTCTTAGGATTTTACTGCTGTGAAAAGATACCGTGACCAAGACAACTCCTATAAGGAAAACATTTAATTTGGAATGGCTTACAGGTTCAGAGGTTCTGTTCATTGTCATCAAGGAAGGAGCATGGTAACATCCAGGCAGGCATGGTGTGGGAGGAGCTGGGAGTTCTACATCTTGATCATGAGAAGACTGACTTCCAGGCAGCTAGGACAAGAGTCTTAAAGGCCACACCCATAGTGACACACCTACTTCAACAAAGCCACTCCAAACAGTGCCACTTACTCCCTGTGCCAAGCATAATCAAAGCACCACAAGCTCTTTCTGGCATGTGTGAGGCTCTAACTTAGTCTCCAACTTCAGGAAAAAAATAGAAATCAGCATTAAAAGTACGATTTCCACCAGAAGCTTTTGCATCTTTGCAAAGTTGAAAAGTCCCAAACGAAACCACTGTAAGTCAAAAAGTAGATGAAATTCTGCTTGCCCATGTTTTATGATTACGGATTCAATGCTAAGGTAGGATAGAGGCTCTCAGATGCCAATGCCATTAAAAGAACTATCCAAAATAGGTGTGTCAGGAATAGAGTTGATCTTCAGTATCTTTAACAAATACAGAACACAAATAACATTTCTTTCACTAATTTACTGGTCTTTTAGTTCAGTGGAAAGTGAAACACTAAATGAAGAACATATGTGTCTTATTTATAAGACTGTCAATGGCCTTGTAGATATCATGGCAAGACCATAGTTTCAGATAAGATCGAACCCAACACACCCTTTTCTAGAAGAAGAAATGAAGTTATTCACCCCAACTCACAAGAAATTCGTGGTGGAGCTGAAATGAGAAAGAGGGTCACTAGGTCCTAGCCAAAGACACTTGATTCACCATAACATAGGGACAGAACACTGGCTGGAGAATTCATCAAGTCTACTGAAAGCATGGGTTCTATTGCTTGGCATGTGAGTTGGCACAACTCAGTTTGAGTCCCTAAATCTCCTTGTCTCCTCAGGAAACTGTAAAAATAATGACACAGCAGCAGCTGGCTGCTAGAAAGTTTAAATTATTGTGTACAAAAGTTTGTTTGGGCATTACAATGCTAGCTCCTTCCTTTTCTTCCACCTCACTAGACTGGAGATACAGAGCCTGAAATGCTACAACATTGTCAGCTCAAATACAAGAGGTAGGGAAGATGCTGTACTGGCGTGAGAGACAGAGGTTCTGGGTTTCCCTGGGTGTACTTGAGAATGGTAGGGAATCCTAGTGTCAGTATCTTCTTAGTGGCCCTTGCATTTAGTTTCATGTTCACACTGAATTTATTTCCAATTAGATAAGTGGACCCTTACTTTGTAGATGTGAGAACAACCATATTGGTTCCTCACTTGCTCCAGGTCCACAAAGCTTTCCTTATCATCAAAACATCCCTGTGAGGACTAGAGAAATCAAGGATGAACTCATTTCCTAAGCCTTTAGTACCAGAGCTGTGAGCATTTTATTTTTATCTTCCCCACACCCTTCTCAAGAATGTCTGTTGTTGAATATTCCTAACCCCCTGTATTAGTTAAAATTAGTGTCACAGAACTTGTGAAATGAATTATGACTCTCTCTCTCTCTCTCTCTCTCTCTCTCTCTATATATATATATATATATATATATATATATATATATATATGTGTGTGTGTGTGTGTGTGTGTGTGTGTGTGTATACATATGTGTGCGTATGTACAATGTTATATGTGTAATATTCTAATATAATATTTATCTATGTGATACGTATATTAACATATATGTTAATATAGATATAGAGGATATAGAGATAAATATATTATTGGACAGCCACAGAAAACCATAGATGATAAGGAAAGCTTTGTGGACCTGGAGCAAGTGAGGAGCAAGTCATATACCACAGGGGACACAAATGACACCCTAACTCAAAAACCAAACCAAAACATCAACAACTGAAAATGGCCCCCAGACACCCAGAGTGGGTAGCCCTACAGGAGGATTGGCCTTGTTGAAGTGAGTGTGGCCTTGTTGGAGGAAGTATGTCTCTGGAAGTGAGCTTTGAGGTTTCAGAAACTCGTCTATTTCTGCGGCTTGTAGATCAAGATGTAGAACTCTTGGCTTCTTCTCCAACACCATGTCTGCTTGCCTGTTGCCATGCCTCCTGACATGATGATAAAGGACTAAACCGCTGAACCTATAAGCCAGCCCCAATTAAATGTTTTCTTTCATAAGAGGAGCTTTGTCATGGTGTCTCTTCATAGCAGTAAAACCCTAGAACTGCCCATTGCCTGCTCTCTTATTCTTTCTTGAGAATTGTTCTAGTTTGTTTCTCCATTGCTGTGATAAAACACTGACCAGAAACGACTTGTGGAGGGAAGGATTTATTTCATCTTACAGTCCATCATGAAGTGAAGCTGAGGCAGGAAGCCCAACAGGGCAGGTGCCTAGAAGCCAGAACTGAAGTAGAGGCCAGGGAGGGATGCTGCTTACTGGCTTGCTCTCCATGGCTTGCCCAGATTGCTTTCTTATACTACTGAGGACAACCTGCCAAGGGGTGGTACCACCCACAGTGGGCTGAATCTTCTCACATCAATCATTAATCAAAAAATGCCCCAGAGACTTGCCAATAGTCAAATACAATAAAGCCTATTTCTCAAGTGACGGTTCCTCTTTCCAGATGGTTCTAATTTTTGTTAAGTTGGCAAAAAACAAAAACAAAAACCTAATCAACATAAGGATATTACTCTAAGCAAGAAAGAACTGGGAAGGACTGAGGGTACTATGTACTATGACCAATCTTGTCCTATTTAGAATCTTTTTCATGGCCTAAAGCTGAAGATTGAGGGACGCTTTGTAATGTCTAGGATGATTGGAAAGTTGTTGTAAAATAATATGACTTCCCTGTCACCATGTCTATAAACCAACCATTAGAAAGAGAATCTTTGGCCAGACTGTGGTGGTGTATACCTTTAATCCCAGCACTAGTTGGGATTTATAACTACTAGTTGGTAGTTATAATTCTTTGAGCTTGGTCCACAGAGTGAGTTCTGGGACAGCCATAGCTACAAAGAGAAGTCCTGTCTTTCAGGAAAATAATAAAATAAAATAAAATAAAATAAAATAAAATAAAATAAAATAGTCTTTGATTAAAACTGATTTCTAGAGCTCTAAAAAAGAAAGCCAATTTCCCTAGGGCAAGATAGATATCAGTGAGGAGCCAGGTACACATGCCTCTTGTTCTAGCTTGAGAATTTTTTATTGCTCTCTGAAGTCTTCAGTTCATCGGGGATCTAATTTTCTTCCTCAGAAAGCATGGAACCAATACTCCCTGTTTTGCAGAGTTGTTGTAGGAAAGAAAGTGAAGGTATCTCACCCAGTCCTCAGCCCACACAGCATAGGCATTCTAAAATCCCATTATTATTGTTATTTGAATAGAACGTGTCCTCAAAGAAGCTAGCTGAAGAAGCCAGCAAAAGACGCAGCTAGGGAGCAGTACCAGGGGCTCTGAGCAGCTGTGTTCAGAAGCAGCAAATAGGCGTCACGAAGCTCATGAAGACAGACAGCTGCACCCTAGGGAAGAGAACAGTCTTCATTCTGGTGTCTGAGTTCTCCACATATCAGGTCATTTCCTCAGGGATAACTTCCAGGTAAAGTCAGGCCAGGTGAACCAGGCCTTCTCCAGAGTACCAAACAATAGATGGTATAATTTAGATCTGGAATGCCTTCCTGAGAGCACATGTATGTTAATGGCTTAGACAAGCTTAGAAGATAGAGAAAAGCTTAGGGGTGGGGCTTGTTTTAGGTCATTTGGAGTGTTCTCTGATAGAGCGTTGTGGAACCCTATCCCTGTTTTCATTGTTTGGCTTTGGTTTCCCCATAATGAGCAGTTCTACTCAGCGACCTGAGCTCATAAGCAATGGAGTCACGCATGGAAACCTCTAAATATCGTCCTTTAATATGATTGTCTCAAGTATTACAGTAACAGAAAGCATGCAGTGTTGCTGAGGGTAATATGCGTCTTAAGAGGACCATGAGGGTGAGAAGTAACGAAGGTGGAAGGATTGATGGGCAAGCCTGCAGTAAGACATTGTTTGCCTTCACCAAAAGCAGCATTGATTGGGCCAGCCTTGGGAATAAAGCTAGCCTGGAGAATCGGGAGGAGTCCTCAAGATCAGAACAGAAAAGAACATAGGCCCAGTGGCCCTGAAGGGGTTCAACTGGTGTCATTTCCTCCTGATGCGCCTTTGTGGTTCCCTGAGAACAGAGTGACTACCCAAAGACCCAAGAATCACCTCACAGTTGTCCTAGCCCGTCTTAAGCTCTCAGGAGGAGTGTCTGTCTCCTGGGGGAAGAAAAGCAGAGGTTTCGGTGAAAGACCCGCCACAGCAGCCTGGCTGACGAGAGCCCAGACTGAACAGCAAAGGAACATGGGACAGCAGGGATGCTGAGGACAGGGAATGGACATCTAAAACCATCTACAAGGACCCAGAGAGGATCAAGGAAGCAGATCCGGAACACTCAGAATAGTGGGGGTCACAATGAAGTCTCAATAATGGGAAACCTACAGATACTGAAAACCAGGGCAGAGTAGGAAACCAGTTAGAGAAGAAAGGATTCCTGATCAGAGTCCAGGTCTCCCTGGGAAGACAAAAGAGCCCTTTGGCAGCACAGTCCAGAAACTCTTCTTACCAGTGGAGACATTGCTACATCTCAGCTACACAGTAAGACAGCTCTTTGCTACCCATGACTATAAAGCACTTGAAATGTGCCCGATAGGAAATTATATTTTGAACTTTATTTGATTTCAAGCAAAGTTAAAATAACTGCGTTGTGGTAGTGGCAGCTACTTGGGACAGTGTGGCCCCAAGAGTCTAACTCATAGTGGTCAGTGCTTGGGTCCCTTGGATCGATTATATTCCAACGAGCGAGGGTAGGCAGTTTCTTAGACTCAAACTCCAAGAGAAAGGCTGGGATTCTGCTTTTCTGAAGTAGTAAAGACTTGGCCCATCTTATCCAGGGGAGAGGGGGGGAAAGAAGTTATCTTTTCTTCCCATGTCTTCAAGCTTTAATTGTGTCCATTACTGGACACGTCCCAACTATCTCCCACTCACGTGACAGGTATGAAAAGGCAGTTCTTAAAGTCCTCTTTCTCCTTCCAGTTAGCTAGATGCCCTGCTGTGTGCCCTCTTAGTCCCTGAGTGTGTCCATTGTTCTGACTACCTCTTTCCAAGCTCAAATGAAGTTTGAATTTACTTAGGGCTAAGGAGGCCACATCATGATGCATCACATCCTGGCTGAATGACTGCAAACAAAGTAACTTACTTTTGAGTGAGCTGTGGCATATTTTCTATGTCATAACCTGTAGAGTTTGGTTTCTGGGATCCTGTTTAGAATAGCCATATTAAGTACTTGCTGCATGTAAGGGATTGGACAACCTTCATAGAATAAGTGGTACACTCCATGCCAGTAAAGAGGACCACCGTTGTGTTGGGACTGTAGGAGTTTCATCAAAACTAATCTAATTAAGACCATGGCACTAGTATGGAGTAGCTCAGGGCGGAGACTGCTCAGGGCAATGCCAGCGTCTCTTCTGTGACTTTCCCCTCTTCCTCTCCAGGAACTCAGCAGGCAGCCTGTTTGCATGTAAGCCACTAAAGGTGCAGCAAGCTATGGACTTCTGCTGGGGACCGGATGAGAGAAGGGCTGTGACATACAACCTCCATTGGGCTGCCTCTTCTAACATGGGAATCTCTCTCCTTCGGCCCTTGTTCTCTGCCCTACTGCTCTGGGGTCTCTATCCCATTCCTCCTCTGGTCTACAAACCACAACAGAGCTGCTTTGGGGCAAAGCCTAAAGCCCTGTTCATTGAGTGGAACAATTTATTTCCTGTTCGTTTGATCTTCTGGTCTGGTTTCTCTCTTCCTAGGGGGATTCAAGATCACAGTCAAATGTGTCCTGTAGGTTGTTTCTGTTCACTGGACACTTCGAAGCTCTAATCATTAAGCTTAAATAGCAGGCAATTAAAACAAATATTATCCTCCTATTTTCCCTTTTCTTACTCGGGGTGCCCAGCACAAAGGAGCAAACCGGGGCTGGCCAGGCCTCATTCCTGGTCTTTTATTTTCATACCAAAATCCCCGGAGATTTTCTTTTTTAGCGTTTCCTCCCAAGTGCCTTGCCAACTCACCTAGACTCATTTCTTGCTATTTCTCTTTGGCTTTCTTTCACTCAGAATGGTAGCAATTCACTCAAACATATGGACACTTAGGGTGGGAGCGAGGGAGAGAGGAAGTAAATGACTCCTTTGTCAAAATAGTGTGAGTTCCACACCTGTCCCTTTCACTCAGACTTTTCTCAAAGTGGGTCTGGCAGGTGGAGTGGGCCGGTGGCTCTGAGCAGCACAGCGTATGTCACTCCCAGGGGAGCCAGACTGCCTGGGGGCGGGGCGGGGGGGGGGGGAATGACTGAGTGATGACAGAAAAATGGCTGCCAGCTCCGAGAAGACTTGCCACCTCTGAGAAGCATCATCTCTTCAGATGGTGTTTGCAGCACGAACCTGCCCTCTCTGCTGCGCCTGCGCACCTGAAGCTCTGATTCCTGTCCACATGGCACAGGTCTCCCATTGCGCCTCAGAGCTATGGAATGCCATGCTGGAGGATCCCACCATGCAAACGCATCATCAGAGAGAAGAGCAAAGACATAGGCAGGGAGGCTGATTTGAAGGGCGATCGATGTCGTTTGGATTTGGACTGTCGCCCAAAGGCCAAGCATTCAGGCCTTTGGTTCACAGCATAGTGTCTACTGGAAGATAGCAGAACCTTTAAGAGGCAGGACCAACTGTTTTTGACAGGGATATTGGAACTTTATACCCGGTACCCTGCAACTTCCCTGCCTTCATGAGAATCAGCTTTGCTATCCTCTGCTTGCTCTACAAAGGGTCAAAGGTCCTAAACTACAGGACCAATGAGGACTCCAGGCTCTGAAATTATGTGCCAATAGAGACCTTCTCTCTTTTTAACTCGCTTTATCTCAAATATTTGCCATAGCAGCAGAAAACTGGCGATCAAGAAAGAGGTAGGGAATTCATAAAGAAAATTCTAGAATTCCAAGATTTCTGAGGGGAATGTGAATAAAGAACGCTGGTTTTCCTAGTTCAGGAACTTGACTATCAGTGTCTTCTCGGACACGTGTCTTCCCATTTACTCTTGGGCAAATTACTTTTTTGGACTCAGTTTTCTCAAAAGTGAAGACAATGGTGTGCAGACCATGTTCCAAAGAGTTGACAAAGGCCTGGGACAAATATTTTAGAAGTAATGACCTTCTCAGAAAATTTAATATGCCAATATTCAGCATGGTCTGCTTCAGTGCCTTCATAGTGATCAGGTTGATCATTACAGGTTTATTTCCATCTGGTATTCCTCTTGAACATGTGACCACACACTTCAAGAAGCCATGGGAGGTACGAAGAACAACATGGGTTCTAAATATGTAAATAAGTATGGAGATGCAAAGTCAGAAGGAGACGCGGGCCACAGGAAATGTGGTTGCTCATTATTTCTATGAAGGGATTTACTGAAGGATTGAGAGATTACGGACATCAGCTGAGGAAAGAGATTTGAAATTTAAATAAAAGGAAAAAGTAAATATTTCCCATGTTCCTTGTAGGCTCCCTCATTTCCTGTTACACACACTTCCAAGTCTGTAAAAAGGACCTTCAGGTACAGCTCCTCTTCCTACTGTGTGTTTGCTGATGATACTTCCGCAGCTGTGGCCTGCATGACAATTTTGCCTCTATTTGGGGATATGTCTTTAATGGGCATAGAATCTAGGCTTTTGGGTTTGTTTGTTTTTGTTTTTTCTTTCTTTCAGCATTTCGATGGCTTTGCTAACAGTGGTTCCAATTTCACTTTTTCTAAGAAGTCTGTAAGTCTCATTGGCCCCTCTGTCTGTAAAGACACACTGTTCTTTATTATTATTTAAATTATTATTGGTTTTACACAATTCAGTTGTAATGTGCCACGGTAGTTTGCTGTATTTTCCTTGTGCTTCAGTTATTCTGTCTTTGAACCTCTTAGACCAGACATTAATTCTTCAGATGTGTTTTTTTCTTTTTCTCCTTGTTGCTTCTGGGAGGTGCCAGCTACAGACATTAATGTCCTGAGGCTAGCTGATACTCTTGTTATTTGGGAGGGAGGCAAGAGGGAGGCGTTCTTTTAGTTTCTGGTTTTCATTTTGAAGGAGAAACATTACTGTTTTGTACTAATCTTTTTATTGTAATGTCATTGTGCATGCCAGCTAATGCATTTTATTTTATATATATACTAAATAAACCTATATATATATATTTTTTTTCTCGAGATGGGGTTTCTCTGTACAGCCCTGGCTGTCCTGGCACTCACTCTGTAGACCAGGCTGGCCTCAAACTCAGAAATCTGCCTGCCTCTGCCTCCCGAGTGCTGGGATTACAGGCATGCGCCACCACCGCCTGGCCACTTTTCATTCTCTAAAACTACATTTGACCATTTGTGTGCGTGCGTGCGTGCATGCGTGTGCGAGTGCATGTGCATGTGCGTGTGCATGTGAGTGTGTGTGTGTGTGTTACTCACATGAGTGTATGATTCTGTGTGCCTGTGTGAGTACAAATAGAGGCCACAGCACCAGGTATCTTCCTCTGTCACCCTTCACTTCCTTCAGATAGCATCTATCACTAAATCTGAAGATCACTGGCTCCTCTAGACTAGCTAGCCAGCAAGCTCTCGGGATCAACCTGTCTTGGAACCCCTAATCCTGAGGTCATAGCTACAGGCTGTCAGGCCTGACTTTTTATATGAACACTGGGGATTTGAACTTAGGTCCCGAGTTAGCATTCTTACACAATGAGCCATTTCCCCAGGCCTGCTTTTGAGTCTTTAAAAGGGATCTGCCATATCTCTATTTACCTTATAAGCATATTTGTGCAGAGCTATAATGAAAACTTTCCTGTCTCCCATCCCTTATACCATCTGTACCCATTTCTGTTGGTTGATTATTCTTTTAATTAGGAAGCATGCTCCCCGCACTATTTGCTTATCTAGTAACCTATGATTAGATGCTAGACATTGTGAATTTTATCTTGTTGGATTCTGATCATTACTTTTTCTATTTCCATAAGTATCTGTAAACTTGAATCTGGGATGCAGTTAAACTACTTTAGAACATTTTGAACCGTCAGTCTTGCTTTTCAGATTTATTTTTAGACAGGTCCAGGGTTGTACTCCTGAGTCCTCTGCATGTGCAATCCAAATAACAGCCCCATCTCTGTGGATCCTGCTCTCCAAGTCCGCCAGATGCCCTCGTACTTGCTCTGGGTGTATACCTTCTTGTGTGCTGTTGAATATCGGAGACAGAGCCTCTTCAGATGATTGTGGCGCTCTCCCCCTTTAGCTGTTCTGTCTTGCAAGCTCAGTTTCTCTTTACTTCCCAGATTCTCAGCTATATTTCCTCACTTTGAAGAGTTTAATCAGGCTCTGTCTAGGATTTCTGTTCATGCTGTGGCCTAGGAATTCTCCAAAGGTGGTAGTCTGGGGCAACAAAAGAGCTCCCCTCCACAATTAGGTGACTCAGGGATGCTGGGCTTTGTCACTAATGGCTACCAATGGCTAGTAACTTGAAAATCTTTGTTTATATGCTTTGGCACTCTTCTGATGGATTTCTTTGGGGAGGTATATACAATTTCTACTAGTATGTCTCAGGTGGAAACAGAAGTCTTGAAATTAAGGTTCTTGGAGAAAATGTAGGTCAGACATAAGGAAATGAAATGTTATTTTTGTGTCACCATTTAAAAACTTACTGAAATGGTAGACTCAGGGATACTAAAAAGGCCCAGTGCTTTAAGCAGACAGGTGACATTAGTTATGGGTGACTATTTATTATAAATTCCTTCTGAAGCAAGGGACATAAAATAAATTACAACTTTGAGCAAAAAGGGATAATGTATTGGCTTAATGCTCTTTTGAGAAGCCCTAGGAAGGTAAATGTGTCACTCATGTTTGACTGAAACATCGTCTTGTGACTTAAGCCTAAAATAAAGAAAATAATCTTCTATCCAACAGCAGTAATCTGATTGATGTCGTATGAGCAATGTTAACACTTCTGGCTTAATCACTCTTCCCACAAAAATAAAATATTTAAGTCATTCTGAGTGTTTAACTTATTTGGACTAAAATCTTCATCATCTCTTCTGTACTTCCCCAAGACCAGGCCTATTCCTGCGCACAACAGTGATACTAAAATCCTATGCCATGGGGGCAGGGCAAGGCACACATTCCTGAAAACTACCTGAGCTACAAAGATGCTCTTGCACGATGTCTACTTCTTTTAGACATCGATAGTTCTCAGGAATAAAATGGTATTGACAGGGTTTAAAGGCGTTTACTGTGGGCTTTCATACAACACATCAAATTGAATCAGTTTTGAAAATCATTCTTGTATTTTATTGGTTTTCTGGTCTTTGAATCGAAAAATCTGGATAATTGAAAATGTTCCAGTACTCATATTAAGTCCCACTAGGATTTTGTTATTTGCACAAACTGTTAAAGGACCTGATTGATCTTTTTTTAAGTTGTTAATCTCTCATATATTACATCCCATCTGCAGTTTCCCCTCCATCCTCTCCTCTCAGACCTTCCCTTCCACTTCCCCTCTCCCCCACATCAACTCCTTCTCCACTTTCCTTCAGAAAAGGGCAGGCCTCTCAGGGATAAACGTGGCATATCAAATTGTAATAAGACAGGTACATCCTCTCATATTAAGGCTGGGTAAGGCAATGTGGAAGTCAAAAGATGGTCCCCAAAGCAAGTAAAATAGTCACAGACAACTCTCCCTCCCACAAGAACTCCAAGCTGTACAACACATATTCACAGGACCTAGAATCTGATTAATTTTAATTAAAAGAGGCATCCCTGAATACAGGTGGCTCATCTCCTATATCTTTTATGCTTACAGACAGAGCTTGATACCAGACTATGGTATTTATGCACTTAGTAATATTGTAAATGTCTTTTCATATTGTTGTGGGGTGGGTGCTGCTGGGATGTCTTACTGCTCTAATCACTTGCTAGGTGCTGCCCTGTATCATACCATGTTAGATGTTGTGCACAAAAGGTCTGGGTGCTGCTGCTGTCAGCCAGGGCTTTTGTATTTCACTACAGTGCACTTTTTTTTTATTTTTATCTCAGAAGGATCTATTGTACAGAGAGAGGGGATGAGATACAGATTGTATGGAACTGATGGTTGATTGGGTGCTGTTTGTATTCATCCATTATTCTCACCATTGTTTGTGCATGTATTCACTTACCCACAGCCTTTTATTAAATCTACTATGTGCCAAATACAGGAAAGTAGAAATGCATAAAGCAAGAACGATTCTTCTCTTCTTATGGGTTAAAATTCAGTGGAAGTTTCAGGGGACAGTGTAAAAAACTATAAACTGTGAAGAATGCCATGAAGGAAACAGAACATTGAAATTCACAGAATTCAGACCAAATAAAGTGCTTTTTCTTGCTTCCAGTCTTCTGTAGCTCTCCGAGGCCTGGATACAGTGGCCCTAAACATTATCATGGCATTCAAATCCTCTTAGCAATGTGACTTTGACTGGATGCTCTCAGCCACTGATGTTCCCTGCCCCCCACCCCCACCCCACCCCACCCCAATATACCAGGGTGGCTGGCTTCTTACTGCTCCATGGGCATTTGTGATTCCTAAAGGGAGCCTTTCGGTGGCTCTAGAAAAAGTATGACTCGGTCTCGCTGCTGTGGTATTTGGAACGTGTATTAGGAGTCTCTAGAGCAGAGGTTCTCATCCTGTGTACCCTTTTCAGGAGGGTTGAATGACCCTTTCACCCGGGTCACCTATGACCAACAGAAAACAAGAGATATTCACATTACAATTCATAATGATAGCAAAATTATGGCTACAAAGTAGCAGCTAAAATAACTTTAAGTTTGGGAGTCACCCCAACATGAGGAACTGCATTAAATGGTCGTCCTATTAGGAAGGTTGGGAAGCAATGGCCTAGAGGAACAGACCCTATAGAATGGATATCTGTCTCAAAGAAGGTTAGTTAGATTGGTTTACATTGTACAGGTTGGCATCAGTAGTCCTCATCTGCTGCTGAAGCCTTCAGTATCACTGCTGGGGGCCTTCTGGTCCTTAATCTTTGTAGGAATGTTGAAGAAGCCAGGTCTGGAGGTCAGGAGAGGATGATAGCAGCCAATGTGGAGAACAAAGGTGGGCAGGTAAAAGCAGCCTTGCTTCCCCCAGCTCAGTGGTTCTCAACCTTCCTGATGCTGCCACCCTTCAACACAGCTCCTCATGTTGTGGTGATCCCCAACCACACTATTTTGTTGCTACTTCATAACTGCAAATATGCTGCTGTCGCGAATTGTAATATAAATATCTGTGTTTTACAATGGTCATTAGACTCCCCCACACAAGAGGCCATTACCCACAGGTTGAGAACTAATGCCTGAGGGCCTCTTTTTAATCTGAGGGGCTGCCAGAAGGTGTTGCCCTCTCTGGGAAAGACTCTTAAGTCTTCTAAGTTAGTCCATCCTGGAAATATTCTCACAGGCTCAAACAAACATTTCTGTTAGTTGATCCTACAGCCAATAAAATTGTCAACCAGATGGTAACTGCAGAGTGGGGTGTGCATGGGGGCACGGGAAGGGAGTGGCTCAAGGGCCAATGAGGAAGTATGGACAAGGGAAGAGGATGAACCCCAGGGCAGCAGGAGACATTCCAGAACTTGTTCACAGGTAGCTACAATGGGAAAGGGAAGGAGACAGCAACAGAGTCCCAGCATTGTGACCTTGAAGAAAAAGCTGAGCAGTCGACTGAGCCAGTAAAGTGGAAGAGAGGTGATGTTAAAGCAGTAACACCTCTTTAATCGATATATGGATTTTTTTTTCAGAGAGAAGTCAGAAGAAATTTCTTCCTCTGGGACTCATTAGAGTCTTATAAGGAAAAGCATTCAGACTTCCTGCCAGTGGGTTCTCACATCAAAGGGTATCATGAGAGGATTATTTTATCAGTCTCTAACCCAGAGTCACATAACTATGACTTGCAAGGTGCATCTGGCCCATATACCCTGCTGCTGCCTAGTTCCCACTAACTTTCTGCTTCTCTCTGCTTCTCAAAAAATGAGGAGATCTGTTAATATTTGGATACAGCAATGATCAAAGACATTTGCATCTCTGGCTCATCAGAAGACTGACCACTCCCTTTACCATATAAAAGGATATATATGACCATATAGCTTGAGAAGCCTTGAAGAGTGTTCTTTAAAATGCCCCTTGTGTTATAAGTACAGGGATATTGCAGTCTGAAATACCATGTACACTGGTGGAGCCTTAAGTATAGTCATTCCTTCTGCGTGGCCTGGGAGACGTGAACTTCCTCTCTGATGCTCCACCAAGCTTATGAGTCATACAGAAGTGCTCTTGGGCATGGACTATCTCCTCCCATATCTCCTCCCCAAGCTCTGGGCTGGTGACTTTGCATGACTGAATCCCATACCTTACGTTGTAGGGAGGAATCCTGCAGGATAGCTGCAATCTGTCCATTAGTTAGATGTTGCTCACAATACCTTTGCCACTAGCAGTAGCAACTTACAAAGTATTTCATGTGTTCAAGACACTCTGTCAAGAGCTTTTTATGACTCCTTCAGTGGAATTAGGCCTTGACATTATTTTTTCCATTTTATAGATACAGAAACACAGGGTTTCATGGAAGGTGACTGGGGATAGAGGATTCTAGGCTAAATTCATAGCAGCATTTGAATGACCTCTTATTCACTGGTGTTGTTTCTAAATAGGTATGATCCCCCCTTTTAAAATCTATTGCCAGGCGTACATTCAAATGATCACAGCTGTCTGAGACTGGGGGTCAACTGTCCACACGCTGCATGGAAATTCCTTTTGTGTGCTCATGATCTTTCTACACTTGGGTTGTGGCTCCCTCTCTCTCCTCTTCCTCAAAATCTGGGTCTCAATCCCTCATGTACCTGAGTGTACCCTTTGCAGAAAGCATGACAGTATTTCTTAGGTAGTCTAGATTTCAAACATTTGGCCCCGTTGTTTTATTTTCTTACAGCTTGTGGTCAGATTGAGTGTTCTTAACTCAGAACATATATCTCCATCATATGTTTTTAAGCTTCTCAGGATCTACTGAGGATTTTGCAAAATTACACACAAGTCTTTCTTAATGAGACAGTGATGTCCCTAGGCCAGAAATCATTTGTACTTGGTTGTATGTTGCAGCGCAGAGCCCACCTTGGGACAGTGCCCAAGGCAATTGGAATAAAGAGCAATGCAAGATGCAGGGAAAGTCCACCCAGTGTCCTCTAGCTCTCCGTACTGTGTCCTGCTGTTAACCAGTACATTGGAGGTACGTTTTCTTTCTCCTAGCCAACCTGATTGAGATAATGGATGCTCTCTCTGAGCACTAAAGACTGATGAGAACTTTGCATGCTACATCGTTTGGAATTAAATTTTTCCAAGATCAAAAGACTCTTGTAAAGTGTCAGTGACAAAAGTTTCGTGTATGAGGAGATACGACACAAGTACATGTACAAAGGCTGGCTTATATATTATATATTATATATTATATATTAAGTTGAGACCTTGGTCACTAACCCCACCTTCCCAGTAGTGTCTGGAAAAATATCATTGTTATCACTTCAAGAGAAGGCTTCCCTGGCATCTAGTGGGTAGAAGATTTCTACCGAGTATGGCTCAATTTATGACTGTATCTGGAATCTGGATTCTCCCACATAAAGCACAAATGCTAGATAGAGAGAGGGCTTCTTTCACTTTCTGTTGTTTCTGTAACTAATGTCCACAGATGCAGGGGCTCAAAACTGCACACATTTAGTATCATACACTGAGCTAAAGCATCACCAATAGGTGCTTTCCTTTTGGAAACTCTAAGGAGAACCAATACCCTTAGCTTTCTCAGCATCTAAAGGACACACCCCTTTAGTTGAGGCTCCCCCTTTCCTCTTTAAAAACAGCAATATTAAGCTAGGGTATCCCAGGCTGCACTAGTCTAGTCCCCCTTTTTTCATTTGTAAGGCCCCACATGTTGGCAAGTGACAGTGATGCTGCCCAGATTATCGGTTTAACTCCTTGATCTCAGGCTACCCGGGAAGCAGACTCCATCCTAACTTTCCTCTGCCATGCCACCTAACATGTTCAGGGGTCCTGGCATTAGACTGGGAACATCTTTAGAGATCATTATTTTGCCTTCTGCAATGGACCTGCCCTTGTCATGAAAATAATTGCTACATTCTAGTTCTAAATCAAATTAATTTAGTGCCCTTATCAAGACTGATTTTCAGGAACATTTTATAATATTGGGATACCACGGTATGATCTTAGTAGAAGCACGTATAGCCTGCTCTAAATAAAGAGCTCCTTTCATTCCTTGTTGATGAGAGGACAAAAGGTGCTATATGACCGTTGATGGTCTGTTTTCAGGGATATACAAGCTATTAAAGGTTCTAGATCATTTTCTCCTTGTGGACATCTGATAAGGGGACTATAAAGAAGCTATGTGGAAATTAGTGGGCCTCTTCATAGGAGTGTCTGATTCAGTAACACCCAGTGCAAGAGACAGGGATCCATGACTACATTTGCCTCTCCGGAGGTACCTTGGGACATCAGGGAATGCAGGCCTGCCCGAGTGGCCACCTTAAAAGTAAGTGATCCTATCCTCTAATGAATCATACCAAGCAGATGTTCTTGGTTTTGACTAACCTATAAACAGTATTTCTTCTCTTAGCCAGCTTAGATAAATAGGCAAAAGAAAACTGTAACCAATATGAATTTAAGTGGCCCATATTTATGTAAGGCATAAAGTTATACTCTTAGAAGAAATGTTGGCATTTGAGGGCCTTAAGAAAAATGATTGCCCATGTGACCTCTTCCTTGGACAACTAATTTCTATGACCTCCCTGGCCCTGGCCAGAGCCTCTGTCCATGCTGTCTTGGTATTCCAACTCTCTTCAATTAGGGAATATATTTATAAACTACCATTCTTTGGAACATGCATCTACACATCAGAATTTCTTATTTTAGGAGCACAGCAGGATCTCAGATTTTGATAGCAAAGCTCCCATGACTGGCATGCAGTGGAGAATAGGCTTCTGTTGCCATGTCTTGGGTCTTTATTTGAGCCCCGAGTACTATCTCTGTTGGAGACCACAATATGATTTATTCTAGAGAAAGTCTATAATGAGTATGTGTTTTAGATGAAAAATTCGCAATGGCACTGCTAAGGCCCAGTCTGATACACTGATGCCCTGCAGGGAGGTAGGTAGGAGATGGCTTTTACACTAGGAACGGGACACATGGAATGGGAAACGAAGCCTGCTGGCAGCCAGCAGTCTTCTGTCTCCTCACCTCCAACTGGCAGCGCCTGGGATTCCTGTTGCCTTTGGCAGAACTGCAACTGGGTGTTATTGTTGGATGCTGGCTTCGAGGGCTGTGGGGAGGGTGAGCTGCCCTACTTCCATCTGCAGCCTGCCTGCCTGGGTTGTCTGGTGCTCCGCATCTTCTGGGATAAGTGAGGAAGGGAGAACCAATACCCTTGTGTCCCATAATTGCCGTGGGAGGAAGGTCATGGTTCAGTAAAGCGGCATGGTGATTGATTATGCAGTTAGTTTCCTGAGCTTTCTAGTCCTGGGATGACAGAGACAAAGGAATCGTAGCTCATTTCTGGGCTGAATGGATCAGAAAGAGGAGCTATGAGCCTGGACTGGGTAGTTGTCCTCCACAGCAAAGTGAGGCTTTTCTCCTGACTGTCTGCTGTCTCTCAAGCAATTTCTTGGCCTAGAATGGACATCTACCCTCACCAGAAAGGATTGTTTTTGTCTTATTCTCTCCAATTTTCCGTCTTCGTCTCTCTCCCACTCTGTTATAATGCAATATGAGGAAATAAATAGGTGTAATTGAAAAGCACGCTGCTGTGCAGAAAACAAACCAGTGATGGATCAGAGGTCAACAGAAGCTGTGACACTGGGATAAACAGCCATCTAGCCCTGTTTTGTGTCCTGAAGCCTTGCCAGAGTCCAAAGGCCACTCCCACCCACCCCCATATTTTTCAGTTAGCTTCTTTAGTCATATAAATATATAATAGTTTCTCATTGTTGGGCAAAATATTTCTTTGAATTCATAGATTAAGATTCTCCTCTTTCATAGTTCTGCATTCAGAGGGCTAGAATCCAAACATCAGCAGAGCATGTGCACTCTGTATAGAATCACCTCCAGATTCTAGAACATCTGCACTTCTGCTTCAAGGCTGTTTCTTACATCAGTGCTGGCTCGTTTCCAGTGTTGCGTGTACCGTATATTCTGCTCCTCCTGTTTTCCTGTTATTAGGCCTCCTCTGGCATTTGGAGCCCACCTGATAATTTATCAGGTTCCAAGACTATGATAGGGATATTTTTGAAAGGATGATAGTGAATGAGCCCTGAGGATCTCCGCTGGTACAAGCTTCAAGCATCCCTTGTATTATAGTTTGTCCATATGGCATGGTGAGGGGGTGAGGAATTCTTCTCAGAGTGGCAGTTTCTAAGACAGAAAATCTCTTTTCAGACATTATGGAGATAATCCTAAGAGAACAGGTTTACTGGATTTGTATGTATATGTGTATCTGTATGTGCACGTGCACATGTATGTGCATGTATACGTGTACGTGTATGTGTATGTGTATATTTATGTGTATGTGCACTCCCAAGCCCGGCCAATGAAATGTCTACTTAGTGTTTCCCATCCTAAACACTTATATGCAGGTAAGGTGCTTGACCCTCTTGCTAGGGCAGGCCTCCAGTAACTGCTTCAAGAATTCCTTGGACTTTAGTTTGTCCATACCTACTATTCTTCCTATGGCCTTCTGACTCTTTCCTTTTGAGATTGCTAGGCTGGTTTCAAGTTGCACCATTTTCCTGGTTCTAACCTTGGCTACTTTTATTTGTGATATGCCTCTTTAACCTGTGATGCCATCTAAATGGATCATTTCCCTTTTGGAAGTACACAGTGGCCTCAAAAGTGTAGGAAAGTTTGTCCACCTGTTGTAACAATTAGGTAGACAAAGACTTCTCCAGAAGCCAAAGGGAAAATTGGGGATAGCAATATAATGGAGATGATGTCACCGTGCTTCCCTCTCCCTGAGAAACCAACCTCAGATATCATAAACAGAGGCAGAAGGGAGTTAGTCACCTGGACAGCTTAGGAACAGGAAGTAGAGAAAATTGTAACTGGTTTAGTAGCCTCAAAGGAAGACATGCTTAGGAATGATTGGAAAATAAATGAGACACTCTGGGGCCTGGTGAGGGGGTAAGGGATTCTTTTTAGAGTGGCAGTTTATGGGACAGGAAATCTCATTATGGAGCTAATCCTATAGGGCAGGTTGTCTGGCTTTGTATGTATATGTATATGCGTATGCATATGCGTATGTCTGTATATGTACACACACACACACACACACACACACACTCACTCACCGCTATTATGGTAAGGAGACCTTAGCGTTCTTTGTAATAAGAAAAGTAAATTAGGCTGTAGCATAAACAGGCCAAGAGAGAACCAATAATTGATCTAAATTAATTTCAGCCGTGGACTAGCCAGGGCTTCCCCTTGGTTTTCTCCTTCCAGTCTTTGCATGGCTTGGGGTCAATGGGCAACAGTGTCTCATAGAGTTGCTCTCCTCACACAGGTCCTTTCCAGTGCTGTTCCACTTAGAGTCTCTCAGAGTATGAGTCTCCTGGATGTCTATCAGGAAGACAACATACTTGAAATCCACTCGCGAGTTAGGTCACCTCAGGTACCACAGTCAGTCATTTCAGAACACTCCAGTCGCTGGAGGCTAGATTAGTTTACCTGTTGTTAAGACAGTTCTGGGATTTTCTGTGAGCCTTCCAGGCTTCCCAATCCTCAAACTTTTCTACTATGTGAAAGGAACAGGAAAAGGAGATGCTTCTCTGACACCTACTCTGAAACCCGCCATAGTTGCCCATAGATCATTCCAGCACTTGGGGGGTGGAGGCAGGAAAATCAACAGTTCAAATCATCATTGTCTACATAGGAAATCTAGGGCCAACTTGGCCTGAGTGAAGCTAAGTTACAAACAAACAAGCAAGCAAGCAAACAGACAGACAGACAGACAGACAGACAAACAAGCAGTATTGGCCTGACGTCTCTGCCTTCTCTTTGTGTCTGTCTCCTTTACTCAGGCTGAAGGCGCAGACATAGAGCATTGTCCTGAACCTCTAGTCACCCTGGATTCTAGAAAGAAACGAAATCTCACAGGACAGATCTCTGCCTGTTTAGGGACAGTTCTTTTTGATGATGCAAGAGCAAGCTGAGTCAGAAGGAGCGGGTTGCTGCCCTCAAGCCAAGACTGCAATAGGAGTTTTGAGCACTTTGGAGAAGCAGGACGGAGACACCAATCGATCAACCAGGCTTCTGCCTGCCTGGGATAGCTCATTTGCGCATGGCCCCATCCCACTTCGTTTTCTCCTCAAACTCAAAGCTCATATTTTTTCTCCCAAAGACAGAGTTGGGAATCACTATAGATTTTAAAAAAATCTGTTCTTCTTTGTATCCATCCTGAACAATACCCTTTCTCTTCGTTTCACTGTGTCTCATCTCTTAGTTTGCATATTGTGGATGGTTGGTTGTATCTAGTGGTTTTTTTTTTCAGGAGAGGGGATGCCAGATCCCAGACTTTGGTGCCCTCTAAACTCCCGCTACAACAGGATGCTGCGAAATGGGGACATTGTCACATGCAAAGGCTTTTGTAACAGTTAAGCTTAATAAAAAAATAAGAGTTTTACTAATACAAAAAAGAGGGCAGGTTGTGAATCTAAGGTCAGAGGACAAACCACAGAAGAAAGACCAGGAAACTAAGAGTGACCTCAAAGATCTCCATCCTTAACAACTTAACACCTCCTACCCTACCTTGCTTACTAACACAAGTCACGCTTCAGTTAAAAATTCCCTTCAAAAATCTACTTAAAAACCCAAGCTTCCTTTATAAATGCCTCCCTTCTAGGCAGCCTAGTCTCCCCCAACGTGCTGATGTCAGTGGTGTCAGCCCCAGTGTGTCCCCGGGAAGCTTCTGCCCTCCCGCCTCTTCCCTTTTCTCAACACGGTGTCCACTCATTTCCTCAGTCTCCAACTACGAGAGCCTGCCTGCGCTCTTCCCACTTGGCTGAAGCCATCACCTGCCACCACGGCCATCTCAGCCCAGGTCTGCTCATTGTCCATCTTCCCAGTCTCTGGCCTGTTAGACCCAACTCACCGTGCTTGCCTCTATAACAACTCCACAACAGCTGCTGTGCGCAACTCCCTTGAGGCTTCCCTTTCGGCTTTACCATGACTTTCCATCTCTTACTCTTTGCCCATCACTTACACGCTACTAAGCATGTTCAGGATTCCCCTTGGAAGTTGGTTCTGTTCTCCATGGTTTCCATGGGCATTTGTACTGAGTTCTCACAGACATTTATCTCTATGTACTGCATCTACCCTGGGCTTTATATTCACAAATTCAACTGCTTTTTTGACATATTCTTTTTTATTTATTCTTTTTTAATTAGATGTAGTTTTTATTTACATTTCAAATGATTTCCTATTTTCTGGTTCCCCCTTCCCTGAAAGTCCCATAAGCCCTCTTCCCCTCCCCTATTCCCCAATCCACCCCTTCCTGCTTCCCTGTCCTGATATTCCCCTATACTGCTGCACTGAGCCTTTCCAGGACCAGGGGCCCCTCCTTCCTTCTTCTTGACATCATTTGATATGTGAAATGTGTCTTGGGTATTCCAAGCTTCTGGGCTAATATCCACTTATCAGTGAGTGCATACCATGTGTGTTCTTTTGTGATTGGGCTACCTCACTTAGGATGATATTTTCCAGTTCCACCCATTTGCCATCTAAAATCATTTTTAAAAAGTCAGTGTGTTGAAAACTTAACCCATCATTGCCCCTCTTTGCTCCAGCCAGCTTTCACTCTCTACTTTCATTGTGAGACGGTTGTGAAACAAGGTTTCTGTCACGTCTGTGTCTCACTCCTCCCACATTAAGGCACCAAGTCTCACACTTTCGTGTCTGGTATATCTGTGGTATCTGTCACCTCTCTCCCATCCAATTCCCATGATTGTAGTCAGACTCCATCACCTCACACTGGGACCACTTCCACAGCCTTTCACTTGAGGGTTGGCAAATATTACCACACATGGTTTTTGTGCCTACTCACTGGTCAATTCTTATTGATCTATCAGTTCACTAAGACTGCTGTGAATAAAAGAACACCAGTTGAGTGACTAAAGCCAAATAAATTTATCCTCTGATATTTCTAGAAGGGAGGGGCCTGAATTGACCAGATAAATGGGGCCTTGTTCACACACCTAGCTTTGCAGCAGCGGCAAACAATCTTTGATGTGTTAGTGACTTTTGTGTTTCAGTGACCAAAATATCAGACACAAATAGCTCACCATAGATAAAGAAGAAGGGTTTATTTTGGCCCATGGATGAGATTTTGGCCCAGTTCAGAGATGATTAATCCATCATTGCAGGGAAGGTCTTGTGGAAGATCTCAGCTTGTGGTGACAGGAGTATGGGACTGGAAGTTATTCACATCGTGACAGCCCAGGAAAGAAGAGCTTAGCAGGAGTTGGGGTCTGAATATAGCCTTCACAGCCCTGTCCTCAGTGACCATGGCAATTTTCCAAGCCAGGCCTCACTTCATAAAAGTTCTACAGCTTTCCAAAATAGCAGTCCTAGGCTGTGAAGATGGTTCAGTGCATAGAGAATATCTGCTATACAAACATGATGACTTGCGTTTGAGTCCTCAGACCACACAGAGCAGCCAGAGGTGACTGTGCTTACCTGTGGTCAAAGAACTGTGGCAGGGGGGAGATGAAAGAGACTGGGTCGTGCTGGCCAGTCAGCCAGCCATGCTGAAAGACAAGGAGCTCAAGGTCTAGTAGGAGGCCCTGTCTCACTGGAACAAGGAGAGGGACAGGAAAAAACATCTGATGACCTCCTATGCCTACACACACACACACACACACACACACACACACACACATCCATACATGTACATGTACACACACATATACACACAGGTGTGTACACTCACACAATGTACACATGTGTGCACACAATACCACCAGCATCAACTCTACCATGTGTCTGTGTGTGTAGTCCTATGACTTTCCCCTCTGTGTGTCTGTCTCTGTGCTTCTTTTCCTTTATAAGGACACCAGTCAAGTCACATTAGACTCTGGCCTAATGACTTTATCATGTCATAATGAGAGTCCACTGGGAAAGCTATTTCCAAATGAAGTAACATTGTCAGCAAGGAGTGAGGATTTTAATGAATATTTTTAATAACACTATTTAAATCACAACAATTGGAAATAAATTTCTTCCATTTATCTGCTTGTCAAGTTCTTTATTATGTTTCTTGACTCTTCTTGGTACTTGTCTCCCCTAGGGATATTTCCAGGTTGTCCTGTTCTAGTTACATCTTGGTGTCCCTGCTTATTATATTGGAGTTACATCTTTATGCACCTTATCTCCCATGAGATGGCTACTCTTTATGGCAATTTGTAATCTTATTCCCAGGGGGAAACTGGATAGCTGGCTAATAGATGTTATTCAGTACACAATTACTGGTTTTTATTTTTGTTTAAAATTATTTTTACAAATTGTATGGTTTTAAAGCCTTCATTATAACATTGATATATAGACTAAATATAATGGGTTATCTACATGTATATTTTAATTTCTTCGTTTAAAATTTCATGTCTGTGTTTAATGTGTGTGTGTGTTATGGACTATAATATATTTGTACAGATAGTCTGCAGTGATTCAATTTGGCAATTTAAGGTTTTATGGTAGTGTTATAGTGTTGTGCATTCATCAGAAATGGGGTTCTGAGTCTCTGTCCTTTTCTATGTTAATGATATGAGGTTTAGTATACTTGTGTTCCTATGAAGAGACAGTGAGTATCAGCTCCTTGTTAGATGTGTGATCAGGCACCAGCAGTAGTCTTCAGTGTGCTGTACTGTCAGTGGTTTTCTTGTACACAAGTGTTAAAATATTGCGTGAACTGGAGAGGTAGCTCTACTGTTAAGAACAGTGGCTGCTTTGAAGAGGACCTGGGTACAATTGCCAGCATCTGCATGGTGACTCAAAACTATTTGCAATTCAAGTTCCAGGGAACCAACGCCTTCCTCCAGCCTTCAAAGGTACCAGGTACTCAAGTGGTACAAACGGGCTGACAAAATACACATTCACCTAAACACACACACACACACACATGCACACACACACATACACACACACACACGCGCACACACACACACACACACACACACATGCACACACACACATACACACACACACACGCACACACACACACACACACACACACATGCACACACACACAGAAGGAAAGGAAGGAAGGAATAAAGAGGAATGAAAAGAGGAGAAAAGAAATAGAAAAAGAAACAATGGACTTGAGGGCCTACAGAGAGGGTTCAGAGGTTTATGAGTTTTTCCTGCTTTTCCAGAATACCTGAGTTTGGTTCCCAGCAACCACCTCAAGCAGCAAACAACTGCTTGTAACTCCATCTCCAGAAGATTTGATGTACTCTTCTGATTTCTTTAGGTATCCATGTGACACAATAAAAAAACAAATAAGCAATATCCTTTAAAAAATGGGGGCTTTGTTTCAGAAGCATTTTCTCAACTGCTAATGTAATGTGTTCTGAGACTTTTTAAAGCAGGACAGGGTAAGAGCTGAGGAGACTTGTTGAGTGCTTCTTTTTTTTTTTTTTTTTTTTTGATATATCACATTTCCAACTTGGAATGCCTGTATCAGAATTCAGTCCCACTTCCCCCACTGGGGGAAAAAAAATCAAAGAGCATTTGTTTGTAATATGTGTATTACATTTAGATTAGTAATTTGATTAGCATACGTGGTGGTTTGAATGGAAATGGCTCCCACAGGGCTACAGAAAGTCGCACTTTTGGAGCTATGGCCTTGTTGGAGGAAGTATGTCACAGCAGGTAGGCTTCGAGGTTTCTGAAGCTCAAGCCAGCTCAGTGTCACTCTCTCTTCCTGTTGATGCAGATGATGCAGATGATGCAGATGATCAGATGCACCACTCCCAGCTTCTTCTGCAGCACCAGGGCTGCCTGAGTGCCACCAAGTTTCCAGCCACGATGACAAGGACTAACCCTCTGAACCTGTAAACTAACCCCTAACTAAAATGTTTTCTTTGGCAAGTGTTGCCACTGTCATGATGTCTCTTCACAGCAACAGAACACTAAGCCAGTACACATTACTATTGACTAATGCTAAACGATATTTATATGTTTGTTTTTTATTTTCTAAAACTATTTTTGGGACATAGTCTCATCTTATTTTTCAGCCTGACCTCAAGTTCATGGACCTCTAGTGATCTTCCTCTCACAGATACCTGCATGGCTGACCACTGATTTAAAGTGCCTACCTGTTGTGTATATGGCTCTATGTGTGTGTGTGTGTGTGTGTGTGTGTGCATTTGTATGTGTGCATGGGGTGGTTTTATATTTTTCTTAAGAAAACATAATACAGATGATCTGATTCATACTTCAGATTATGCCAAATAACCTACACTCTTCCCTAGTCCTTGAGCACTTCAACACCATTGACAATTTTGCTTAAAATTTATCATGGAAGAATAAATAAGATTTAGTTTTCCCAGCCACTCTTGTATGAACTTTTTTCTTATGAAACTGTCGAACATTTGCAACAGCAGGTGCATTATCAATCAGCTGGAGGAGGTGAGAACAGCTGAGGTGTAGGCCTTCCGGTGTCACAATCCTGGTTCCTCAGTGCCGAGAGCTTATGTCCTGGTGCAGGAGCTTGTGGCTCGGAGTCCTGAGACCTAGATGCTCCAGATGCCCAGATGCCCAGTTCCTAGATGCCCCAGATGCTCCAGATGCCCAGCTTGTGGCTCGGAGTCCTGAGACCTAGAGGCTTGTGGCTCCAGATGCCCAGGCTAGATGCTTATTGTCCTCTAGTGTTGCATTCAGTGTAACCTCTCAGCTCTGAGAAGGAGCTGGCAGGAGCTACTGTAGCTCCTCAGCCTTGGGTGTGGAGACCTGGGACTCAGGGATTGCCTGCTCCTTGGTACTCAAGCCGTCAGACCTGCAGTTCTTGTCTTTAGTTCGTACAGCATTCCACGTTTTCTAGGCTACCCCTATTGGTCATCACCTCTGCCTCCTCTTATTGTAGCATTGGCTACTCTCAGGCATCGTCAGCCACTTTCTCGCTGCTGGCACTGTTGTCAACGCTGCCCCTTCTGCAGTGACTTACTGCCATCACTACTCCTTTTCAAGCCACTAGTGCAGCTCGAGGTAACTCAGGACAAAACCCACAGGAAAAGACCATTTAAAATAAAAGCTCAGGCAGCACAGGAGACTGGTTAATTTTAAAAGTGAGCCAAAAGAATAACCTGTTTCTACTGCTGGGAAGGAGGTAGGGCATGCAAAAGAAGACCTGCTATTTAAACCAGCCTCAGCACAGCTTCTAGTTCTACTAATCACGGGTCTTAAGGGGACTAACCATAGTCCCTCTGCACTGCGCCTGGCACACACGCCTTCTTCCACTTGGCCACCTGGGTCCGAATGAGAAAGCTAGAGGGAGGTTGGCACTTGGAGTTCATGGAGGCTTGTAATGAGGGGTGGATGTCTTCCATGGCAGGGATGGGTTTTCTGACCAAAATCAGAGCTGTGTATCTTTAGT
Source organism: Apodemus sylvaticus (assembly GCF_947179515.1). Taxonomy (NCBI): domain Eukaryota; kingdom Metazoa; phylum Chordata; class Mammalia; order Rodentia; family Muridae; genus Apodemus; species Apodemus sylvaticus. The sequence goes on from NC_067478.1 coordinate 108,818,846, forward strand.
GATAGAGATGTTTGGAGTAATTTCCTACAGCTTCTGTTGTGTTCTCAAAGTGATCATACAGTGTCCAAAACAACGGATGCCATGATGGTAGTCTAGGCTTTGTGGACCTGGCAGCTCCTACTTTAAGCAGCTCATAGTCAGAAGAGATCTGACGCCTGGTTCTCAAACCCTTGAATAGATATCAAAGGAGTATCACAAGGATGACATTTCAATAGTGTTTTGCAGAGCTTAACTGTGTTTATCTTCCTGCCAAAAACTCCTAGAAAGAGTTGGGACCCTCTAATCTGTGTCAGGAGAATAGTTAAATGAACTCCTTTATGCCTATAGCCAGATTCAGCAGAGTATTCAGTCTATGGGATGTCGAACAATCCCCATCCCCTCTAACTCCCTGTATCTATTATCCCCCTCTCTCCTTTATAGAAACCCTTTGATGTATGATACATATGCACATTATGTGTAGGTGTGTACGTAGAAAAGTATGTGTATTGTAAAGACAAACTGAATCGTGGCACCCACACTGCCCACCACCAACATCCCCCTCACATCTCCTTATGTGGTGATAGCTGGAAGGTCTTTGCCAGTCATGTTTACTCCCTGTGTCCCCTGTTTGCCCCTTTGTGAGGATTCCACACACCAGTTTCAACAGTGACAAAATTCAAGAACAAATATCTCTGCTCACAATTGTACTGGAGATTTCTACTTCTAGCATGCTGAGTGGACCCCTGGGGTAGTCATTTAATTGGAGGGGTTAGAATCAGAAGAAGCTTGCCTACACACCTCCCACTTCATGGACCCGCCCATTCTGCTGTCCCTAGTGACTACATTATAGAAGGGGGAAGAACATATCCTTGGTGAAAGTCAATCATTGCAAGATGATGTCACCATTGTCAAACCCAGGTAAAATTACAGCTGAAAGGTTGTGAGGGGGAGAGAGCTCAGGCCTGCCTCTCTGAGATAAGGGCTATCTCAGGACTATGTAAAAGCTCCAGAGTCGTCCTTGTCCTATATGTGCTACTTGTGGTTTGCAGGCCTCCTGTGAATGTACAGATCCCTCTTTAAAGGCTTATGTTAAATATTCTTTCACGCTAAGCAAATCAGCCAACATGCTCTGTACAGGACCCTTACCTAACAAGGGCAGGGCTACTTGCTGTCAACTACCAGTCTGAGGTCAACTCCTAGACCAGAGAACTTTGTAATCAGGTAAATATCTCCCCCTTTGCCTTAAAATTTCCCTAAACTCCTAGAATATATTATTATTTGCAGTCATGCATTGTCTCCATTACTGTGCATTGTATATATTTTAAATCTCTCATCTATTGGAGACACATGTTGAAATATACATATATATAAAATGATGCATCGAAAGTTTCAGGATTCCACTTATTTATTATCAAAAAAATATCATTTGTGAAGCATTCCTCTGTGTTCCTTAGCTTGCAGCTTTGAGTGTTCACTCCACAGACTTTTTTCTATAGGAACCCCAGCACAGATGTATTATTGTGTGTATGTGTGTGTGTGTGTGTGTGTGTGTGTGTGTGTGTGTGTGTGTGTGTGTTTATACATGGCCAGGGTATGTCCAGATATTTGCAGAGCTCTTTTGCCTCTTAGAGATTTAAAGTCCATGTTACTCAAACTCTGTGTCCCCAGCCTAGAGTTAGTAAAGTTTTTCTCATATATCAGCACTATTCTGGGCACAGAAATAGAGTCTCTTTTGTCAATTCCTAGAACTCAGGCCCATCTGTTTTCACAAAAAGTTCCTTACACTGGCACTGTATAAGCTACTTGGCTAAAAGCCCTAGAGGAAATGTCAAAAGTCACTGAACCAGCCTTTCAAGAACCCAGGTCCCTTTTCTTCAGAAGATGTTGTTGGAAACCTGGTTCTTCAGAGGATGCGTCAATATGTGATAGTAAAATATTACAGAATAATGCTGTTAAGAGGGGAATATCTGCTGCTTCACTGGGACTAGTTCAGGTGCTTCTGAGCACAGTGCACTGGGAATGAGTCGCTTCAGCTGCTGTCTTCCTCTGGCATGACAGCCTTGACTTCAGCCCTGCCATTTTCCCAGAAACCCCAGGAGCCCTCAGCCACCATGATGCCATGAAGCAAGTATTCTGGGATTCTCCAACCCTCATCATATGACTGTGGTTGTTCTTGAGAAGACTTTGATCCAGCCACAGATGACCAGAGAAGACAACAAACCTGCCACAGACTCTTGGAAGAAATTTTCTTTTAGTTTGGGAAACTGCCCAAGCTGCTATGGAAGCTAAAACCTTTGGTCAAGGGACTCTATTTCAGTCACAGCTACTCCACTCCAGGAGTAATCGCTTTGTCTGTCTACTTTGGATGACCCTACTCGTGCCGCTTCCAAATCTCCTAGATTTATTCCTCAATCTGGTCAGGAAATAGTAGCATCTATGTCAACATTCCCAGCATAAATGACTGAGAAGAATCGAAGCAGCTACCGTGTCACCACTGCTACCACTGCCATCAGTGCTGCCGCCATTGTGTCCAGCTGTCATGTGACTGACCACCATTATACCCACTGCTTCCAAGGCTGTTGTGCCAAATCCCACTTAGCCTGTCATCACTTCTGTGTGTCCAGCTGACCATCACAGTAATAGCACTGCTTTTTCTGTAGCTGTCGCACCCACCACCACTACACTGCTTCAACCATGATGACTGTTGCATTTGTCATGGCTACTGCTGTAGATGCTATCCTTCAGCCCATCAGCCTCCACTGATTCTCCCGGTGTTCACAGTGGCAATGGCTGTCACTGCTTGTGCTACTGTGTTCACTGCTGCTGCTAGACCATATAGAAGCCTGCGTTCTCCAGGCCAGGGCATTGTTTCCTCATTTCCTGGGAAGGTGATAACATGTACTTCTCCCATCTCGTGACAGCTGTCTCCAGATTGATCCACATATTCAAAGGGCATCAATATGAATGCAGACCTTGGTGCCAAGACATAAGAGGTGGCATGTTGCGAGATATTTCCTATGAGAGGACAGTGACTGGAGGGGAGAGAGGAGGAGGAGCTGAGGGAAACAATTGGGGAGAGTGGGGGAAGGGCTTGGTGGACAAGACAAGCAGGGCAGAGAAGGAGTGGATACCCAGATGGCTTCAGACGTATTTCCGGTGTTTTGGAGAGGTTAGAAAATTGGGATAGGACTTTATCACTGTAAACTGGCATTATGCAATTGGGAGTTTTACATACATAAATATATATGGTAAACTATTCAAGTTTAAGACTCATGCTATACCGGATACTTGGAAGGCGTGAGTGCTGGGCAGAAGTGTGGGATTCCAGCTGTTTACAGAGTCTATGGCAGAGAGGAAACACAGCTGGGATGTGAGAGAGCTAGCTGAAAGAGAGAGTCACCCGGAGCAGGACACACCGGGACTTGGCGCAGAGACTTGGTGGGTAGTATTCTTTTTTAGTTATTACCCACTACAGTAGTACTATGATGGAGAGATTCTGTGGTTAGCAGCTGCCTGTGTGCCTGTGGGAACTGGCCACTTTTAGGGTGTATGAACTGTATTCCTTACATCTTGAGTTGGTTGGCTTGGGAAGTCTATCCCCTGTGCTGTAGTGTTAGTCTAGTGAAGCCTTATTCAGATGGCATTGATTTTCCTTTTCTTTTTGATTTCTGTCTGGCACTGAGCAGAAGGTTCTACAGCTGAGTGGGGAGCACTGAGAGCCGGTAGGGCTAAGAGCTGTGAGCACTGAGAGCTGCTGACACAGCAATACTTTGCATTTTCTTAATTCCTATTCAGATTGAGCAAAGGCTGATTGGTAACATTAGCAACTCCCAAAGATCCTCAGTTTTTTAGTGTTTTATCTTATTTAACTTATTTTATCATATACTATGCTAAGTTCTATAAATGAATTTCAGGGCTTGCAATAATTTAGAACAGAGTAAGGAAAGAAATGACTTGCTCATAGTCACTCAGTAACTGAAAAGGATGAGGCTCTCTGCCTTCAGAGTGTAAACCCAGCATCCCCTGTGATGACTGCATTTGTGATGAGAGAGGCTTCACTCATTTGGAAATTTCCATTACACTTGTGAGAAGTCTGGAATTATCACTAAGTGATTTACACTGAGCTGAGCCATGTGCCTTTGAAACCAGTCACGTATTCCTCATCTACTTTCCAGGAGCTGTGCAGGAGACAGTGAATCTCTTTTCAATGTGGAAAACAAGTCCTGTGATCTTGAACCCAAGAGGACCAGTATTTCAATTACACCCCCACTACTAAGATTTATGTAAGTCTATGTCACATGTGCTGGTTCTGAAGTTCTGTTAATTAACTAAGCAATGATTACGAAAGGAAAGTTCCTCATTAGATGCCATGGCAGACAAATGGGATTTGTCAGTTATAAATTCTTTGCTAGAATGTGAATACACAGCAATTTAGAAAAAAGGAAAAAAAAAAGTCTTTGCTACAGGAAACTCCCTCTTTCACACATCGTATTGGATTAATGAAGTTGTCAATCTTGTGAATGTGATTACATCTGGCCATTAGGAATAATACTCTCACCATACTGGGAGGCAAACGTTAGAGTATTATATGCTTCAGGGCTGTTCTATTTTCTTTCCTCACAATCTATAATTTCTAGGTAGCATTATAGGTCTATGTCCCCACTGGTCACCTAGTGAACAACTCTTGCAGCACTTCAGCCTTGGCCACTTCCCTGAATTGTGTGTGTGTTACTAGTTCAGTGCTTTCTCTTGGTTGTCTGATCTCACACGTCTAAAACTGAGATCTACTACATTCAGCATCTTCTCCCATCGGTTATTATACGTTTATTTTTCTTTATCTTATTTTTATCTTTTTGCTTCCACAAAAATCTGAAAATATTTATGAGAGCAATGCAACTAGCCATGGAAATATGAGAGATAAAGTAGTAATGGCAAATGTCACAGGCTGCTCTGAAGAATGAGACCCCTCGTGCTTTCGGTCTGGGGTTGCGTTGTCTCTCACAGCAGACTGAATCTCATAATTCTTCAACAGTGACTTCTCTGGTAAAGGAGGACAGAAAGCCATCAAGGAACCAGCTAGAGAAGTAAAGCCTTCTGTGGTCACTTTCCTTGTGCCTTCCTCTACTCTAAACAACAAAAGGGAAGGCTGCTTCAAATGTAAACGCTGATATTAAAACTCCCACTAAGAATCATGTTCTCATCAGACAAAGCTCTGCATTGGATAATTCTTCCTGTATAAGTAAAATTTACTGATTGAAGCAGAAGCTGCACTACTTGTATGAATTTGCATAATACATCTTCGTGTCTTTTCTTGTTACATTCTTTTGGTAAGTATTTTTACTTAGTCTTTGAAAATTTCACACATGTATAAAATGTATTTTGATGCTATCTTTCTCTATCCTCTTTCAAATCCCTCAGCACCTCCCCCAACATAAGACATGACTGCTTTCTAACTTTGGGCCCTCTTGGTTTTTTCTTCAATGATCCATGAGTGCTACTCATTTACATTCCCAAGGAAAAATGACACCCTGTCGTGTTTTGAATAGAAATGCCTTCATAAGATCTTAAATATAAATGCTTTGCCATTTGGGAGTGGTGCTTCCTGACTAGATTAGGAGGTGTGACATTATTGAAGTAGGTGTGGCCTTGTTGGAGGAAGTGTGTCATTGGGGGTATGCTTTGGGGTTTCAAATGCTCATGCCAGGCCCAGTGTCCCTGCCCTGCCTGCTGCCTGTGGATACAGATGTAGATCTCTCAGCTACTCTTCATCACCAAGTGTGTCTGCAGGTTGTCATGCATCGCACCATGATGACAATGGACTAAACCTCTGAACTGTAAGCTAGTCCCAATTAAATGCTTTCTTTTTTATAAGAGTTGCCATGGTCATGGTGTTTCTTCATAGCAACAGAGCTTTAACTAAGTCACACCCTCTCCACCATCAGCTATAAATTGCCAATAGCTCCTCAGTTAGGGGAAGGTCTTTCCCAATTCTTGCTATCATTTTGGTTGGCTTGATTTTGTGTAGGTCTTGTGTAGGCAACCATTTTGCCCCCAAATGACTGATGTAGCCCTAAATCTTACAACTTACCCATGCTGCAAAAATCAACAAGATCAAGTGTAGATGGGTGGTATTCAGTTGGAGGACGCTTATACCACTTATAATCTTGTCTCCATGTAGTAGCATGCAGAGCTTTCTGAAGTGATATATCACTGTTCAACTTGACTATATTTCTCAGCTTTTGATCATAGTAGATCAAAGACCCAAGCCCCCATCACGGCCCCCAAGACTCTGTATGATAGTCACATATAGATCTCATCTCCTGCTACAAGATTCTTGGTTTCTTTCACATGAGATGAAGGTATTTCTTTGTCATTTCTTAAAAATAATAAGCATCTTATTACCTTAGGACTTCTACATTTATTCTATCTTAAATCTTTGTTGTTCTTCCTGAAGATATTCATATGATGTTCTTTTTGATTTCCTTCAGATATTTGCTCAAATATCACTTCTTCAGAGACTCTATCCCTGCCATTATACATAAAATAACTTTCCTTGTAATTATCTTGTTACCTTATGATATATTTTTTTCTTCACTGAATACTAATTGTCCCTGCTTTAATCTTCAATGTCTACCACTGTGTTTTTGTTTGGGTCTTACTGCTGTGAACAAGCACCATGACCAAGGCAACTCTTATAAGGACAACATTTATCTGGGGCTGACTTACAGGTTCAGAGATTTAGTCCATTGCCATCAAATTGGTAGCATGGCAGTGTTAGACCCCCAAAAACCGAGGGTACCCCAGCACCCCACACCCCGGAAGGTGACACCCAAATCACTCGTGAGAAACAGTCTCGATGCAATAACATGAGGGTTTCTTTATTCCAGAATTCTGGGTTCCACAGCCATACACCGCGCAGGGTTAGAGGACTGTGGACCACGAGTGCTGAATTGCGACAGCTTTTATAAGTTTACAACAGAGCCGGCGAATCACAAACCAATCATTTCTTAGCATGGAGAGCCAATTGATTTGTACCACTCCATAGTTTTAGGCCAATCAGTTTAAATTATCGGAGCCCGCGCTCAGTGGACCAATTTGTTTCCTATAATGTCTACAGCTGCGTGAACTCCTGCATAGGGGTAATGGCATTAAGTTTACAGAAGCAAGATAAGCTTAGCCCATTTCCAGTTACCTTATGGGGCCAGGATCAGCTATTCAAGGCCTGTCTGCTAGGTCTAAACAAAGGGCGGGCTCTGGAATGTGACCTTTTACCTAGTTTCTAACAAAGCGAGATAGCATTTTAAACTCCTGATTTCTTGGGGTCATTAGAGTTAGGATGTATTATTTTCTGTCCTTTCAGCAGCATTCAGGCAGGCATGCTTCAGGAGGAGCTGAGAGTTCTACACCTTCATCTGAATGCTGCTAGGAGAATAACTTCTAGGCAGCTAGGACAAGGGTCTTAAAGTCCATACCCATAGAGACACACTTCCTCCAACAACATCACACTTCCAAGTAGTGCCACTCCCTGAGTTAAGCATATTCAAACTACCACATTCTACTCCCTGAACCCCATAGTTGTTCAAACACGGGAGTCTATTGGGGCCTTATGTAGCCATAGCATGATAAAAAATACATTTAATCCAACTTCCAAAGCACCCATAGTCTATAACATTCTCAACAATGTTAAATTTTCAAAGTTGAAAGTCTCTTCTGAGATTCATCTAATCACTTAACTGTAATCCTAAATCAAGACAGGAAACCAGCTGGGTAATCTCCAAACTTCGCATCTACTTGTCTGATGTCAAAGTGGTCTTCAGATCTCCTACTTTTTTCTCATTTTTGTTGACTGCAACAGACTTTATTTATTTATTTATTTATTTATTTATTTATTTATTTATTTATTTATTTATTTATTTATTTATATGAGTACCCTGCAGCTGACTTCAGACACACACCAGAAGAGTGCATTGGATCTCATGACAGGCAGTTTGCAAGTCACCATGTGTTTGCTGGGTATTGATCTCAGGACCTCTGGAAGAGCAGTCAGTGCTCTTAACTGCTGAGCCACCTCTCCAGCCCTCCACAAGCTTTATTTTATTTTATTATTATTATTTATTTTATTTTATTTTTTTGGTTTTTCAAGACAGGGTTTCTCTGTATAGTCCTGGCTGTCCTGGAACTCACTCTGTCTGCAACAGACTTCTTCTCGGTTGGTTCCACTTTCTGTTAGCAGCTTTCCTCAGCAAGTATCCCATGGTTCTGGCATCTGGAACACCTTGGGGTCTACAAGGAAACTTTAATATTACAGCTTCTTGTTCCAATGTGTGCGATCCACACATGATCTTCTGGGCTTCTCCAATGGGCTTGGGTCACATTCTTCAGCTCTGCCCTCTGCAAAGTTCTAGGTTAGGCTCCAATACACTGCTGCTGCTGTTCTTGGTGATCATCTTATGGTATTGGCATCCTCAGTACACTGGGATCTTTCACTGCAACTAGACTTTACCAATAGCCTCCCAGAAGATTCCTTCACGGTTTGAACCCCACTCCTGTAACCAATTTCTGTCTTAGCTGGAGTTTTACTGATAACAGATTTAAGACCCACTTCGCTGATCTTGGGAAGTACTCAGCTGAAGTCAGTGTCACTATGGGCTCAGACTTGATGGTCATATCCTCTACTTCTTCAAACCATCAGCCCCTTCATTCATTTAAAGTTTCATTGCAGAGTTATCTTAATGATTAAACACAGTCATTATTATTCTACTTTTAATTTTTTTTAATTTTTAATTTTTAATTTTTTGGGTTTTTCGAGACAGAGTTTCTCTGCATAGCCTTGGCTGTCCTGGAACTGACTTTGTAGACCAGGCTGGCCTCAAACTCAGAAATCCACCTCCCTCTGCCTCCCAAGTGCTGGGATTAAAGGTATGCACCACTACCTCCTGGCTTTCTACTTTTAATGATTAAGACCACAATGTCAAATTTATGAACTCTATAGACATTCACCAAGACCATCACAGAATCAATAGCTAATTTTAGACTATAGTACCATCTACTTAAAATGGGAGTGTCTCTGATGAGGCTTGAGAAACACGCTAACTGATGGGTTGGATGCACTATCCATTTAACAGAATAATCATAATAGGTTCTCTTTTATGACCTATAACCTATCTAGACATAGAATGTTAGATACGGCTCTATTGTTGTGAAGAGACACGATGACCAAGGCAACTCCCATAAAGGAAAACATTTAACTGAGATTAACTTAATTTTAGAAGGTTAGTCCATGATCATCATGGTGGCAACAGATAGACAAACAGGAAACTGAAAAAGTAACCGACAGCTTTACATCCTGATCCTCAGGTGGAAGTGGGATTTGCATGGACTTTTGAAACCTCAGTGCCCACTCTAAGTGACATATCTCCTTCACCAAGAGCACATGTACTCCAACAAAGAAAGCCTTCCTATTCCTTCTCCTAAAGTCTCGCTAACTGGGGACCAATCATTCAAACATATGAGCTATGTGGACCATTCTTATTCAAACAACCATGTCCCAGCCCCTGGTCCCTATTGGTTTGTAGCTGTAGCACAATGCAAAAATGCAACCACACAAAACTGTACAGAGGTTCCTCCATCTTGTATTTTGGCTGAGGCTTTCCAGGTTTAACTAGAATCTGATCTTCTTGGACAATCCCATGTAAAACCACCTAGATATATTGTAGGAACCAAAGTTCAGGATGTCTTAGCTAACTTGTCATAGCTTCTGTTAAAACTGGTTGCTTCAAGCTGGGCTGTAGTGGTGCATGCCTTTAATCCCAGCATTTGGGAGGAAAAGGCAGGAAGAGCTACCTGGCACATGAATTACATTCCAGAGCTTTCTATTGTTATTTAGGTTTAGAAAGCCCCTGGAGTCCTTTCATTTTATAAGTAGCAGGATTATCTGGGTGAGGTCCTGCCCTTAACTCTATTTACCACTAGGCCTGCCAGCTTGCCTGCTTCCTTCTTACCTTTCTTCTTTCCTTCCTTCCTTCCTTTCTTTTTTCCTTCCTTCCTCCCTCCTCCTTCTCTTGCTCCTCCTCCTCCTCCTCCTCCTCCTCCTCCTTCTTCTTCTTCCTCTCTCTCTCTCTCTCTCTCTCTCTCTCTCTCTCTCTCTCTCTCTCTCTCTCTCTCTCTCTCTCTCTCTCTCTCTCTCCAGGATTTCTCTAGGTAGCCCTGGCTATCATAGAGCTCTGTCTATAGATCAGGCTGGCCTCATCTGCCTTCCTCTGCCTCCTAAGGAGTGCTGGGATTAAAGGTTTCATCATCACTGACTGGCACATCACATTTTTCTTTACTTATCTTTTTGACCAAAAGGTTGGACTCTAACACAACATTTCCTGGTTCTCTTTTTCCTCTAAAACTATATTTTGTTTATTTCCCCCCCCCACATACACACACACATACTCACTCTCTTTTTATGCAGATATGCATAAGAGTGATCACTAATGACCACAAAACACAGTCAATACACAGCTGTCTTGAAATGTCCTCTGTAGGTAATTGCCAAAATCTTCAATTTATACTCCAGCAATTTTTTAGAAAAAGGGCAAAATCCTTTGCCATTTTCTTTGTCAAAATATCTCAAAAATTATCTCTAGGACACTTCCTAATATTCTTTCACTCTGAAACCTCTTGAAATGGCCCTGTATAGCCCACTTTGCCTCCAGTACTACTATTTTCTATGATTCTATTAATATCACCCTTTAACCCCTGCTTAAAGCCTTCTTCACTTTTCTGGTCCAAAGTCTTTCATATTCCTCCAAGCAACAGCATAATCAGGCTGATCACGATGATATCTCAGACCCTGGTACCAATTTCTTTCATAGTCACTGCTCTACTGCTGTTAAGAGTTTATGGGGACCATTTGATAACAGTTTCTCTTCCAGAAGCACTGGTAACACACCCAGCAGGTTGTCATCCTGTCTCTTTTGTTTTGGCTGTTTTGTTTTATTGACTGCTGAGCAGGAAGAAGCAATCCCAGCTATATTTCAGGTTCTTCCTCATGACTGTTACCTTTGTAAAATCAACCACAAAGATGCTTGCCCATGCCAATGGCCCAGACATTCATAAAGGGAAAAAGCACAGAACTTCCCTAGGCAAAGAGGATAGTGATGATTCTCTGGTGTTGTCATATTAATTATACTGTGAAATCCTCAGCAACTTGCTTCTGCCAGGCAGCAGGAAATAGATGGCTTATTCAAAGAACTGTCTTCTCCCTCTCTCTCTTCGCCTTCTATTATTTCCTTTCTCTGGTTGACTATTTTTCTGTTTTGAGAGAGAGAAGCATAAAAGGAGGGGGTGGGGAACAGCTGAAGACCCAATTTCTCAAGTAACTTTCCTGTAAATGGAAGGCAATTTGATCCATTACCAGCTGACTCACAATGGCCTCCTGACCCTCCCTCTCCCCCTCTCCTTCATTCTCGCTGACTTTCTTTTTTCCACCTTGCACATGGCTGACTGATTGTTAAATAACTTTTTATGTTTTAAAGCCTGTTGTCAGATTTTTTTTCCCTATTTGATTTTGGTGACAGCTCCCCCCACAGACATATTTTGGTTTGCTCATTTACAGTTGGGACAGTTTAAATAGGGAAGTTAGAGGCAGGGAAGTTACTCCTGGGTAGTGAATACTGAAGAATGTGATGGTAAAGTCATGGCTGATAACTGGACTGACATCATGCATAATGTCTCCGAGGCTCTGCTTTTGAGCCAGTTGCTTTCTCTAAGTCCCAGGTTAATTATTTGTAGGATGGAAGTGACAATTGGGACTAAGATTTATAGAGCTAAAATATCTTGCGTAAAGACTAAATCTAGACAGGCATCATTCTGTCGCTTATCTCTAGCTAAATCTACAAAAGAGATACAGAAAGAGATAGCTGTAAGGAGATTTTATAATAAAACATACAATGCAATCTATTCTGGTCATTTGTCAGTCACCTTTCTGTGACATCCACATTCACAAGACACGGATGAGCAGCTGAGGACCCAGCAGATTTCTCTACAAGAGACTTTTCAACTCTCCTTGAGTTCTCAACCTAAGAACTTTCCATTTTAAAATAAACTTTTCATTTTAGAATAGTGTTGGACTTATGGAGAAATCATGAGGAGGGCACAGCATTCCCATGTTCCCCTCCCTCACTTCCCACTGTCCACATCTTACTTTGCTGTGGGATGCTTGCCAGAACTCAAGAACCAATGGTGTCATTGAACGTCTACTATGTTCTCAGTTACTGTAACTTTCTGATGTTTTCTTTATTCCCATCAGGATATCATCTTGTGCTTAGTTGTCATGAACTGAATTTTGTCCCCTGGACCCATTAAAAAAGAGTATATGTAAGTACATGTTGATGTCCTTGGGAGTGGGAATACTTGTGTGTACAATGAGTCTGAGGTTTACTAGAGTAGGGTGGGTCTTAGTCCAATGCTACTGGTATCATTTCAGGATGAGGGAAATGTGGGCACAGATATGCTGGAGCATGTTCTAGATAGAAGAAGTGAAAATGGAGGCAGAGGCTGGCCCGAGGCTGCCAAGCTGAGGGATGTCTGCAGGTGACAGTGTTACAGAGATCCCAAATGGCCTTCTATAAACAGCTGTTGATAATAAATCCTGTGCTTTCACCCCATGGTTTAAGGTGAGTGTCTGAGGCAGCCTAGGAAACAAATGCAGTAATTATGTCTCCGGAGGCTTCTCTGGGATGCCAGGGTCAGCTCTGTCTGTCCCCTCTCCCCTGACTTCCCCTGCCTTTCCTTTCAGGGATGTGGGCAGGGCAGTGTCTTAGCAGGGTTCAGGGGTGAAAAGATGGCTGTTAATGCCGTGGTTGGATGGATGTCCTTCCTTTGTGCAATTCATCACATTATTTACTTTGACTTTGTAAGTATTATTGTGTATATGCTATAGTTCACCTAAAAGTTTACTTCAAAACTCAGCAGAAGATCTTTTGAACTTGGTGTCAGTGAGATTATAGATCAATCATGTTTCCAAAAGCTAAAATTTACTCTTCAACATTGGTTAGAATAGATTTTAGCTTAAAAAGTTTGGCTAGCTGATTGAAAGGACTTGATTAGCCAAGGAATTTTTGAAGCAATGGAATCATTTTGTTTAGTTTTCACAGGAAGTAACCCAGTCCTGTAGAGCCTGATTTAGTCCAGAGCGAGGCCTTGATCTATTGATGAGGGCAGAGTACCTGTGACCTCAAACCCCATGGCTTTCAGCTGAGCTGAAAAGTGCCACACCTTCAATCTTCTAGAATTCTGAGCCAGATTAAACTCTTTCTTTATAAAACATCTGGCTTAAAATATTTAGACTCTGAAATGGACTAAGATAATGTGATTCTGCTGTAGAAGCAAGTGGCCATTCCTAGTGGTTTCCCTTTGTCACACTCCCTCCTTCCAGGGTTCCCTGATAGAATTAAAAAGAATCTTGCAGTTGGAGTTTTTCAGAGTCACCATTTTTGGCTAGGGTACTGACTATTGTGAGAAGTATGCGGGTTTAGAGATGTGACTAATATGGGGTCAACGTCTCACTGAGGAACATGCCAATTTTGAGTAGGGGAGTTGGTGTGAAGGCCTCCAAGATCTGCTCTGTGGATGAAGATGATGCCACATGCCCTTTGGAAGAGCTTTTTTTATAAGTGCTCTCTTAGCTTTATATATAGCTTCACTCTTCTGACGTCACCCCTCCCAAACTGTGAGCTCATGAAAGCCTGTAAGTTGATCTGTCTCGGGTACTTGTTTAGATGATAGGAGACACAGATAATATCCTCTCTCATCTGCTAATTAAGCACATCTAAATGGTAGGGAAGGGGTATTTATGGAGGCTCTTCTATGAGATACTGTACCTTTAAGATACCTTTACAAAACTTTTTATTGGTTCTTTGTGAATTTGACATCACGCACACCAATCTCACTCATCTCTCCTACCCCTCATACCTGCCTTCCACCTTTGCAAACACCCTCCCCACACACACAGAGAAAAGAAATCTCATTGTGGAAGCTACAGTGTGTCATACTGTCTCCCATAGGATATCAATTTGCCCAACCTTGCAATGACGGTCTGGTTCAAGGCCTCTGGCTTCTGATACTTTATCAATACTGGATCCTCATTAGGACTCCTCTCCGATACATTGTTCTTTAGTGTTGGGTCTGTCGGACTGGCCCCATCATGTACTTCAGTAGTTCACTGATGGTGTAGATGTTGAGGTGGCCCAATTTAAAGCCCTGGTATGAGAGGTATCTGAGCCGGTCAGTCCACCACCTCTGCCATTTTCATGCCCTTAGGGCTGGTTCCTCAGCACCCTCATCAACCAAGGACAGATCCGCCCTGCTGCCCAGGTGAGGTGTGAGGAGGGCCTGCTCTCTCCTGTGCTGCAGCAGGTGAAGGGCAGGGCTAGTTCTCCCCTCTGCAGTAGGCAGCAAGGGGATGTGGGGAGGGCATCTCTTGTGCTCACACTTGACCCGTCCAACAGGTCCAGTTATTCCAGGGTCTCGAAGAGGCACTACCTGAGGGTCAAAAATGGGGGGGGGGGGAGAGAAAAGGGAAGCCAAGCATGCTAAGAAAGACAAGTCAGTCTGGGTTATGTCAAGGCTTCATTTAATGTCGGGGAGGTAAGTGGGTTTAAAGGCTTAGAGAGAAGGAAATAACCTTCACACCAGACAAAGGAGGGAAGGGCAGAGACACCCCTAGGGGTCAAAGCAGGAAGCAAGTGAGGAGGTCATCTGGTCATCTGGAGAGGACACCCGGAGTTAATGCTGGCAGGTACATTCCGTGGTTAGGGCAGGAACATCTTGTGGTATTCTCAGAATCTTCTCACACCGATAGCTCAAGGAGAAGGCTCTAGTTAATTGTTCTTATATTTTAGCAGCCACCACCTTAGGGCCATGAGTAAGCATAAGTCCAGATGGCTTCCCACACACACACGTCGTAAGGCCAGCTCCCACATGCTCACACCCTTAGGGCAGCTCACTCAGGCCTCTGGCATCTGGGTTAGCTCTACTGCACTGCCCAGGTGGGCTTCAGGAACTGTTTTCCTGAGTGTTGTAGCAGGTGAGAGGCAGGGACAGCTCTCCTGCTCTCACGACACCACTGGGGCTTACTCTTTTACCTGCCAATGGTGACAAGTAGAGATCTCTCCATTGCTGATGCCACCGTACAGCAGATAAGAGGCAGGTCCTGCTCTTCCATACTCACACCTCAGGCCAGCTCACCCACAACCCCCACATCCAGGGTCATCTCTACTGTGCTGTCCAGGTGATGTACAGGGCTTGCTATCCTGAGTCTGCAGCTGGTGAGGGGTGGGGCCAGTCCTCCTGCTCTCAGGGACCAAAGGCCATGTCTTCCACTGGCCTCAGGTGGTAGGGGTGAGAAGGAAGGAGGGTATCTCTCTCTTGTCCATGCCACTGGTAGGGCCAGCTTCCCCACATTTGTATCCTCAGATAGCTGATCCACAATGCCCACAGTGGAAGGGAGTAGCTAGCAAAAGACATAGTCAGCTCTCCTGCTATCCTGCATCTAGGCCCAGATCTCCCATGATGCCCTGGTGAGCTGTGGAGCCAGTTCTGCACAGCCCTCAGATATCAAAATATCCTAAGGTGGCAGCCCAGACCAGGGAGTTTTACCTGGCCTATGGTGGGCCACATGGTGGCATAGGCCAGGATAGGCCACACCCACCATGGTTCCAGGTGGCATCACATTAGGGTGTTCTTTACTACCTGACAGTCTCCAGTTCTGCCTTTCTTCATTGTGCCCACATCCTTCTGTTTCTGTTTCTGTTTCTCTCCCATTTCTCTACCATTTCCTTGCTCCTCTTATTGATACTTGTGTTTTTGAACATCTGGTGTCATCTCAGGAGTGTTATGCCCTACTCAAGCATTATGGCACTAGACAGGGGTCATCTCTGGTGTAGTTAGCCTCCCAAGGCCTACGCAGTCAGTGCAGGACTTGTGGTCATCTCATACTCATTTTTTTTTCAGGGAATATTTGCTACTAATCATACAGATGCTCACAGGTCACAACACGGAGCCTCTCTTGTCCCCGCCATCTACAGCTACACCTACAATGCTCTAGGGGCAGGTTAAAGATACTTTTGAAGCTGTCACTGCTGTGGATTTAAGAGGGGGGTGTTCTTCATTGTAGGTGAGAGATTGTAGGTAAGAAGCACTCAGCTGGAACCCAAGGGTGTCTGCCACTGGGAAGTGTTCCAAGCAGTCTCCCCGCATACTCAGCCATGGCCCATCTGGGCTCTGACACCAAAGTCTGGGAGTCATCTCAGGAAGTATTCCCACAATAGTGCTGCACCTCCATATTGTTGGTGGTCTCAGTTTCTTTACTGAGTCCTTTTTTTTTTTTTAGCTTACCTGTGGTTTGTATTTGTATCAAATGCACGTACCCAAGACCCTGGCCTCCTCCTCATTTCTTATTAAAAATAAGAGTCCATCTATTCATTTAATACTGTATAATGAGGGCTTATTCACTGAAGCAAGCTGTATAACCCACAAACCTTAATGAAGAGGATGTTGTGAGGTGGATCTGAGTGAACTCACCAGGAGTGAAGCAGGAACAGTCTGTATCTGGAAGGACTGTGTTCTGGAAGCAAGCTGAGCTGTCATTAAGCCATGCTGCAGGTCTGTGGCTGCAAATTTGTCAGGACTTTCTCCTTAGCATTCACAAAAGACACCTTCATTAAAAGTGTGATGTATGTTAATTATGGGACATCTATAAAACAGAAAGTAATTCTGAAGGAGCCCCTATTAACATCATCTTACCACCAGGGAGTGAGTGTGCTACTTATCATATAACACAATATAGAGTCTACTTCTTGTAATACTGACCCTTCACTTTCTGTTAAATCAGGTTTTCTAAGTGGCCACTGGTCCAAATCCAACCATGTTTCATAATCACCTGGTAGACAAATCATTTCATCTCCCTGGTGATTCAGATGGTGTCTGCCAAACTGTGGCCTATCTTGAGAATTGCTAGCAGTCCAGGGCAACTGTAAACAATGGGAAGTGAGGCACAGGACTACCTCAGCATGTCATAATGATGAGCATGAGATAGATACAGAAAGTGGTTGGGCAGTTGAGGACAGGGACTGCAAAAGTGAACAGTTGTAATTCTTTTTTGAGGTCAGAAGCCCGAAGTGACTTTGGTTCTGTTCTGTCAGGAGGAGGCTCTGATTCTTTATCTGTTCCTAAATGAGCACCTTCTTCTGAAAGCTGGATCTAGAGGTGTGAACGAAACTCCAGTAGAAATGAGAATCCCTTTTGGTAAACAGATCTGGAATCTTGGTGGAAATGTGCTGTATGTGTTCTCCGATTTCAGCCCATCTCCTATGCAATTTAAGGGTCTCTACTCTTGATGAAGTGATGTTATAGGTCCTTTCAGGTGTGAGGTTGGATATCAGTGTTCTGTTGAGGCCCATGGAGGGAAAGCTATTTCTTCCTGGTCAAAAGAACGAAATCTATATCACATTCTGATCTACCCCAGTGAGTGAACATTATATACCATGGTCTCCTCACTTAAGTGTAAATCAGATGAGCCCACCAACCACCTGGCTAAGAGTCCTCCCCCAGGAATGTGGTTCACGTAGAGACTCCATTATGTAGCTTTGATAAACCTTTTGCTTTTCCAAATTACTGAGAAAACTGCAACTTTTTTTCCAAACTATAGACATGTTTTTCTGACTCTCTGGTCTTTTTGACTCTAGCTTTGAAGCTACCTTCTACTTGAACCACACAAGTGTTTATAAATGGTACTGTTTTTCTTCTTCTCGGTCTCCCACTTACTAACAGCTGCAAGATTTGCAGCATGCCTGGTCTGCTGTTTTCCTCTCAAGTATTAATAAAATTGTCCCCACGTTTGCCTTTAAGTCTGTTTTACAATCCTTTTATTACTTAGGCTGAGGATTCAAAGAGAAAATTCCAAATTTCAAAATAGCATATGGCAACCAATATGGAGCTACCAAAGTTTAATGGTAACAGTGCCATGGAGGGAGGCAGGAGGGTGTGGCTGGCTCTGCCATCTTCTCATGCTCACTTTGAAGAGAAATGACTGAGCTGAATCCTCCCACAGTCATGAGAAGGAGATTCATGGCAAGGAAGACATGCCCACGTCAAATGGGCATCTTTCTTAAAGTTCCAAAGAAGGGTGTGTGCTTCCTCCAAAGACCTACTGTCCCCTCTCTACCTCCTTGTTTGCCTTCTACCTAATAACATTAGTTTTTAATCACAACTGTGCTTTGTCCTTTGAGCTTTCTAGCTTTTCCCCAGTGGCTGTACTTGCTACATATTCTAGTTCTTGCTTGGAACATTTGGCATGCCAGACACTCCCACTGACTGGGAGAACACTTTTAAAGCTGTGGACAAGCTCACATCATGAAGCCTTACACATACCCTGGGGTAGAGTGATGCCAGGGATTCTAATTTGTGATTTAATGGCACTGACATTTCCTAATTAGTGGCCCCCAATTCTCCTAGAGCTGCCATTTGGCTCATTGACCCACCTTTTGTGGTCCTTAGGCTCCTGTGATTTGTCCTTATCAGGAGTCTTCTGTCTGCTCTGTTCTGTCAAGCTTTTGTGAGGCCAGTGCCTTTGACTCCACCATCTGCTCCTCTACCTCTACCTCCAAAAGAGCTCTGAACTTGCTCTGACTCATGGTGTCTGGCTTCTGGGTTCTCTCTAGAAGCCCATTTCCTTCCTAGCATTCCCTCAAGGCTGCTTGTAAGGAATGGGTGTGGCTATGCTCTTCCTTGTCAGGACACTATGCTTCAGCTGGGCATTGCATTTTTGTTAGTTATCCCCATCTGGCTGCCCATGAAAGACCTCATCTTCTGTCTGACGTTACCTTTCCAACTCTGCCTACTTGAATCGGGCTCCTCTGATTCAATGACTTCCAGGAGTTAGCCTGGGTCAGAGAGATCTTCTTCTTTTTGAATCAGAATCCTTGATTTTGTCAGAGTCCCTATCAAAATACCAACATTATGAGAGGAACCATACCTTCAGCCTTCCTCAGGGATGCTGTGGGTAGATGGCATACTATTTGGCAGATAACACAACTTTTGCCTGAACTGGAACTCTCAGTGAGTATGCCAAGTGCTGTGCTGAGTGCTTCCACATACTTCAGTTAATTTCACTCCATTATCCTTCTGCTCAGGAGGCAAATTCAGCACTCACATTTTGCAGATCACAGAATGAGATCCGGAAAAGATAAGCTTGCTAAATAATCAGTGAATGAGGCAAACATGTCCATCTTGGGCTTCAGGAACCCATCACTTGGCATGGGCAATGGGCTATCCCTCTGTTCTTTTCATTCTCCACTCTTTTAAAAGTTGTTATAAAATATTCAATGGGTCCTGTTCTCTCAATCTCTCCCTGAAGAACATTCAGCACTCTGTACTTCTGAGGAAGGCAGCGTGCTCAGACTAGGTCAAGAGCACTGGCTGTTAAAATAAGGTTTGACTCTCCCAGGATGCCTTGCCTTTGTCTTTTAGTCATTTCCTGGTTTGGCAAGTTCATGACATTAAAATCCTGTAATAAAAGGCTATTGTGCCTCAAAAAAAAATTGGGCCTGTCATTGTCATGGCAGAACAGAGTCTTGTCTTTTCAGTCAACCTTGGCAGCATCACTATCCCTGCTGGTCCCTATTTTACCTTAACAATAGCAGCTGGGTGCTGCTAAAAGCATGACTTGCTGCAGGAGGCAGCAGGAGACACTGGATCATGCAGGAAGCTTGATTTATTGTTTTAACTTGGGTGGCCTTTAGGTCAGTGTGGAGTAGATACTTATGGGGTACAGGGTAGATAGTTATGGGATATAAGGCAGTGTAATATGGGGTATAAGGTAGAGAATTATGGGGTATAAAGTAGATAGTTATGGGATGTATGGTAGATAGTTATGGGGTGTATGGTAGGTAGTCATAGGGTGTAGGGTAGACAGTTATGAAGGGTAAGGTAAGCTATGTGGGGCGGGACCATTTGCACCTGTATGTAATTCATTCATTATTGACCTTTGCATATTGGGCACAGGAAGCACCAGCTCTCTTCAAAGGACACTATCCTTAGAACAGGACTCCTGAAACTTCAGTGGCTATAGGACCTACCACAAGGATCTTGTTAGAGTGTAAGGTTGATTTCAGTCTGAGGGTGCATTGACCCTCCAAGGGAGATTAGCCAGCATTCCTGCTATAGGAACCATGTTTTAAGTGGCTGAGACTCATCCAATCACTCTGACCTTTCATTGCTTATTCATGGGATGAGGCATGAATCATATTGTCACGAGTTTTCCTCATTCCTTCATTTATTCATTCATCCAATAAATATGCAAAAGGGGACCACCATTGTTTAGAAATGAGGACACCACAGGGAAGAAGATGGAAGTCCTTCCCATAGCTGTAGGGAGTAGATACCAGCAATTAAATAGATAATTAAGGCACAGTGTGTCAAGCTGGATAAAGAGATGGTGGAAGTAGCTCCCGGGGCAGGATTCTTACCAAGCCCTCTACTGCTGAGAGCAGAGCCAGGAGAACAGAGGAAAGAACCTGATAATCTGCTTACCCTGAAGGCAGCAACACAGAAACTGGGGATGAAGTAGATGCGATCTCTTCCTGCCCTGCACTGGGCCCTCCATGTGGGACTTGCATCTCTGCAGGTCAGAGGAAGACATGGTGCTTTTCCCTGACTCCTTCCAACTCCTCTCCTACCCTTTGTCTCCTACTCATCATCCTCTGAGTTTCTAGAAACTGTCACTGGATGTGCCATGGAGCTAGCCAGTCCTTTCAATTTTCTGTGCATTGGAAGCAATGAGACAAAATAGTCTATACCTTCAATGAAATGCTCATTGGATAATCCCCTTTTGATTATTTGAATTCCTGTATACTTCCCAGCATCAGATCTGGGGGCAGTAGGAATGGTATTTCCTCACCCCACCATCCTTTCTCAGACTATCTCTCTGTCTCCTTTCCTTCTCCCTAAAACAGCCCTCTAACAACATGGGGTCTGTGGTGATCAGAGTTCAGAAATGAAAGTACTCTATTCAAAAATGTAAGCAATTTAATTCCTTCCGAAAATCTTGGCAGACAACATTATTGCTTCTATATTATGTATGAGCCAAACCCGATAGAGACAAACCTACCTATCAGTTCTCTAATGCCACTCTGCTGACTGTGACTAGAGTTTCCTGCAGGCTCTTTCATGAAAATGTTCAGTAGTCTATCAAATTCAGTCGTGGGAGTTCTCTTCCTTGGAAGTTTGTTCTCTGCTCCTGAAGTTAGCAAATAGAACTGAGGGGGCATTTGGACTTTTGCCAGATCTTCACAATGGCATTGGGGGTGAGGGGAGAGGACAAATTCTGTAGTTTTAGATGTCCATCAGTCATCATTGAGAGGGCTGGGCATAAATTTCTGTTGCTGTGCTAGAGGAAGTTGACTGAGGAGTTACAGATTTTTCTTTTTGATGCTAAGTATAGTGTTGTCTTCCCGGTTCTTTTCTAGGCTGCCTCTGAAGCTCTGAACAAATGTCCTGGCCTGAATCACTTGCTCTCCAGCCAAGACATCTTTGGACAATTGTCTCAAGTGATACTTCCACTAAACCATTCACAACATTGACTGCTGCCTATTCATCATATCCTTCTATGATCAAGATGTCAACTGGAGACTTTAGCTCCAGGAATATGTCTGACCTTTTAATGTTAGCTTGAGGTGAATCTGGCTTACATGAAGTCTTCTTTGTCCTGAATACTTTGTAAGCTCTTCTGATCTGCACCACAAGAACCCACAGATCTTTCTGGTAACTAGGACCACACTCAAGAATGATTTGCTCCCTTCTTCGGTCTCATAGTACCTTGCTGCTCATTGTCAACAACTTGTTCTTTAGAGCTCCAGCAGTAAGGAATCCTAAAGACCAAGGCCTCTTCAAGATTTTTATTTATTTCCAGAAGGCTTATAATTTGTGATACAACCTGGCTCTTGGCTCTTTTTTCCATTAAGTGGATTCAGCCTAGGGATGTACTAGTTACTTTTTAAAAAAAATCACTCTGATAAAACCATGACCTAAGCAACTTATTGAAAGAAGGGTTTGCTTTCCAGATATAGTTCCAGAGGGATAATCATCATCATCACAGCAGGAAAAGCCTAAAAGAAAACATCAGACATGGCATCAGGATACCTGAGAATGCATTTCTTAAATCACACTCAAAATATGGAGGAAACAAACTGTGGGTTGAGAGAGATTTTAATCTCAAAGTTACACCTGTACCACCAGTGACTTGCTTCCTCTAGCAAGGCCATACTTTCTAAGCCTCCACAATAGCATTACCTATTGAGGACTACACACTGAGATGTCTGAGAAGAAGGAGACATCTCCACTACTTCTAGGCACCACCTTTCATGTTGTGTATGTCCTCCCAGTCTGTACCCATGAGCTTAGTCACAAGACTCGGTAACCCCTAACTCAGTCACTCATACAGGCATTCAGATTGTGCACGTCTTGTAGATGTGAGATAAATATAACATAGAAAAGTGCATCTCAGTGGACCATAGTCTTTATAAATCGCATGGTCATTTCAACAATTTGGGTTTCTGGCTCACTTCAGCCCATAGCCCATTCCTAAAACGGAGTCTGAAGAAAGCTGTTAAAACAAAATAATTTTCCTCTTAGCTTCAAATTTATTCAATAAGAATTTATTTTCAAGCTGGGCAGTGGTGGCGAAGGCCTGTAATCCCAGCACTCTGGGAGGCAGAGGCAGGTGGATTTCTGAGTTTGAGGCAAGCCTGGTCTACAGAGTGAGTTCCAGGATAGCCAGGCAGAGAAACCCTGTCTCAACAAAACAAAACAAAACAAAACAAACAAGCAAACAAAAGAATTTATTTTCGAGTGGTCCAAAAAGCTGGGCCAGGAAATCTGTGGTTAGGAGCTTTGAGACATGTGCAGTATAGCAGGAGATGACCACATCAGGAGAGCTAAGCGCTGAAGAAGTTTTAGGTCTGTGCAGGCTGTAAAGGAGGAGTCACCTCTACCTCTATAGACCAAAGCTGCTTCACACAGAGGATATTTTCAGAGTTACTGTTTGATAACACATGTTTAGCAGGCAATTAAGGATGAGGAGAGAAACTGTGCACAGAGCGTGCGTGCTAAGGTACAGGGAGCCATACCTCCATTTGGGAGATCTTGAGAGTTGAGTAGTTATTTTGTGTTAGATATAAGAAGAGTATGCTAGCAAATATGAGACAACCTCCCACTAAGACTGTTGTTAAGCTATCAAAACAATGGTTTTGGATACAGAACTTGAAAGAGCTGTGCATGGTTGGTCTTCAAGAGCTGACAGAAGCCAATTGCAGTATTGGTAACTGTAGGGCATCCATGAGGCTGAAGTGTCAGGGTAATGATTTTGCTCTTAGAAATTGACTCCCTAAAGTCACGGACTTTTGTTTTGTGGTTCCCTGTCATATCCTCAGGGCTTTTGATAGTAGTCTAGCCGAGAGGAGACAGTCAGTAAATATGTTTTTAATGGGTGAATAAATGGATGGTATTTTAAAGCCTGTGGAGTCTGGAGTCTTTTGCCCCCAGGGTGATGGAAGCTGTGCAGTATTTCTAAAAGTGTGTGTGTGTGGGGGGGGGTGTAGTGACATTTTTAGATTTATAAAGACTGTTCTGAAGACAATAAGGTAGGGAGAGTATAAAGTGAGGCAACTGTTTGGAAGCTTCTGCAGTAATTTGGTTGTTGCTCGTAATATCTGAGTCAAGACAGGGTACATGAGATTGAGGAGTAGGCAGCACTCTTAACAGGCTCTGAAGTCATCAACTCTGCATTTCAGAACAACTGGTTTAAAATACTGCCAATGACTGGGCCCATGATCTCTCAATTTGAATTATTTCCTTGTTTTCCTTGAATTCTTCCCTTGTCTAAGCCATGCTTCTGTGACTTTTGCCTCCACACGATCAAACAAGATGCTTTCTCCCCACTGGTTTCTAGAGGGTGTGGTTGTGTCTGCTGCTGTGCTGAGGTGAGCCTAGTTTGGAGCATGGGGAGATGGATCCTTAAGTGCACAGTGGATCTCATTTCTTGGGGAACTTGACTCATGAGTCTATGAAGAGATGGCTGTGCAGGCTTGAACACTTTTTCCCCTTCTCACCTCTAGCTGTGCTAGGCTTGTCTGTGACGCTTCTCCCTGTTCTGGGTATGTCTATTCAGCTCTTTGGTGATTGGGGACTAGGCACCCATTTCTCCATCTGTGTTAATTTTGACAGCAACAAATAAAGTAGTCCTGCTGCTTGTTAGGTTTAGAGGGGCTTCCTCAAATCTGGATTTAAACCAGGCTTTAAACTTGAGTCTATGGGAACTAAGTCAAGGAAACAACAACAACAACAACAACAATAATGACAACAGCAAAAAACCAGAAGTGATTGATACTGCCCCCTGGTCAGAGTTGTTTGTCACCTCTAAGGAGGAAGCATTCTTGGTTGTCCCAGGCTAGTGCCCTTCTTCCCACCTTCATTACTGTGAGCATTATCTCCTCACACAGAACAGCTAACCTTCCTTTAGTGTCTCATCTGCAAGACAAATGTGGCCCGTGCTGTTCATGATGTTGGGTGCTGCAAAGATTCATGCTATGTGCCAGCATAGCTATGTGCCCAGATCCTGATCTCTGCCCTGTCTTTGGGGTTCACCCTTTTGTGGAGAGATGTCATCCCTCATGGGTGAAGTATGTTGACATTTTCCAACTTCATTGTTCCCTCCATTTGTATTGGAGTTCCTGAGGTGAGCTGTTGAGACAGCCATGGTTCAGATGGTGTAAGGAGCTCTATGAGGTGGAAAGGGCCCTGCAACCCCATAAACTGCGTAACTAGTATAAGAGATTCAGAAATGCTAAGGGTTTTTCATATGTTCTTTCAGCTATAACACACACACACACACACACACACACACACACACACACACAGAGAGAGAGAGAGAGAGAGAGAGAGAGAGAGAGAGAGAGAGAGACAGAGAGAGACAGAGAGAGAGAGAGACAGAGAATCCAAACACTTCCCATTCCCAAACCCGCCTTTCCCTTGATGAGTCCTTGCCATAGCATAAAAGGAACTCTCCAGTGTAGTAATATATCACAGCTCCCACTATGTGTGCAAGCTATGGTAGTTTCTCATGCTATGGAAACATTTCATTATACAAATGCACCTCTCACCTATTCAGTCCCTGTGCAGGTTCTGGAATACCACCTTTTCGTTTTTTTTTTTTAATTTTTTTTTATTCGATATAATTTATTTACATTTCAAATGATTTCCCCTTTTCTAGGCCCCCCACTCCCCGAAAGTCCCGTAAGCCCCCTTCTCTTCCCCTGTCCTCCCATCCACCCCTTCCCACTTCCCCGTTCTGGTTTTGCTGAATACTGTTTCACTGAGTCTTTCCAGAACCAGGGGCCATTCCTCCTTTCTTCTTGTACCTCATTTGATGTGTGGATTATGTTTTGGGTATTCCAGTTTTCTAGGTTAATATCCACTTATTAGTGAGTGCATACCATGATTCACCTTTTGAGTCTGGGTTACCTCACTGAGTATGATATTCTCTAGCTCCATCCATTTGCCTAAGAATTTCATGAATTCATTGTTTCTAATGGCTGAATAGTACTCCATTGTGTAGATATACCACATTTTTTGCATCCACTCTTCTGTTGAGGGATACCTGGGTTCTTTCCAGCATCTGGCAATTATAAATAGGGCTGCTATGAACATAGTAGAACATGTATCCTTATTACATGGTGGGGAGTCTTCTGGGTATATGCCCAGGAGTGGTATAGCAGGATCTTCTGGAAGTGAGGTGCCCAGTTTTCGGAGGAACCGCCAGACTGCTTTCCAGAGTGGTTGTACCAATTTGCAACCCCACCAGCAGTGGAGGAGTGTTCCTCTTTCTCCACACCCTCTCCAACACCTGCTGTCTCCTGAATTTTTAATCTTAGCCATTCTGACTGGTGTAAGATGAAATCGTAGGGTTGTTTTGATTTGCATTTCCCTAATGACTAATGAAGTTGAGCATTTTTTAAGATGCTTCTCCGCCATCCGAAGTTCTTCAGGTGAGAATTCAAATCAACTCAAGCAAATCAGTGGCCTTCCTATACTCAAAGGATAAGCAGGCTGAGAAAGAAATTAGGGAAATGACCCCCTTCACAATAGCCTCAAACAGTATAAGGTATCTTGGGGTGACTCTTACCAAACATGTGAAAGATCTGTATGACAAGAACTTCAAGACTCTGAAGAAGGAAATGGAAGAAGACCTCAAAAAATGGGAAAACCTCCCATGCTCATGGATCGGTAGAATCAATATAGTTAAAATGGCCATTTTGCCTAAAGCACTATACAGAGTCAATGCAATACCCATCAAAATCCCAACTCAATTCTTCACAGAGTTAGAAAGAGCAATTATCAAATTCATCTGGAACAACAAAAAACCCAGGATAGCTAAAACTATTCTCAGCAACAAAAGAAAATCTGGGGGAATCAGTATCCCTGACCTCAAGCAATACTACAGAGCAATAGTGTTAAAAACTGCATGGTATTGGTACAGTGACAGACAGGAGGATCAATGGAACAGGATTGAAGATCCAGAAATGAACCCACACACCTATGGCCACTTGATCCTCGACAAAGAGGCTGAAAACATCCAATGGAAAAAAGATAGCCTTTTCAACAAATGGTGCTGGTTCAACTGGAGGTCAGCATGCAGAAGAATGCGAATTGATCCATCCTTGTCTCCTTGTACTAAGCTCAAATCCAAATGGATCAAGGACCTCCACATAAAGCCAGACACTCTGAAGCTAATAGAAAAGAAACTGGGGAAGACCCTTGAGGACATCGGTACAGGGAGAAAGTTTCTGAACAGAACACCAATAGCGTATGCTCTAAGAGCAAGAATTGACAAATGGGACCTCATAAAATTACAAAGTTTCTGTAAGGCAAAGGACACCATCAAGAGGACAAATCGGCAACCAACAAATTGGGAAAAGATCTTCACCAATCCTACATCAGATAGAGGGCTAATATCCAATATATATAAAGAACTCAAGAAGTTAGACTCCAGAAAACCAAACAACCCTATTAAAAAATGGGGTACAGAGTTAAACAAAGAATTCTCACCTGAAGAACTTCGGATGGCGGAGAAGCATCTTAAAAAATGCCCACCTTTTCATAAAGTGCTGCTATTTGAAAGCCACAGTGTCTTGATTGTACTTGGAAACCTGAGGTAGAATGTGTATGACAAAGGCATTGCTGAATAGGGCCCTACTTGTTTTAGAATTTCTTAAGAGACACTGATTATTGAAAGAGCCACAGTTCTGTAAATGTCCAGAATAACTTTTTCCCGATTTCCAGAGGAAATCAATCATCCTGGTTGCTTATAGGGTGACAGAGAAAGAAAGGTGACTCTACTTCTCAGCTTTGACTCATGTGGGTCATGGGCACTTGTATGTATTTCTCCACTGGGACATGGACATTACCCTGACCAGACTTGCATTTCTAAGGCTGATTGATTAGCCAGGGCAATTGTCTGCCCCTTTCAGTTTCTTCCTCTGTTATCAAAATTTCTCTCTCTCTCTCTCTCTTTCTCTCTCTCTCTCTCTCTCTCTCTCTCTCTCTCTCTCTCTCTCTCTCTCTCTCGTGTGTGTGTGTGTGTGTGTGTGTGTGTGTGTGTGTGTGTACTCTTGCACTCTTCGTTGGCCTTGGGTATCATTTCTCAGGAGTTATCCACTTTTTGTTTTTGAGTTGAAATCTCTTCCTGCAACCTCAGACTTGCTAGTTAGATTGGATGGTTGATCAGTGAGTTTTAGGGATTTAGTTTTCACATGATGCTGGGGATTGAACTCAGCTCCTCATGTTTGCCTGGGGATGGCAAGCATTTTACCAACTGAGCTCTCTTCACTCTACCCAAGGTTGTTATTGAAGACATGGGGACTATGCTTGGAGAGTCTGTAGCTACCAATCTTTTTCTTTCTTTTTTCTTCCACACAAGATTGTTTGTGTTGTCTTAAATGGGGTTTACATCTCCTAGTCTTATCACCTAATATTTTGTCATCGTTTCCAGTGTGTGCCTTACGAATGTTTTCTTACTTGGTTCTCCTCTATTTACTCTACTTTGTGAGTTATACACAAAGCCTCTTGCCACTACAGCTCTGTTAGAGAAACTGTTCCTTTACTTAAGGGCATGAGTTACTCTTAATGGTCATGGTTCTGGGTCCTGAGCTAGAGCAGGGACCTTATGGGCTCTTCTACTCAGAGCCTTGATTATTTTGCATGGAAGAGTCTCATGCAGACCTCAGCATCCCAGAGCAAAAGGAATCGGTCTCCTTCCCTGGTAGAAAGAAACATGACAATAGAGACTAGATTTTGCTTCCAGTTTAGTGACAAAAGAGAAAGTAAAGTTACTTTCAACCAGCATGGAACTCTTGAAGAAACAGTATCACCTCTTGTGGTCCTGTGGTTGATATCTACTCAAATGTAATCTGTAAACCTCCTTGTACTCTGAAGAATATCTCATACATTATCCTGATTCATTCTCCTTTCTCCCCAAGTGCAAATACTCTAAAGTACTATCTTTTATTTATACCTTCTTCCAAAGTTTGTAGTTTTAGGAATCTTATAGGTAAAAAGAAAGAAAAGCCACATTCGCCTGTTTTTTTCTAGATCTCTACCTCAGTCTGATGATGGAGTCTAGAAAACAACTTTTGTTAGTTCAGCCAGGCAGCAAGCACCCTTTTGACATGGGTCTGATGAAAGATGAAAGGGTGTCATTGTAATGGTAGATGGGAACACTGTCTAATAAATGCAAATAACCAAACAGCTGTAGGATCCACAATACCTTTATAGTTGAGTTCCTCCAAACTCCCCACTCTTCCTATTCCTTTCTCTTCCTCTCACATTTGTACTGCTTTAACAATGCCCCATCATCCTGCCTTCATCAGCTGACCTCCTCTGTCTTACTCATGGGTCCTGGTGTCTCAAATGTAGAGAGGACTCTTTGTGCTCAGTCCCATTTAAATTCTCTGTTCCTATTCATTGACTAAGTCTTTGAGTCATAGTTTGTTGATTAGTCTGTGGGTGGAAATCCAGGAGTCAGGTGTCCACCACTGTCCAATCTACTCTGTCCAGGAGATGCTCTGCCACATAACATTGGGTCAACGGCTGTGGTAACACAATGTTGCTAAATGTATACTTTGTGTTTGGCTTTGATAGGCCCATTGAAGTGCTTCTGTTTTACAATTATTCTTGGGTTGGTTAAGATTTGAGACTTTCTTTTTTTTAATTTCTTTATTTTCTATATTCTTTGTTTACATTCTAAAAGCTTTCCTCTTTCCCAGTCCCCCCCTCCCCAATATGTCCCATAAGTCCTCTTCTCTCCATCCATTCTCCTATCTTTCCCCCTCCCTTTTCTCTGTCCTGGTACTCCCCTACAATGCTGGATCAAGCCTTTCTAGGATTAGGGCCCTCTTCTTCCTTCTTCATGGGAATCATTTAATATGCTAATTGTATCTTCAGTATTCAGAGCTTCAGGGCTAATTAATATCCACTTATCAATGATTGCATTCCATGTGTATTCTTTTGTGATTGCATTACCTCGCTTAGGATGATATTTTCCAGTTCCATCCATTTGCCTAAAAAAATTAATGAATTCATTGTTTCTAATTGCTGAATAGTACTCCATTGTGTATATATACCACATTTTCTGTATCCATTCCTCCATTGAGGGATATCTGGGTTCTTTCCAGCTTCTGGTTATTACAAATAAGGCTGCTACGAACATAGTGGAGCATGTGTCCTTATTGCATGCTAGGGAATCCTCTGGGTATATGCCCAGGAGAGGTATAGCAGGGTCCTCCCAAAGTGTCATGACCAGTTTTCTTAGGAACCACCAGACTGATTTCCAGAGTGGTTGTACCATCTTACAATCCCACCAGCAGTGGAGGAATGTTCCTCTTTCTCCACATCCTCGCCAACACCTGCTGCCTCCTGAGTTTTTAACCTTAGCCATTCTGACTGGTGCAAGGTGAAATCGATTTGAGACTTTCTAACTTATTTTTAAATAAAGGCAAAGAAAAGAAGTATGTTCACAGTGGATATGGACTTTGGGAGCTAGGGTTTGGGGAACACGCATATATCCCTTAAGAAAAGTCAAATGTGCTCTCTCTCTCTCTCTCTTGTTCCCTTTCTCCCCATTCCCATCCCCCCTCTCTTCATGTGGTCATGGCAGGCCTACTTCTCTACTCTCTCTCTGTCTGTCTGTCTCTGTCTCTGTCTCTGTCTCTGTCTCTGTCTCTGTTTCTCTCTCTCTCTCTCTCTCTCTCTCTCTCTCTCTCTCTCTCTCTCTCTCTTGTTCCCTTTCTCCCCATTCCCATCCCCCCTCTCTTCATGTGGTCATGGCAGGCCTACTTCTCTACTCTCTCTCTGTCTGTCTGTCTCTGTCTCTCTCTCTCTCTCTCTCTCTCTCTCTCTCTCTCTCTCTCTCTCTGCCTTTCTCTGCCTCTACTACACTCTTAACTCCCCTCCCCATGTCCTTAATAAACTATTCTATCTATTCTATATTATAAAAATAAAAAACAAGCAAAAACAGAAACAAAACAAAACAAAACAAAAAAGAAAAGAAAAGTCAAATGTATTTGAAGAAAAACAAGAAAACTTGAGCATGGAGCAGGTGGGAATAGTCATCAAGAAGGTTGGTTCTCTGTCATATCCATTTTCTAAGGTTGAAGAGAGGAAAGAAGGAAAAGTTGTTCCTTTTGCTTTGCTCAGGAAGCTAGGGGGTATAACTTGGAAGTAGCAACTAGAATCTTGGGTGTAGTGGAAGAAAGGGGAAGATATCCAGAGACCAAGAAAAGAGGCCCACAAAATACAAAGGAGTTGTAGGAGTTCTTTCTTTTTAGATATTTACTTTAGGCACTGGTAACTTGAGGACAGGGCATAGCATGACTATTTTGAATGTGGGAAATAATATTGAGGATGCTCAGGTCAGACCTACTGTCTCTGTCTTGGTGTGATCTTTCCATAGAGTGAATCAAGACTTCTAGGTTTTTGACTATCAGTTGGAGTGGGGGTTGTCAACTGCTGTGCTTTGATTTGGATGTGTGATTTGTTCAATAAAACTTTATTGTGAAATCTTAGTCCAAATGTAACTGACCCAGGGATGATAAGTCTTTGAGAATGTATAAACTTTTCTTTCAGGAATAAATTCTTGTTTGTGGGACTATACTGGATTAGTTATCATGAGACCAGGTTATTACAAAGTGAATTAACTTCTAAGCTGGCTCTCTTTGTTCTACTTTCATAATACCACTCCCACAAGAATCAAAGTCTGGCAACATCATCTGTGACCCATCACAGCAGACTCCTTCCAGCAGTTCGGTGGATTGACCAACCCCCCCCCCCCCCAAAAAAAAAAAAACAACAAAAAAAACCCAAAACCAAAAAAAAACCTTTGTTTAAGCCTCTGTTTAATGGAGACAGTGGCAGAAAAGTTGGCTCTTTTGCACACAGCATTTTACACCTTTGATGTCTTCCCCTCTGTGGCATTCCTAAGGCTACCCCCTACCACATTAAGCTTTTAAACATGAAAGAAATAATCATGAGAAGTTTGGAAGGGCATGTTTGATGGTGTACCTGACTTCTCTCATTGATTTGCTAAACTCAAATCAATTTTTGAGTGTACCTGTGATTGTAGTGGTTGCTCCAGTAATATAACTTATAACTAATTAAAGACAGGGTGAGAAATAGATAATTTAACTGTGCCTAAAAGAGAGGTAGATTGTAAATGTTGGTAAACAGTAGATGCCAGGTACAGGAAAGATGGGGCCAGGTTATTTATTGCTCATAGGCTATCTTGCTTGAAAATATTAAATATATTTGTTGATGGAAAAAGTATTGTTTCAATCCCCTCCTACAAAACAATATTTTGTCACACATTCAAAACTCTCATGGGGAAGAAAAACCTTATTTTTTGACACCTTGATTCTGACATTTTGTCCATGGTCTGAATAAAAAAATCAGGGCAGATATTTGACTTCAATTTTCTTTGAACTTTAAATCACAAGGGAAAAAAGAGAATATGAATGTGGACTTTAATATCTTTGTGCTTTAATTTAATCATTGAACTTTAATTTTTTCCAAGAAAATTTATGATGAGAAGTAGTTTATATTCAAATGTGGGACATCTTCTAATTGGTATTTCATTGCTGAAATCTTTGAATGTTGTCACCATATTTCATTGTAGAAATATAAGAATCTATATTTAGAGTAACTGATCTATCACCCAAAGCAGATTTTTTTAAAAAGAAAGGCATCTATTAATACTTATATGGTAACAGCAGTATAAACTTAAATTATTTTGGATGAATTGAGATGTATAGTCACTCCAGAAATATCAAGTAATGCAGGACATAATTAGTGAAGAATGATGGAATGGGGAAAAGACCAAGCCTGCAAAAGATTTAATCACTCAAAAATCTCTTACTCACATAAGAACTTTCTGGAATAAATTCAGACCTCTCTAGCAATGGTTCCCGAAGGATCTCCCAGAGAGCAAATGGATAACAGTGCATCCATCCAGGAAATCAGAAACATCAGAAAGATTTTCTTTAGCAACAGAAAGACACTCAGTGTAGGGTTGGTTGCCCACCTGATAGGCAACTGAAAGATCCCAGAAATTGTTAACTATGGGCCGTGTGGTTCTTGGCTCTGGATGAGTTCCTTGTCACAGGGAGCAGAATGTTCAACCTGGAATCGCTGGTCTTCACTCTGAGAGCACCACACCCCTGGCTGACCACTCTCTTAAGCATAATACACTGTGAAGGCTTGTTAGTGCTGGGTACCTTCTCCCTTCCTGATACTTCTTTTCACTGTCATATTCCAGTTTATGTTTGTCCAAAAGCCTGGAGGAGGAAAAATGTTTTAACCTCTGTGAATTTGGAGATAATAAAGTGGACATACATGGTTCTGCCTCCCTCTTCCCTTGGGAGCACACAGTCCATGTACAAAATCAATGCTGCCCACTGTCTCTTCATATGGAAATCTTACTTCTGAATTCCTCTAACTGGTATGTATGGGCACTTTCTCTATTCTGGCCACTATTCTGCCCTTGGGGAACATCTGACTGAACAGAAAGATTATGGACAAGAAGACATACACATAGTCAACAAAAATAACATGTTAAATAAATAGACAAAAAAGAGAAAAAGCAAACAGCAGTGCTTTCTATCCTCAGATCCATAGTGTGGAAGGAGAGAGCCAACCCAGCAGGCTGTCTTCTGCCCTCCGGGATTATGCATGTGTGCACACATGTATACCTAGTATTTATTGTCCAACTATGAAAGACTTAAGGATATTTTATCATTAGACATTATTATTCTGTTTTATATTTAAATAAAATGTGATAAAGACTTTTAAAAAGCAAAATCAGCAGTGAGATTGTTGTGGGGAATCAGTACTGCTGAGCTGACAGTGCAGTATTAAGCATTGTAGCAAAGATGAGCTTCCGGAAGAAAGCAGACATGGATAGCTAGTTGTCTCAGGGAATTCTGTTTTGGGAGAGCTCTAAAAAGGACCAATGCTTATGTCTAGTGTATGTGAGGGATCCTGAGGAGTAGCAGGGTTGACAGAAAGAGGGCGGGAGAAGAAGACATGGAGAGGTCCACAGGCCCACCAATACCATCATTGCAAAGGATAGCTGCTTACTGCTCAGAAGCCTAACAGTCAGGCCTTGGGGGTAAATTCTAACTACTTTTTCTTAAATCTCAGCTTCTCTTGTTTCCAGGCCTGAATAGTCACTGAGCAGCCGGTGTGGGCACAGCCTGTGGGCCCAGGTAGCACCATCCATCTCTCTCATTTGAGCAAAGCTGTCAACTGAGTCTATACTTAGCACCTTAAGTAGCTTTGTCAGGATATGGAGGGACTCTGAGCTCACTCACCTCCCTTACATCACCCTGGCATCTCAAACAAGAGCTACGGCAGGGGCTCAATAACCACAGCAAATGAGCTTGCTGGATTTGCTTTGCTATCTGCCCAAGGAGCATTCAGAGTCTGGTGCTCAGCCTCCATCAGGGAAGATTTGGAGCTTTTCAAAGGGTCTGCAAAGGGGCAGGCATTTGCACAGCAATAAGCTCTTACTGGTCCTGTTCATTTTCATCCTCTTATGAGAAGTTTTTTTTTTTTTTCCTGGTGGAATTTTCCAGAAGTTATACTGCATGTCATAGTAAAACAGATTAAGTTCAGAAGCAAATTGAAGCCTCTCTTTTCCAGCTACATATTTGAGTGAGTCATGATTCTCTTTATATATTTCCATCAAAATAACATATTACAACAGATTGAATGCAAAGTACAGCAATCCAGCTGTCATCTATTAAGCCAAACTTAAAGAGATTTGCAAAAAGTTAAAACATGTTGTTGTCGCAAAGTACTTTTTGAAAATGAAATTGCTTTTCATATAAGGCAAATTGGTTAACATAGAAGTTTGTCGTAACTTGTAAATAATTAAGAAACATTAATTCTCCCAACAATTTCAGTTCTTAATAAAATAATACATATAGTCCACATAAATCAAAGTGCTGGTTCATTTGGTATTTTGAGGTTCAGAAACTTGTGAATGAGTACCTTAGGAGGTTTTGATGCAGATGCCCCCTTGTCTTTCTGTGGTAGACCCTCTAGAAGGTTGCTCTCAAACTTTATTTTCTTGTTCAAAGATATCATAGCCATATATCCCAGCTCAGTTATTTCTGAGGTATCTATATATGTGCAAAAAAAACTTTTAGATTAAGGTCTACCTTCAAGGAAAAATACATATTTGAGGTGCTGGGGAGGACTTTGCTCAGACTAGGCAGGTACAGTACCCCTGAACCACATCCCTAGCCCTCCACAAAATACATGTTTGCCTACAGGTATCTGGAGAGTTGCAGGAGGTATGACACCGGACTCTTAGGAGAGCATACCCGTGGTCAGGATATACAAGGAAATCCTGTGGGTGTGAGCAGCCTGCAGTGAGGCGCCTGGGCTCTAACACCCAGGTCACTTGGATGGCTTGGTGCCAAGGGCCTGCCCACTGAGGAGCTATTGGCAGAGTATCATCCATCTGGGCTAGATTGGATAGTCACGATTTATGTACTCTACCCCAAACCCCATGAACTAACATTTTGTGATTGGAGTCCAGTTCCTGTTTTCAACTTCTAGAGTGATTTTTGACCAATCAGGGTTGGGACCTTTAGAATCAGCTTTAAAAGTCTATCACACATTTATGGACATGATGTGATTTACAGCAAATATTACTCCGTGCCACATACTGCCACCTTTGAACTACTTGCCTTTGGTGATTAGTTCTCTGAGTTTAGGGAGGCTCTATTGTAGTAGGAATTATATATTCTGTCTAGCCCATATAAAAGACACACAAACCTGGTGCTTTATTTACAAGTTTTAAGCACAGACCAGGCAGGTTTTGGAGCTATTCTAACTTACATTGCAGCCATATGTTCTTTGTTGCTGTTTTTTTTTTTTTCTGGTCACATGCTCATAGTCCATCTCCTCTTCCCTTTGTCACCGTTCCCTTCCCTCTTTTGGTCTCTCCTCAGATCCCTCACTCCATGCTCAAGCCTTTCTCTCCCTACTGTGCAATCCCAAGCTTTAGCCTTTCATTGACCAGTTAGCTTGGGAACAATGTTTACACACATCACTTGGTATGCATGAGGGTCTCCTCACCAGAAGGCAACCAGATTTTGAGGGCCAGTATTTAGCATTTAAATACACAGCAGCACCAGACTAACCCCACATTGTATGTCAAGTCTTCCCTATTTACACAGCAAACCCTTCCTGAGAGGTGCTATGTGCTTCTTTTTGCTCAAGGGCACCATATCAACAGGTCTATGATGTATCTGCCACCACCTTCAGGATGAGGAATTATAGGCAAACGGGAGTAAGAAAGAGAGACCCTCTGGATAGGATGAACAGGAGTGTCCAGAAGCAAATGCCGCAAGACTGCAGGCCATCTTGCAGGGCAGAAAGAGATCAGAAGGTAGATATTGATTTCTACTGAACTGACTCGGTAGTCTTGGCCCTGGTTGCTTCTGTCACCTTTGGAAAGTGTTGGCATCAGCATTCATACACTCAGTGGAAATGACTAATGACTAATGGTGTCTTTATGTGCAGAAAAAGTTCTTGTGGCCATCATCCTGTTTTCTTCATGTACCTGAGATCCACTTGGTCATTTCCCTCTTGTCGTGTAACTCTAATACGACATAGAATCCCTACTGACTTTTCTCTTATGTGCCCAACCCCCAGTTCAGATCCCTCCATTTCTCATGTGGAGTTCCAATTCAGATTTGTATAAATAGTAGCATGTGTTTGTGTGAGTGTGCACTTGTGCATCCACATCTGTGTCTTTCTTGACGTCCCTTCACAGTGTATGAACCCCTCAGTTTCTCTTTCTCTTCCATTTCTCCACCACACACTCCATCTTTTCCATCTCTCCATCACACATTCACATGTTGGTGAGGTGACACCTGGGGGAGGAGCTTGGGTTCTCTTTTGGCTGCAGCGGACCCTCCACAAAATTTTTTAAATATTTTTTTGATAGTTATTGCTTTCTATAGCCATGCTTTACCCGGCCCATCCCAATTTAACCCTTCCCATTTTGTTGTTCCCTTTAACCTTTTAGGTCACTGTGTCCTGTCTTCCTTTGAAAGCCATGACATTTAAAAAAATCCCAGGCCTCTGTGTATTTTAAATGAAAAGACATATGTCTGGATATTCATAGCTAACATGCATAAATGGGAGAAAACACGTAATATGCAATGTTTATCCTTTTGTGTCAGTTGCCTCTCTCAAAATTATTATTTACTATATTTAGCCGTATCCACTTACCTGTGGTTTCATAATTTCATTTTCTGAGAGCTAAATCCTATGACAGGCACTGGTGGCACACAACTTTAATCCCAGCACTTAGGAAGCAGAGGCAGGCAGATTTCTGAGTTCGGGGCCAGCCTGGTCTACAGAGCGAGAACTAAGTTTTATCTATTGTGTAAAGGTAGCACATTTTATCCATTCATACATAGATGGAAATCTGAGTTATTCCCATTTTCTGGTGGTAGTGACTAGAGAAGCAGCGACTATGGATGAGCAGGTATCTCTATAACAGGATACAGAGCCCAAGAGCATGACTGCATAACCTGGTAGGTCTATAGCTTTTGAAGGACCCTCAACACTGATTTTCAAGTAGGCACTGGTTTCCTGGCTATACCAGTTGGCACTACCACCATCAGTGAATAATCATTTTCCTTCCCCCACACTCAGACCAGCATCTGTTGTCAGTTAGTTCTTTTGATCTTATCCAATTTGAACAGGGTAAGGTGAAATCTCAAAGTTTCTCTTTGCATTGAAATCTTTGCATTTCTCCTATGCTGAAAGATGTTGGATATCAAAAAACAAAACAAAACAAAGTTTCTCATTTATTTATACTTCATTTTGAGGACTCTGTTTAGTTTTATGCCCCAATTTTTAAATGGGTTGCTTTTTTTTTTTTTTAAAAGATGTTTAGAGTTAAATTCTTTGTATATTCTAGATAATACTATGTCAGAAGTACAGTTGGTAAAGACTTTTTCCCATTCGGTAGTCTGCCTTTTTCCTGAAATTATGGTGTCCTTTCTTGTACAGAAACTTTCTAATTTCATCATGATCATTGTTGGTCTTGATGCTTACACCCCCTGGGTCCCATAGAAAGTCCTTTTTGTATTAATGAGTTTAAATTTATTTTCTAGTATGTTTTCTTTTCCATTCTTTTCTTTCTTTTTTGTTTTTTGTTTGTTTGTTTGTTTGTTTTTCAAGACAGGGTTTCTTTGTGGCCCTGGCTTGTCTCGAACTCACTCTGTAGACCAGGCTGGCCTTGAACTTAGAAATCTGCCTGCCTCTGCCTCCCAAGTGCTGGGATTAAAGATGAGAGCCACCGCTGCCTGGCTCCTTATTTTCTTTTAAATAAGATTCAGGATTCTCTTATATAGAAGGTCTTAATCCATTTGGGATAGAATTTTATGCAGGGTGAGAGGTAAGAATGTGGTTTCATTCTTCCACATGTAGCAATCCTGTTTGACTACTACCATTTGTTGAAGTCTTTCCTCAAATGTGTATTTTTGACGACTTTGTAAAATAGTCAGGTGACTCAGAAAGTATGGGCTCATGTGTGTGGCCTCAATTCTACTCTATTAATCAATGAGTCTGTTTTCATGCCAAAACCACACTGTTTTTATTACGAGAACTCTATAGTATAATTTGAAATCTGAAAAGGTTGTTGGCACCTCTAGTCATTCTTTTTTAAAAATTGTTTAGGATTGTTCTGTATAGTCTGGTATTTCGTATTTCCATATAAAATTTAAGATTATTTTTTTTAACTTCTGTGAAATATTGAACTGGGATTTTGATAGGAAGTGCATTGAACTTGTAGATTCTCTTGGTAGAATGGCCATTTTCACAGCATTCGTCCTACTGATCCGTGAGCCCTTAGGGGATCTTTCCATCATCTCATGAAATCTTCTTCACCTTATTTTTCAGTGTATTAAGGTTGTCATTGTACAAGGTTTTCTCTTCCCTTTCTCTTTCGTAGAGCAAATACCTTTTCTCTAAGCGACTTTTTCTTATTTTTCCAAGGCCCTTGTGAATGTGTCTTCCATTTCCTTCTCATTGTGGTTTTCCTTTTTATATAGAGCATATGAAGGCTACTGTTCTTTTTTTTTTCTGTAAGTTCTTTATTTTGTTACTTTGCTAGTTGTATTTATTAGTTATATGGATTAGGTTCCTAGTGGAGTCTTCAGGCTTTTTTATGTATGCAATCATATTATATGCAAATAAAGATATTTTGAATTCTTCCTTTGTGGTTTGCAGCCCTTTAACTCCTTTGCTTTCTTCTTTTATTGCTCTAGTTACACTATACTGCACATCTCTATTCTAAATCTTATTTTAGTATA
The DNA here is from genome assembly GCF_947179515.1 of Apodemus sylvaticus. Classification (NCBI taxonomy): domain Eukaryota; kingdom Metazoa; phylum Chordata; class Mammalia; order Rodentia; family Muridae; genus Apodemus; species Apodemus sylvaticus. The sequence goes on from NC_067478.1 coordinate 108,857,815, forward strand.
AATGCTTCAAGTTTGTTTTTTATTTAGGATGGTGTTGACAGTGGGCTTTCTATATATTGTCTTTGTGATGTCGAGATATATGCCTTATTTCCCTAAATTCTCCAGGACTTTTATCACGAGTGGATTTTTGATTTTGCTAAAGGATGGCTGTACAAATAATGAGATTAATAGACTGTCCTAGTCTATTTGTGTGGTGCTTTCATGTTACATATGTTGAATGATCCTTGCATGTCTGAGATGAAGCTGACTTGGTTGTGACATTTTTGATGTTTTCTTGAATATGGCTTGTAAGTATTTTATTTATACTTTTGCAATTATGCTAACTAGAACCATTAACCTATAATTTTATTTTCTTGTTGGATCTTGGTTTTGGTATCAGTTTGATACTGGCTTTATAAAAGAAATCTGTTTTATATTTTGCAAAATTGTTTGAAGAGTGTTTGTGCTAGTTCTTCTTTGAAGGTCTGGTACAATTTTACATTGAATCCAACTGCCTTTGAAGTTTTTTAGTTGGAAGACTTTTAATTATTGCTTTAATCTTATTCAATGTTAAGGGTATATTTAAATTATTTACTTCACCACAATTAAACTTTTCTACATTGTATATATCTAGAAATCCCTTCATGTCTTATAACTTTTTTAGGTTTGGTGACATAAACATTTTTAAAGAACGTCCTTATGACTTTTCTCAGCATCTTTTTAAATGGTTCTCTTTGCATCTCTAATTTTATTAATTTGGAGCCCCTCTTTCTTTCCTTTGATTTACTTATCTAACTATTTACTTATTTATTTATTTATTCATTCTTGTTAATCTTTACCAAGAACCAACTTTTTGTCTTATTGACTCTTTGTACTTAATTTTTCATTTCCATTTCATTAATTTCAACTCTGATTTTGATTATTTTTTTCTATCTATGGGTTGAGTTGTTTTTTTCTTGTTAACCTAAGTCTTTTCGGTGCATTTATTTGAGATATAGTTTCATCATTAGATCAGTTTCTCAAAATCTCTGTAGTTTTAATTTTATTATTATTATTATTATTATTATTATTAATTGGCATTCAATGATATAAACTCATTTTAGGATTGCCTTCATTGTATCCCATAGATTTTGGTGCATATTTTCATTTTCATTCAATTCCAGAATTAAAAAATTCATCTTGATTTCTTTCAGTTTCAGTCTATTGTCATTCAGTAGTGTTTTGTTTTCCTTGAATTTGTGTGCTTTCTTTTTTTGCTATTTTTATTTTAAAAAATTATACATTATATTTTGATAATATTTTTCCTTCTCCAAACTCCTCCCACCTTCTTATCCCCTAACTATGCTTTTTTCTCTCCCCTTCATTTTTATTTCAACAACTCCCTTAAAAACCAAAAATCAAAACAAATGAACAAACCTAGCAAGACCATCCCCCCAAACAAAAAGTAGGCAAGTGAAACAAAGCAAAAAAAAAAATTGAAGGAAAACAGAACAGAAAACTATGGAGTCCTTTCTGTGTTGAACAAATACTCCTGGGCCTGGATGACATTGAATTGGATAAAGCTGGTTTTCCTTTCCCAGCAGGTATCAACTGCAAATAGCCTCTTGGAGTATTCTTGGTATAGGCATGGCACTTTTGTCCTCTTTCCCTTCTCAGTGCTGGAGTTTTGTCTGCTTTTGAACATATTCAGATCTTGTGCATGCTGTTACAATCTCTGAATTCATGCACAATAGAGCCCCGAAGAAAATTCACCCCTAAGAAAAATGAAACTAGATTTGCAGGTATGTGGATGGAGCTAGAAATCATCATCCTGAGAGACAAATATTGCATGTTTTCTCTTGTGTATGTGTTAGCTTTTAAACTTTAGATATGTATATTTCAATATGAATGTCCAAAGAGGAAATGGGATCTACTACTATAAAGAGTTAAAGGGAAAGCTAGATTTTGTACACTTTCTGTTGGTTTTATTATTATTGATGCCCATTTTTATTTGATTATGATCAAATATAATGCAAAACTATTACCAAAATATTCTACGTTTCAATTTCTACAATACAATTGTTCTACATTTGTTGAGAATTTCTTTGTGTCTTGGTATGTGGCTTATTTTGAAGAAGGTTCCATGGGCTGTTGAGAAGTATGAGTACTCTTTAGTGTCCTATAGATGGCTGTTCGATTTATTTGATTTATGAGGTCATGTTAATTCTTTTCTGGATGGCTTGTATAATATTATGTATTACTATTATATTGGGTTCTAAATCTGATGGTGTTTCTTTTTTTTTGAAAGTTAGTGCTTTTCTGCCTGACAAATATAAATTTGAAATTATAATATTTTTTGGTAGGTTTTTCCTTTATTGAGTATAAGGTATCCCTCCTTATCTCATCTGATTCTTATGGGTTGAAGTCTTGGTGTGTGTGTGTGTGTGTGTGTGTGTGTGTGTTCTATTAGAATACCTATGCTTGCTTTTTTCTTAGGACCGCTTGCTTAGAACAACATTTTCATCGTTTAACTCTAAGGTGATCTCTATCTTCATCTTAAGGTGCTTCTTGGAGGCCACAAAATGATGAATTCTGTTTTATGATCCAACTGTGTCTCTTTATTAGGGAGCTGAGATCATTTATATTAAAGATTATTGCTCAACAATGTATACTGACTCCTGTTGCTTTTGTGATTTTACTGCCCTCTTTTCTTCAGTGTTCTGAAGTCATTTATTTGTTTCCTGTGCTAGCTTGAGTCTATCCTTCTTTGTCAACATTAGTACCCCTTCTAGCATCCCCTGACTTGGAAGTCATAAATTCCTTGAATCTGATTTTATTCTGAAAACATTTTCTTTCTTTTTTGATCATCACAGACAAGTTTTCTGAGTGTGGTAATCTGCATTCATCTCTGTGACCTTTCACATCTTGTAGAACAATGGTTCTCAACTTGTGGGTCACAAGCCTTTGGGCGTGGGTCAAACAAGTCTTTCACAGGTGTTGTGTAGCAGATATACTGCATATTAGATACTTTTATGATAATTCATAACAAAAGAAAAATTAGAGTTATGAAATAGTGATGAAAATAATTTTATGGTTGGGAGGCACCACAACATCAGGAACTGTGCTTAAAGGTCACAGCTTGGGAAGGTTGAGAGCCATGGTTATAGAGCATGTGCCTCACGTTTTCAGCCTTTCATCTTGTTCAGTGAAAATCAGCTATTGTTCTGATGACTCTGCCTTTATACTTGACGTGATCTTTTTGCCTTGGACCTTTCAGTATTTTTCCTTTCTTCCTTACATTTAGTGTGTTGGCTATGATAGTGATGCACAGTGTTTCTCGTCTGATTTTATTTGGTGTTCTATATGCCTCTTGGAACTTAATTGAACTTCTTTCCTTAGATTTGGACATTTTCTTCTGTGATTTTGTTGTGTTTTTGAGTTTTACTTTTGAGCTGGAACCCTTCTATATTTTTAACTAGGTTTGCATTTTCCTAACATATCAGAGTTCCTGAAACTCTGAACATTTGGGGCGGGGTTATTTGACCTTTTCTTTAATTGCATAATCCTAATCCAATTCATGTGCTTTGTCTTCCAGACCTGATATTCTCTCTTCTTTTTTTAAAAAAATTCTATGTATTCTTTATGTACATTTCAAATGATATCACCTTCCCTGGATCCCCCCTCCCTGAAAGTTCCATAAGCCCTCTTCCCTCCCCCTGTTCCCTTATCACCCCCTTCCTATTTCCCTGTCCTGGTATTCCCCTACATTGCTGCACTTAGCCTTTTCAGGATCAGGGGCCTTTCCTTCCTTCTTCTTGGGCATCATTTGATATGTGAATTGTGTCTTGGGTATTCTGAGCTTTTGGGCTAATATCCGCTTATCAGTGAGTGCATACCATGTGTGTTCTTTTGTGATTGGGTGGCCTCACTCAGGATGACATTCTCCAGTTCCATCCACTTGCCTAAGAATTCCATGAATTCATTGTTTTTAATAGCTGAATAGTATTCCATAGTGTAAATATACCACATTTTCTGTATCCATTCCTCCGTTGAGGGATATCTGGGTTCTTTCCAGCTTCTGGCTATTATAAATAGGGCTGCTTTGAACATAGTGGGCATGTGTCTTTATTACATACTGGGGAATCCTCTGGGTATATGCCCAGGAGTGGCATAGCTGGGTCCTCTGGTAGTATCATGCCCAGTTTTCTGAGGAACATCCAGACTGATTTCCAGGGTGGTTGTATCAGGTTACAACCCCACCAGCCATTGAGGAGTATTCCTCTTTCTTCACATCCTCGCCAGCACCTGCTGTATTCTGAATTTTTGCTCTTACCCATTCTGACTGGTGTGAGGTGAAATCTCAGGGTTGTTTTGATTTGCATTTCCCTGATGACTAAGGATGTTGAACATTTCTTAAGGTGTTTCTCAGCCATTTGATATTCCTCAGGTGAAAATTCTTTGTTTAGCTCTGTACCCCATTTTTTAATAGAGTTATTTGGCTCTCTGGAGTCTATCTTGAGTTCTTTGTGTATACTGGATATTAGCCCTCTGTCGAATTTAGGGTTGGTAAAGATCTTTTCCCAATTAGTTGGTTGCCATTTTGTCTTTTTGACAGTGTCATTTGCCTTACAGAAACTCTGTAATTTCATGAGTTCCCATTTGTCAATTCTTGATTTTAAAGCATAAGCTACTGGCATTTAGTTCAGGAAATTTTTCTGTGTGCCCATGTGCTCAAGGCTCTTCCCCAGTTTTTTTTTCTATTAGTTTCAGTGTGTCTGGTTTTAGGTGGAGGTCCTTGAACCACTTGGACTTGAGCTTAGTACAAGGAGATAAGAATGGGTCGATTTGCATTCTTCTGCATGCTGACCTCCAGTTGAACCAGCACCATTTGTTGAAAAGGCTTTTCTCCACTGGATGGTTGTAACTTCTTTGTCAAAGATCAAATGACCATAATTGTTATCCAGTAAATTGGTGATGCTTTCCCCTAATTTTTTATTTGAATTTCCAAATTTTTATTGAGAGTTTTATTTCATTTTGGATTTTATTTGGAGATTCTATCTTTTTTTTTCAAACTAAATTTGGTGCCTTGAATTTTTTTCATTATATCAGTCAACTATTGTGTTTTGCCTTCTTTCTGCTCACCATTCATTGATTTCTAAGATCATGGTTATTTTTGCTATTTTGAAATAACTCTCTTATATAATCTAAAAGGTTCTTACTCTAGAAACAATATCATGGAAGCACTACATTTTGGTGGAGACCTGTTATCTTTATTATTCATGTTTGTGGTTTAGAGATTAGATGTCAGTATCTGGTGATAGATTGAGAACAGTGTATCTTGGTACAGTTTTTTTTCTTTGTTAAGTTGGTATTCAGGTCTGTTTTCTGTTACCCCTAGTTGTCAGTCTGGAGACAAGGTGAGTAGGTGTTAGACTTTAGTCTTGAAGCAAGTCACTGTTGATGTTTGAAGGGGCTTGAGAAGTAGTCACAACTCAGTTCAAACCACACAAAGTTTCTAAGCCTAGAAGCAGACCTTCTATAGAGCTAGACTATTTTTTACAACCAGACCAATCTTCAGGAGTCTAGGGGAGATACTCTGGGCTCTTCTTCAGGCAGTGAGGACTAGTATAGTTGGCAGTGTGATCTTAGGATCTTTACTTAGAGAGGGGTAGTCAGAGATTGGAGTGGAGTTGCTGGTGTGAGTCTAGGCTTCATACATAGAGAGTGGAGGCTGGAGGCAGGTGCCAAAAGATAGGTAGAAAATGTGTGGTACTCCAGCAGGCTGCAAGGAGAGATTGGGTAGATAGTGCGAGTTTAGGGTTCTGATCTAGAGTGGGTGAGTGGAAGATCCGATAAAGAGATGAATGGAGTTGGTCACATGAGTTCAGCATCTCTGGAAAAATGTAGCCCTTAGGTAATGCAATGGGTATGGTTAGGGAGGTCAATAGCGTAGGGTTCCTGCCTGGAGATGGTGGCCAAGTTGGTGGTGTGAGTCTGTGCTTCCTAAATGGAAAGGGCTGGAAAGATACCCTGAAGACAAGCATAGGATTTGTGGTCTTCAGGCAAGTGGAAAGGAAGTGGTATATCCATCATATTTTTGAGTTTTGCTTGCTTGCAATCATTGGAATTAAGTGAGATAAAATTCTTCAGTATGGTGGTCATACGGTGGTGGTGTAGTTTGTGTCTCATTTTCTCCCACTTCTGGTAGCATAAAAGCATACATCCTGAGGCTGTGTTTTTAAATGTAGAGAAATTAGGAATTATTTTTCATCTAATTCAAGCTTTCTTTGAGTTGACATTTCCATGGACTACCTGGCTTCAACCTTTCATTTTCAAATTTGTTGACTTCTGCTTTCAACATTTCATTTCATTTCATTTCATTTCATTTCATTTTTATAAAGAACAGACAATTGCATTAAATAACTCTCAGGTATGACATTTTTTATTACTAATTGGAACATTTATCTTCTTTTATTGTAATAGTTAAATTTTGGTGGAAAATTCATCATTTTGTTTTTCTCTACCTGTTTCAGCTCTTCTATAATTCTCTTCCTTTTTTCTTCTTTAGTATTATTTTTTTCTTTTTTGCTTTTTTTTTTGAAAAAAATTAACTAACAGATAATAATCAGCTAAATTGCAAAGCTTTAGAAGTGATAATCTGATTTTCTGTATTGATTATAGCCAAGATGTGGAATCAAATCATGTGCTCATTGATGTGAGGATGGATAAAAAATTTTAGTTCTTTATACCTTAGTGCAAAAAGGATGGAATACTGTTATTATCAACAACATGGGGGGACCTAAAAACTACTGTGTCAAGTGAAACAAACCAGCTATATAGAAACAAACATCTCAGGATCTCACTTGGAAAAGAAAATTGTGGTCTGCAAATCTAAGGTGGTGAAGTGGGAACAAAGAGAGAGAGAGAGAGAGAGAGAGAGAGAGAGAGAGAGAGAGAGAGAGAGAGAGAAGCAGGGAGGTTGTCTCCCCCCATTTTCTCTTCCTTCTGCTTTCTTTCTCAAACGAGGCTGGCCTCCAGATCTATGTAGAAGATGGTTTTGAATTCTGGTCTCCCTGTCTCTTTCTCTCAAGTGCTGGGTTTGCAGGTCTGTGCCACCACATCCAGTGCTACCCTTTTTTGGCCTGGAAATTGCATATTATTTCTATTCTTTTAGAAATTATCCTGAAAGCTTTGTACATTCTGGATGATCAATGTCTAATTCTAATCTGCATTCTATGTTCATTTAATGTAATTCAATGAACTTGAAATACAACCATTACATTTAATCACCTATAGATGCATATGCAGTTATGTTGGCAATGTTGAGCTGAGCTACCCCCATTCCCTCACTCCCAGGACCTCTCCTGGGAGTCTCTGTGCAGACTCCCACTCATTTAAACATTCCGTGAGGATGGAATTGCATGTTTAAAATGTTAACTGGTCCAGCCCTGTTGTGGATAATGAATTCTTAAATGAGGCATGACTGTTTCATAGTTCTCCAAGAAAGAAAGTTGGCAGCTTGGTAAGGCCCCTCTCCTTTTACAGGAATGAAGGTTGCCAGGTTGTAGGAACAGAGCTGCATACATAATGAGATATATTCAAATGATAACTGAAACACAACAAAACACAAAACCAGAGTCAGGCTGTCAGATGTGTGGCTTCCCTAAAATATCAACTAACACCCAAGACTAGAATTCCTTTATTTCCTCATAAAATATTGTTTTCTTTTCCTGTTTCCTCATCAGATTAGTGCCTACAATCTTTTTAAATCCATACTGTGAATGTATAAGGAAAAGACAAGGACAATTCTGAATATTTCTATGCAAGCTGTCTCAACCAAGCTGGAGAGAATGCATGAGATGTATGTTGAATTAGTTCAAAAGTACATTATTCTCATAATTATCTCAGTAAAAGTCATTAAAAAGGTATTAGTGTTTTGATATAGGGATGGGTTGGCCTGTGGGAGCTGTTGCTTGATGAAATTAAATCTCAATTAAATTGTGTTGTAAATATGGCCTGAAAGAAGAGAATCTTTTGCCACTCATATTGAATTTAGTTCAATAAAGCAGAGATATTTTCTATAGTATGACTGAATATTTTAAACACACTTGAACTGTTAGCCTAAACTTTTATCTGTCCTTGAAACTGTGTAATAATGTACTCACACATTTCTTAACATCTTGGTGTGGAAAGTAGGAACCTTTATTTTACACACCACCTTGGTGCCTTTTCTGGTCTCATGGGAGCATCAAGAGCTACAGATAACAGTACTGTGCTTTACATTCTACTTTTCTATCACACTCTTCCCTGTTGGGGATGTTATATGTGTTTCTTAGTTCATATGGTAAGGAGAAAATTTATACCTCCAAAAGGCATGACTCAACCTTGACTCACTGAAGTGCTAATCTTCAAAGGGAAGAATTCTAGCAGCACTCTCTGCAAGTCTATTTTAATCCATTACAGTCTCTAAACCTCAACATCCTCTGCGCCACTATTATTTTGTCTCCATGTTAGAGATAGCCTAGTGATGCCCATAGATACAGCAGGATTCATCCAGGGTCATAGGACTAAGGACTACGATTAAACCATGTTTCCCAATTTTGGAAAACAAGGCCTGTGAAGATTTTGGATTCTGTCTCAATGTAAAGCGAGTCCTGTATAGATGACACCATCCTACAACAATCTGTCCCATTACCTTACTGATCTCCTAACTCCTATGAGGATGAGAGCCATAGGCCTCTGTTGGCTACCTTCACAGTCCATGGATGGCAAAATAACCTTCAGTGCACTCTCTCTTTAACTTTAAGGATTGGTCAATAGATGGTGTAGGCATGTGACAGGTCCTTCAGACCTGTCAGAACTTAACAGAGATTGACAGCATCTATCAAGGGCCTGGGCCTCTTGCTTGGCTAGCTAGGACACCTACCAGATTCTACTTGTTAATTGGCTCCTGCACAGGCAGCTGCTTTAGCAATGGTTTAGTTAGTCTTCTCTGGCACATCTTGATTTAGAGAGAAATGTTAAGAAGTACTTCTCAGCCACTCAACGCTTCTGCTTGCTCAAGTTTAGCTGATTGGATTAAGAAGGCAGCTTTCGAAACTGTTGTGCGAACAAAAAGGTAGATTGTTCTATCTCCTCAAACATAGGGACTAATAACTGAGAGACAGTTGGTACAGTGTCTAATTTCTGCCTAAAGAGATGCTTTCCCGAATGTCAGATGGAATTGAAAAAGAAATTCGTGGAAAAATTACCACCATGACCTTAAGCAGGCAGTCTTTGAGCTGATAAGATAATGAGGAATGGGTGCTTATAAAATAAACTGAACATGTCAACCAGCAGTCAACCAAAAGGACAAGAAAAGGTTTCAACTCTGGAATGGAGGATTTTGCCAAGGAGATTTCAATGTCAAAGACTGTATGAGAAGCTAAAAATAGGATGTTCACGTGCGTCATAGGGCCGTGGGTGGAGATGTACACAGTCAAATGATGCCATCTCCACTTCTGGCAAAATCTGAAGGAAAAAAATTGACTCGAAAACATTTAGTCATATTTCATTTGAGTTATACTTATAAATACTGGATTGTAGACCTGTCAAAATAAGCCCCACCAGCAGCACATCCTCGCAGAGGGACCAGATAGACAGAGGCTACAGCTCACAGTAAAGAGCTTGTAAAAACATGTTGGGAAAGCCAGGAAGCATAGCCCCCAGCTGAAGAGGATTCTGAGAGTAAGGATGGGCGGAAACGTCCCTGAGGTTTGTGGAATGAGCTCGGGTTGACTTGAATGTTGATTTGGGGAAGGGACAGACTTTTACACAGTCCAAGGAGCTGTGAGTTCAAGATCTCAGCTCTCCCCCGCCCCACCACCCAGGCTCTATCACTATTCAGTGTGATCTTTCTGCTAGGTGAGCATGTGTTTGCCTGGTGTCCTTGTTTTGCAGGAAACCAAACTGTCCTTTTCACAAACCACAATGCTTGGCAACTGCTCCTGCTACCATTCCTTCCTGCACATGGAGATGTATACAGTAGCAGGGTCTGAAAATGAATTTCTTGGCATTTCAGGGGCCACCACCTCATCTACACCCCTAAACCTCCAATATGGAACTGGTGGAAAGAAGCCTAACTTTTTTAAACTCTCATATTTACTTTCAAAATAGTAATTAAATGACTCAGGGATAGCCCTCCAATACCTTTCTGCTTGCCTGTGTCATCAGTTTGCAAGGACACAGGGCCACGGATGGTGCAAGTGCTGGGCTATGGGAAGGAAGGAGGACTGGGAGACATTAGAAAGAGAAAGTATCTTTCCAAGCTGATACAAAGGTGTTGAGACCATGTTGGCTAGTGCAGAACTGCAGGTGGCGTGCCCTCATTAGAAAGTTTGCCTTATTTATCTGCTAGGCGATGGAGGAGTCGGGAGGATATGGCTCAGGGTTCATGCACATACACTAACTGGTGGTGAAGATCCAGAAGATCTAACTGAGCTCAGCCTAGCACTAATGCCTTGGGGTCTAGATGAATTCCGGCTTGGAGAGAATCTGCATCTCATGCCTCTCGCTTCTCTCTCGGTATGTCATTCTGGAATCCTGTGATCTTTGCATCCTGGAGAAAGTCAGAATAAAGAAGTAAAGGAAAATGATTTACCCTGGTGACAAAGACAGCACAGGCATTAAGAGATCAGAGTTTTATAAAGGTCATTAAAGATCAGATACTTGTTAGGCTAGAACAAATGGGTCTCTCCTTCCACACTTGCCATCACAGCCTAGTGGACAGTGATGTCGTTACAAAGTAGACCCTGCCCTATCCCTACTTTGCATATTCAGAAAAGGAAGTGTATGGAGGTTCGTAGCTTCTCTCTTTGTAGAAGCAGGATCTCAACTTCAGCCACTGCCATTAAGCAAAGCCTTTAACCATCTTATTACTCTGTCTGCAATGACTTTCTCCTTACTCCAGATGAGTTTACCTCAGAACAGACAAAAGGCAGCAGAATGACAGTAGTTGACAGGGGTCTGAATTTTAGCTCTGCTACAAATGCTGGGTTTGACATCAAGACTGTCATTCAGTCTTGTGAGCCCTTCCTGGGTAAAAATTTACCTACGAAGTAGTGAAAATGTCCCATATCACATTCCCAGTAGGTTTATAGTGAGGCTGTTCACATGGGGAAGCTTCTGTCAAAATCAAGGTTTTCCACATGTGCATCACTGCCATGCTCTGAGCATGGATTTGAATTCATCAAAATGGTAGGGACTTCCTAACCTTTAAGCACCTTATTGTGACATGAGGGTTCTGTAGCTCACTGTTTAGCTTTGGGAAGAAAATGAGATTCAGGGTCTAGATTTGAAAGCTGCTGGTGTGTCTGGAACCAGGGAGAACACAACTTACTTGTAGGGGGAGCAGAGGTTGCTGCTGAAGATGCAGTAGATGAGGGGGTTGATAGCACTGTTCAAGGCAGGCAGGTTCTGGATAATCACAGAAGCATAGAAACGCTCTTTGGTGTCTGGAAGGAGGTTGAAGTTGTCTAACATGTCAAAGAGGAAATATGGGCTCCAGCAGCAGACGAAAGCTGGGGAGAAGAAAGCTATTAGCAGTTTTGCGGCCTCACCGGAAGCTTCCCTCTTACCCCTGATTGGAATTTTATCTGAGATGATCTTTGACCCTAGAGATCTGTCAGATATATTGGCCTTGAGTGTGCTATTATGAACAGTTGTACGTGTTAATATGACTGACATATTTGCTTAAACCTGTGTATTAGCATGCATGTATCCTGGAGACAGCATTCCAAAGCTGAGATTTTTCTAGATCCTCCATATCTGGAAGGGGAGCTCTGACTTCTTCCACTGGTTTGGAATTGTTATAGGAAATCTGGGATCTGATAGGTGTGGCCAGGGCCTCCCACTTACCGCAATGCTGAAGAAAAATGAGCAAGACCCTTTAGGATCTCTGAAGTAGACAGAACAGTATGAAATTGGACCAGACATTGACCACTAGTTCTAGGATGTACAGCAAGTTAAAGGGTTAAATTTTAAAGCATGGACAATATTAAGATAATTTCAATCTTAAGATTTCTTTCTATGTTTAAGCTAACCTCTTCAGAAAACTCCAACCCAGCACTTTTGCCCAAATCAACTGGGTGTTAAGTCCAAAGCATCAAATGGCAGGAGTGGGATATGGGAATCTCAGTTGTGATGGTTAAGTTATTTGCTATCTTCACAAGTCTCCAGGGTGCCCAAACATTTGGTTAACTATCACTCTAGATATGTCTGTGAGGATGTTTCTGAATGAGATTAATATCTGCATCAGTAGGGTACATAAAACAGATTGCCTTCCGCTGGTGAATGGGCCTCATCTAATCTATCAAAGGCATAAATATAACAATAAGGGCCTGTGAGAATTCACTCTCACTGATTGAGTCCCTTAGAACTGGAACAATGGCCCACACTTGGAGTTAAACAGAAACATACACAGTCAATTGTTCTCAAGCCTTTAGGTTCAGCCCTGGACTTAGATTTAAACTACTGGCTATCTTGGGTTACCTTCCCTACTATGGAGCTTGAGTTTTCTTGGCTCCCTCCCTCTCTCCCTCCCTCCTTCCCTCCTTCCCTCCTTTCCTCCCTCCCTCCCTCCCTCCCTCCCTCCCTCCCTCCATCTCTCCCTCCCTCCCCTCCTCTCTGTGTATTTCAGGATTGTCAGTTTTCTTATATTCTAGAGGCAGGAATTAAAACAGCCAACATTGTCTCATGTCTTATATACATTTTGAATGTATATAACAAATAACTTTTGTTATTTGTATAACAATATAATAAATTTGTATAGAACAAATAATGCCAAATAACTTGGCATTTATCTATTAGAGGATCCTGATTATAATTTCCCTAGTTTAGAGAGCTAACCATTTTTATAGGTATACCTGAATATTTATTAAAATTGAAGCTTTCAGAAATGCAATTATGTTGTAGACAAAGAGAGATGAATTTGTTTAGTTTGAAACTTACCAAGGTTTGTTTGCCAAATCAGAAAGTCAGGTTAGTGACAGTGAAACAGCTTACATTTATGTATTTCCTTCAAAACATCTGTATTGGCTGTCAGTTGTAGCTGTACAGGCATAGGCATGTGATTTCTTTCTTTTCTAGTGTAGTTGTGCCTATACCATTATATATACATTTGATATTGGTCTCTTATACATTCTTTTTATTTTACTCTTACTTTAGGTAATTAATAAAGCAGTATGCTAACTTTAAAAAACATAATGGATACTTATCATTCCATTATGATAAAGGGGCATTAGAAAAATATTTGTTATAGATAGGGTACTTCATTCTGACAGTATTGTGACCTGCCCATGGGCACCTGATTGTACAATAACCAGACTTTCCATGGCTGTGAATGTAATTTCTGATTGAACAGGGATACAGCAGCTTGAAAATGCATGTTTATGCATTCATTTCCTTTTTCATCTTCCAGACAATGGACGTTTGTGATTCTGGTGTGAAGGCAAGGAATGTCTGATGTCCTCCAGAAGCCTCTGAAAGAATTCTTAGAGCCCTGATGAGCTGAGGACGCCTCTTCAGCTCATCTTTGTGGTATTGCTGTGTGCCTGTACTCTGCTGACTGAGTCATTCATGCTGCGTGTTGTCTCTTTGGCATTTTATATTTTAGAAAGGGGACATGAGCTATTCTGGTGATTTGACATAGAGCTTATTCTTTGTTGGAGCATCTAAATGCTTCTAAAGAAGCAGGGCTTTGGGGATATCATGTATAACTCAAGAGCAATTCATAGCTTTCATAGATTTAGGATTATGTCATGAGAGAGTCATTACCCTAAGACAGTGACATAAACTGTGGCCATATAGGAAATATTATTGACTCTGAAATTAAATATCCAGAAAAAAGTGCACACACCAACTTAATGAAGAAATAGTGTGTGTGATTATATAGAAAGTCTGAATACATACCTATATGTTAATATACATCTTTTGCTCTTGTTGTTCTGTTTTTTGAGACAGGGCTTGTCTGTATAGACCAGGCTGGCCTTGAACTCAGAAATCTGCCTGCCTCTGCCTCCCAAGTGCTGAGATTAAAGGCGTGCACCACCATCTCCTGGCATTAATATATGTCTTAATAAAACTATATCTATGAATGTGTATCATGTCAGATATAAATAGAAAAAAGCAAGAATCACCAACATGGAATGAAACTAAAGTGATGTTTTTTTTAAAGAAATGTGCCAGGGATGTTGGGCGAGGTGTCATTGTTGGTGAACAAAACAACAAAAGTAGACCATGAATCTGTCTGAACATTTTTGACAGACAGGAATGCAAGCTGATTTCATGGATCCTAAGTGTAGAAAGAGAGGGATGAAGACAAGTAGTTTGAGGTACTGTGGTGATTTGAATATGCTTGGCCCATGGGAAGTGAAACTATTTAAGAGGTGTGTCCTTATTGGAGGAGGTGTAGCCTTGTTAGAAGAAGTGTGTCACTGTGGAGCTGGGGCTTTGAGGTCTCACATATATGCTCAAGCCTGGCCAGTGGATCAAGATGTAGAATTTTCAGCTCCTACAGCACCGTGTCTGCCTGTGAGCTGCCATGCTTCCCACCATGATAATAATAGACTGAGTGAATCTATGAAACTGTAAGCCAGCATCAATTAGTTTTCCTTTGTAAGAGTTGCCGTGGTCATGGTGTCTCATCATAGCATTAGAAACCCTAAGACAGGGACACAAGCTGTGGCCATACAGAAAATATTATTGACTCTGAAATTAAATATCCAGAAAAAAAAAAGATCACACACCTACTTTTTCTTGCCCTTGGGGAGACAATGTCTTAAACGAAACAACTAAGTGAAAGATAATTTGTATATAAACTCTGGTTCCTAACCAGATTTCCTCTAAGTGATCCAGTCCATGAATTTAGTGGGCAGCTAGATTCACCAAGTGAAGGATTAGGAGCTGATTATCGGCTCTTGCAGTGGTCAGACACACTGGTGAATCCCATACTGTTCTTTCTAAAGAAAGATAAATGTGCTTGTAGTACATTCCTTTCCTGAATGACCTGCCCATCTCCAGCTGGCTTTTAGAAAGTTTATGCAGTTTTGTTACACGAGGAAAGACATTGCTTACCAAGGATTATGACGATGCTATACTTGATGGCCTTGATTTTTGCCTTTGAGATGAGCCCTCGGTTGTAGCTGCAGCAGAGTTTGCCATCTGTAGACAGAAAAGTGGGATGGTGAAGCGGGCAAGACAGTTTCTGTCACGTGGAACACTGAAGGTTGGACTTGCAGACCTGCTTATGTCCTGCTCCTCTGGGACAGGGTTAGACTGAGATGGCTCAGTGGTAGCTGATAAGAGCTGCTCAAGTTGCAACTTAATGCAAATGCCCAGACTCTCACAAGGAGGGTCAGACTACCTGAATCATCCACAGCTGGAATTAGACCACAAGGACACAAAGGGTGGATACTGCTTGTTGAAAGCTGCCCTCAGGCCCGAGCTGTGCTGAGAAACTCATGAGGTCACTTCAGCTACCCCCTAGAATGGCTACTCCAGATCAACTCACTGATCACATTCAGAAACTCTGTAAAAGTCCAAGCCACCAGGAAGAACCGGAACTGAACCTGCACATAAACTTTAATCATAGGCAACTATAATCTGAAGGCAAGCCATTCAAGTGATGAGCATCTATGGAGAGGGGCTTTGTCATAATTGACGTCTGTATATTGAAGGATTAACAAATGCTTGTTGAATAAATCAACAAATACTTCTTACAGTTGAGATATACTGATTGAAAAATAAGGCTGAATACGATTTGCCAAAAAGTGCAATGAATCTTAATGAGTAAAGATGAGATAGGGAGATGGAGCATTGGCTATAGGATCACTTGCCTGAAGAATTTGTTATTCGAAGACCTTCCCATCTCATAGGGCATGGAAACTTTATACAACTTACTAAATAAACATGGCCAAGATGCTAATGTCCACTTTTTACTTGGTACTGTGGAGTTTGAGCTAGCCCCAGGAAGCACAAGAAAGATATCTCAGTAAAGAGATGGCCTTTCACAAAGGACACCATCAAAAGGACAAATCAGTAACCAACAAATTGGGAAAAGATCTTTATCAACCCTACATCAGATAGAGGGCTAATATCCAATATATACAAAGAACTCAAGAAGTTAGACCCCAGAAAACCAAATAACGCTATTAAAAAATGAGGTATAGAGTTAAACAAAGAATTTTCACCTGAAGAACTTCGGATGATGGAGAAACATCTTAAAAAATGCTCAACTTCATTAGTCATCAGGGAAATGCAAATCAAAACAACCCTGAGATTTCACCTTACACCAGTCAGAATGGCTAAGATTAAAAATTCAGGAGACAGCAGATGTTGGCGAGGATGTGGAGAAAGAGGAACACTCCTCTACTGCTGGTGGGGTTGCAAATTGGTACAACCACTCTGGAAATCAGTCTGGCAGTTCCTCAGAAAACTGGGCACCTCACTTCTGGAAGATCTTGCTATACCACTCCTGGGCATATACCCAGAGGATTCCCCAGCATGTAATAAGGATATATGCTCCACTATGTTCATAGCAGCCCTATTTATAATAGCCAGATGCTGGAAAGAACCCAGGTATCCCTCAACAGAAGAATGGATGCAAAAAATGTGGTATATATACACAATGGAGTACTATTCAGCCATTAGAAACAACGAATTCATGAAATTCTTAGACAAATGGATGGAGCTGGAGAACATCATACTAAGTGAGGTAACCCAGTCTCAAAAGATCAAACATGGTATGCACTCACTAATAAGCAGATATTAACCTAGAAAATTAGAATACCCAAAACATAATCCACACATCATATGAGGTACAAGAAGAACGGAGGAGTGACCCCTTGTTCTGGAAAGACTCAGTGAAGCAGTATAGGGCAAAAGCAGAACAGGGAAGTGGGAAGTGGTGGGTGGGAGAACAGGGGTAGGGAAGGGGGCTTATGGGACTTTTGGGGAGTGGGGGGCCAGAAAAGGGAAAATCATTTGAAATGTAAATAAAAATAAATCGAATAAAAAAAAAGAAAAAAAAAGAAAAAAAAAAGAGAGATGGCCTTTAAAATGAATGGAACTAGAAAATATCATCCTGACTGAGGTAACCCAATCACAAAAGAACACACATGGTATGCACTCACCAATAAGTGGATTTGGGATTAGCCCAAAAGCTTGGAATACCCAAGATACCATTCACAGACCACATGACGCTTAAGAAGAAGGAAAACAAAAGTGTGGGCACTTTAGTCCTTCTTAGAAGGGGGATCAAAATATCCATGGCTTACAGCCAACCAAAGGACTGAGCATAGGGTACCCAATGGAGGAGCTAGAGAAAGGACCCAAGTTGCTGAAGAGGTTTGCAGCCCCATAGGAGGAACAATAATATGTACCAATCAGTATCCCTAGAGTTTCCAGGACTAAACCACCAACCGAGGAGTACACATGGAGGGACCCATGGCTCCAGCTACATATGTAGCAGAGGATGGCCTTTTCAGACATCAGTGAGAGGAGAGGCCATTGGTCCTGTGAAGGCTCAGTGCCCCAGTGTAGGAGAATGCCAGGTCAGGAAACTTGGGGGGGGATCAGGAGGAAGGGGATAGAATAGGGGGGTTTTGGAGGGAAAACAAGGAAAGGGGATAACATCTGAGATGTAAATAAAGCAAATATCTAATTAAAAATAAAGAGAGATCGGCTTTCACCAGAGAAACCAACTGTAGACACTAGCTGCCCTCACTAATTTGCACTTGAAATTTATTTTAATCCTGGTAGGTACTGGCCAGAAGTTTACTTGTGTTCTAAGTATTCAGTCTTATTTTCAACACCATCTAGCCTGGTCCACCAAACAAAGCATATCTGACAGTAGCTATAGATGGGATAAAAAGGCTCAAGTAGAGGTCTTTTTCTTGCTTTCTAGATCCTTTCCTTTAAGCAAGAGACATGGCACTATCCACAAGAATGGATGAGATGAGATGACATAACACAGCCAGGGACAGAGGAGAAAGCCATTCCCTGCCCCGTTCTGTCCCAGGAGTTGTGCTGGGAAGCTGCGAGAGAGATACAGAGATTGTCATGGAAACTCAAATGAGAAGAGATCAATTCCAAAAGTAAAGAGGCAAGGGTGGACATGGGACTTGGTAAGTCAGAGGCTGTTGCATAGAACAAGAATGTGGAGGGTGTGCTTGCTTGAAGCATAGTGACCCCCCCTTGTTTTGATGTTGCCTAGGGTTGTCTCACATTTGGAGTGGAGAGAACCACTGAGGAAAAATTAGGAAGACCTCAGATGTCCTTGTGAGGGCACTGGGCTTTTCTAGACAGAAGCTCATTGAATGCGTCTAAGCCTTTTTTTTTTTTTTTTTTACAATGTGGCTATTTCTTCATTGGGCAAGCGATTACTAATGAATGGGCTTTGTAGGTCCAAAGAACTACATATTAACTGTAATTATTTGTACGTCTTCAGGTCAGGATCTTTGTATTATTCTGCATAGTTTTCACAATCTCAGAACCTTAGCAGTCTAAGAAGATAAGTTTCCCAGAGTCCTTCCACACCCATGGTTCTTAAGTGGCATGATTTGCCTTGCAAGGGCTTTAGAAAAT
Organism: Apodemus sylvaticus; assembly: GCF_947179515.1. Lineage (NCBI taxonomy): Eukaryota > Metazoa > Chordata > Mammalia > Rodentia > Muridae > Apodemus > Apodemus sylvaticus. The sequence continues at coordinate 108,876,394 of NC_067478.1, forward strand.
TCTGGATGTATTTTTGGTTACCCTAAGTATGAGTGTGTAAAGGTGAGAGTGCCCTTCTAGTGGAAGGAGGCCAGAGAGTGTGTTTAGATATCTTCTAAGACCCAGAGTCCTGTGCTCCCACGAAGAATTAACTTCTGCAGTTGTTAAGGGTAAAGACCCTCATTTCTAGGGTGGTATTATGGGATGGATCCAGACCTCATGCACAGACCTGATCACACCCTTCATCTGCACCAGAGACTAAATGTTTCCGATACTTGCCTAAAGTTCCCAGCCTTGGTTTTTTAGTTTGTAAAAGAAAGTGCAGTTTATTGAGTTACTAGTAAGATAAAATAACAATGTGTTCCAGGTGTGAAGATCGGAGCTGACCTGTCAGTCACCTTGCCACTTGGAATGAATGAAGTTTCAACAGTGTTTTGGGATGAATAAAAGCTGTCTTTATAGAAGAAAATTGATGGCTCACTACCCTAGATAGTCTGTTATCCAATGGTGTTGCCATAGACAGCAGGAAATTATCAGGGTGAGATTATCTCCATGGGGGCAAGGAAAGATGATAGCAGATAAAATTATGTCCTTTCGAAGTGTCCCCACACGCTGGCCCAAGGTAACAGCTGGTCCCTAAACAGTGTGGCTTTGAAAACTTAATTTGTCTTTTAGAAAGTTTGTGAGAATGACATTTGGGCTCTGAAATCTTTTAAAAGGGGGAAAATCTCAACACTTTCCACGGGGTGACTAGCTGGCAATATCATCAGCTTCCTGCCCTCTGGATCTCCCAAGGAGATCAGTGAAAATCACTTTTAATGTGACCACTCCAGGAAAGGCGCAGCCTCCAGCTCCAAAGACAGCTCTTCAAAGACAGCTGAGTTACAGAATGCAGGTAATTCTCCTTTATTGGGAGATGAAAGGATTATTTCTACTCAGGACTTGGCACTGAGCTGTGCTGAAAGCAGTGAAATTCCGCTGTCACTGGATGAATGGCTTGGAACGCTGGGAGGTAGCGGGCTCATTAGATCTGAGGCTGGCAAAAGCATGGTTCCTGATACTGCTTTAGTTCCAGGATGTAACTTTAGAGGGTGGGGTCTTGCCAGAGCTCTCCAAAGGGTCAGCTCCCGGTTTTCCCCTTCCCAGGGATTCAGGCTTCCTTCAGACTTACTGGGATCTCATTATTTCTTCTTTCTGTATTTATATAATTATATATTATTATTGGGGAAAACAGAACTGGAATACCATAAAATGTGTATGGAAGTCAGGGGACCTTTGTGGAGTTACTTTTCTCTATCCACCTTTATTTGGACTCCAGCGATTTGACTCAGGCTTGAGAAGAAAGCATCCTTATAACCTGAGAGATGTCACTCCCCAGAATCTCCCTTTCCATGTTGACCCAGCACCTGCATCTGGGCACTGGGTTCTCTCGAACTTTAGATCAAGGTGAACTGCCTTCCTGTCCAATAGGCAGATTCCCCACAAGGACCTGGAACATGCACATGTGATTTTTTTCTGAAACAGGAAATTCTATGTGGAAACATTTAAAAACAAGTGTGTTTCATGTATTGGAACTTTACTTACAAACTTCAGGTTCATTTTTTAAATGAATATTTGGACGTTTTGGACGTTGATTAATTAGTTTTGAACAGTAAGAACTTTTTATCCACAATTATACTAGCTGCCCCTGGTGCTTATCAGTTAAATGCTTTTATTGAATTAGGAGTCCTTTGTTCAACTATGGGTTGGGCCATTTCCTTCTCAGGACCCTTCTGGTGCTAATTTTTCTGATAAACGAAATCGCACATCTCAGAATGTCCCTAGATCTTTCCAGGCCACCGAGTTCCCAGGGATCATGTTGTCCCGATCAAGTCTGGATCCTTCTGGTCTGGGCAGCTTAGCCATTCCACCTTGCCCTCGACTGCCAGCCACACCTATGGAGAGGCTCAGGCTTGGGCGACATCTGGGCAACAGCCATGGCCTCTTTAGAAGCATCCCCATGAGCTCTCTGACGATGTCTGTGCCCTTCTGCAATGGTCCTGTTCTCTGGTTCAAGACTCTTCCTCTACATTCAGTCCCTGGATGGGAGATGGGTCAGTCCCACTGCGGGTCCCTGGGTACCTGCTCTCAACCTTCTGCTCTTTGGAATGGGAGCCACAGCTTTGTCCTCTGTGCTTTGATGCCACATAGGCCTATGCAGATCTGACAAAGCTTCCAGGATTTTTGCATCTTGAGCTTCACATTTCCTATGACCATAATGCTTTAGTTTCAGGATGTAACTAAACTAAACTTCACATTTTCCTATGACCGTAATTAAGGAGTGTGATTATTTCAGAAAGGTCCAGCTGACCCCAAACTTACCTAGCCCTTTGACCTTAAATGCCTAGGAGAATTTCCTATTCATTTCTTGTCTTGGGGAGTACCTGTTCAGCCCATTATCTTACTTCCTTGTCTGGACTTTCAAGATGAAAGCATTTTGAGGCTTTTTCTCAGGAGGTTTTTGTATCAGCATTGACAGGAGGCAACACCAGGGTCTGAGGAAGTGTCAACAAACCCACTGGTTAGATGGTTTTGTACTCCATACTCCAGTTTAGGCAATAATTCCAATTCTAAGGGATTCATGCCCTCTTCTGGCCTTTGTGGGTACCAGGTACACTCACAGCACATATACATACATGCAGTGAAATACTCAGATGCATAAAAAAATTTGAAAGAAAACCTGTTTTGTTAAGGCTACTCATGTTTTAGGGTTTATATAGGTGCGAGAGTTTCTTTCCCCTAACTGAAGCAAGCACTGTGCAGGCAGGCAGCCTTGGGATACTGGTGATGGATTTGCTGCATGTGCCACAGATGGTGCCTGGTAAGGTGATCTATGTCTGTACTCTGTGAGATGACAGGGGATGAGGGTACTTAACAGAATGTTAATGGTGTATTAGCATTGGCTAGTATTGCACTGATTTGTTACCATCCATGTTTAGGAAGGAACTGGAAAAAAAGAAATGAGCATAGAACAGAGTTGGTTGACATAACAGAGATAAAAAAAAGAGTAGGAGAAAGTCTCCAAATTTCTTATAGAGTTGTAAATAGCAACTGCTTCTGGTCTGCACTGGCCATATTTCTTGTGTAGCCCACTGTGAAGTGAAAATACAGAGCAATCTTAAATCAGCCAGGGGCCTTTCTAAATGTGCAGATCCAGACAAGTCCAGCCTAGTTCCCAAATGCAACAGCTATTAACACAGAGAAATCTTAACCAGAAAATACGCTTTTAAGATTTATCTTTGAGACAATGACCAGACCAAGGATGTAGGTTTTTTGCCTTCCATTTTTTTTTTTTTTTTTTTTTTTTTTTTTTTTTTTTTTTGCCTCAGCTGCCTCAGATGGTCTCCACTGGGTGGAGAGATGGGGCTTAGGAAAGGAAGGGAAGGGAAGGGAAGGGAAGGGAAGGGAAGGGAAGGGAAGGGAAGGGAAGGGAAGGGAAGGGAAGGGAAGGGAAGGGAAGGGAAGGGAAGGGAAGGGAAGGGAAGGGAAGGGAAGGGAAGGGAAGGGAAGGGAAGGGAAGGGGGACTTAAATCTTAAATCAGCCATGGGTCTGACCATGGCTGCCAGTATGTGGGACAGCAGAAGCAACCAGATCAGTAGCCTGATGCAAGTTGTTCATGCTTTGCTGACTTCTAAATTATGATTGTTTTTTAAAACTGATCTCTAGGAGTTCCTTATGTGTTCTGTATACTCACCTTCTGGGCACGTTACATTTCAAATAATTTCTCCTAGAGTGTTCAGACTGGTTTTTAAAATTCTAACAGAGTCCAATTAATACACCTCCATTTGCTGTATAATATATCATATATCTTGTCTTAAAAGTCTCTTCTTTTACAGTGTCATAAAGATATTACATTACTTTTGTTTAAAGAATAATGAACTATTTTTACATATAAGACTCTAATTTCCCTGGAGTTATGTTTTGACTATGGATGGAAGTAAAGTTTTAATTTTTTCTCCATGATCTTCTGATGTATTTCAAATCCTTATGGATGTGTAGATCTGTTTGAGGCGTGTAATATTTTTTACTGTTATCTATTTTATGTCAAAGGCACCCTAACAACTCATATTCGAAACAGAAAAATCTTCTCTAATTTGTTCTACTTTCCCAGGAATAATTTGGATTTGTCACCTCTTGAATTTTTTTATCTCATATCTTAATAGAGGTCTTAAAAACATCTTCTAGACTCAATTAAATGAGTTTTAATTTGCTTTTGCTATGGAATTGTATTAGTTTGTAGATCAGCTGGGGCAAGCAAACTTTATAACTGTATGGAATCTTGCTAGTTACAAAATTCCACAATAGTCATTTACTCCTATCTTTGCATTTTTTGTGCATGTCTTTTTTTTTTAGACACAGTTCTGTGGAGAAAGGCATTTTGTCTGTCCTCAGTTACTGAAGAAGCTGGCACTGAGAGCACTCAACAGGCTCATCATAGAGCTTTCAAGCTACGAAGCAGAACTTTACCCTAGTTCCTAACCAGAAGTTTCTTTCCCTCTACCTCACTCTGCCTCATAGACATTGAAACATACAGTTTGACACAGTGTAGATCACATCAAACCAGCAAAACCATGATGGTAAGATTCAGTTCTCTCCAGAAATATAGTTTTGTCTGTTTCATGGCTTTCCCTCCCTAATTTCATGTTCTCATACAGTAAATACCCACACTGTAAGGTGTAGTTTCTCCTAGAATTCAAACACATGCGAGCTCGTGAGGTCTAATGTTTCAGTCTGTGCCATCTGTTTATGGCAAAATCTCTGGTCATTTATGAAGCTATTCCTTTCAGCCCCTTGCAGGGCTCCACACTAAGGGTGACTTGGGCTTGGCAGGCAGTGTTTACAAAGCAAGCTTCTGTTCACACTAATCTTAGCCAATGGACCTAGCTGATGAGCAGTAATCCTGGTGCGCCAACACCGCTGCAGATCCCATTACCAGTCAACCCCTGAACTGCTTGGCTGTGCTGACACATGGGACGTCAAGGAAAGTCCATTGATGAATAAAATACTGACAGAATGTGAGACTTTGAGACTAGCAGCTGGCCTCATTCTGGAAGCAGGTCACAGATGGCGACAAGCTCAAAACAGGTGTCGTGAAGATTCAAAATTATATTAAGTGGTGAAATTTGACAGTAGCCATTTCTAATTTGGGAAAAGGCAATGCTATGCATAATAGTGGGCACACATCTCTAAGTGGTTTTGTACTGATTCAGTACCGAAAGATGTGGAACTCCAATGTTGTGCCTAGAAAGTACAACAGAGGGAGATATAAGGAGCACTTGGGAGAGAAAGTGCTTGCCAACAGTGATGGGGAGGCCTACCAAAGATCACCTCAGACTGCTGGCTGTGTGTGCCTTGCTCCACGCTTTTCCAGAGTGGTGAACTCATGGACAATGAAGAAACCTTCCCCATAGCTCACTGGGTGAGAAGTGCAGGCAGAAGAAGAGTGGTCAGGGTTGGGTTGGGAAGGTGAGAACTCAGGGGCATGGGCAGGGGGGAATAAGACAACTGCAATGAGCAGAAATCACAAGGCAGAGGACTGAATCTGGAAGAGCAACAGAACCCAAGCCATTTCAACCAAACCAAACTCTGACCCTTCAAATACAGAACAAATACTTTAGAGTTGGGCCTGGGTGGCTGCTGCAGGGGAGTGCTATGGATGGGTGCTGGGCTAAAGAGCTTGAGTTTGGATTTTAATAAAAACAGGTTTTATTTTACTCATTTATTTATTTTTTTCCAAATCGGAGCTGTTTTAAAAGTCATTTATCACTTCCCTTTCTATAATTTTCTTCCTCGTGGGAGGTGGCCAGGCTTAGGGGGAAAAGCATGGGTGTTCTAATCAGCCACATGTTTGAATCCTGGTCATGTCAGCATGTGCTACATATAGAAACAGCAACATGCCTCCCTTTGGAGCCTGGCTTTCTTTTTTCCTACAAAATGCCACTTTGGAAGCTGGGCAGGGATTACAGAGCTAACAAATGGAAGCATGTCCTATGGCCAACAGCAGAAGCCCCTTCTCCCCCTCTGCTCTGTCTGTGCCACTGGGCCAAGGTCTGAGATTTGTGCCCATTGTCTTATATTGTTTCAGGCTCACAGGAGCACACAGCGTAAGAGCCTGCAGTAAGATGGAGATGCCATGATTCAGATTCCTCTCCACATTTTCTAGGAAAGAGGCAGTGACGCTCATGTCAAATAACCCTGTGGGTCTTCTTGGCCGCCTCCTGTCACATGGGAAAAGAAGCTTCTAGTGTGATAAGCCAAGCTCCACCTATGGAGAATTGGGGAGCCCAAGTCCAAACAGAGATTTAGAGATAATCTAATGTAGCTACTCATTTAACTCAGTGGAGCCCAAGGACGTTATACGAGTTTTCCAAAGTTTTGTGGTCTTTGTCTGAGTGCAGATGGTGTGTGTGTGTATGTGTGTGTGTGTGTGTTTTATAATATACATGAGTTTAAGTATGTGAACATTTGTAAATATTTCTGTCATTGTGGGCCTGCCAGGTACACATGTGTGTTCATGTAAAGGATTGGAGAAGTGTGAGCACAAGCAGAGTGGTCTCATTCTACATAACTGCCACATCATAACAAAATGAGGAATCAGTTTTCTTTCTAGCTTATCAGTTTGCCTTGCCTTCTGCAATGTAACCCAGTCAGACACAGTACTCCTTTCTGGGAATCAGGGCCACATCTAGGTCCTAAAGTGTTGTATAGATGTGCCACAAAACTAAGTTCAGTGAGTGAAACTTAGGCAAGGGTCCCAGAGGGCTGTCTCAGTGCTGTTCTCCTTTAGGGTAGCGTGTCAGGGAGAAAGTGTGGATGAGCCAGGCCTGACTTCAGGCTTAAGATCATCCTGTAGTCAGATGGTAAATTCACTCATTTCCAAATTCAAGCAAAACAGAGAAGTCCATGTTCAGGTTTGGTATGTGTGCTGTGCTTCCAAGGTTCTCCCTGCCTGGCTTAGAGCTGGGGCAATTCCCCAGGCTGCTCCCAAAGCTTCTCCAAGGGACAGATGACGCTTGCATAGTCAGACAAGCTCAAAATACCCTCCTCCTTCTCCCACGTATTTTTTCATCTTATTTTTGGCTCAACTTTCTCGAGTCTATTCTCTTCTACCATGTGAATTCTGGGTGTTAGACTCAGGTCATCTCACCAGCCCTCTCTCTCAGCTCTCAGGGAGGCTGAGCAGAAGACAGTGTTTCCTGGGTAACATTGTGTGTGTGGGGGGGGATGGAGCGGGGTGGGGAGGTGCATTCTATTGTTTGGTTCTGCTATAATCAAGCAAGGTTATGGATCCGGATACCCCTAGCTCGTGCTGCTAGAGGAGAAGTTTTGCAGGTTAGGTGAGAACTGAGAAATTCACAGCCTTACCTGAGCAGTTGGAAATCACGGTCTCATGGGCTTTGCTCTTAATCCAAATAGTTCGGATCACAAGGCCATAGATGACGCTGCAGAAAACAAAAACAAAACGGAAAGAGTATTACCTATTACCATGGTTGAAAAGTCCCCAGTGTGGGGAATCAGAAAGTCTACCACTTCCATTTCTCCTTGAGAAAGATCCAGTGAGAGAGATCTCAACCATCCCTGACCGCTATGCTTGGTCATGCTGAAGGTGCCACAAGATTAAGTTCATAGAGCTGCTAGCATCTTAAACAAGGGGATGAAAATCTGGAGGACTTAAAAAAATCCTCTCTCTTCTCTCTCTCTCTCTCTCTCTCTCTCTCTCTCTCTCTCTCTCTCTGTGTGTGTGTGTGTGTGTATGTGTGTGTGTGTGTGTGAGAGAGAGAGGTATGTGGAGGCCTGTGATGGATATCAGAAGTTCTTCCCCATATTTCCCTTCTACCTTTTCAATGAAGTTTGGCTCCTTTTTTTTAAAAAAATCTCAGATTAAAACAGTTTGTTGCATTGGCCAGCTTGCTTTTGGAATTCCTTGTCTCTGCTTTCCAAATCTAGAATTACAAAGGGAATTTATGGATGCTAGGGAACTATCCACTATGTAGTCTAGGCTGGCTTTAAGCTTATAGCCCTCCTGAATACACTCTCTAAAGGCTGGCATCACACGAAGTCACCATATCTACTCACTCTAGGGCAATCTCTGTGTCCTTCCCTTGTATTCTTGCAGTAGTGGGATTCTATCTCCTTGAGTTTAACAGGGATCTGTTACTTGCCTCAGCTAAGTCTCCTGTCCTCAGTGAGGGTACAATGAATGAAGTAATTATATACCTGCATATTTCTCAAGGCAGGGCTGCTGTTAATCCTACAGCCCCAGGAAAATTAGTTCTGCAAATATATAAGGGACCTTGGAATGGTGCTTCCCCAGTTGTGCATCTGGTGACCTTTTGCCCCTAGTGAGTCCCCAAACATGCTACCAAAACACACACCCAGTTAGCTTTGTGCAGGCCCCAACACAGAGACACCACAGACTGGAAATGCACACTGTTTCAATGCCTAGGTTTGTGATCCCTTATTGCATAGTTGTTGATAACCCCAAGCCTAAATTGAGATTCTGTAGCACCAAATTCTGAAAAATTTGAGTGTCAAATATGATCATATTTAAAGAGCTGAGCACAGTTCTTGAGTACCCGTGGACTTAAGAGTGTAATTTTTCTTCTTCTTTTTCCAGCCCTCCCCCAAACCCCCATTTTCCATCACACCCACTCTTCTTCAGTGATGAGGTCTGTGCCAGCAGAATGTTAATAACATACACACCTCAGCAAATTTTGTATTTCCCGTCTCCTTTGATAAATACAAAAATTTCAACTCTTTTCAATGTTACTTGACATTTAAAGTTTACTGAACACTTCAACTAAAAACTTTGGTGCAGAACACTGCCTTAATTTTAAAGTGCATAATCTTTCCTCTTGAGAATTGGTAGCTAAAAAAACAACAACACAGAGTTTCAATTTGTGGTAGCTGACAAAGCATTAATGGATTCTAATGGGCTTTAGACGATAACTTAATTAATGACCATGTTAAAATGTTGTTTTTTATTGCTTTTTTTTTCATTCTTGCTCTGGGAGTTCTTTTTCATGCTCTAGGGAACCTCAGGCCTTGGTAGAGTATTCTCTTCCTTCTGATTGTTCATTTAAGGACTTTCCTGGAGTCTGTAGGCCTCCATTAAGAAAAAAGAAAAAAAAAAACAAGGAAAGTTTAGCAGTGAGAATTTTCTTTAAATAGAACATTTGTCAGATGAGGACTTTCCAAGGTAAAGGAGACACAAGGTATATTAACTGCTTTTCTAGAGCTGATAAGCAACAGCTTCATGGAAGGGGAGATTTGGGCTCATAGTGTAAGGGGAAGTCACGGAGAGCAGAATATCTCACAGCTACGAGCAGTCGTGAAAGGCTGCAAGTTGCTCACATCTGTGCAGCTTAGAGATGGAACAGGAAATAGAACTGGCTCTTAATGTTAAGACTCCCCTCTATGCCGGCTAAGATCTACTTCCTCCAGTTGAGTTTCTCCTGCCAAAGGTTCTACAGCCTCCTAAAAAGCAGGAGTCTGCATGACTGTGTAAGTGACATTGTACATTCAAACCACTCTCAGAGGTAAGGTCCCAACCACCATGAGACATTAATACTACCTGGCAATGGTAATCCCAATATTTAAGTCACCAGTGATTCATATGCTGGTGACAATTAGTGATATGTAGGATGTTAAAGTTAGAATGATCTTATGAGTTGAAGTCTTGGGCCTAATTGGTCCTGCTTTTATTTACAGGCAAGTAGAGGAGCAGAAAGCCAAGCTACCCTTGACAACTGGACAAATGGAACTGGTGGGTATGTATCCTTGTCATCTACTGTTCCAGGCAAGCTACTTCTTGGGAGCAACAGTTTCACGAGAAACTTCTCTTTTGCATTTTCTTTTTCTTGCTCATTTTTTACTTCTCATTACTGAGCACATGCTGTGGTGCTGTCCCTTCAAAATGACTCCAGCATTTGCACCTACCTTTTCATCTCTTCGGGGTTAGCACAAACCTTTGCAATCTCTAACTTTTTTATTTTGAAAAATTTATTTATTGTCATAAAATATAAACAGAATGCATTTTAATTCTTCTAATTAAATTGTTCTGCAGCGATAGGTGTAATCAAACTGGTGGACAGATGTTACCACATCCTGTCCGTAGAATTTATCTTATTTTCTCATATCTTAGTTACTATGCTATTGCAGGAAAGAAATGTGACCAAGGCAACTCCTATAAAATAACGCATTCATCTGGCAGCTAGTTTACAGATGTTCATGATCATCAGAGTGGGGAGCAGACAAGTCTGGCGATGAAGCAGGAGCTGAGAGCTTTACATCCTGAACCACAGGCGGTAGTCCTAGAGAAAGAGATTGTGCCTGGGTAGGCTTTTATAACCTCAAAGCCCACCCCCCAGTGACACATCTCCTCCAACAAGGCTAAGCCTCCTAATCTTTCCCAAACAGTTCCGCTAACTGGGACCAAGCATATGAGCCTTTGGAGGCCATTCTCATCAAAACCATCACATATGTCAAACTCTGTAGCTATTAAGCAAAGGAAGGTAATATATCATAAAGATGCATATTAGTTCTTTGTGAGATCAATTCTAATCCCCCCAGCTTTAGTTCATGTGCTGTTGAAACACATGTGCCTTTAATCTTTCCTCTAGTGGTATCATAATCTATAAACACCTCCATCCTGCTGCTGTAGCCTGCAACCACAGCTCCAGAAGTGATGGTGATGCTGGACAGAGAGCAGCTCTTCAGGATAACCCCTGCCCCACCTGGGCAAGTCCATTTTCATGCGATGCTATCACTGTTGAGGCACCAAATCTTCTCACCATTTTCTCATTTTCTTCCATCCTCTGTTGTCTGTTTGTAGTCTATCATTCTTTGTGTGCTACCTTGCAATGAAACATTACTGTTCACCCTGTTCTCTTTCAAAGTCAGCTTTTCTTCCTTGGAATACCCTGTTGGACAACACGGGCTGTGTAGAGGTTGTCTATGGCAGTCTTGTACTAAAGATCATGTCCATAGAAACAGTTCAAGGAAAAAGGCATTCTTTCGTGTTTTGAATACAACTCTGTCTTGGATTGTGATAACTTTCAAGGAAGACTTACGCTTCTTGGAAACATGAAAACTGAAGAATTTCTCTGTGGGAGAGCACTTCTGTCCTGTAACAATCTAGTTTACCTCCTGAACTTAAAAAAGAATCGGAACACCCCATTTTCCTTTATGTAATTCAGAGGCAGATTTAGATTACAGGAGTTCAATTCAGTAGAGTCAGACTTGCAGGTCCCTCTCTGGAAGGACCATATGCCTTCATTGTGGATCAGAATGATGAGGAGAAGCAAAGGAACACGCAGAGTCAGTGTGTTTGCAGGTTGATTCTACACTGAAACGATAGAAGCTCTGGTTCCCAACAAAGTAGTAAAGTGAAATTGTTGATTACACTTCTCAAAGTTTAAGCTTGGTTCAATATATATAGTTTGTTTACATTTGTGCAAACAAATGAAAAGAAATAAACACATATACTTGCTTGTTTAACCACAGTAAAGACTGAAATGGCACAGACCCACAGTAATTTGAGGACCAGGGGTTGGCTGCAGGAAGATCTATATTTTTTAATACTGACATGCCATTGTAGGAAATATAAAAAAAATGCACTATCCTTTCTATAAAATAGTTATGCAAGACAAAACTCCTTTTAAGAATTATTGTGAAGAAACTAATTGGCAGAAATTCAAATTCCTCTAGGATCAGATCTTTGTGAGATCAAAATATCTGTCCAGAGTTCCAGTTGGTGCTCAGGATTGTATCTTGTGTAATAAATGCACCATTTCAAATTAACCAATAGTGTAAGAACGTGAGGCCAAGCTCTGACCACTGAGCATCATGTGTAGGCTGCCCTTTGCATTAGGAATAAAAACCTAGTGGGGCCTTTACTGGGTGTGCTTCCCTGCTAGATTTGATATAGCTAAGAACCCTCTGCAGAAATAAAACTTACCTTCCCAAAACATTTAACACACCGAACACCACATGTGTAGTCTTGTATGTCCATACTAAGCTGTAGCCCGAGCTATGGTGTGGTGTGGAGATTTGAAAACACTACACAATGAGCAGGAAATGTTTGTACTGCCCTGGAGAAAGACAGTCTTGCCAGGGCTGTTTGTTTGTCCTTGATTTGGTTTTACCACATAAGGAATGACCTGATGCAAGGAAGGAGAGAATATGCCTGAAGAAACCCCTGCCTTTTATCTCATGGGCGTGCCCTTGCTGAGTCTGTCTCTCCATAAAGCATTCCTTGTCTCCTTAGCCCCGTTCTTTAATAGGTTCTGGAGACCATATAATCGCAATCTATGCCAATTGTGAGAGTTTTCTTTTTGTTGGACAGAAACTCTTACTTTGTGAGTTCATATATGAGCTATGGATATGAAAACATAAATCCCCTATTTTAGGGATGGAAAGGCTAGGGTTCCACAATTAGTACCTTTCAGAGAGATTAAAATTAAGGTCAGTTTTCCAGAGAATTTAGTAGTCTATTGAATGAGTCAACCACAATATCAGCCTCTCACAAACTTTATCTGCTTTACTGTAACCAACAACATTCTGTGGTCAGTCCTAGTGTTATTTCCATACACAGGTAGAGAATGCCAAAGCTATTGATGATGAAGTCACCTGTCCCTTCTGTAGCTCTCAGGTTTCTCTTTAGAGCAGGCTATTCATGCCAGCTCTGCATCAACAGAGACATGAATGAGCAGTGATGACCTCGTTCTCAGAGTTCTTGTTAAAAATCAGAGTCCCTTTCCTGAAGAATTCTCTTCACCTCTTTGGCTTGAACTGCATTATCCAGCCTGTCCTGAACCCACCCGTGCCAGGGGTTGGGGTGGGTGGCTGCTAGGGAAATGTAGGAGAAGTGGAAGAGAGGTTGGACATTCCACACAAATACCCACTGTTAATTTGGACTGCTTTCCCATGGGGCTCTGACATGTCTGAGCCCTGTTGCCCAAGAAAACTGAATGGATTTTCCTCACATAACACAAACCAGCGCTCCGTAACTAATGTGCATCTTTCCACTTGTACCTTTGTAATTGTGACCATGGGTCTTTTCTGCCCACACCTTTGTCTCTGAGAAGGGAAGTGGTAGGAAGGAAAGTAATCAATTAGGTCACAAGAATATAAGTCCAGAGAAAGCAGAGAAAGCATTACACCAGGGCAAACAACCTCACTGGAACAATTAGACAGCCCCACCAAGCAAACTGTGAAACCACAGGAGTTGTTCTGACCCAGAAAAAGTAGAGTGCTGCCTTTGGTGTCTGACAGTCATGGTGACTTCAAGTCTTGAAAACTGATTTAGTAGATGATGAAATTGCGACATCTTTATTCATGCATAGCTCCCCAGAGAGTTTGCTGCTGGTGATATGATACCTCACCGTTTCTTTCTGTCTTTCCTACCACATATACTAACAGACTAACATACAAACTGATGCAGGAATGGAATTTTCACATTGGGAGCATACATGTAAAATGTGTGTGTGTGTGCGCTCGCATGAAAGAGAGAAAAATATGAGAGACAGACAGACAGACAGCAGAGACCATGACACATCCATGAAACATTTAGTACACATTACTATTTCTTTTACTATTACTATTACTAAGTCTGCTCACTTAGTCCAATATTTACCAAATGTTTATTGGATACTAGATTGAGCATCAAGAAATTAAAACATAATGCTGTATTCATTAGATGCTGACAATTACATTATTCCAAAGTTATAAAGGCTACTTGAAGGAAGTGAGGATGAATTTGGAGAAACAGGGACCCTAGGTGTTTCTTCCTCTGGGGCTGGCAATGAAAACTCTCCAATGGGTTTGTTGGAGAGGAGAAATGAGGGCTGTGAAGGAGTTTGGACCCAAGGCAGGGTGATCCTGGGGTTGCCGTGGGCTGTGAGTAGTGAGGGCACGTGGGTGAGTGAGGTGTGCTCTGAAGCACAGGGTGGGGGAGGGGAGCAGAAGGCACAAGGAGGCTTCACCCCCACTGGGGGTAGCCAGTGGTAAGACTTTCACAATACATTACAAATGGGCGAGGCTGTCAGTAAAAGAACCTCTCTAAGGCTGTAGGATGGAGAAAATGAAAGCTTTCACACACACATGAGTGTTAGAATATGTTTAATTTAAAAAGCACAAAAGTGTTGATAAAAACACAAATGTGTTCATCTCATTTGTGAGGAAGGAAATGCAACCTAAAACATAAAACGATATCGAGATGTGGTGGCTCACCTCTGTATTCCTACCTGTGAGGTTGAAGTAGGAGTTGCAGTGAGTTGTAGGCTAGCCTGGGCTATGTAGCTACTTGCAGGATTTCTACACAATCTCAGGTCTCCCAAACAAACAAATAAAACAACAAAGCAACACTAACAACTAACACCCCGCCCCCAAAATACTGTTTTTGGGTTTTTTTTTTATTTTGTTGTTGTTGTTGACTATCACCATAGCAAATTTAGAAGCATGCATTTAGCAATTTACCATGGACAGCAAGTAAGAGGCATGGCTACCAACGTGAGTGCACACCATTGAGTTTTTTCTTAGTTTAAGAAAGCTTGGAATTCAGTTCATTTAACCTTATCTCAAAGAGGTTATCAACAATGGGGGAATTATGTGGTCAGAATAAAGAACATGGAAGAAAACAAAGGGGAGAGAAGGGGGGAGGGGAAGAATAGGAGAAAAAGAGATAGGAAGAGAGACAGGGTAAGAGACAGAGAGAGGGAGGGAGGGAAGGGGGAGGGAGGGAGGAAGAGAGAGAGAGAGAGAGAGAGAGAGAGAGAGAGAGAGAGAGAGAGAGAGAGACTAACTAGTGCAGTGTGTGCTTGAGATTGGTTCAAGAAGTGGAGAATGCCTTCTCCCCCAGAAAGAAGCCAGCTCTTGGCTTAGAAAGGAGGAAAGCTGGTGGCTGACCGTCCGGCTTCCTGACAGACAGGAAATGCGTCCAAGAAGCTCAAGGACACAGAAGGTCACCAGCAGCCAGGAAGCAGGCAGGGTTCTAGTGGAGGTGCTACTGTGCTGAGAGGGGAATGAGACACCCCTGTGAAACTGTTTCACAAACAAATTCAGCCTTGACTTTCAAGCACACTGAGGAACCCTGAGTTAAGCAGCAGGCAGTCTGGAGGTGCAGTCCTACTGAGAAAAGCAGCCAAAGGAATGTGGGAAAGAAATCTCAGAGTCACAGACCTCTGGACAAATCTGCCAGGGGTCTCCTGCGGCTGGCACCTTCCCAGGAAGTGGAGACTTAGAAGGCGTGGCTTAATGAAGGCGGAGAAATCAATAAGGCGTGAAGCCCCGCCCACGCCCAGCCACAGGAACCTTGCCCCCCTGTTGCTGCTTCTTACCTTTGGGCTAGTCACCTAAACTTAGATCTTCATCTTTCCACCCAACTCTCATCCATGCAAACTGGCAGAGAGGAGGGCAGCAAGTTGAGACAAACGTGGATGTATGTCGGTTGAGAAAAGACGACTGGACAGCTACTTATTTCAGAGGAGCTAGTGACCTGGCTGTCCCAGTCATTGCTACACCACCCTCGAGAAAATGTCACAGCTGGATGGTGATAACATCAAATTCCTCCCAGCTTTAGGGTTCCAGGAAACCAAAGATGATCACTGAACAAAAAGCGGTCATCTTCCATAATGTCAGGAGATGGTTAGAAATAGCCAAGGAGAAAGACAAGTAAAACAGATGCATATTAAAGCAACGAGGTGTATTTCCCTAACTCACAGTTCAGGAAAGATCAAATAATAAAATGATACTGCCTTTCTCTGGCCTGGAGGAAGAGCCAAGAGCCCTCCACACTGTCTGTCAGAGCTCACACTAGCAGAGTGTTTGTGTGATACCACAATCCAAAGGCTGACTTGCTTTTCCCATTGTTCTATGTGACCCACCCCAGCAGGTAAGGGACACCCCAAAAGTGCAGGACTACCGTGGCTCACATACACACCTGCCAAAATGGGAATTTTTCCCCGTGCACCTCATCCACACAGGTAAGACCACTGTTGCTCTGGAGTCTGGCTGTGTGAACAAGTGAGACCCTCCTACCTTTTGAGCAAGCTGCTCTGGTCATCTCTGGCTCAAGGATAAGTTGCATCCTGTGACTTGATTGCCAAGGCTTTTTGCAATAAACGATGCCTCCTTCTTTGGTATCCCGCCATGGAGAGAAAGTCATTATCTCCTTTCCTCTGATATCAAAGCCAACTACTCATATACTCAAACATGTATTAACATACTATTGCATTTTGGGGCTTGATTTGTTTCAAGTGTGTCTGTCTTTTCATTTCTAATATCCCCAAATCTTATATCTTAATTTGTATTTGAAAGGTTATATGATTATGACACCGAAGAAAGGACAGGGTGTGTGCAATCAGACAGATCAAAGTTTCAATCCAGTGTAATGTTAAATTGGTTAACTGCCCAGATCCTGAGTTTCAGATTTCATAAAATGAAGTCATTTATTTCACAGAGTGGCACTGTGAAAGAAGGGACACAGCCACTTGGCACAATGTATGTGTCTGAGTGCATCCTCAATAAACGTTCTCCTCTCCTGACTCTGCTTCAGGCTTAGCCCATGGCAGCAGTAGGTAGGAGCCTGAATCCCAATGAGTTCCCACAGGGAGTCTGGAACCAGGACTGATCTGAAAAGGCAGAGCAGAACA
Source organism: Apodemus sylvaticus (assembly GCF_947179515.1). Classification (NCBI taxonomy): domain Eukaryota; kingdom Metazoa; phylum Chordata; class Mammalia; order Rodentia; family Muridae; genus Apodemus; species Apodemus sylvaticus. The sequence continues at coordinate 108,893,065 of NC_067478.1, forward strand.
GTGCTCACACAGGTCCAGCCCACCGGCCTCTCACCTGATAATTGTCAAGGGGATGAAGTACACCAGAAAGGCCACGATGGTCATGTATGGGGTCCAGTAGGAGTCATCTGGCCATAGTGCCCAGCACTGCACCTCACCATTGGAAAGTGTCCTTTTCCCAAATATGATCAGCGTGGGGATGGAGAACAGGAACGAGAGGCCCCATGCAATTCCGATGAGGACTTTGGCTTGCTTCTCTGCTTAAGAAAGGAGAAAGATATTCTTGGGGGAGATGTTCTTGGGAACATGCCTGGGAAGCACACATATAGAGAAGCACAGCCTCTATAGAGATTGACCTCTAGCAGAGAGCCACTGGGACCTGTCAGTGTCTCCTATAGCCTCAGTTTCCTCAAATGGATACAATGCTCTCTGCAGCATACAGCTTCCACATGAGGGTGCAGGCCCACCTACATCCCACTATTCCCCAACTCCAAGAAGATTCCCTTTTAAATCTCATCTAGCTGGCACAATTTCCTCTCTACATGTTTAATTTTGTAATTCTTTAATTAGCAGGGTGTCTCGTAATTGTTTGTTTCTTAATCTGTGTTCATGTCTTTTCTTTTTCTTTCTTTTTTCTTTTTTGTTTTTGATGGATATTCTTAAGTCTTTGTCAAAATTATCGTAAGAAAGATATTAGTTTCCAGTTTCTGGCTATTATGAGTAAGACTGCTATGAACATAGTGGGGCATGGAGCACAGATCTCTGTGATATTGTGGAATATCTTTTGGGTATATGCCGGTATAGTGGGTATATATGGCTCTTTAGGTAGAACTATTTCCAATTTTCTGAGGAACCACCAGATTGATTTCCAGAGTGGTTGTACCAGTTTGCAATCTCACCAGCTATGAATGAGTCTCACAGAGACTGATCTAGTGACCAGCCCAGCTTGGGATCTATCCCATGGATGGGCACCAAGCCCTGACACTATTACTGATGCTATGTTGTGCTTGCTGTCAGGAGCATAGCATGGTTGTCCCCTGAGAGGCTCTTCCAGCAGCTGAATGAGACAGATGCAGCTACTTCACAGCCAAGCACTGGAGTAAGATTGGAGACCCTTATGGAAGAGTTAGGGGAAGGACTGAAGGAGCTGAAGGGGATGGCAACCCCATAGTAAGATCAACAGTGTTGACTAACGTGGACCCTGAGAAGACCAGAGACTGAGCCACCAACCAAGGAGCATACACAGCTGGTCTGAGGCTCCAGGTACATATGTAACAGAGGACTGCCTTGTCTGGCCTCAGAAAAGGATGCACCTAATCCTATAGAGACCTGATGCCCCAGGGAGGGGGGATGTCTGGGGCAGTATCCTCTCAGAGGCGAAGAGGAGAATAGATAGGGGTAAGAACTCTGAGAGGGGGACTGGGAGGGGGCAACATTTGGGATGTAATAAATAAAATAATAATAATATAAATATATTAATTCTTTGTCTTTTGGGGGTATAAAACTCCACTTTTCCTTTTGCTATTGTTCTTGATTCTTATTTCTATAAATGGCTGAAGACCTTGATGCAGTGACAAATAATTTCCTTTACTGCTTCTGCTTTTGATATGATTTCTGTAAAGACTCTGCCTTTCTTAGGATGGTGGAAGGTTTGTCATGTTCTTTAGTCTTGAATGTTTGAGTGACTAATTTTCCTGGTCCAAAGGGTCTATATTTAATTAACTGTGCCATCATGAATTTACGTTTCTAACTGGCTATAAAGCTACTCCAATATTATATATTAACAAACCTATTCTTTTCCAACTTATTTAAAATTTTATTTGCTGTGTGTGTGTGTGTGTGTGTGTTTGTGTGTGTGTGGGTGTGTGGGTGTGCATGCACGTGTGTGCACATGCATGTGTGTGACCTCTGTGAGTACACGTCTGTCAGTCTATGTGTACATCAGGGAATCTGTGTGTGTATGCATAACATTTATTCTATCAGAGTCTGAGATTATTTTCATATTAACACATATTTTTCCTTCCCCATTTCTGGTAGATTACTAATTATTCTTATATTCAGTGACCCTAAAACCCATAATAGTATCAATCTCTCTGTAGTTGGACACTGCCACTTTTTAAGAACAGTACATATGAACTCATGTCTGGTCAATTAATGAAATTCCCACAGCTCTCTACTTCCTGTGGATCTCCCATGACACTCTGCACATCTACTAAAAGGTTCTCATTACTCATTCAACTTGCCTTCTTTATATGGGGATTCTATGGATTGCCTTGTTTTCCTGGTCAAATTTCAGTTTCTGTGGGTATATGAGGTGAGGAGCCCATGGGGCCAGGCCTGCCCATGTGCAGAGCAGAGGGCAGCTAGCTGGTCCTACACAGTGCTCATCACCAAAGCACAGATGACTACTGGAACCCCATCAGTAGCATCAACATGCTATCCCCTATGAACGCAGAGCCTCCATCCTTCCCACCTGGTTGGAGAGTTCTGAAACCTTCATGATGCCCTCCTGCCTCAGGACCTGAAGTTTCCTGAGCTCTGCCTCGCCTCCTGCACCAGGTAGGAACATCAAGCAGCGCCCCTAACCCGCGTACTACTGTGAGCATCAGCTGAGGGTGTTACTGGCTACCTGCTTTCTCTTCCAGGCATCTTGAAGTAAGGAGAAAGCTCCCTTGTTTTCAATAAATTAAAAACACTTTGTGGTTTGAAGGTAAGGAGGGGCTGGCATTTGTTTCTTGAAAATGAAGAGCATGAAGGGACAGCACCCATCTTGTTGTAAGAGTGTGCTTCCTGGCAAGACCTCAGGAAGTAGATGGGTGCACAGCCACAGCCTGGCCCACCAAGGATTTCTCTTATGGGGCGATGATCAGGTAGCATTCCTCTTTTCCTCTGGCATCCAAATTTTCTTTCCATAATTTTGAACACTCTGACCCATTAAACAGTAAAGGAGGAAGAGAAAGGAAATGAGAAGGGGAGGGCCAGGGGAAGAGGAGGGAGGGGGATGGAGGAAGGAGAGGGAGGAGGGAGAAGGGAAGAGGGAGAGAAAAGTGTTCTTGGAGCAGAGAAAACATCAATAAAATATTAGCAAACATATCCCTACCCTATAAAAGGATCTTTATGAAAGAATGTTTGCTCACCTCCTTGAAGAAACTTCATGGGGTAAACGATGGCATGGTATCTGTCTATGCTGAGGGACACCAGGACGTAGGTAGAGGCATAGAGCAGGACAACCTAAGGACGGGAACCAGACGACTTGTGTGACTTCACATGGGATAGGAAATGCACATAGTATATAGTATACTTGGTACCTAGAACCAGAGGATTGAACCAAGGTACCAGTGAGGTCAAAGTCGAGGGAGAGAGACATTGGGCCTCCCTGCTGGAACCTGATCTGGGCTTTGCTGCAGGACTCTCTGTGTTGCTACTGGCAATACGGTTGGAATGGTCACAGCTCTCTCTGTGTATTCAACTGGCTTCTTGGACTTCCTGTATTTCAATGTATTTCAATATCAGTCTCTCTTGATAGTCACATGATACATTTATCTGCAATTGACTTTTAAAGCTAAAATAATTTTCTCTGCCACAACTGGCATTCCAGAATAGTTTAGAAACAAGCATTCATTTGCCTTTTAGCAGCGAGATTAGTTGAGAGGTAAAGGAAGGGTTCTTTTCACACAGCTGTTCTAGCCATTTACCCCAGCATCAACCTCAGAGAGCCCCGCCCCCTACCCACACTGCCTTCCTCCCAGTCTCTGTCAGAGCTGGAGGTAGCCTAAGCTTCGAGCTTCCCTCTTCTGACTCTCCTCCAATTAATTTCATCCACACCCTCTCAATAGCTCAGGCATAAACTTAGTTGCATTCTCTGTAGCGGAAGAAATTGGGACAGAAGTTAACATTGCTTCTGTGAAGCATTCCTATGTGGAATCTAGTTAAATGAGATATGTTAGAAAGTATGATCTCATGGGAAATTTTCTGAGGAACCAGAAGGCAATTTCTACAAGCCAGTAACATATCTCGTTTTGTGGTTAAATCTAGAGGCCATTGAGAATGGTAGTGCATTGTTGAGAGTCTGACTTTCTCTTTGGTGATCACATTTGTTTGTAATTTGTTTCTTTGTCACACTTACTGCAGCTCAGACAAATACCAGCTCATAGTTCAATTCAGATATAGATTCACTTCAATTTAGAATAAAACGATCATTACTTGAAATGTTCTCATTTGATAATGCATTTATATATAATCCCTATACTAGCTTCCAGTTAGGCAAACTCATCAAATGCACAGCCTATCTCATACTAAGGGCCCTGGCGTTGAACATGAAAACCATGATTCCAAGGTTATACCATCATACAGTCTAAAAATCACATGACTGGGAAATCGGGGACCATATGCCCCATTCCTTGGCTTTTTATTTATTTATTTTTTATTTTTTTGTCTTTATAACACAACCACACATGCTTTCCAGCATTACTCTTGTTGGAAGAGAATAGTAAAGAATGATCAGAGACTGATACCACTCCCGCCCTACCTGAGGGACATAAAAAGAAATTCTTTTGTGTAAAGATTAACCAAGGTAGAAACAGAAAGAGAATAGTTTAAAGAGAAGTCAAGCTATTGCCTCCTTAGAGAGAACTTATGTTTCTCTGTGTGAACTTTGGCTGAGACTGACCACACAATGCCAGGAAGCTGGCGTGAGAGAAATATGGGAAAGAGTGAATCAGCTGGAAGGAAGGGTGTGCTGGGCAGCCTGAGTCCTTGGACATCTCTTCTGTCTCCAGTCAGGCGATTGACACAGTTCAGAATCCGGGACAGGAGAAGAGGCACCAGAACAGATTTTCAGGACTCCAAGCAATATTAACCAAAAAGAGACAGATGCGGAGACACAGCTGAAAAGAATATTTAACTTCTGAGATGAAACATCGTCAAACACCAAGGTGCAGTAAAATAAAATAAAGATATCTAAAAGAAATATGTCTCAAATTACCAGGCTTCTCTATAAAAAGTAAATGCCAGAGAACACGTTCAGAGTTTTGAAAGAAAAATTGTGATCCAAGAATTTTGTAAATTTCATTTCTGTGCCAATGCACAGAACAGCTTTTATTTGGATATGTATGAAGGAAGGAAATATAACACCCTACATCCCCCTCCAGAGTCCTTGGAGGAGACACCAGCTGAATAAGAACTGTTGCAAAATTAAGAGGAAAGGGGGCAAAATATGCTGTACAGGCAAGGTCTCAAAATGTAAAATGCTTCACAGATAGTTAGGAATGTATGATGTGACATCTCTGGGAAGAACCTGGGTAGTGGTGTGATGGGAGAGAAGAAAAAGAGAGACATCTTGTTGAGTCTTGCATAGTTGTCTGTCTGCCTTTGATAGTGATACGTCTGAAGTTGAAAGGTAAGTTATAACGAAATAAATGAAGAAAACATTTAAATGGAGAAAAATTAACTTCTCTGTCTTCTCTGGTTCCTATGAAAAATAGCCATAGGTGTGGAGGCTTCGACAACATCAATTTATTCCCTCCATAGTTCTGGAGACCAGAAGTCTAAAACAATTCTACTATCCCCAAATCAACATATTTGCAGGATCATGGCTCTTCTGGAGACCCTAAGGGAGAATCCATCCCCAGTTTCTTTTCTTTATTTTTTCCTACATTCTTTGTTTACATTTCAAATGATTTCCCCTTTCCTGGTTCCCCCTTCCCCATAAGTCCCATAATGGAAAACATCATCCTAAGTGAGGTAACCCAATCACAAAAGAACACACATGAAATGCAATCACTGATAAGTGGATATTAGCCCAGAAGCTCTGAATACCCAAGACAAAATTAACATCCTTGGTTTCTTTAAGCTTTAGGTAGCTGTTAGCATCCTATTCCTGTGGCCGTCAGTGCAATCCCTTCCTATGTGCTACAATGTCCTCCCCTTTTGCCAGCATGTCAGACTGATATTTCCCTTTTATCGTTGCATTTTAGGATTCCCTAAATTAATTTAGGATAATCCCACATTTCAGATTCTTAGTAATATTCTTTTTCTGTCACATATGGTGTGTAGCAGGCCTAGATTCCCAGGGTTAGGGTACAAACGTCCTGGAAGAATATTCTTTCAGCTTCCCACAATTACTAACTATATCTGCAACAATCCTCACAATGACAGTGAGGTCCTGAAATGATATGAGACACTGTTTTCCACTGTAAGTATAAATGGCTTAATCTCTTTTATTAAAACAAAGACTATTTAAGACAAAACCTTCCCTTTGGTCTAACTATATTTTATTCAGAATACGAATCAATAAACCCAAATAACACTGGAATTTAAAAATAGTACTCAGAGGCATATCAAACAACTAAAAAATTATTAAAAGGCCCTTATTAAAAATTCTGCATGATACCAATCAAATCCAAAGTTATCAGCTTCCCATGTAACAAAGACTTATTTCTGTTGATAAAAGACACACCACATAATGTCAGTAGAATACTGATAAATGTAGATGTAATACCTAATATAACACTAAATCTATGTAACAAAAATGTTCAAGGCTTTACAAGCAAAACAGCCTACAAAATATAAATAGGCAAAATAGAACTCCCAAGTACAAAATGCAAAATAGCTACACAACATACAAAAATTTGGTCAGATTCTAAATTACCAACAAAGGAAATTTCTCAGTAGAATCCAAAAAGTAGGACTTAACTCACATATTTCAATCGAGTGACAAAACTGAAAGAAGCAACATTTGAAAAGAATACCACTCAGAAATTTAAACATCTTCATAATTAACTCAAGAAAGGAAGGAAATCACAGTACAATTATAGTCAATTCATAAACGTCAACAATGGAAATGCTACACACCAACAGCATATGGGGTGCCACTTGGAGAGCAGATGTTAGCCTGAGGACATGCCTGCCTTCCTGCCACCCCACCCCCAATGCTGACAGACATGACCCAGAGAACGTGACATGCAAGGAGATTCTGCAAAGGGAAGTGAGATTTAACTGCTGGAAGCAAAATGATTTTACTTAGAAAGATGCCAGATTGTGTTCATGTAAACTACTATTCTCAGGCTGTCTTTAAAAATCATGCACTTGATTTTTTTTAGAGCAAGTTCGGGCTTACAAAGTCCTACAAATAGTGAAGAGAATTCCTGTGTTGCCCACATTGCATTGCACATCTACTGGGGTTAATATCTTGAATTCATATGGTATTAAACTAGTCTGTCAGTCTTGGTATATTATCAACAACTAAGCTGTGTCGTTTATATTAAGGTTCAGGCTTTGTCACTGCACCCTGTGGGCTTGGACAGTGTGATGACACTTATCTACCATCCATTTTATCAAGATGAGAATCACTGACCTTGTCATGCCCTCTGTGTGTCTAGTTACTCTTTCTTCTTACAAATCCCCAGGAACAACTGATTTATGTTCTAACACAGCTTTGCCCTTTTGAGGATATGACAGAGCTGAAGTTATGCGGTATTTAGCTGACCAGATTGGCTCCTTTTGTGTGCCTGTGTGATTTACTGTTCCTTCATGTGCACCAACAGCTTATTTTCTTATATTTCAGAAAAAAATACTCATTGTCCTATTACATGGACTTGAGACGCATTGCTAACCTTTGAGAAGCTATTTCTGAGTATCTTGGCTGGTAACAGGTTTTGGGGATTACTAGAGCTGCGAAAACCCCCTTTATGCACATTTTTGTGTGGATGTAAGTTATTTGCTCAACTGCACAAATGTCTATGATCATAAGTTGCCCAACTGTGTAGTAAAATTATGCTTAACTTTGTAAGTACTTGTCAAGTTGGTTTTCAAAGAAGCTGTATCATATTTAGATCTATCTATAGTGAGTCCAAGTTTTTGTTAATATACCAGTGTTGGGCATTGCCAGTGTTTCTTATTCTTTCTGTAAGCTGGCTGTTACGTGACACATGAGTACTGGTCCTGTCTTCTTCTAACTTGCAATTCCCTAATGAGATGCCTGTTGGCATCTTTAGTGATGCTCCTGTCTTTCCTATTTTTAAGAGGGTTGCTTTTATACTGTTGTCTTTTAAACTTTCCAGTTATCCCATAATGGTTTTATGGTATTACATTTATGTTTGTGATTCATACTGAGTATTTTAAAAGGTACAACATCTGTGTTTATGTTTTAATATTTTATTTTTTTATTGCACGCATCAATATTTTACAGAACACCTTAGTGGTAACTACAATTACTGTGACCAATTCTTTTCTGTGTTGAGACCGAAGACATTTAAACTATTTTCAATAAATAGAATTTGTGTTGTAATTAACAATTTTCAACCCTTATGTAAACATTTTTATTCAGTTTTATAGATGTGAGTATTATTTAATAGCTATACAGTTTATGATATCCACCACTACACATTCAAATTTGTGAATCTATTTCTCACTGGGTGGGCACCTTGAATGTCTTGGCCATCCCATCACGGCCACTGCTCACACTCCCAGAGGGGCTCTTTCTTTCTCCTCTCTGGAACCCCACAGCCTTCCCAGAACTCTGGCTGCTCATGTCGCCTGGAGCCACATTCTCCTCTTCCCTCTGGAATCCCAGCTGTGTCCCCTTCCCAGGATCCTGCTGCTTAAACTCTTCTTTTTTTGCAGGACTCACACTGCTGCCTTCCAGGGAAGAGCCCTCACTCTCACCTCCCTTGGACACACTAATGTCACCATCCCATTGTGGGTCTGAAGTTACTCCCTGAAAGACTTTATCTGTTGTTTTGAAAATTGAGCTCCCACTGTTCCTCTCATGGGAACTTCAGTCCCTTCCTCTTAGAAATAGCACACCCTCCCTTCCTTCTGGTTCTTAAAGGCCACCATCCCAGGGCCCTCTTAAAGTATCTTACTTGCTTCACAGGTAGAGTATCTTGTCTGTCCTGCCCCTGGAACTCTATTCTCACCATCTGAGGACCTGGATGAGGCCCTGATCACTGCATAGGCAAAATTCCCATTTCTTTATGACATTTCAAATAAGAGAGCTATTTATTTTTATTTTAAGGACACAGCTATTTTGCATACATGTATGTCTGTGTACCATGTGTATGCAGTGCCTGCAAAGGCCAGAAGAGGGAACCATATATTTTGGGACTGAAGTTAGAGATGGTTGTTAACTTCCATGTGGGTACTGGGAATCAAACCAAGGTCCCCCAGTAGAACTGTATATGGTCTAGAGTGCAGAGCCATCACTTTAGCCCCTCCTACCACCTGACAGCTTATATGGATTTATTCATTTCCCCACAGGAAGTGATTGTATCTACTCTCTTGCAAGCAACTTACTCCTCTGTATCAGAATATATGTTAATTACCTGTTCACTCCTAAAGATAGAGGCCACCTCCCATGGCCACTGGTACCCAAACCACTGAGTTTCAGGACTCTTGTGGAGCCTCAGCCAGCTTCGCCATCAGAAGCCATTTCCTCATTATCTGTGCCTGCCAGGCCATGGCTAAGCACTGCCTGGAACAGTTGCCGCTCAGACTAGAGGCTACACTTCTCTAACCCTGCAGTTCACACTGCACTCTACTGACCCATACAAAGTATCTGCCGAGCAGGTCAGAAACTGTGACTTTCTCTAGCTGAACTGGAACTGCCTCAGCTACTCACCAATCAACATTAACTAGCCACAGGACTGAGGTTGAAATATATGCTAGCTATTCCAAACCCAGCAAAGTATGACAAAATAATTCAGATTTTAATACAGGTGATCCAGAAGTCACTCATATCACTGATTGAAGAGCAGGAAACTGGCCAGGAAAGTTCAAGCAGACTATCTTTCATGATGTGGAAGGATATTATGGGGTTTCTAAGGAAGAAAACACATGAGTGGTTGTACCATGAACACTGCTGTACTGACTGATGCAATAGTGGTACAAGAGTTATCAAGGTAACTAACTACTTTCTTATTGGAGTTGATGCCTGATTCACATAAGGGGATGCATGCCTAGCACTGTATTTCTGGTCAAAATCCCATGGCTGAGGAGCTCATAAGCATTAGTGTAGAATTTGCTATTGTTATTTTGTTAAATGATTGTGGCATTAAGGTGTCTGCTAAATATTTAAGTTTACAAACCACAGACCTAGGCTATCCTCAGCCTTGAACAGAGAAGCTTCTCTCTGCACTTGGTAACAGTCAATGGACTCATATATGACTCTCAAAATACTGACAAAAGATTTAGTGCTCAGCCCCAAAGGTCATCTATCCTTTCTTTTCCACTTACCCCAACCCAAGGCTTAAGGAATATCTTAGAAGAGGAATCAGAATGAATATAAGACCCAGAGCATGGGAAAGAATGTGTAAGGTTCTGTAATTTGGGCTATCACAATCTTAGCAGCTGAGGTTACCTATATAAGACCTGGACAAGATCAAATCCGTCCAATTCCCACATGCACATGGTAGATGATCTCCAGGATCCATGCTTACTGAGGACTATTTGTAAGGGATAGTTTCTGGAATAGAGACAATTATTCTTTTTGAAGATGTAACAACTCACAGGATTCCAACATTCTAGTGGATGGCCTTCACACCATACATACATGGGCAGCAAGAAAAAAATGTATCTCTCTTGTTTACAGGAAACATATTGTAATGCCAAATACTGGCCTCCAAGATCTGTTTGCCTCAGGGAGGAAGAAATCTTCATGCACACCACGAGTGCTACGCAAGCATGCTCCTTAATTTAAAACTATTGGTTGAGTTAAGATGCCTACAGCCTAAAACTGTGCAGAAGAGAGGTAGATGGGTCTTTGATTCCCAGGGCTTGGGGTGTGAGGCAGATATCATGAGGAGGAAAGAGGTGAGGGAAAAAGAGAGGAGAAGATGCCATCAGGTAATCATGAGAGCTGGTCATGAGGGATGGACATTTGGAGTAAGAGCGGCCCAGGTAGAACATTACAAGTCATATCTCAGGGTAATTGGCAGGGATGTAGACAAGCTAACATAGCGGGTTGATGATTGTCCGACTCTAGTACTATTAAGGTTTACTGTAAATATATAAAGGTTCTGTGTATTTTGTCTGGAAACTAAAAGATCAAAGGTGTGGTAGAAACCCACAATAAATTTTAACTACAATAACATATCTTAGATTTAAAGGTAGCTACCAACTTGGAGTAAAAAGATGGATTAAAAATACTCTAATCAAATGGAACCACAAAGCAGGCCAGCAATGCTAGCCTAACATCTGACAGAACAGACATCAAACTAAACTAAGCAGAGGAGATAAGGGAGGACACTTCATTTTAATAAGGGACAGCTAACCAGGGAGACATTGCTATAACCTACAACAAACATAAAGAAGTCAAGGACATGCCTCTATTCACAGTGGCCCATAAAGAAAATATATCTAATCAAGAAAATGAAGGACCTCCACAATGAAAACTTGAAACCTCTAAAGAAAGATAATAGCCCTCGAAGATGGTGAGAACTCATTCTCATGGATTGGGAGAATATTGTAAAGAACATTTTACAGAAACTAATCATAGATTCAGTGTAATTCCAATCATATCCCCCATATCATTACTCATGGAAATAGAAAAATCTACCCCAAATTGATATTTGTATGTAAATACAAAAAATACCATATACCAAAACAATCCTGCAGAAAAAGAACAATGCTGGAATCTGCTGTTCCAGATATTAAGATAGATGTGCTGAATCATTTTGTGAAGTCTTAGTATTGAACCCTTCTTGCATCCTTGAAATAAATTCCACTTCTTAAGATATGTGATTCTCAATGTGTTCTGGAAATTATTCAACTGATTTTCTTGCATTTATACTAATAAGAGGTGGTAGCCTCCAGGTTTGGTTTCCTGTAGTGCTTTGGCGTGGTATGCATATAATGCCGTCTTATAAAAATAATTTGGATGTATTTTCCAGATTTCAAAAATTTTGGGAAGATTTTGATAGATGGGTGATAATTCCTTTTTTTTTTATTTTTTTTTTTATTTTTTTTTTTTATTTTTTATTTTTTTTGGTTGGAAGTTGTTTGATTCCCATCCAATCTGGTGTTCATTATTGCTCTCTTTAAACTTCATACTAATTGATTAGTTCATCTTTGTTGCTTGTACATTTTAGTTTCTTTCATGTTATCTGATTTGTTGGCGTATACTAATTCATAGCAGTCTCAGGGTTGTTGGTATTTCTATGACATTAGACTTAATGTTTTCCCTGTAATTTTGAATTTTATTGATTGAAATTTCTATTTTTATAAGTAAAATGGGATCAATTTAATTCATCCTTTCAAAAGAGGAACTCGGTTTTATTGATTTTTCCTACTTACTCTCTACTCTCCATTTTTCCTTTCCTCTTCTCTATTTCAGCTTGTGGTGGTTTAAATGAAAATGGCCTCCATAGGCTCAGAGGGAGTAGCTCTAATAGGAGGGACAGCCTTGTCAGAGGGAGTAGCTCTAATAGGAGGGATAGCCTTGTCAGAGGGAGTAGCTCTAATAGGAGGGACAGCCTTATGGAGTAGGTGTAGCATTGTTGGAGGAACTCTGTCACTGGGCATGGGCTTTCAAGTTCCAGAAGCTCAAGTGATTCCCAGGGGCTCCATCTCTCTTCCTATTGTCCTCAGATCCAGAAGTCAAACTCTCAGCTACCTGTCCTGCACCATGTCTTCTTGCATGCCATCTTAATGATAATGGACTAAACCTCGGAAGTCAGCCCCAATTACAAGAGTTTATAACAATTGCTGTGGTCATGCTGTCTCTTTACCACAATAGAAACCTTAACTACGACTCAGCTTGATTCTTTCTGTATAGTTTGGATTGATTTGGTTCTTTGCTTTGGTCCTTGTATTAGGAGATAGGTTGAGCATTTTGTGTCTCTCTTCTTTCTCAGGTTAGTGTATTGTTGCTAACACTTTCATCCTCATTTTTTTTTTTTTATTTTCTGTATTCTTTGTTTACATTCCAAATGCTTTCCCCTTTCCTGGTTCTCCCCTCCCCATATGTCCCATAAGTCCTCTTCTCTCCACCCATTCCCCAATCACCCCATCCCATTTCTCTGTGCTGGATCAATGCCTTTCCAGGACCAGTCATCCTCATTTTTTAAACATATCCTTATATATATATCCTTATATATGAATTTATTATACTTTAATTTGTTTCAAACTCTTTTAACTTTTAAAAAATACCTAGGTTGTATCGAATCTTTCTTCCCATTACTGACTACATTCTAGTTTTCTTCCATCACAGTTAGAAAAGATGTGTAATTTCATGTAGGTTTTCAATTTATGAATCCTTCGTTTATTATATTTGTGCTTTGAATGTGGTTGATCTTCTGATTGTTTTCCATACCACTAATGAAAATTTTCTTTTAAGTTTTTACTTTTCTATTTTCAGATTTCTGTATGATCTGGTTTTAATGTTCTGAATTTTTTTTTTTAACCATTCACTATTTGGCAAAAAAATGGCTTATATGCTCAATTCACTGGCCATATTCAAAATAGCTTATACTAAATCTTCACAAAGCACACTCATTTGCTGGCATTCCTCAGAAATAGTGTTATGTTTTATATTTTTTCCTATAAATAAGACAGTATCTCTTGCTTCTTTGAATATTTCACATTTTTCTTAAAAAAACAGCAGTTCTGAAAAAAATCATTGATTTTATTTATTTATTTATTTATTTACTCACTTATTTAAATTGACAAGTAAAACTTTGTAAACTTATGGTTCATAGCAAATTGTGTACCTGTGCTCATCATCCACTGGCTAAAGCAAGCTCCTTTTTTTAAGTCTGTTTTTTTTTCAGTCATTTACATTCCAAATGTTGCCACTCTTCCTGGTCCCCCCTCTAAAAGTTTTTCACCCCATCCCCTTCCCCTTTGCCTCTAATACAGTGCTCCCCATCCCCACCCTCCATATTCCCCCACCCCCTACTTCCTTCCCCCATCCTTCCACAGGACATCAAGTCTCTACAGAATCATGTGCATCCTCTACCACTGAGGCCAGACAAGGCAGTCCTTGACTACATATATGTGCTGGGAGCCACAGACGAGCTGATAGATGTACTTTGGCTGATGGCTTAGCCTCTGGGACCTCCCAGAGGTCTGGGTTAGATGATACTGGTGTTCTTCCTATGGGGTTGCAATTCCCTTCAGCCCCTTCAATCCTCCCCCTAACGCTTCCATAGGGATTCCCGACCTCAGTCCAGTGGTTGGATATAAGTATCTGCCTCTCTCTGTTAGCTGCTGGTAGAGTTTCTCAGCGGACAGTCATACTGGTCTTCTGTCTGCATGCACAACATGGCATCAGTAAGAGTATCATGGTTTGGTGCCTGCCCACTGGATAAATCTCAAGTTGGGCCTGTCACTGGATGGCTTTCCCTGACCTTAGCCGAAATGTTTAAGGGTTGGAAGATGGAACCAGAAGAGACCACCTCCAGTAGATATACATGGCCCACAGTGGAGGGTCAGGGTCACCAACTTACCTTCAAAAATTTTGACCCAGAATTGTTCCTGACTAAAAGCAAGCTCTTAATAAGTCTTACTTCACAAGTTTAATATTTTTGATAAAAATACATAAAAGTTAATCTCTTAAAAATTTCCCAGTACACAAAATATTTTATTATCTGTGGGCATCAGGCCATGTAATAATAGTTCTCTTAAGCTTATCTTGGCATGCCCTTTGACCACTATTCCATTTATGTGGACTTAATATGTTTAGATTGCACACGTAATAGAAATCTTACTATATATTTCTTTCTGTGTCTGCCTTATTCAATTTAAGGTGTAGCCATCTTGTGGGAATAATGTTTCTTCTCTTTTAAATTCTGATAATATTTCACTGTGTATCTATTTGTATGAGTGTGTATACATGTGTGTTTGTATATATGTGCATTTGTGTATAGAGTGCATATATGTGTGAGGAATGTGTGCTCATGTGTGTATATCCTTGTATGTGTGTCCTATTTCTTCATCCACTCATTTTACAATGGACACTTAGGCAGTACCATGTGTGGGCTAATATCACTAATGTTGCAATGAATATGAGAGGGCAAGTATTTACTTGGTAAGACAGTTTCATATGCTTAGAATATATACTCAGAGGTAGGATAGCTAGAATATGTATTTTTTAATAGTGTTTTAAAGCATTTCCATACCATTTTCCACAGTGGCTATACAGTTTCCCATCCTGGACATTTACAGGTCCAGTGTTGTTTTTTCCTCATGTCCTTGTGAGCCCTTGTTAATTTTTATCTTTAATAACAGCCATCCTAACCTAAAAGGTATGGGGTTATGGGGTTATATCTCATTACAGTTGCTATTTACATTTCCGAATGATTAGAGAGGCTGTGTTTCTTCAATATCTATTGGCTATATGCCTCCTTCTGAGAAATAGGTAATCATGTCATTTGGATTTTATTGATTTTTTTCAACTATATTAGTCAGAATTTCATTGCTATAATAAAATATCCAGTACCGAGTAACTTTGTAAAGGAGAGAGTTCATCTTACTCTTATGATCAAGCAGCTTATTGAAATGAGCTCTGGCTTTGATAAGGGGTCTATGGCTGATGTCAAGTGGTGGAGCAAGAGTGCAGGGAGAACCAATGGTTGAACAGGAAACAGATGGAACGTTGTTTTGAACAGGAACAGAAGGAACAAAATAGATGCTTTGTTCCTTCTACAGGAACTGCCTCTGAACACATTCCCAGCAACTTGGAGATCTTTCACTAAGCCCTACTGCTTAAAGGGTCTGGCACTCCCTAATGGGGATTGGTTCTAATACTTTGTCTTAATTTGGCTCCCCAAATCACATCGGGATCTGTATGTCCAGATGCTGAGGGTCACTGTCCCTAATTGATTTTTGATTAATCAATAATGAGCCAGTGGCCAATGGCTAGGCAGGATGAAAGAGACAGGACATTTCGAATTTCTGGGCAAGAAACACAGAGGACAGGAACAAGAGAATTGCCATGATGGGGAAGCAGAATGATCAACGTGTAAGAATGTAAGAATCCGGGAATGTGGTCCCAGGGACTACTCCCCTGATTGGGTCCAGGGGAGCAGAGATAAAATATAGATTAAACAAGTATTAATTAAAGAATACCAGAGTGGAGTGTGTACTAGCAGCAGGTATGTTTGGAAGTGCCCAGCCATTGAGATGATTAAGGCATATTAATATAGAGGTGTGTGTGTGTGTGTGTGTGTGTGTGTGTTCATTCAAGAATTCAATTCAAGAATACCAGAGTGGAGTGTGTACTAGCAGCAGTATGTTTGGAAGTGCCCAGCCATTGTGTTGATTAAGGCATATTAATATAGAGGTGTGCATGTGTGTGTGTGTGTGTGTGTGTTCATTCAAGAATTCAGGGTGTCTAGAAGAAAACAATCTACCTCTACAACTCTCAATATTTCCCCTCCTTTATGGCCCAACTTTTAGCCAAACAAACCCTGAAAGGACACAATCCAACAAGACCTAAATTGTAGCACTGATAGGCTTGCTTTATTTCTTTATACATTATGACAATATTTCTTTTTAAAGATATTTTCCTTAATATTTTTTAAAAAAATTATGCATATGTGTGTTTTGCCTGTATGAATGAATGTATGTGTGCCATAGTGTAGCACCATTGTGTGGGCCAAGGACAACAGAAAGGAGTGGTGGATCCCCAGAAACTTAAGTTAGAGATAGCTATGAGCCACTATGTGAGTGCTAGGTCTGTAGTCCTCTGAAAGAATAGACTATGCTTTTAGCCACCGAGCCATCTCTCCAGCTCCTGCTCAGAATGCCTTTCTTAAAAAAAGAAAAGTCAGATTTTGCACTACAAATATCCTTTCATACTATGGGCTGTTGTTTCAGTTTTATTGTATTTATTTATTTATTTATTTATTTATTTATTTATTTGGTAGGCAAAAACATTGTCCTGGTTGATATATCTTCGAATTCCCATTTTTGGTTTTTGTTACTTGTGCTTTTAAGGTCATATTGAGATTTTTCTCACCTAGACAAATCCCATGGACATTTCTTTTATGTTTCATTTTGGTAGTGTTACAATTTTAAGTCTTCTGTTTAAATTTTTAATGCATTTGAGTATACTTGTATACCCAGTGTGAGAATAAAGATCTAAGTTCATTATATTTCACATACATCCAGTCTTCCCAGTGTCTTCTCTGCAGAGCATAACCTATCTCTGTTGTGTGTTCCTGACAGAATCACTGATAATTGGTCGTATACAAATGTGTCTTTTTTTTTTTTTTTTTTTGGTGATTTCTACTTGCTTCCATTGGTCTATACATCTGCTTACATGGAAGTATATTTTGGCTCTTAAAGCACCATCATGAATCTTTAAAAACTAAAATGTAATTGTAGTGGCTATTCCTGGTTGTCAACTTGACTATATCTGGAAGGAACTACAGTCTAGAATTGGAAGGCTCACCTATGATCCTAATCTGGAGGCTCAGAGATATAAGTTTTTGACCTGGATCTTGGCATGGAGATCTTGAAGCATAGTGGCTATGAATTCCAGAAGATTAAGACAAGGAGATCTCTGAGTTCAAGATCATCTCAGATTAAAGGCATGGAGGCACATGCCTTTAATCTGGGCCACACCTTCTGCTGGAGACCTACAGCCTTTAATCTAGGCTACACCCTCTGCTGGCGATCTATATAAGGACATTGGAAGAAGGAAGATTTACTTACTCTTCCTTACCTGCTTGCCTCCTGGGACTGAGCAACTGCTAGATCCTTGGACTTCCATCCAAAGCTGCTGCTGCCCATTTTTGGGAAGTTGGACTATAGACTGTAAGTCATCGACAAATTCCCTGACTATATAGAGACTGCCCATATATTCTGTGACTCTAGAGAACCCAAACTAATACAATAATTACATCACACAACCCTTCCTTTACTCTCTGTCATCCCTCCTGTTCACTCTCCCCTCTCACAAATTCAGGGCTTTCTCTTCTTTAGCTATCATAGTCACGTATACATATAAGTCAATAAGTATATTCATTCAACCTGATGAATCATTTCAACATTACACGAATGTGTATATTTCTAGGGATGATCACTTGAAATTGGATAATCAATCAATCAATCAGGGGCAATTCCTTGGGGGAAGACTGATTCTCCCTCTCACTGAAATTGTTTATTGCTTGTAGGTGTTTATTTAGGGTGCGAATCCCAGGGGATTTCCTCCATCTATATTGGGATCCCAACTGTTTGACTTTTTCAGGTCTTCTTTAGGCAGTCACATTGTTGAGATTTAATGGGTGTGGCTTCCAAGTCATAGCTAGACCACACATTTTGACAGTAGACCTCCTGGTCCTCTGGTTCTGACAATCTTTGTGCCACTTCTTTCAAAATGTGAATGTTTTCTGAGGCTCAAGTGTAGAGATTGTACCTCATCAGTTTTGGCTGGGAACCCACAATCACTTTTCTGCATTTAATTAGTTATGCTGCTCTATAATAATATATTTGTGCCAAAGGAAGTTTCTTTGGTGAGTCATAAGATCTATACTTATCTGCAGGCATATGATAAGTATTTGGAATACAGTTGGGAAATTACACTGACTTAAGAAACTTGCAGTTGTTGGTTCACTTCTCTGGTCCATGACCTCACTAGCCATAGGCTAGGTTCATGGAAACCAAGTATAATTTCCCTCCTATTGAGAAGACATCCAATCAGACAGCTGTTGGTAACTCTTAAAATGAAAATGCTACTACTTGTCCATGTGATTATGGAAATAGTACCAGCCCAGTCCTCATTGTTAATATTCTAGCCAGCTGAGTAGATCTACAGCATGTTCTCCCTCTTTGGATCTTGCAGCATGCCTTCAGATACTATGAGGGCTACTCCTTGGGGATGAGACTTCTGGATCAATTCTCACTTAATCACACTAAGTCCAGTGTCTGAAGCACATCATTATATCAGCAAAAGACCTTATTTTCAAGTTCTAGGAGACCTCCACAAGTAATGGAATAGCCTATATTGTTGCGACAGTTTCTTGGGCTCCTTTGATGTACAATTCAAGAGAGGGTACTTTATGTCCCATGCATTATACTGGAGTTTTCTTACACAGTTCATGACTTTTGAGGGGAATATTTTAGCCAGGAATGTTGACACAAACAAATAAATGAATAAATAAATATGTGTGAATATATAAGTGTAAACACATGTGTGAATAAAAAATGAAGAAAACTGAGAAAGACACTAGAAAACTGTGTGTATGGGGAAATATGCTTGTGAGTTAGTGGAATTAATATTGCCAAAATGACAGTTTTGTACATATATATGCATATACATATACACACAAATATGTGTATACATGTGTATATGTATATACACAAACATATAAATATGTACACACAGATATAGATGCACATGGCACATGTCTAGACATATATATGTATATACACACATATGTACACACATCTTTACATCTTAATTCATTCTCAGTTCTATTCCTGTATATGCGTGTGTATGTATGTGTGCCTATATTTACACACACATATATATGTGTGTATATATGTATACATGTTTAGGTAAATACAATAATGACCCCATGCCTTTTAAAAGCATCCTTAGTATCATTACTTCTACCACCTCCCCCTCCTTCTGTATTGCCCTCTCTCCTTCCTCTGTGGTTAAAGTCTCCACTTTTTCATTTCTCACGTTATAATACCTATAATCTATTCATTATAGATTTAGATCGAGGAACTACAAATTGGAGAGAAAATATGACTTTTGCCTTTGTGAGTCCAGATTACCTCACTCAATATAGTATGTCTATTGCCACACATTTAAGCTGGAAAATCCTTGATTTCGTTTTTCTTTGCAGCTGAGTCGAATTCCACTAGGCATATGTACATTGTATTGTTTCCATTTCTTCGATTGTTGGATAAAGCAGCAATTAGCATTACTGAGCAAATATTAGAGATATTCCAAGATGTGGTATAGCTGTGATGTGGTAGATTTTCTTTTGGCGTTTTGAAAATTCTACAGTCCTTTCCAGAGTAGCTGTATCATTTCACCATGCCATCAAGAGTGAATACAGGGTGTCCGTCCTCAAAAACGCATGAACATTTCTTTTTAATGGTTTTCTTAATATTAACCATTTTGACTGGGGTGAGATGAAATCTCGAGGTTGCTTTAATTTGTATTTCCTTAATTGCTAAGGATGGTGAGTGCTTTCTGGGCTATTTATTATCCATTTTAATTTCTTTTTTTGAGAACTCTCTGTTCAGATCCACAGCCCATTGTTTAAACACAGAAAACTCCCCCAAGACAACATTCAGCTTTGTGTGTAAACTGCCTTAATAATTTCCCCTGCCTTTCATATATATATACACACACACACACAGACAGATATATGCACCCACACAAATACACACACATATATTACATTCATTCATTCTATCAGTTTTTTCCTCTAGAGAAGCCTCACCAATACGTATATGAACCTTAGGATTTTTTTTCTCCCTATTTAAGTGGAGAATTTTGTGGAGAAATTGACTAGGATTGTTCTGAATCTGTAAATTTCTCTTGGTACAATTGTCATTTTCACAATATTAATTCCACCAAACTATCAGCATAGGCCCTTCTACACCATTGTCTAACGTCTTTCTCAATCTCTTGACATATTTAAAGTTTTCATTAAAGAAGTCTTTTATCTTCTTTGTTAAATATATTACTAGATTTTTTTGAGGTCACTGTGAATGTGTATGTGTGATCTCTGTTTCAGCAAGTTTGTGTTGCTATGGAGAGAAGCTACTGAGCTTTGTTAGTTGATTCTGCTGTATATCAGTGCTTAATGTATTGGTACTTTCTAGAAGTTTTCTTATGAAACTTTGTTATCTCTGTGTTTAGTATATCATTTGGGGACAAGGATAATTTAGATAGCTCCTTTCCAATCTGAATCCCTTAATTTCGTTCTCTTTTCTTTTTTCTTTTATTCGATATATTTTTATTTACATTTCAAATGATTTCCCCTTTTCTAGACCCCCACTCCCTAAAAGTCCCATCAACCCCCTTCCCTCCCCCTGTTTTCCCACCCAACCCTTCCCACTTCTCTGTTCTGGTTTTGCCCTATACTGCTTTACTGAGTCTTTCCAGAACAAGGGACCACTCCTCCGTTCTTCTTGTACCTCATTTGATGTGTGGATTATGTTTTTGGTATTCCAGTTTTCTAGGTTAATATCCACTTATTAGTGAGTGCATACCATGATTCATCTTTTGAGCCTGGGTTACCTCACTTAGTATGATGTTCTCCACCTCCATCCATTTGCCTAAGAATTTCATGAATTCATTGTTTCTAATGGCTGAATAGTACTCCATTGTGTATATATACCACATTTTTAAGGATACATGTTCCACTATGTCCATAGCAGCCCTATTTATAATTGCCAGAAGCTGGAAAGAACCCAGGTATCCCTCAAAAGAAGAGTGGATTCGTTCTCTTATTGTTCCAGCTAGTGCTTTAAAGACTATATTGCAAAAGAGTGGCAATAGTAGATAAGTAGACAGTCATGGCTCATTAATGATTTTAATGGGATTGCTTTGGGGTTTTATTCATTTAAGATGAGTTTGCATGTGGATTTGCAATATATGGCCCTTATTATGTTGAGGTATGTTTCTTCCAGTCCTATTCTATCTAAAACTTTTACACTGAGGGTATGTTGGATATTTCATTAAAACCTTTTTCTGCACCTGTTGAGATTATGCAGTTTTTGTCTTAAATCCATTAATATTATTTATTACATTTATTGGCTTATGTGCTCAAATCTCTATGATAAATCTAACTTCATCATGGTGTATGGTTTTTGATATGTGTCTGTATTTAGTGTGCAAGTTTAAAATATTTTATATCAGACCCAGAAGCAAAGACAGAAATCACATAGCCAAAGCACACAATCAAAAAGGCCGAGATATTTCCTAAACCCATTATTCCTATCGAGGTTATCTTCAAGAAGAATTAACTATATGAATTACAGCATTCAGAACTCAAAAGAATAACTACAGACTTTAAACTTTATGAAAGAATTCAAGAAGTAGGAAGAAAGCACAAATATTTCAATGAACTTAAATAGTAGTAAATGTTTGAATGATTGCCAAGAAAACACAAATATCAAGATAACTGATGAAGAAAATTAAGGACTTGAAAACTGAATTTAATGAAGAGATATACATATCAAAGATAACTCAAATAGAAATTAAGATGGAATTAAAAAACTCAATGACCCAATTAGAATTCTTTTGAGTTACTTTCTTCCTATCCCTCATTTCTTGAACACTTCAGATTGAAGAGAAGATTAAGTACAGCTAAGAGACTCTAGAAAGGAAACAAATGAAGCTATGACTTCTTAAACATCAAGTACAACTAAGGCACAAACAGCAAAACAAAACAAAATGTCTGAAACCAACACTTTTCAATAGTATCAATGGCTTCAGCTCACTAATCATAAAACACAGGCTAGTTGAATGGGTTGCGAAACAAAATCTTTCTTTGTATTGTCTACAAGAAACTCATCTTGAAAGATAGGTATCACCTTAAGGTGAGAGCATAGAAAATAATTATCCCAAGGTCATGGGACTAGGATGCACACAGGGTGCAGGCAGGTATTATTTAATTTTTTTTGTCTTTAGCTTATTTAACTGTAGACTTACAATTTCTAGTTTGTAGACCTGACAGATATAGTTCTCAGTGTTTTATAACATTTTTGTAGTTATTAGAAATAGATTTGTTTTCATAATTTCTTCTTTGAATAGTTTTGTATGCACATGCTCCATAGTTTTGCATTTTGATATATATTCTTCAAGTTTGGGGCTTTATTAATTCTAATTCTCTGGCACTTTGTTAGAATTGCATCTCTGATTGGGAAGCTTTTATCTCAGCTCTGGCTCTGCCATATACATATCTTATGTTGAGTTGCTTTCTGCCTATTCCCAAGTTCTCGAGTATTTTTTTATTCATGAAAAGATGTTGAACTGTATCAGCTGTCTCAGTCAAGGGCAATAGCTTTAGGCTGTTCTGATTTCTTCCTCACAATTGCCCGGTTGAAGCCATGCACTTATCTTCTAGGGTCTTAGGGATTGTCAGAGAGTCTCAATGCTCCTATAAGTGAGTCACCTCACAGCTTCTGTTTTAAAATTTGTTTCATTTATTGATTTCCTCAACAGTTATCTCACAACTAAGGCTTCTGTGAAGTTAATCAATTTTCTGTAATTATTTGTGTCAAATACCCAGGGGGAAATGAAAAGAGGTTTTATAATGGAAAAGCTCTGAGCCATCTGAAATATAGATAGTTTTGCAAGCCCAGTTTCCAAAGGACTACCCGACACTAAGAATAGGGACAGCTCTCTGGGAAAAAGAATTTAAAGACTCTACCCATATCTGCTCTGTCCATGACTGGCAGAAGTTTTGTTTTACTGGGAAGGAAAGCTGTTAATTTTCAAGGCCACCACAGACATGGACAATGCAGGATGGGAATAATGAAGGCTAGAACACCATAGACCTCAGCTGGTTTCTTCTGTCAGTGCTCCTTGTCTGTTGAAAGTCTTTGGTTAATTTACAAAACCTTAGAAAACCCTATTGTAGCATTCATAACATTTTCTTGCTGTCATCTTAGGACAGAAAATCATCAGAGTTTTCCTGCCAATCTTATATACTATTATTTTAGTATTTATTATGAATACAATTGGAAGAAATGTTGCTATGGGTATTTGTTGTCACGGTTTGAAGTTGTTACACATGAAAATAGTATAGATTATAAGTGTGAGTTTGGGGAGTGTGATGGTATACTTAGTGGCCAACCTCCTTCAGGTCCCGATCATATTTATTTCTTGCTTTTAGTCACTCTAGAGGTTTTCTTCTTCCCCATACTGGACCAACATTGACCTATGTCTTCAAAAGAAAAATATGGAGGCCATGGTGTGTAACCACTGAGACAGTTTTATGAAATATGTTGGTATGTTTACCTTGGTTACTATGACAAATTGTCCTTGGAAAATCTAGTTGTACTTGTGAGGATACTATTGAGCATCTATGGAGAGGCCCATTGGTGAATACTCTGCTCTGATCACACACTGGCCTTTGATGTGAATTATCTGGTCCCTGATCTGCCCTCCAATGGCCCACTGCCACGAATCATGTTATGAAACCTAATGATTAGCCTGTGTCTATCCCAACCAATCCATTCCTGAATTTTTGACTAATAAACATCATGAAAGTATAAATACATATTGTTTTAGGCAACTGAGTCTTATTATAACTTACACTTCAGCAATCCATTACTGAAATAATGGAATAATTAAAATCAACTCTGTATACAACAATATTCTCAACAAGTAGATGTAAGACATTTGTCATGTAAGTATTGCATATTAATGACTGCACCCCTGGCATGCTCCAGGGATGTGTAACAAATTCACTGTAAGAAAATACCATCCCTCTGAAATGACTCCTTTTAAAGTCATATTCAGAGCACAAAGAACATTAACATCACAAATATTCTCATTTGTTTCCCAACAATGAAAAATGTTACTAAGACCTGAAGGCAATACAATGGATGTAACCATAATCTTACTTCTGAATATGAATACAGATATTCCAAATCCCTAGCCAGGGGACTTTAAGAGGGCAATGGTTTTCAGATGTGATGTTGTCCATCTGTAAAGCTGGTGTCATTTAGACTAGAAAACTGCACAAGAACAGAAATGCATAATGAGGAGTTAATGGGGAGCTACTTGTTAATATTCTTTTTTAGAAGAAGAGACTGAGGGAGTAAAACAGCAAGTACTGACAAATGTTGTGGGCATGATTTAGCTATAAGATGTCAAAAGTGTCACTACATACTACCGTTTCCACTCAGGGCTGTACTTGTTATTTGCTTAATTGTTGCTTTGCAAATGTATTATTTGTAGCAAAAGAAAGACCCATTTTTTTTCAGACATTATAGAAAATTGGCTTGTCTTTTCAGCTAGGGAGAAAGGAGTGTCTGATTGTGCAGGAGCAAAGGTTCAGTATTTATTTCTCTGTGATTCCCAGAGCTGGTGTCAGCTCAAGTGTGGCTCATCACACTGCAAGATGATTTCCATACCTGCAAGTAGCGGACGATTCTGCAGACCAGGTCAGGGGCCATGAAGTCTCCCGTGAAC
Source organism: Apodemus sylvaticus (assembly GCF_947179515.1). Classification (NCBI taxonomy): domain Eukaryota; kingdom Metazoa; phylum Chordata; class Mammalia; order Rodentia; family Muridae; genus Apodemus; species Apodemus sylvaticus. The sequence continues at coordinate 108,918,155 of NC_067478.1, forward strand.
CGCCAGATAATGTCTGTTAGAATGTTGATCAAGCCTGTGAAGGAGTCTAACAAAGACACAATGTTTAGTTTCAATCTCTCCAAAATCCATGGATATGCCACTGTGAAAAATAAAAAATCTCTGGGTTGCTTTTGTTTTCTCTTTGCTTAGCAGATGGCTGTTTAGGAAACATGGGGCGAGGAAGGAGTTGCTTGTCTTTAAGTATCAGAGCTTGTTTTTGCCTAGAGAGGATTTTGGCTGTGACTGAAGAGGAAGCTACGGTCCCAGGAGAAGGGTCACTATAGTAAAGCAAGTACTGTGAGAAGACTCAAGAGAAAACAAAACTGAAGGCTGGAAAGGCCTGGGTAATTCAGCTCTGTCCTACACTGCGGCGGCCATCACCATATTGCCTGTCTAAGATGGGCAGAGCCAGACGACTGGGAGATTTGAATCATGGTTCATCTCAAGAAACACTTGTTTTTTATTAAATTTTGTTTTTTGAGAGTTTCATACGTGAATATTGTACTTACATAATTTTCCCTCCCCCTTTCTAACTCCCTTCATGATAGGTAATGCTTCCAAATTCATGGCCTTTTAATTTTTTTATTGGTTTATACACACACACACACACACACACACACACACACACACACACACACACTTGATAAACTATTAGAGGTCTTATTTCTGGAGAAAACTTTTTCTCTCAGCATCCATGCATCACTGTAGTGTTGTGGATTGAATATGGCTTCCCACTGAGCAATCACTCCATACTTAGAGATTAGTTAAGAAAAAGCTCTTTAACAATAGTGTGCATCCAGCTGTCGCTGAAGTTCAGAGGAGTTGGTGCTGAACAGAACGTTTTACCAGCTTATACAGGCCTTAGACTCATGTATTCCACACACTGTTATTCTCAAGTCTCTTCATGTCCAGGTCCCTCTGTTTATACAATGTAAACAGAGACTATATGTCTGCCCACTTGGGCAGGTGGGAAATTAACATAGCAGAAATACTCCCATAATTATTTAAGTGTACCCAAATTGTTCCTTTCACATAGTTGTTACCCAGGTTCATCTTACTCACCTGACAGATTATGCTTTGTCTGATAAGAACACAAGGGACCCGATGGTAGACAAGGACCTGGTGGTGGTTGTGATCCTGAGCATATGTTAGAGGCAATTCTTTGATTAGGGAATGAGCCTAATAGCTCGTAATAAGTCAGGGTTGCGTCCTTTTGTTATAGGAATGGAACTTAAGGAGAAGTCAGCCTTGGCGAAGAAACACTAGCAGCAACTTTCTCCTCACTCTAGACTTCAGTTCTGACAGTTTCTAACATGACTGGCTATTGCATTATTGTCTCTCATGACTATTGAAGGAGACACTCCTTTAGCTGCACTCTTTGTGTAATTTATCATTCCTATGCACATTTATTAATACATTCTTTACAGCATCAATTTTACAACTTTGAGTTTTCCTGTGTCAGTTGCTCTTCATCTAAAAGTGATAAAACCCTTTTTATAGTATTGTGACTTAAACCCAGGATCACAAATGCTGGGAATGTGCACACCCAGGCCCTGCTCATTTTTATTCAATTATATGTGCTGTTTAAAATAATGGGTCTCAACATCTTATTTTCAGACTTGTATATACCGTGCTTTAAAAATATTCATGTTATCTCTGGTCACATCTCTCTGTGAAACCATTTGCATTTTAAAATACCTCATTTGACGAATCATTATATTTCCATTCCCCACTCAAATATAGACATAATATATAAGAGAAAACATATTTCTCTTTCTGTGTCTGGTTTATTTTGCTTAACAGGACTATTTCGGACCTATATGTATTTCTACAGATGACAGTTTGTAATTTTATGGATAACTCTATATTGGTATATATATATATATATATATATATATATATATATATATATATATATATATGTATATAGTTTCATTTTAATTGTGATAAAACATCCTGACAAACATAGGGAGGAAGGGTTGATTTGGCTCCAGTTACAAGTTATGTCCCATCTTTGAGTGGATGCCAAGTCAGCAATTCATGCATCTAGTCTACTGCCACCCATGGTGAAGAGAGAAGCGAGAATGAGCACAAGTCTGCTTTCTTGAGGCCTCTGCTCAGCTGGCATTCTCCATTTTTACGGAGCCTAGCCAGTGAAAAGGATCTACTCACATTCAGGGCAGGTCTTTCCACCTCAATTACCGATCAATACAATTCTCCATAGATATGCTGTCAGGCCAATCTGATTTAGATGCATCCTCATTTAAGACTTCCTTCTCGGGTGATTCCAGGTTATAGCAAGTTGACCTTTATAGTCAACTATCCCATTTATCGTTTTGAGGAACCTCTATGCTGATTTTCTTAGTAGTGGAACTAATTTATATTTCCACCAGAAGTGTACAAAGGTCCCCTTTTCTTGAATTTTGGCAGCATTTCTTCTTACATCACAACACAGACAGTTGCTGTGACATTGTGATAGGAATGGGGTTGTGTTGCTCAGGAGTTATCTCTCAGCCCTTCTCTGTAGCCAGTCTTTTGCTACTTCATGGATTCTTGTTTTCTTCCACCCTTCTCCACCCCCTCTGCACCCTAACACTGAATAAGGGAGAGAAAAGGATGGAGGGGAAATGGGGTGACATTACAGTTAAACTACTTCCTGCTGATTAGGAGCATTAGATTCCTTGGGACAGGTTTGATCTTTGCTGTCAGAATATTTAATCTCTTCTTCTTATTATTTCTTTTTTGAGCATAACTACTTGAAAAACTGTGACCAACAGCAACCAGCCAACAATCAACAATCTACCTTCTCGGGACCCTAACATATATATATATATATATATATATATATATACCTTTTGAAAAGTTCCTGAATTTGAAACATTAGACAAGCTACTGGCAAAATCAGGCCCATGCTAGAGCAGGAGAGGAATTATTCAGCTTCTGTGGACAATCTGAAACAGCCCCACCTGGGATTAAAACAAAATCATATTCCCATAATATTTCTGTGTTTTTTAAAGAAACCAAACCTCTCGTTATGTTTTTCCTTATTTTTCTCATTTTTTATTCTTTCCAACCCCTGATCTGCAATCTTCCTTGAGCTATAGGAAGTGTGGTGTTCATGTCTTTTTTTGGGGGGGGGCTGAGAACACATTCATTATGTATACTCAGCATAGTGTGCAATCCTGAATCTTTTGTTTACTTGTTTTCTTTAATTTTTCTTTCATACAGTTCATCTTTACTTCAATTTTCCCTACCTCCACCCCTTCCAGACTGTCCCCCACCTCCCCTCTTCCCCTGATCCACTCCTCTGTTTCCCTTAAAAACAAATACACGAACAAACAAACAAAACAAGACAAAAAAAGAGAAAGCCTTTCAGGAATATTCACTGAACATGACCTAACAAGATACAGTAAGACTAGAAGCCTCATAAGACTGGATGAGCTGAGGCAACCCAAGAAAGGGGTCCCAAGGACATGCAGAGTCAGAGACACCCCATTTCCCATTGTTGGGAATCCCATAAGAACACCAAGTGACCCAACCCTAAGGTATCTGCAGAGGACCTAGTTTAGACCTATAGAGCCCTTCCCTTTATGCAGAGTTCCCCTGGCACTGCCTAGTGCTTCACTGTGGGTCTCTGCACTTCCGAATCACACCCCTCTGATGACAATTGTGCTAGGCACTACTCTATGAGTACAACAAACTCTCATTAAGATTAGTTCTCTCCTAGGTCCCTGAGCTGTCCTGCCTCTGGTTCCTGACCAACCAGCAAGTGTCAGGTATGGGCTTTCGCTCATTGTGTGGGCCTCAAGTTGGAGTAGACATTGGCTATTCCCACAAGTTCTGCACCACCATTAGTCCAGTATATTTTGTAGGGAGAACAGTGTGCAGGTTGAAGAATTTGATGTCCCAATACCATGACTAAAAGCCTCTCATGAAATGGTGAACTGTTTTGTGTTTACTACTGTTCACTGGAAAGAAGCCTTTTCTTCTTAAGGTAGAGTAAAGTTTATCAATGAGCACAAACATAACTATTCAGAGGACAGCTTGACATTGTGTCAGTTTAGCTGAATAGTACTATTCAGTTTTTCCCAGGGCCCATGGTCTCCCCTGCTATATGTTATTGACAAGGTATCCAATAAGAGTAGCAATTTGTTATTGCTATAACTGTAGGGCCATTATCACACAAATGGACTCATCTAAACATAGCAGATTGGTCTCACAGCTAATAGGCTTAACAGCAGAGTAAGGCAATTGAGAACAATGCTACCCAAACCTTTCCACCAGAAACCAGGATAGCACCTTCTAGGACCATAAAGGTGCAAGATGGTGAGAAGGAAGACAATTCTGGCTAAGTTTTAGTTTGTCTTCCTTGTATTACAAACCTGAGGCTTGTGGTGTCTTCAATGAAAGGACTTATCATCTAGTTTGGTGGGGCACCAAAAGTAAGGCTGGGGAGATGGAGAGATGATGGAGTCATCACTCTTAAGAGCACTGGCTTCATTTGCAGAGGACCCAGTCTTCTTTCCTAGCACTCGTGGGGTGGCTGGCTTACAGCTGTCTGAAATTCTAGTTTCAGGAGCTAGGGACCCTTCCTTGTACTCTGCTTGCATCTGGAACCCACATGGTACACATGCATGTGTGCAAAACACTTATACACATAAATAGCTGTTTGGAAGGAAAGGTAAGAGCTCCATATTGTTTGGGGAGCTTTTGTGGTTTTCTTGGCTAACAAATCACACTGAAACATCCTAGCTCTTTCACTGGGCTTTGGTTTAATAAATTCCAGCTTCTGGGAACAGCATTTTCCAGATAGAGTATTTTTTCTTGTTCAGTTTATTGCTTCACATTTTTCTTTTGTTTTCTTTCTTTCTTTCTTTCTTTCTTTCTTTCTTTCTTTCTTTCTTTCTTTCTTTCTTTCTTTCTTTCTTTCTTTCTTTCTTTCTTTCTTTCTTTCTTTCTTTCTTTCTTTCTTTCTTTCTTTCTTTCTTTCTTTTTTTTCTGTCTCAAAAAGCTTTATTTTCACTTGGTTCAAGACTTGAGAGGCTCCAGAGCGGTTACAAAGCTGCCTGGTGGCTTGAGGGGTTCCTTCAGGCGGATGTCCCAAGGCGGACTGAGGGGGGCTGGTGCAGAGCAGGGGGAGCCCCTTGAAGGCACAGAGGCCTCCTAGTCGTGCTTGAGGGTGAGGCACTCAAAGAGATACTCGCCCAGAGCCATCTGGGGTGCACCGGTCTGCGCGGCCTGGGGCCCGGCCACCCTGCGGAGGTTGGTCAGGTGGTTGCCCATCTTCTTGATCAGCTTCACCTCCTTATCCAGGAAGTGGCTTTCCAAGAAGTCACAGAGATGAGGGTCTGCGCGGGCAGAGCCCAGGGTGTGCAGATCCAAGAGCGCCTGGTTCAGGCTCTTCTCCTGGGCCAAGGCAGCCTCCATGGCCTCCTGGGTCTTACCGCACTCATCTTGAAATGGTTTCTGCACATCCTGGAAGAGAGCACGGCCCCGCGGTCATTCTGCAACTTGAGGAGACGCTCGGCGCCCTCACGCTTCTCCTCGGACAATTCGCGGAAGAAGTGGCCTATGCCCTCCAGAGCCACTTCATCCCTATCGAAATAGAATCCCAGAGAGAGGTAGGTGTAGGAGGCCCGCAGGTGCAAGTTGACCAGGCGGTTCACGGCAGCCTCCATTTCGATGGAATAATTCTGACGGATCTGAGAGGTCATGGCTGATCCGGAGTATGGGGCTGACCGCGAGGACGGTGCAGGCTGGTCCTAGGAGCCGAAGGCGACGAGGAGATGGTCCCGGAGGCTGCGGCTGGAGAGACTAGTAAGGCGGCCGGAAGCTGAAGTGGGAGTCCCTGGGTCTGTTCCGTCCAAACACTGTTGAAGCAAGACACGGCCCTCCTACGTGCTGCTCTCTTTCTTTTGTTTTCTTGATGATAACCTTTCTGATGGGGAATATGGAATCTTAAAGTATGTTTTCTTAAAAGAAAAATTTCTTGAGAGCAAATAGTTACTCTGTATTAAATTGCTATTGGGCGTTTTCTGTCCTACAAGAGCAGCTGTCTCTTCTCCAAATGGCAAAGCTATCTAAGGGACAGGCTTACCTTCTCTGACCTCTACCTTTGCTAACCCCTGAGCTGCATCAGTACCACCCACTGGGGCTTTCAGATTTCTTTAGTGTGCATACCTAACATGGTTAGTGATTAGAGATGACCCAGTGCAGGGGGTGTATAATTGGGCTCAGGCACACAGAACTCCCAGTTTGAATCATGCAGCTCAAAGCTGAGAAGCAGCTGTCCTTGAAGAGTTCCAGAATGGACTACGGAAGCCATCCATGAAATATAGATTATAGAATTCCCTGAAAGGTTGAGACAGCATCCTTTGGAAGGAATGTCATTTGATTAGATTCCCTCCTTCCGGTTATGAGGAAGCTCAGAAAGCTCTTAGAACCAAGAGGTATAGGGAGGAATGGCCTCAGTTAACTTCACTCACACTGGCCCAACAGGGAGACCCCAAGTCTTAAGCCTGTCTCTTTATCTGCCAGTTTGTTTCTCTCTAGGTACCAACCATAACAGGTATCAAAGACAAGTACTCAGGGATGACACAAAAATTGTCGAAATCTGATAAACCCTGTGGCGATTCTGGACTGTGAGAGACAACCTGCTTCTTTCCTTTTCTTTTCAGTTCTATATTCTCTCTCTTCTTTCTTTCCTCCCTTCCTTCCTTCTGTCCTCTCTCCCTCCCTTGTGTGTGTGTGTGTGTGTGTGTGTTATGAATGTGTGGTGAATGTACATATGTGCCCACAGAAGCCAGAGGAGGATATCAGGTATCTCTCCTATTCACTCTCTATTTCCTTGAGAAAGGTATCTAACTGAATTACCTAAGCTTGTCATTTTCTCAGTTAGAGTGTCGAACTAGCCAATCCCAAGAATCCTCTTGTCTCTGTTCCCCACAAGATTGGAATTACATAGTCATGTCTATTTGTTTACATGGGTTCTGGTGGCAGGTCCTTGAGATTGTTCTGTGAGTGGATTTACCCACTGAACCATTTTCCCTCGAAATGGCTCTATGAAAATTATTACTGATCAGGGAAGGTTTATGAAGAGCCTGAGAATTGTGAGCTATAAACAATCAAACAAGGCTAAAACTGAGCTTCTCCTGGGAGGAATGATTGGACTGAATGAATGGAATGGATGGCGGTCTTTTTGGGATATTCTCTGTTGGTTTACTTTTTTCTTAATTGAAAAATAATGGGAAAAATAGTGATGCTTCATTAGATCTAAATGGCTATATGAACAATTATAGTGTTTCTTTTAAAATCTCTTTCTCCCTGGAGCTTAGTATTAAATAAGCCTATTTCTGGTAGTGCTGTAGCCATGTAACTCTATGATAGCATTTGCTAGTTGCTATTAAGCAAATGATAGTAGCTCTGATCAGTAAAATGCTATTTAGTTACCTTAGGAATTGAGCATGATACAAATAAAAGCCCCTAAGAGGTAATTAATAGGAGCTTGGGAACAAAGGGTATGCTTTTAAAGGCCTAACCACATGCATGGAATGTCCCTGTTTCCTACAATTCATTGCATAAAAGATACTAGAAAATATTGATGTGTAGAAATCCAGGACAGAGTGCACTGGGCAGTTCTGTTTCTTTAAGGGTATCTTGTAGATGTGAATGTGGGTTCTTACGTGAAGCACTATGGGGAGAAGGAGAGAGTGATGCCACAGCTTCAGCAAACTCAAAGTAGAAAGGTCAGACAGGTAGAAGAATCATGACGGACGGTGGCTGAGTGAGGAAAGGAATGAGAGAGGATGTGAGAAATGACATGGCAGCTGTGCATAGCATATCAGTTTGCTGCTTCAGACACTTAAGTAGGAGTTAGGAAGCAGCAAGGATGGTGTTAGAGGAGAGAACCCCATTCCCCTTTGAACAGGAGAGATATTAAACTTTGTGTCTTGGAATGTGTTATAGATAGATTTAATTCATTATCGAGGAAAGGATCAGTTTTGTAGGTCAGCTACCAGAATTGGCATTGCACTGGGTGGAGAGCTGTGTGGAAATCCGAGAAGCAGATAATTGGTCTCATGCCTGTGAGCAGATTAAAGCTGTGGAGAAGGATGTAGGCTGAGATCAAGCTTATGTGGGGAAATGAGGATTTAATAAGTGATATTAATTTTTTTTACTATTCCTTCTATGGGTTTCACTGGCAAATGGTAGTACCTTAAATTAATTCTGGGAATGCCAGAGGGTAACCTCATTAAGACAGAGCATTAATGATTTTGGGCTTTCCTGGGGCACTAGACAATTTATATTCAATTCTATCATTGATGTAGTTGTATTGAGATCTGCTATTTTGCATTTTTCTTAGTTTCTTTTTTCCTGTACATCTCCTCTCTTCTATTTCTTCCTGTGATAATGGATATTTTATTTCATTTTATTTCATCTTTCTTTATGCTATATTCCTATCATCTCTATTTTTCTTGATATTAATTGAAGGTTTATATTGTATAACTGATTTTTCATTGTTTTCTCTCATCGAATATTGTACAATTTTTTTCTGTAATGTTCAGCCTGCCTTGGCCAACTTACTCACAAATTTTATGCTGTTTAGGTATTTAGGGTCTACATATATTATAAAACACACAGTGATAATTTTATTATAAAGTTACCTTTTACAGTTGTCATTTAAAAATAAGAAAAATTATCTCCTAGATGTTAGCCTAGCAGGTACCTAATCCATCGTTTCGCTTAGCACAGGTACCAACCCTAAACCCAACCCTAAATTTCAGATTGATCCCCAAACTAATTTCCCCAGCCACCTGTCTACTAGCTGTCTCACACACTCACTGCCTTGTTTGCACATGAAATCTGATGAACCAGAACTGGTGGACTGCCTTCAGAGCCTGGAAAGGCCTCTGCAAATTTCAGAAAATTGACAGATCATCTCATTAGACCACAAAGGAATAAAAGTACTTGTCAACAATAAAAACAACAGAAAGTACACTAGATCATGGAAACAGAGCAACACACAACTTAATGAAGATTGGAGCAAGTGAGGAACCAGGAACAGAGAGCCTTCCTACAATTGAAATAAACTGAAAAGACAACATTCCAGAATCTAAGAGACATATAAGAGGCTCTCACTCTTAAGAGGAAAATCTGTAGTGCTGTATATATTAAAAAAAAACTGTAAAAATATCACAATATAATTTAGTGTTATATCTGGAGGCATCAGGTAAACAAGAACAAACAACAGACACAAAAAACAGAGTAGATAAGAAGAGCTAATAAAAGTCAAAGCCAAAATTTATAAAATTGAAATTAAAAACAATACAAAGATTGAATAAAATGAGAAGTTGGTTCTTTGAAAAGATTAACAAAACTGACAAATTTATAGGCAAATTAATCAAATGATAAAGAGAAAAGAAAAATCAAAAGGAAGGCAGATGGCCCAAATTAATAAACTTTGAGATGAAAAGGGAGACATTAAAGTATATTCTGAGACAATTTAGAAATTTATGAGGACATAATCTTTACCCCACTGAACTGGAAAATATAAGAAAGATGGATGAATTTATAAATATGATTGATTAAATCAAGATAAAGTAAGGAGTTTATGTAGACTCATAACAAAGAATGAGATAAAAGAATAATTTGAAAAATTTCCTACCTAAAACAAGTCCAGACTAGGTGGATACATAACAGAAATTAACAAGATTTTCAAAATCAAGCTAACACTAATTTCCTAAAATTATTCCATAAATACAAAAGTCGAGATACTTCTAAGCTCATTATGAAGCCAATATTACCCTAATCCACAAACTAGAAAAATATTCAGCAGCAACAACACCAAAATAAAATTGTTGCCCTTAAGAAAGTATATGCAGATGTTCTCAATAAAGCAATTGCAAACCAAATTCAAGAACACATCAGAAAAATATAAATTGTGTCTACTCAAGGACAGAAATCACACGATCATCTCATTAGAGGCTGAAAAGTTCTTTGACAAAATCCAAGATCTTTATATGATAAAAGCCTTGGAGAATCAAGGATACAGGGTAGGGTGGGGGCAGATTTCAACTTAACAAAGAAATATACCACCAGTTCAAAGCCATCATCGTGCTAAAAAGGGAGAAACTCAAAACATTTCACTAAAATCAAAAACAAGATGAGGAAGCCTGTTCCCTACTCCTGGTCAATACAGGACTCTCCTTAGGTAGAACAATAAGAGAGTCATGGAAATAAAGGGGATACAATAAGAAAAGAAGTCAAATTATTCTCATTTCTGGTGATATTATTGTATATATAACATCCTAAAGATCCCACCAGAGAAATCCTACAACTGGTAGAGAAAAGAAAGAAGCAGGATTTGATAGTCAAAGAACAAAACAAAACAGACTGCATCCTAGCCCTGCTCCCCTCCCCCCCCATAAAAAGCCTGTTGTGGATTTGTTTTATTGCTTATATTATGTTAATTGGGTTCCCAAATTACACAGGAATTCACTGATCTACATGTAAGATGCCCTGGGTCCCTGCCTCCAGTTGGCTCTAATTGGTAAATAAAGTTGCGGGCAGTCAATCATTGGGCAGGGAGACAGAGGTGGGTTTTTAGATTTCCCAGGGAAGGGAGCCCAGAGAAGAAGGATTTAGAACCTCCATGCCAGGGAAGCAGGAAGATCAGGCTTCAGAGCTGCAGGAGAGAAAGCATACAGACAGGTAAGATCCTAGGAAGAGTGGCCCTCAGGGGAACCCCCGTTGGGTCTAGGCTGGCAAAGTTGGAATATAGATTTTAGTAAGTAATAACTCAGGAGTATCAGAAGTGAGGCATTAGTGATGTGTAAGTTTGGGAGTGGTCCAGCCATTGAGCTGCTTAGGGCATATTAAAAATAAGGCTGTGTATGTGTGTGTGTGTGTGTGTGTGTGTGTGTGCGTGTGTGTGTCTTTCATTTGAGAATCCAGAGCATTTTGGTGGGTGGCAAGGAACACACACCGATTTGTATAGCGTTAAGCAATCAATGCAACAAAGAACCAATAGGCTTCCTTTATACAAACAACAAGCATACTCAGAAAGATAACAAAGAACAATCCTTTTTATAATAGCCTTAACATGTCTTGGAGTAAATCTAAGAAAGGAAAAGATTTGTATAATAACTTTAACTAATTGAAGAAGGAAATCAAAGAAGACACCAGATGATGATCTGCCATGTACATGGACTGGTAGAACTAAAATTGTGAAAATTTCCACCCAACCAAAATCAATTTATATATTAATTGATGCAATTGCCATTAAAATTCCATTACTGGTTTTCATTAGAATCCGAAAAAAAAATTAAAAAATATTCCAGGATTGCTCAAACAATTCTGAAGGATATACAGAAGTGATACAGAAGGTATCATTACTCAGATTTCAAGTTATAATAGAGTTATAGTAGTAAAGACAGCACAGTGCTTATATAAAAACACATACATTGATTGAGGGAACAGAACTGAAGATCTGAATATGAAGCTATATGTCTATGCCTACATGATTTTTGACGAAGAAGCTAAACGCTATACATAGGAAAGAAAGAAAATCTTCAACAACAAATTCTTGTTAAATTACATGACTACATGTAGAAGAATGATAATAGTCTTCTCATCCTGCACAAAAGTGAACTTCAACCTTAGCATACAACCTGAAATCTTGAATAGGATAGAGGTGAAAGCAGGGAATACACTTGAACTTATTATGGGTACAGGAAAGAGACTTTCTGAACAGGACCACAGTAGCACCAGCATTAAGACTGTCAGTTGACACATAGGATTACATTAAACAAAAAGGCTACTGTGCATCACTTTAGTGAAGAGGCAACCTAAAGAATGGGGAAAATCTTTACCAGCCATTAATCTGAGAGAGGCTTACTGTCTACAATAGACAAAGAATAAAAAAAAAAAAACCCTAAACATCTTGAAATTAAACATTCCAATTAAAAAAGGGGGAATGGAACCAAGCATTGAGTTCTCAAAAATAGAACTAGAAGTGACTGAATAACAGTTTAAAATGCTCAACAGCATTAGACATTAGATGAATGTGAGTTGAAGCTTCTTTGAGAGCTCAGTCAGTCAGAATTGCCACAGTAAAACAAAACAAAATAACAAACAACAACAACAACAGCAACAGCAACGCCTTTGACATTAGATATTCTCATAACTGTGGGGAAAGGGAATACTTACACATTGCCAGTGGAGGCAAGAATTGGTACACCTAGTATAAAAATTAGTGTGGCGTTTTTTTTCCAAAAACTGCCCAGCATTGTCACTGTTGGACATATACCCAGAGATCTCTATATTTTACTACAGAATATTTGCTCTCCATGTTCACTGATGCTCTACTCATACTATCAAAGAAATGGAGAAGCTTAGATGTTCACCAATTGAGGAAAGAGTAATAAAAATATGGTACAGTTATGCAGTGGAATAATATTCAGCTGCTAAGAAAACGAAATTATGAAATTCTCAGGAAACTGAGTGGAGCCTGAAACAATTATTTTGAGTGAGTAAATTCAAGCATAAAAAGACATATTGCACAACTTTTTTTCATTTATAAATGGTTAGCTTTGAATCTTCAAAATAAATATGTTGTATTTTGAAAGTCACAGAGACTAGGAAATTAGTAAGGAGCCTCAGAATGGGGGTACTTCCAAGGTAGAGATGATAGGTCATACTGGTACAATAATACAGGTTAAATTTGGATGAGGGGTGGGAGGGCAGGCTAGAAGAAGGAATAAAGGGGTGAATAACTGACATTAAGCAACCTTCAAAAAATCCATATGTAAACCTACTGTAAATGTTCCCAAATACATACACACCAGTCTATTAAAATGGTTTAAATGTAGCTATCCTAGATTACAGGTACAACAAATACCCTCCTAGACAGCATACACTAGCAAATAAAAAAACCTAGTACCAATAGGAATTTCATGTTTTGAGCTGTTGAAAAAGAGGTTCCATAAACAAGAAACTCAAGCATTAATATTCTTTGTTATCTCTGCAACTTGACGCTGTCCCTCTTTCTGAAAACACCACAAACTTGAATCATAGAACACTGTAGAATCAATCTGGTATTCTGGAAGATTCATCACTACTGGCATGCTTTCATGGTTCATGAAGGTGCTATAGCACATGGTTCATGTGCTGCTAGAGGAGAAAACTAATTCTCAGTCTTACCTGTGATCAAGTCCTTGTAACTGCTGGCCTAATGAGATATGACAACTGGTACAATTCTGACATGAATGTTATAGAGGTAGCCACTCACTTTCTGATTGGATCTAAGGCCTGTGCTGTGTGATGGAATCCATATCTGACACTATTAAAAGAGCCAAGAATCTGTGCCTTGATAAATCACAGGATCTAAGGGAGAATTTGCTACTGTTGTTTTGCTAAATGGACCTAGTATTGGAACAACAATTAATGATTTATTGCTTTAGTTGTACTTCAGTGCTTCTTACAACTTCTATCAGAGAATCTTCTTCTTGCAGGATAAGTTAATTAACACAGAGACCCTTAAGTGTTTAGCGTGAAGAGGATAAAAGACTAAAGAATAATCAGCTCTGAATGGAATATAACTATCCTTCACCCAAGTCTCAGAGGTTTTTGAGGAAGATGGGTATGGAAAGGTTTTAAGATATGAAAGTATGGGGTGACTCCAGAGAAACAATGGTTTTCCAGACATAGCAGGGACATCGCATATATGAACTAACAAGCAGTCATGACAGCATCTATAAGACCTGCCATGACAGCATACAAAAGACTCTTTCAACTCAAGCCAGACAACAGTCTCAGCATGGATAGACTAGGGAAGGTCATCATGAAGTCTCACTCTAGCTGAGGGGCTATTAACAATATAACTTGGGTGAGAGAAAGTTTTCTTTAATAGTCTTCTTTCTGGTTTATAGATGGCTAGACCCACATACAAAAGTAGTTGGACAACACAAGCTGTATTCAATTAAAAAAACAAAATTTAATAAATCTCAAAGCTGAATGAGTTGGGATGCGAAGGTAGAGGAGGTGAATATGGATAAAAATAGACTATATAAAATTCCTCCCGAATTACCAAACATATTTAAAAATAAAAAATAATTGCATTTTAGAATTACTCTTCCATTTTTCTTGTTTCAGAGCTTTTCATGTGAAATCTGGGTTCACTATCGTCCCATCATAGACCCATATAACATTTACTTTTTAAGTTTGATTTTTGTTGTTAAGTATGTATTTGAGAGTGTATCTGTGTATATGTAGTATATGCATGTGAGTGTGGGTACCAGAAGCTTCCAAAAGAGGGTTGGATCTCCTGGAATGGGCATTATGGAGGACTGAGCCACCTGTCATGGATGCTGGGAATGAAACTTAGGTTCTCTGCTGTTGACCGCTGGGCCATCAATCCATTCCCCTTTAACATGTTTTCAAATACATCCTTGCTGGAATGCTTCCCATTTTGTTTTTGCTTCAAAAGAAAAACAGTCTTTTTTTTTCTTTTTTTTTTATTCGATATATTTTTTATTTACATTTCAAATGATTTCCCCTTTTCTGGCTCCTCACTTTCCGAAAGTTCCATAAGCCCTTTTCCCTCCCCCTGTTTCCCCATCCACCCCTTCCCACTTCCCTGTTCTGGTATTGCCCTATATTGCTGCTTGTATTAAGCTCAGCTCCAAATGGACCAAGGACCTCCACATAAAGCCAGACACACTCATGCTAATAAAAAAGAAACTGGGGAAGACCCTTGAGGACATTGGTACAGGGGGAAAGTTCCTGAACAGCAATAGCTTATGCTCTGAGATCAAGAATTGACAAATGGGACCTCATAAAAATATAAAGTTTCTATGGGGCAAAGGACACCATCAAAGGGACAAATTGGCAACTAACAAATTGGGAAAAGATCTTCACCAACCCTACATCTGAAAAACAGTCTTAAAATCAGATTTATGTCACCTTGGTGTTCAACGTATACTTTTGCCAAAGGTAGATATCTGAGTGATCTTTTCCTCTGCAGCCAGCATTAAAGATGCTGCTTGGAGTCTTGTCTGGAGCAATTCCTGACTGGATGTCTGTGCAAGTCTTCCCTTTGTTTCTCTCTCCTTCTCACCTGGCTGACGGCAGGCTCTCTGTTTTCCAGTGCTTTGACTTAGCTTTGCTTTTGCTTATTTTACTAAAATAATTATTCTGCTTTAGGTTATTTATGAATTTTAAGTCTGGTTTGAGTCCATTCATTGATGTTTGCATATTCTAGTTATTATGCAAACAATTCTTTGTCTCAATGTCCCTTGGTTCTTTCTCTTTCTGTCTCTCCCTCCTTGTTTTTTCTTTCCCTTTTTTCTTCTCATTCTCTGTTTTCTCCCATTGAGCTTTATTTTGAGGAATTAGTATTGAACTACTTGCAAGTTTCTTTCTTTTAATATTTACTTCGATTGTGTATTATAAGAATATTCCAACCAACTTTATTTTTTCATGTAAGAAAAAATTTAGGATTAAATATATGTGTGATTGTGTAGAACAGTGGCTCTCAACCTTCCTGATGCTGTGACCCTTTAATATAGTTCTTCAGGTTGTGATGACCCTAACCATACAATTATTTTTTATTATTTTGTAATTATAATTTTGCTACTGTTATGAATCATGATGTAAATATCTAATGTGTGACACCAAAGAGATTGCATGCAAATCCACAAGTTGATGGTGCAGAGAGTCAAATCTCAAGCTAATTCAAGTGTTTTCTTCTTGGATTTACTCTTTCCCAATTTCCCTTATGCTCTCTCTCTCTCTCTCTCTCTCTCTCTCTCTCTCTCTCTCTCACACACACATACACACACACACACACACACACATACACACACACACACACACACACGGCCAAATAAAGCATAACGAGACAAAAATCTACTAAAATACTGAGTTTCTCTTGTGTCAACCTGTTACTTCTGGGCATGGAGTCTGTCCTAATAGTTACTTAACTTTTGCTTTGGCTTCTCAAAGCCAAAGGATAGTTCCTGGGATTAATCTTGTGATATTTTAAAGTTTTTCTCATATTTCCATGTCAATAGATATTCTATTTCTATTAAAATGATTACTGTTACCTGGCAACCCTTATTCCTAGAATGGTTTCATATTTATTATATTTACTTACCAGATGTTAAACAAATTTTTGTTTTAAAGTCATCTTAGACGTGAAAAATGGGGAAGGGAATAGAGAGATGGCGGCTGTTATTGGTCTTGAAGAAGACTGTAATTTGATCCTCAGTATCCATATCATGTGGCCCACAGCTGTCTGTAACTTTAGCTCAGGGTGGTAAGCATACTCTTCTGGCCTCTGCACATCTGCACATGTGTGTACAACCACACACTTTAGCATGCATGTAAATTTAGAGGAAGTGGAAAAATTGCACGACAAGTTCCTTGACACTAGAAACCTTAATATAATAATGAAAACCTGGAAACTGATATTGGTATAAGGCTATGGATTAAATAACATCACATATTTTATATTACCAGTTTTTATAAACATGTGTTTATATGTTTTTATGTGTATGCCTCTCTGCCTTTTCATATCTCTCCCACCCTTCTCCCTCCCCTCCCTCGTTATATTTCTCTGTCTTTCACTATTTCTCTGTGTATTGGTGAGTATATGAGTGTGCGTGTGCATGTGTGTGTATGTGTGTGAGTGTGTGTGTATGTGTATACACACACAACTGTGTGCAGGTGCCAATGTAGGCCAGAAGGGAACATGGAAGAAATCTCTACAGCCATAGCTGTAAGTCGTGCTGGGTACTGAAATCTGATCTTTTGCAAGAACAGCAAGTGCTCTGAGCTGCTGATCTATTCAGTCCCCCTTTGCCCACTTGATAATGACTATATCTTTAGTCTGATATATGGTTACAACTTGTGTGGGTTAACCCCACAGCCAGGATGCCAGATTGTTTCCCAGCTGACCAAATTCCCTAACGTTAGCCACTCTGTACTCACCTGTCTCCTCCAAACCACTGACGAGTCCACTCTTACAGTTTTGACAATTTTGGAATTTTGTGTAAGTCCAAGTTTATGATCTATTTACTACATGTTAACTGTCTTTTAAAATGACATGATGTCATTGGGATTCAGCTAAGCTACATGCATGGTTTAATCTCTCTTTATCTTCTTCAAAGTGGTGTGGAAATATAGTTTGCTTATTCGTTAACCCATTGGAAGATATATGGCTTCTTTCTAACTTTTTTTTAAGGAGCAAAAACTTTATTTCATATTACAGCTTGTAGTCCACCATCCACGAAAGTCAGGGCAGGAATTCAAGGCAGGAACCAGGAGGCAACGATGAAAGCCGAGTTCATGGAAGGATGTTGCTTACTAGCTTGCTCCCCATGGCCCACTCAGCCCTCCTTCTGATACCATCCAGATTATCAGCCCATGGGTAGCACCTAGTGAGATGTGCTCTCCCACCCACATCAATCACCAATCAAGAAAAAGGCCCATAACATTGCCCATAGGGGTATTTCTATTTTTTTTTACTGTTTTATTATTATTTTCTATATTCTTTGTTTACATTCCATATGCTTTCCCCTTTCCCAGATCCCCCATCCCCATAAGTCCCATAAGTTCTCTTCCCTCTGCCTATTCCTAAATCACTGCCCTCCCATTTCTCTGTCCTGGTACTCCTCTACAATGCTTGATCAAGCCTTTCCAGGACCATGGACCTCTCCTTCCTTCTTCTTGGGAATCATTTGATATGATTTGATCATATCAAATGATATGATCATTTGAATCTTGGGAAACTGCTTGGGAATCAATTGTGTCTTGAGTATTCAGAGCTTCTAGGCTAATTAATATCCACTTATCAGTGACTGCATTCCATGTGCATTCTTTTGTGATTGGGTTACCCCACTTAGGATGATATTTTCCAGTTCCATCCATTTGCCTAAAAATTTCATGAATTCATTGTTCTTAATTGCGGAGTAGGATTCCATTGTGTAAATATACCACATTTTCCATATCCATTCCTCCCTTGAGGGACATCTGGGTTCTTTCCAGCTTCTGGCTATTATAAATAAGGTTGCTATGAACATAGTGGAGCACGTGTCCTTATTGCATGCCAGGGAATCCTCTGGGTATATGCCCAGGAGTGGTATAGCAGGGTCCTCCAGAAGTGAGGTGTCCAGTTTTCTGAGGAACCACCAGACTAATTTCCAGAGTGGTTGTACCAATTTGCAAACCCACCAGCAGTGGAGGAGTATTCCTCTTTCTCCACATCCTCGCCAACACCTGCTGTCTCCTGAGTTTTTAATCTTAGCCATTCTGACTTGTGTAAGGTGAAATCTCAGGGTTGTGTTGGTTTGGATTTCCTTAATGACTAATGATGTTGAACATTTCTTAAGGTACTTTTTAGCCATTCGAAGTTCTTCAGGTGAAAATTCTTTGTTTAGCTCTGTACCCCATTTTTAATAGGGTTATTTGGCTCTCTGGAGTCTACCTTCTTGAGTTCTTTGTATATATTGAATATTGGCCCTCTGTTGGATGTAGGGTTGATGAAGATCTTTTCCCAATTTGTTGGTTACCATTTTGTCTTTTTGACAGTGTCCTTTGCCTTACAGAAACTTTGTAATTTTATGAGGTCCCATTTTCAATTCTTGATCTTAGAGCATAAGCTATTGGTGTTCTGTTCAGGAAATTTTCCTGTGTGCCCATGTCCTCAAGGATCTTCCCCAGTTTCTTTTCTATTAGTTTCAGTGTGTCTGGTTTTATGTGGAGGTCCTTGATCCACTTGGAGTTGAGTTAAATACAAGGAGATAAGAATGGATTGATTTGCATTCTTCTGCATGCTGACCTCCAATTGAACCAGCATCATTTGTTGAAAAGGTTATCTTTTTTCCCCTGCATGGTTTTAGCTCCTTTGTCAAAGATTAAGTGACTATAGGTGTGTGGGTTCATTTCTGGGTCTTCAATTCTCCATTGATCTACCTGACTGTCACCATACCAATACCATGAAGTTTTTAACACTATTGCTCTGTAGTACTGCTTGAGATCTGGGATACTGATTGCCCCAGAAGTTCTTTTACTGTTGAGAATAGTTTTAACTATCCTGGGTTTTTTTGTTATTCCAGATGAATTTGAGAATTGTTCTTTCTAACTCTATAAAGAACTGAGTTGGGATTTTGATGAGGATTGCATTGAATCTGTATATTGCTTTTGGCAAGATGGCCATTTTAATTACATTAATCCTGCATATCCATGAGCATGGAAGATTTTTCCATTTTCTGAGGTCTTCTTCAATTTCCTTTTTCAGAGACCTGAAGTTCTTGTCATACAGATCTTTTAGTTCTTTGGCTAGAGTCACACTAAGATACTTTATATTGTTTTTGGCAATTGTGAAAGATGTCATTTCTCTAATTTCATTCTTAGCCTGCTTATCCTTTGAGTATAGGGAGGTTACTGATTTGCTGGAGTTGATTTTATAAGCAGCCACTTTGCTTAAGTTGTTTGTTAGCTGTAGGAATTCTCTGGTGGAGTTTTTTTTGGGTCACTTAATTATACTATCATATCATCTGGGAATAGTGATAGTTTGACTTCTTCCTTTCTGATTTGTATCCCCTTGCCCTCCTTATGCTGTCTAATTGCTCTAGCTAGAACTTCAAGTACTGTATTGAAAAGATATGGAGAGGGCAGTCTTGTCTAGCTGCTAATTTTAGTGGGATGGCTTCAAGGTTCTCTTCATTTAGTTTGATGTTGGCTACCGCTTTGCTGTATATTGCTTTTACTATGCTTAGGTATGGGCCTTGAATTCCTGTTCTTTTCAAGACTTTTAGCATGAAAGGATGCTGAATTTTGTCAAATGCTTTTTCAGCATCTATTGAAAAGACCATGTGTTTTTTTCCTTTGAGTTTGTTTATGTAGTCAATTGCATTGATGGATTTCCGTATATTGAACCATCCCTGCATCCCTGGGATGAAGCCTACTTTCTCATGGTGAATGATCATTTTGATGTGTTCTTGGATTGTGTTGGCAAGAATTTTATTGAGTATTTTTGTATTCATATTTATTGGGGGGATTTGGTCTGAAGTTCTCTTTCTTTGTTGGATCTTTGTGTTGTTTTGTATCAGTGTAATTGTGGCTTCATAGAATGATTTGGGTAGTATTTCATCTGTTTCTATTTTGTGGAATAATTTGAAGAGTATTGGTGTTAGGTCTTCTTTGAAGGTCTGATAGACTTCTGCACTAAAACCATCTGGTCCTGTGCTTTTTTTTTTGTTTGTTTGTTTGTTTGGACGACTTTCAATGGCTACTTCTATTTCTTTAGGGGTTATGGGATTGTTTAGATGATTTGATCATGATTTAATTTTGGTATTTGGTATCTGTCTAAGAAATTGTCCATTTCCTCCAGATTCTCCAGTTGTGTTGAT
This sequence comes from Apodemus sylvaticus, assembly GCF_947179515.1. Taxonomy (NCBI): domain Eukaryota; kingdom Metazoa; phylum Chordata; class Mammalia; order Rodentia; family Muridae; genus Apodemus; species Apodemus sylvaticus. Next base: position 108,938,566 of record NC_067478.1, read on the forward strand.
TATAGGTTTTTGTAGTAGGATCTGATGATTTTTTTTCAAATTTCCTCAGTTTCTGTTGTTATATCTCCCTTTTCATTTGTAATTTTGTTAATTTGGAACTGTTTCTGTGCCCTCTGATTAGTCTCACTAAGGGTTTATCTATCTTGTTGATTTCTCCTGGTTTTGTTGATTCTTTTTATGGCTATCATTGTTTCTACTTGATATTGGTTTCAGCCCTGAGTTTGATGATTTCCTGTCTTCTCTTCCTCTTGGGTGAATTAGCTTCCTTTTGTTCCAGGGCTTTAAGGTATGTCATTAAGCTGCTAGTGTATGCTCTCTCCAGTTTCTTTTTGGAGGCACTCAGGGCTATGAGTTTTCCTCTTAGCACTGCTTTCATTGTGTCCCATAAATTTGGATATGTTGTGCCTTCATTTTCATTAATTTTTAAAAAAGACTTTGATTTCTTTCTTTATTTCTCATTGAGTAGAGTATTGTTCAGTTTCCACGTGTATGTGGGCTTTCTGTTGTTTTTGTTGCTATGGAAGACCACTTTTACTCCATAGTTATCTGATAGAAGGTATGGGATTAGTTCAGTTTTCTTATATCTGTTGATTTCTGTCTTGTGACCAACTATATGGTCGATTTTGGAGAAGGTACCATGAGTTGCTGAGAAATAGGTATATTCTTTTGCTTTAGGATGAAATGTTCTATATATATATCTGTTAAATCCAATTGGTCCAAAGCGTCAATTAGTATCACGATGTCCCTGTTTAGTTTCTGTTTTCCTGATCGTTCCATTGAGGAGAGTGAAATGTTGAAGTCAATTATTGTGTTAGGTGCAACGTGTGCTTTGAGCTTTAGTAAAGTTTCTTTTATGAATGAGGGTGCCCTTGCATTTGGAGCATAGATGTTCAGAATAGAGAGTTCTTCTTGGTGGATTTTTCCTTTGACCAGTAAGAAGTGTCCTTCTGGGTCCCTTTTGATGACTTTTGGGTGAAAGTCAATTTTATCTGATATTAGAATGGCTACTCAGGCTTTTCTCCTGAGACCATTTGCTTGTAAAATTGTTTTCCACCCTTTTATTCTGAGGGAGTATTTGTCTTTGACACTGAGGTCTGTTTATTGTATACAGCATAATGTAGGGCCCTGTTTATGTATCTAGTCTGTTAGTTTATGTCTGTTTATTGGGGAATAGAGTCCATTTATGTTAACAGATATTAAGAAATAGTTATTATTACTTCCTGTTATTTTTGATGTTATTTTTTATGTTTGAGTGGTTATCTTTTTTGGATTTGATGAAAGAATGTTACTGTCTTGCTTTTTCCAGGGTGTAGTTTCCCTCCTTATATTAGCGTTGCCCACCTATTATCCTTTGTATGGCCTGGTTTGTGGAAAGATATTGTGTAAATTTGGTTTTATCATGGAATATCTTGGTTTCTCCATCTATGGTGATTGAGAGTTTTGCTGGGTATAGTAGTCTTGGCTGGCATTTGTGTTCTCTTAGAGTCTGCATGAGATCTGCCCAGGATCTTCCAGCTTTCATGGTCTCTGGTGAGAAGTCTGGTGTAATTCTGATAGGTCTTCATTTATACGTTACTTGGCCTATTTCTCTTACTGCCTTTAATATTCTTTCTTTGTTTAGTACATTTGGTGTTTTGATTATTTTGTGATGGAGGTATTTCTGTTCTGGTCCATTCTGTTTGGAGTTCTGTAGGCTTCTTGTAATGTTCATGAGCATCTCTCTCTTTAGGTTAGGAAAGTTTTCTTCCAGAATTTTGTTGAAGATATTTGCTGGCCCTTTAAGTTGTAAATATTCACTTTCATCTATGCCTATAATCCTTAGGTTTGAGCTTCTCATTGTGTCCTGGATTTCCTGGATGTTTTGGGTTAAAAACTTTTTGCATTTTGCATTTTTTGACTGTTGATTCATTGCTTTTTATGGTATCTTTGGCATCTGAGATTCTTTCTATTTCTTGCATTCTGTTGTAGATATTTGCATCTATGACCCCTGATTTCTTCCCAAGGTTTTCTATCTCCAAGTTGTCTCCCTTTTTGATTTCTTAGTTGTTTCTACCTCTGTTTTTAGATCCTGGATAGCTTTGCTCAATTCCTTCTCTTGTTTGTGTTTCCCTGTAATTCTTTAAGATATTTTTGTGTTTCCTCTTTCATGACTTCTTCCTGTTTACCCAAGTTCTCCTGTATTTCTTTAAGTGCGTTTTGCATTTCTTTATTTGTTTCTATCTTTTAACCCATATTCTCCTGAATTTCTTTAAATGATTTTTGTGTTTCCCTTGTAAGGGCTTCTAACTTTTGATCCATTTTCTCCTGTATTTCTTTAAGAGATTTATTTATGTCCTTCTTGTGTTCCTCTAACAGCATCATAACCAGTGATTTTAAATCCGAATCTTGTTTTTCTGGTGTATTGGGCTATCCAGGACTTGCTGTTGTCAGAGAATTGGGTTGGATGCTGCCATATTGCCTTGATTTCTGTTAGCAATGTTTCTACGTTTGCCTTTTGCCACCTGGTTATCTCTGGCATTAGTTTGTCCTGTTGTAACTTCACTGTCTGGTGCTTGAATTTCCTGTAAGCCTGTAAGGCTATTTATGCTCCTTTGAATGACCGGGTTTCCCCTGGCACAGATTGCTGATGGGCTTACCTACTCTTGGGTGTCGTTGGAGCCCTGGTGTGCCTTGCCCCAAGCAATGCTATACTCAGGGTTGTCTCTATGTATCTGGAGCTGCCTGTCCTATCTTACTGTGAACAAAGATGGCGGCAGGGAGCCCCTCCAATAGCCTCTTACTCTGCAGGGCAAAGTACCCACGACAGGCTGGCACACAGATGAAACACAGAGCTGCCCAGGTCTTGGGTGCAGGCAGAATCCTGTTGGTCTGTGTCACAAGTGATGCTCAACTCGGGATATCTCTGTACCTGGAGCTGCCTGTCCTGTCCATCTAGGAACAAAGATGGCGGGGTGCTCCTCCAAGTGCCCATTCTTTTTTCCAACTTTTAACTATTTCAGACAAAACTGATAAAAATTCACACAAGTCTTTGTGTGGATAACCTTTTCCTTCTTCTATAGGGGAAGGAAATGGAATTGTTGGAACACAGGGTACGTGTAAGTCTCATGATAAAAAACTGTTTTCAATCATTGCTGCAACTTCTATGCTTTTTCATCAACAGCATAGGAGATTTCCTGGCTAGTTGCGTTTGATATTGTAGTATTTTTGTTGTTGTTGTTGTTGCTCTGTTATGTAGCTACTAGCATCTTACTATGGATTATTTTTCCATTTCTTTAATCATTGAACATTTTCATGACTGTATTTGCCATGTGTTAACTTTCACAATATCTAATTTAAGGTCTTTTCCTTCTTTATAATACTTACTTTAAAGTTCTTGTTTAAGCACTGAACATCTCTCTTTCCTGATTTCTATTGGTTGGACTTCAGTTTCTTTGGGGGTCTTACACATTTTGGTTGAATGGCAGACATTGAATGGTAAATGGAGGACCACAAGAGCAGTCTTAGATCATACTCTCTTTTTGAGAGTGTTTGCTGTGCAAGTATGTGCACCTGAGTTTCACCTCCAAAACCTACAAAATTATAATTCAGACACAATGTTGCATGTTGTAATTCCTGTGTAGCAGAGGCAGAGGAATAAATAGGTTCACTGGCTATCAGTCTAGCTGAATCAGTGAGCTTCAAATTAGTGAAGGACCTTGACTCAAATAAATCAAGGTAAACATGTCTGAAGTTATCCTATACATGGATTCACACACACACACACACACACACACACACACACACACACACACACACCACATACATACATGCATGCATGCACACACATATGCATACTCTAACACACAATTACAAAATGTAGCAATACTACATATTACTTGTCCTTAAAGCTGGATATACTATACTTGTCAAAAGAGGACAAGAAGATAAGGAATGATGGAATCCAGGTGATTAACATAAGTTATGAAAGAGGATATAAAACTAATTTTTATTTATTTCTAGCCCTCATGGATTTTTCTTTTTGTAGTGCATAAAAATATATTAGATAGTGAAAGTTTAAACTCCAACATGAGTCTCCACAGCTTCAAAATGGCTACTCTAACTGCATAGAAGTTCATGAAGATATATAGACATTGAGCCTAGTTATTTTGGTGTGACATTTTTACAGCTTTTTATAATAGAGTATATTTTGAAATATTATATTAATGAAGTGTTAATAATAAAATATATTTATCACAAACTATGTTTTGAAAATGGGCACCTTTCTTTAAAGATGTTTAAGTGAAATGTTGAATTAATCTATTCAAGAGTTTTGCAAGTCTGGGTTTATTATCTGTAAAGTCATCCTTAGTCAGGCATAGGCTTTGAATTTCTCCTTGGCTACATTGTTAGGGTGGGAACTGGGTGCTAACTCCAAATCGGTATTCTAATGCCTGCTCTGCAGATAGCTATATCTGTCTTCTGTAACCCTGCTGCAGATTGGGACTCAGTGCTTACAGGATGATAGGTATAATCCCTCTATCTCAACTCTGTAGACCTGTGTGACTGGTTATCATGGGTGGAGTAAACTCAGCCTTGAAAATTCTTCTCCTATAAAAATCAAATTACTGCCTTGAATTCTTATGGATTTTGCACATGATAGGATTTCTAATGACATTAGGGTTGCCATTGTCTATGTGTTCCCAAGAGGTGAGGTTTCTACATTTTGTCTTTGTTCTTATTTCCTGAGGACTAGGCAAATGTGTTAGGTCACAAATGTCTGAGGATTTTATTGGGAGAATTGCCTAAGCAGAGGGGGGATCTTATGCATTGATGAATGCACACTAACCTTTCTGAACACCTGCATATAATATAATATCTATAACAATTACTCACTTCTACTACTGCCATTTGGAAGGAGCTATAGACAAGAGTAGATTGAGTGGGTATGGCTGTGTCCCAAAAAAAGACTGAAAATCAGCTGCAGGCTACATTTGGCTGGCTGACTGTGGGTTTTTCCACTCCCCAATTTGCAGAATAAACTCCACATGCCCTATACTGGTGTCTGGAAGACTTTAGCCTTCTTTAGTTAGATCTTTTCTCATTCCACTGTAATTTTGTTCTATTACAGAAACTTTTCAGCCAGCACACTAATGCTATTATCTGATTAATTGATTAAAAACTTTGGTTAAAGAAATGAGGTATACACACAATATACCTTAAGCATATTAATTCAAAATATAAATGCACATTTGCTTGTCATTTCTTTAGTGGAAGGCCAAGAGTTTTATTGAATTTTATTTCTCATCATTTTTGAATAAAACATACCCATAATGTAGCTTTTATGATTTCTAATTTTGGTTTCGTTAAATTAAAGTGAAAAGTTGAGATACCAGCAAGGCAATCTGATGCAGAATCTCATTGGAGGGAATTTTATAATCCTCCTTCATCTTTTATAGCTGCATCCCTTGAGCTTAATCCTATTGCAGCTCTTTTAGTGACTCACTAAAAAATGTCAAGACTTTGCAAAGTATCTATCTTAATTTTCACAGAAGCATCAGCTCTTTAATGTTAGCTAAATTGCACAATTTAATAATGAGTATGAGTGACAGAAACAAGTTTGGAAGTAAACACTTCTGCCTTATATATGGCAAGACTTTGAACCAGAAATGGACAGGTTCATCAGGGTCCCTTCTGCTAGTCACACATTTGGTTAGAAAGGGTGTTTGCAGAAAGAAAAAGAGCATCATCATGTGATGCTGATGACTGTGGACAATGGAAACCCCTTCCTGCTCTCCATATTCCCAGCTTTTCACTCTTTCATACCTTTTATTCACCTTCTCTGTTGGCCTGGGAAGCTCTTTATAAATGTTGTCTGAGAGCATCTCTTATGTTCAAGGTTCAAAGTTACTTCTTTTATGCCTACTGAGCTTGGTTAGATTAGCCATACTCCCACCCCATGCTTCTCCACCCTTCTTGAGAAGTACCTATGACACCTTAATGAATTCTTTTCTTAATATTTCAGACTCCACTCCCTGCAGGGCAGCAGAGATTATATTTTATTCAGCTCTACATCTTCCGTCCCCGGATTCACAGCATTACACAGTAATAGCTCTGTAAAATTCCATTGAAAGAATGGATGGATACATTAGTACTTGATTACTGCATAGGAGATTTCACAGGGTAGATTAAGACATATCAACCATTTCCTTCACTGTAGATTGAAATAATGATCACAGAATCTAAATGCTAGAAAGCAGAGAGTGATTTGAAATTTTGATCCTCAATCAGAATTGTTAAAAAAATAAAAAAGAAAAAAGAAAAGATATTCCTTGGTCTCTGCGATCTCTGTGGAATTAAGTCTTTGGAGTGGCAGAGGTTATGTTTTGCTCAGGTGTGCATAGACAGTTTTTGTTTTTGTTGTTTTTGTGTGTTTGTTTGTTTGTTTTACATTTCTGGTAACAGATTATTCTTTTAGCTCAACTGTGCTGCTCTAGGGAGGACCACCCTGGTTTTCCTAGAGAAACACTGGAAAAGAGTAGCAGTGGTGTAGTTCCAGATTGTGCAGTGCTCTGGAGTCAGTCCAGTGCCTTGAGTCTAATTATAAGTCTGGAGCAGGGAGTTGGAGGGGTTGTGTCATAATAGCTTATTTACATGTGACTGTTATGAAACATGTGTGTGTGTGTGTGTGTGTGTGTTGTCAAGAGTCCCTTTCCTTTCATCTTTATTTTGACAACAAAATATTTGAAGGCATTCTGAATGGAATGGACTTAAAGAAGAAGAACTCATGTGAAAGGCTCTTTTGTGAGAGACCTGTCAAGTATTTAATTACTACATAAAATTTTGTCTCAAAAATAAATTCTTGTCTCACTGTTTTGGGCTTATTTTTACAATATTAATATGAGCCTGGCATTGTGCCCTTCACCAAGATGAAGTACCAGCTGAGTTTAATGGCCTGAACTGTCAACTCCTTGGCCCTTTATTAATCCAGGGTAGTGGCCTGTACCTCAGTCATTACTGCTCAATTAGGAAAGAAATAACCACATCCATTATTGTTAGAGCAGGTTCTTAGGAATCTTTTTTCCTGAGATTTTTCAAATAAGCTCACCAAGTCACAAGCACTGCCACTGCTTCCCTTCCCCCTCTAGAAATGCCTTCCAAAAACTAATGATGCCATATTTAATCCAAGAAACACAGATTCTTCTCAAGGGTATTCTCCTTACATCTCTTGTGTTCAGAAAGCAACTATCTCATTAAGTGGGCTTGAGTGCTTGTCTGGGTTATTGGTGGTTGCTGGATGCTACATTCTCATTCCAGTATGTGGAAGCATTGAGTTACTCAGTGAGAATGATCCCTTAGGATAAGGCACAGCCTTATTACCAATGCTCCTCCATACTCTAGGAGAAAATACATGAGGAAAAGTGTGTGTAGTTATGGGTGAACAGAGCAAGTGGACAGCTTGCTTTCTTTTGATGACATTTTTGTGTTCCTAATAAGGAGAGTTCATATGAGTGATTTGGGGTGTGATAAGCTCAAGTGATAGAGAAGATGGGACACTTCTATTGTGATTGTGTTGCTTGTCATGTCTTCCTATGGCCTCTTGTGCCTAGAGAAGGGATATTGACTTACACATAGCTATCTCTCCAGATCCCTCTTTCAAGAACTGTATGTAGTTGCGAACAATAAGGTTTGATGCTGCCTTTTAGCTATTGGGCCCTTGGAATTTCACCTTGTGCTGCTGGTTGAGACAATGCAGCTCAAAGCACAACCTCTGCCAAGACCCAAGTGAACCAGGGGTACAGCATCCAGTCATTTCCACAAGATAGGAAAATGTTCTGGTGCCCTGGAGAAGACAAAGCTAGCATAATGAGATATTGTGTTTTCCTGCCAATCCTTTTTCATCCCTTTTCACAGGTGTTACTTTCCCCAAAGCTTCATATACCTAATCCTGTTTCAGGAGTGGCTTCTTAAAAACTCATAAGGTGAACCCAGCCAGACGTACAGATCCATGTCCTACTCAGCCATCACCACAGAAGCTTACCCTTGCAGTAGATGGAAGCAAATATGAAGACACACAGTCATACAATGAGCAGAGAATAAGAGAACTCCGAATACTCAGCCGTAAAAATGGTGAGTCCACCCTATCCCTACTCTTGGAACTTTGGAAGACAAAGCTTAGAGAATAAGAGCCAGAAGAAAATGAAGACCCCAGGAAACAAGGCCATCAAATCAACATGATTGATGCACACATATGAACTCACAGAGACTGAGGCATCATTCACAGGGCATGCACAGGACTGCATCAGAATGAGTCCTAGGACTAAAAAGAGAGGTGGACACACGTCCCGATCCCTCACCCAGAAGCCATCTCCAATCAATAAACACCTACAAATGAAGTTTTCATTTTCTCTAAGGGAGTCTCACTGGGGGAAACAAAGTATTCTTTTTTTTTCAGTCAGACAGGGATAGTTTATTGAGCATACATAGGTCAACCAAGGCACCCAGAACCTAACAATGGCCGCACATTAAGATTCTACACAGTTTTGTCTATCTGTCTGTCTGTTATTGAACATTTTTATTTACATTTCAAATGTTTTCCCCTTTCCAGGTCTTCCCTCTGGAAATCCCCTATACCCTCCTCCATCCTCTGCCTCTATGAGGGTGCTCCCCATACTCTTGCCTTCCTGCCATGGGGGCATTGAGACTCCTCAGACCAAAGGGCCTCACTTCTCACTGATGTCCAACAAGGCTATTCTCTGCTACAAATGTGGCCAAAGCCATGGGACCCAAAGCCATGAGACCTCTTTGATTAGTGGTTCAGTCCCTGGGAGCTCAGGGGGGTCTGGCCTGACGATACTGTTGCACCCCCATGGAACTGCAAACTCCCTCATCTCCTTCAGTCACTTCTCCAAGTCCTCCATCGCAGACCCCACACTAAGTCCAATGGTTGGCTGCAAGCATCTGCTTCTGTATTTGTAAGGCTATGGCATAGCCTCTTAAGAGACAGCCATATCAGGCTCCCATCGGGAAGCAATTCCCAGGCTATGCAATAGCATCAGGGTTTGGTGACTGTATATGGAATGGATCCCCAGGTGAGGCAGACTCTGCTCCACACTTTGTCCCCTTATTTCCTCTTATAAGTATTTTGTACCCCCTTTTAAGAAGCACAGAAGCATCCACACTTTGGTCTCCGTCTTCACAATAGTCACAAAGAAACATAAGGCATAAAATATTTTGGTGTGACTCTAACCAAACAAGTTAAAGATCTGTACAACAAGAACTTCAAGTCTCTGAAGAAAGAAATTGAAGAAGACCTCAGAAGATGTAAAGGTCTTCCATGATCATGGATTGGCAACATTAATATAGTAAAAATGACCATCTTGCCAAAAGCAATCTTCAGATCCAATGCAATCCTCGTCAAAATTCCAACTCAATTCTTCACAGAGTTAGAAAGAGCAATTCTCAAATTTATATGGAATAACAATAAACCCAGGGTAGCAAAAACTATTCTCAATAACAAAAGAACTTCTGGGGGCAAAAACAGTCCCTGATTTAAAGCTGTACTACAGAGAAATAGTGATTAAAAACTGCACAGCACTGGTACAGCCCAAGTGGATCAAGGACCTCCCCATAAAACCAGATACATTGATCTAATAGAAGAGAAAGTGGGGGGAAAACCTTGAACAGAGGGGCACAGGGGAAAATTTCCTGAATAGAACAACAATGGCTTATACTCTAAGATAAAGAATCAACAAATTTGACCTCATAAAATAGCAAAGCTTCTGTAAGGCAAAGGACACTGTCAATAGGACAAAACGGCAACCCACAGATTGGGAGAAGATCTATACCAATCCTATATCTGATAGAGGGCTAATGTCCAATATATACAGTGAACTCAAGACGTTAGACTCAAGAGAATCAAATAATCCTATTAAAAATGGGGAACAGAGCCAAATAGAGAATTCTCAACTGCAGAAACTCGAATGGCCAAGAAGCACCTAAAGAAATGTTCAACATCCTTAGTCATCAGGGAAATGTAAATCAAAATGACCCTGAGATTCCACCTCACACCAGTCAGAATGGCTAAAATGAAAAACTCAGGTGACAGCAAATGCTGGTGAGGATGAGGAGAAAGAGGAACACTCCTCCACTGCTGGTGGGATTGCAAGCTGGTACAACCAGTCTGAAAATCAGTCTTATGGTTCCTCAGAAAACTGGACATAGTGCTACCTGAGGATGCAGCTATACCATTCCTGGGCATATACCCCAAATACTCCAACATACAACAAGGACATATGCTCCACTATGCTCATAGCAGCCTATGTATAATAGTCAGAAGCTCGAAACAGCCCAGATGTCCTTCAACAGAGGAATAGATACAGAAAATGTGGCAATTTACACAATGGAATACTATTCAGCTATTAAAAAACAACGAATTCATGAAATTCTGAGGAAAATGGATGGAACTTGAAATATCATCCTGAGTGAGATAACCCAGTCACAAAAGAATACGCATGGTATGCATTCACTGATAAATGGATATTAGCCTAACAGTTCAGAATAACCAAGATATAGTCCACAGACCATATGAAGGTCAAAAAACAAAGTATTCTTAAAGGTCGACCGCATACTCAGCCATAGATGACCAACAGAAAATGAATTCAACAGCATCTTTGGAGATTCTTTGCCTCAAAATGCTTGTCAATGCTTTGAAAAATACTATTTTTATTATATATATATATATATATATATATATATATATATATATATATATATATATTCTATATATTTTTATTTACATTTCAAATGATTTCCCCTTTTCTAGCCCCCCACTCCCCAAAAGTCCCATAAGCCCCCTTCTCTCCCCCGGTCCTCCCACCCACCCCTTCCCACTTCCCCGTTCTGGTTTTGCCGAATACAGCTTCACTGAGTCTTTCCAGAACAAGGGGCCATTATTTTCATTTTTTATTCATTTGTTTGTTTTTGCTCTAGAGGTCCTTTGTGTATATACTTGGGCTTCCAGTTTAGTGTCTTTATGGATCTCTGAGTGTGTCGATGTTTTGCTCTCTGCGTTTATATCTGTTTCTTTTGACATTTTTGTAGGCTCATTTCCTTCCATTTGCTTTGTCCTACTCCAATATGTTAGCTTTTGTTCTTTCTTTTATGTATTATATCATATTTTATATTCTGTTAGAATCCTGTCTCTCTCTAATGAGAGATACAAAGGGATAGATCTGGATGGCAGGGGAAGTGGGGAGGAACTGGGAGAAGTACAGAGAGGGGAAACCATCATCAGGATATGTGAGAAAACCTCTATTTCCAATAATAGGATATAAAAAGGGAATACAGTATGCCCCAGGAGATAAGGCAGGAAGAAGTGAGGTCATTCTAGTGATGGCCTTTTACGGTGTTTTGATGCATAAGTTAAGATCTTAGCATATATCTATTAGTTAAAAATTCAAGTACTAAGAATGGTACCACGATGCTAGAAAGTACTATGTCATAAGGCTAGTCATGGGCAGGTGTTGGCCGTGGAGCCTGTGCCTTGGGCATCATGCTTTTGGGTTCTGTGAAGGTCTATAAGTGTTGCTGATTTATGCACTGTATCAATAGTGTAGCATACTCACTGTTTCAGTGACTGCTATAGAAGTGCTCCATAGAATCAGTACTATCAGGAGTCATCTCACTGTGCACTTCCCTCGAGACATCAGAAAACCTTTATTCTGATTAATTTTGACCTTAATTTAAGCCACTAGGAAACCACAGAATGAAATATGGCCTTTCTGAATTGACCTTGTAGGGCCTAAAAGCCTAATTCAGTTCTTTGATTTATCCCTCTGTGGTAAAGATTTTTTTTTTTTTTTTTGCGACACATCTATTTGATTTTATATTTTTCATTTCACTGGAAATATATTGACATAGATGAGCCAAATATGCAGAGTGGAATTTGCCTTGGGGTTTTCAATGATGGCTTTGTCACAGCAGAGCTCTACAGTTTCTGTGTGTGCTGTTAAACTTACCAAAGATACATCCTTTGTACAAGTGGGTAATAAAACCACTTTATTTATTGGGCTACTACAGAGGTTAAATAAGATAATGCATGTAAGGTGCTTAGCAAAGTGCTTAGCACATAAAACTTAGATGTTTGTTACAGGCCTGGTGCAACAAGCAGGACCAAGCCACTAGACGGATTACCAAATACTCTAAGAGGAGAGGACATGTCTTGGCACAAGTCTTAGGCTCCTAGGCCACCTGTAGAAGAGGCTCTTCTGAAAAGTGCATGATAAATGGGAAGGAGAGTCATTGCTAAAGTCAACCTATGATGACACCTTTTATTTCTTAGATTATATGGCAGTGGACTTAATTCATTTAACACTAAATAGAAGACAAAATAGTGGTTAAGTCAATGGATGAGGTAAAAAGAGGGAAACAAGTTCCCACAAGAGAGACAGACTAATTGTAGTGAGTGGTCTGGGGACCGGAGTCCCATTTATCAGTGGGGATTCTTTTTGCAGGGGCCATTCTCTGTTATGCTAGATGGTTCTGTTCATTGCAACACATTTGCCATTCCTGACCTCACTTACTAAATGTTAGCAGTAGCCTCCTCATCTCTATCTTTGTGATAAGTTCCAATTTCCTACTCATGTGGTTACTATCCAATTAAGATCCATAAGTCTCTAGAGGTCAATTGAGACTATGACCCAACATCCCTAGAACAGTCCTAACTTCTAACAGTTATGTTTCTACCTGTGGTCTTTCATTTAAACGTGTTCTGATGTACATGACTGTAGCTTTGGATGACTCTAGGACTAGGCTACAACAAAAGGTATAAATTGGGCCAGACACCTTGCAGTGTTAGAATGTAAGGAATTACCCAAAGGATACTTAAAAACATTTCCAATTGGGATGGGAGCCAAAGTGTAGTGTTCTTGATTGGCTGGTAATCTGTGCACAAAATAACATGATAGTAGCAGATTATAATGTGTTGAAAAAAAAGAACTAGTGGTCCCATAATGATAAAAGTATATAAATGGAAGACAATGGAACATTCTTTTATACTCAATAAGACAAATAATAAACACAGAAGGACTGATATTAGGAGCAAATCAGAACTTGGAAATCTTTCCAACATTGATTTTGCAGGCCAAGAGCTGAGTGAAAGTTTGAGTAACCAGCTAATTATACAATTTCATAACTTGTGTTCATTGAACGTGGAAGACAGTATGTTTACAGCAGAAAAGCCTGACAGTAATGTGACTAGTAACAGTGCAGAGTCATCTGGTATACCTCTTAAAAGTCTACCACCTAAATCTAATCAGGAGCAAGTCTAAGATGACTTCTAACCTGCTCTATTGAAACCATCGATGTTGTGAAACAGAGTATCTAGCATATAAGGATAGAAGTAGATGACAACTTTAGATTTCTGTAATCCAGAAATGATACTAAAATGCTAAGCTAACAACCAAAACTTTCCCGGTTGAGAGGATGCATGACCCCTACCCAAATAGGGGAAGCTGGAAAGTTTCAGCACTTCTGAATTTTTCACAGTACTGAAGATGTGAGCAATGTGCTATTAAAAGAAAAGATAATGCTATATTGAAAAGAGGGTTTAGAGTTGTTCAGTTATTCCTTTCATTCATATAGCAGAGGCTTTCCTGACAGACTACTAAGCATGGGTATGTTCATTGTTAGAGTCCTTTGGAATATGAGGTGATAACTATTCCCATAAGACATTGCACCTTCATGCTCTCTGGGGAAAAGGAGGTCTAGATTCCATATATATTGACAACATTAATAATAATTACAACACTGGAAATCTATGTTGCCACTAAATGTTTGGCATCATTAAAAAAAAACAGAATTAGAAGAATTAATTTAATTGCTACCCAAGCCCTACAAGATTAGTCTAGGTCTCACTTTGCAGCAGAAGAAACTGCTGCACAGACTAGCTTGCAGCTGCTGGATTCAGAGAGATGGTTGTTCCAAACCATCCGGGAGGGCTCCATGGGCTGGGCTTTTCCTTTGTGACTGCTCTAGCCTGTCTACCCAGGCACTCTGAGCAATGACTGACAAGCAAACTAAGGTGCAGAGAATGCGTATTTTCTGGATGTATCTGAGGGACTTCACTCCCTTTGAGGACAGAAGTGTATTGTCTGTTCAGCATGGAGAATGGAGTCCAAGCTTAGCAGGGACCTCAGAAGTCAGGAACACATACAGACAGGAGAGTACCTGAACCAAACCATGGCGTCAGAACAACACTGGTGTTGGGCATACTATTGGATCACTAGTTAGCAGAGAGAAAGAAAAACGTGTCTAGCTGAAAAGGGGGGGAGCTGGTGAGCATTCCAAAAACAAGAGAAGTGATGAACTTCAAATACTAGGAGTGACATGTGAGATAGACACTGGATTATTACCTCCGAAAGTCTTGCTTATTGTTTTATCTCTTATGATGGTCTTCTTTACAAGTGACATTCACTTATCTTCATCAGGAAGTAGGCCAGCTGGGTAGAACAGGCTGTGTAACCAGCCTCCAAGACAAGGGTTCCTTTAACCATCATACCCCTTGAGCCACCATGTTCCACAGCAGAAGCTTCAATGTCAAGAAATGGCGAAGGCCAGATGAGGTCACAGATTTTCTTTTCATCACTGTAGCTATCCAAAAAGGAAACATTGCTATTTCAGCTTCTCATGCTTTTTTTCCTCTATGTTGCACTGAATATTGAAGTCAGGGTTTCAGCCCTGCTAAATGATTTCTCTTTCCCTGGCTTACATTCCGGGCCCCTTTGCCTCCTGTGCTCATTATGAGGATAATTTGAGGCAAGCCTATAAAGTACTCTGCTCCATGCCAACTACAAAAAAGGTTCCAAATACATAACACCTGCTGTGATCATCTACACAGACAAGAACCAAAGCTTGGATTATTTAAGCATCTGAAAAATCCACAGAAGGGCCAGTATGGTTGGCTTAGTAGGTAAAGGCCCTGTTTGGAAATCTAGTGACTGAGCATCATCCTAGACCTCACATGGTGATAGGAGAGAGGTGACACCTGCAAGTGGACCTCTAACTTCTACACATATACCATGCTGTGTGTATGCCTTTCTCAAATCAATAAATCACCCAATAAATCTATGTAATTTTAAAAAATGTAAAGCCACAGAATAAATGGTAGAGCTAGGGTCCAAACTCAGGTTTCTGCTTTCTGTATAGTTTGTGTTGTGTGTATGTGTACATGTATGTGTAGCTTTCAAATTAAGGGTGGCTCTTGAATGTTTCAGTAGAAAAGAATATAAACTAATGATGATGATGATGATGATGATGATGATCATGAATAAACTTCTGAGTGCATGGAAATTATAAGAAACTCAGATACTAATTTCCACAATAAAGTTTTATTGATCCATAGCCAGGTTTGTTCACTTGCATATGGACCATGACTTTCCTGGCTACATTGGTTCAATTAGGTAGAGGGAATGAGATCATTTATCATATAATAGTTAAGTTTTTACAAAACAGAAGTTGTCATACCTTTACTGTAGACATTTGACCCTGATTGTTCTGCTATTCTCAAAGGTTTGTGAATCTAGATTGGTCTTGACATAGCCAAATCTTTTAGCCTTCTTGGGAAATTAAAAAATTACCTTGCAGGTTGCACTGAAGTGTTCCCTGTTGACTTAAACAGGAGAGTTTTCAAGACTCCAGATGGGAACTGATTTCTTTCATTCATCTTATCAAAAATCCAATCTCACTCCCTTTCATGTTCAAGAGGATTTGATTAATTAGGACGCGAGGGGAGGAAAATGACAGTCCCTGGTGCTCGGCTGAAGGAGCTGCTGCAATTTCAGTTCCTTTTTCCCTTGCTTGACAGGCCTCCTGAGCTCCTGTCTGTCTAATCACTGTGCTGATGGAGGCTGAGTGCATGAGCTCAGAGTCAGCCTCCCATTGCTCTGTGGCTTTCCACAAGCTAGCCCTGCGACCTTGTGTGAGATATCCTCACATCTCAGTTTAGTTCCCATAGGACTAAAACATGAGTAATGAGCATGTCTATGCCTCTGGGTAATTTGCAGAATTGTTTTCCCTCCAACGAATTAGCTCTGTGGTGACTCAGTAAATATTAACGAACATCATACCTTTGTGCATTTTTGTGTGTTTGTTTTTCTGCCTACTTGCCAGCATCTAAGAGGCTGTCTCTCACCTGAATTAAAACATCCTGAGGATCTTCATGAGTTCATGCTCAGCCTGGTCTACAAAGCAAGTTTCAAGACATCCAGGGCTGCATTAATATCATATTTCAGGAAAAAAGCCTGGAAAATATCTTTTCAACATTTTTAGCATAAAAAATTATGTGCAACATTCAAAATTCAAATCAGAAATCATAAATAGTGTTGCAGAAAACAATGTAAGTAGGAATGCTTGTGGCTCAGAACAACCCTAACCTGGAACAAACCTAGGGGTCTACATTAGCGGCATGGATATTGCAATTGTTACAAAGTTATGCTAGAACACCACTCCAGAAGGACAATGAATTGTGTTCAGCACAGCAGCAATCCTGTATTTTATGAACACTCTGGTGATCCAAAGGAGCCAAATGTAAAAGCTCACAGACTACAGAATTCCATTTATATGCACTTGAAAAGGAATGAGGTTGTCTGAACTGTGTATGTCACCTTTGGTGGTTTAGGGATGGTGGCAGGTATTGATGGGGTATGTGGGGAATGGAGGAAACAATTCCCCTGGGCCAGGATAAGAAAGGCAAAATTTCTTTCTGGTCCAGGTACTACTGTTAAAGGACAGCTGACCACTGTGTGCAAAACCTAGCAAGGGAAGTGTCTTCTTCAAAATGTTTGTAGGCTAAGACTGCTCATCTACAGATGTCTCCTACAGCCTATCTAAGTCCTCCCATCCTACGCTGTACTTAATAACACACTAATCTAAGGTTCTACATTGTTATGGTAGTTTGCCTGGCTCTATCAGAGAAAGGACAGAACACCTGACCCCAGCTTTTCTGCACATGCATCTGTGTGTCTATCCTTTCTTCATCTCCCCAGCATGTCCAATCAGGTTCCAATGACCAACTCATGCTGGACAAGGTGCGATGAGAATTGAGAAAATGTGACCATGCTGCTTTCTGGCTGCTATTATTAGGGTGTGTTGCACTTGTAAACAATATGTCTATAAAATTAGACTTAATGCTTCAGTAAAAACAATAAAACCTAAAAATTCAGAGTGTTCATGCCTCTCTGGGGTTATCAGTCGCTCAGTGTCTTTCTGAGTAAACACTGTCTCCTTCCTACCTGCCTAGTTCCCTTACCACCTACCAAAAGACCCAGGGGCAGAGACTAAAGTGGAAGGACTTGAGTCTCTTTTTTTCTTAGATACCATATAATTTATGCATCTCATTCAATATCCAGCCAGGCACTTGCTTCAAAAGAGATTACAAACCTCAGGAAGAGAAAAGGGTCACCTGAAGATGGAAGAAGCCGAGTGTTTGGTGACCTTGAACCAAGCAGGATTTCAGTTAGTGTTCAGTGAACTACCAAAGTGTTTTGAGGTCCTTCAAACAAACAGACTTATTTCTAGCACTTGCTTTAGAGCTAGAAAAAGCCAACTTATCTTTTTCTGTATTTGAAACTGAGTGTTTCTTTTGGCAGCATGCATTCCCAGACCCTTGTCTTCTGGAAGAAAATTCACCTATTTGTGATTTTAACAAAACAATCTTTCCTATAAAATGATTTCTTTTCACCAAAAATCAGCAATGTTCTAGAATAATGCAGTGCCTTAATCTATTCCGTTGTGTTTTGGGTGATGTGTGTGTATTGTATTTAATGTGTGCACATGTATGTGCAGATGCACATGTGCAGGCTGAGGGATAATTTTCAGTTTCTGCCTCTATCACTCTACATTATTGTCTTGAGACAGGGTCTTCCACTGATTTAAAGCCCACCATTTCTGTATACTAGCTGGCTAATGAACTCCCAAGATCCTCTTGTTTCCACATCATTAATACTAATACTACAAGCACTCATGGCTATGCCTGCCATTTATATAGGTGCTGATTGTCTTTCCAGACTCTAAATAATATTTTTAAATACAGAGCCATAAATGTATAAAAATAAACTTGGATTTCTGGTCTTATATCTTCCCCTACCTTCTCATCGATGGTATTCTCTGGTATCGGGCAGCATTGACACCATAAAAGTAACTCATATAATGAATGCCCAATCCTTTCACGATGTTTTTGTGACATTCTGTCCTTTACTTGGAGGACTCTGCTTCACAACTCTCCATTCAACACTCATCAGACAACAACTATTGATTACTGATTGTTAGGCTGGCTCAACTTCCTGGCCAGGATGGAGTCACTAAAAACAACAAGATGGATGATGCATGTGAGAACTAGCACCTATCGGAAAATGAAGCAATGTTCTGCACTTCTCAGAGGTCACCTGATACTTATCTCAGCAATGCATTCCGACCACAGCATCCTCGAATCTTAACACTAGAAGTCCTCTTGTAAGACTTTTGTCTACAGCAGCTTGTTTCCCCTCAGAATACTCCCATGACTCTCCCACCAAGCTGAAACCACACTATACTATCCAAACTTCTTTTATTGGGGCTGCTATCCTCTTTCTTGGAGACAGCCCAGCAGTTTGTGTCTCAATAAAGCTTTGCTCTTCAGGCTCATTAAGACTCCTGTGATCTCATTTTCCCAAATTCCTTACACAGATTAGTTGCTTTTATATAGTAAGCTACACACTAAGTACACATCGAGGAAAAAGTCCATTCTTGTCTTTAACTTTGTCATATTTTAGTTCCCCAAAGTGTCATGTCAAATGAAGAATACCAGGTTGCATAATGTTTGTCCATATGAGAGGTGGCTTATCTGTTTGGGTAAAGGGAAAATTGTGTATTCCATCAGGTTTCATAGAGGTCTTTGTGAATGTTGTACCTAACCAATGAGTGGGACTTTACTAGCTGAGGTATGAACATTCAGTTCATATGTGGAGTTATAGGTTATAGAAAGTACCTTTTGGATTCGTTTATTTTTATCAGATGTGAAAAACTCATGGATTTCTGACTTGAGCTTGGATATTTCTGCCTCAAGCACTGAATCAGATCCATGTTTTTCAATTAGTTAGAAATAAAAGATTAAGGGAAAATTCAGATCTTAAAAGTCCAACTCTTGTCAGTTCTCCATACACAAATACCACTGAGAGAGATGGTCTCCCGGGAGTGCTGACACATCTTTGAGCACAGGTAAGACCACCATTTCTGCTCAAATTCTGGGCCCAAGTGGGACCCACCCAGAGCCATCAGGACACAGGAACCAAGGAACAATGAGGGACAGGATCCTTCTGCTTTCTATCTACACCACAGACCTACCCTGTGCCGCAGCTCTCCCTACCCAAATTTCTCTTGGAGAAAATTGGTCTCCCAGGAGTACTGATGCATAGGCTTGCAGGACGGATAAGCCACAGTAAGAGACAGCAAGGCCAGCTAACACCAGAGATAACCAGATGGTGAGAGGCAAGGGTAATAACATAAGCAACAGAAACCAAGGCTACTTGGCATCATCAGAACCCAGTTCTTCCAACACAGTGAGCCTTGGATATTCCAACACACCAGAAAAGCAAGACTCTGATTTAAAAGAACATCTTATGATGATGATTGAGGACTTTAAGAAGGACATAAATAACTCCCTTAAAGAAATGCAAGAGAACACAGGTAAATGGGTAAATCACATAAAGAGGAAACAAAAATTTCTTAAAGAATTGCAGGAAAATACAACCAAAGAGGTTAAGGAATTGAACAAAACCATCCAGGATCTAAAAATAGAAATAGAACCAATAAAGAAATTATAAATGGAGACAACTCTTGAGATAGAAAACCTAGGAAAGAGATCAGGGGTCATAGATGCAAGCATCACCATCAAAATACAGGGGAAAGAAGAGAGAATCTAAGGTGTAGAAGATATCATAGAAAAAACATTGACACAATAGTCAATGAAAATGCAAAATGCGAAAGGCACCTAACCCAAACATTTAGGAAATCCAGGACACAATGAGAAGACCAAACCTAAGGATAATAGGTATAGAAGAGAGTGAAGATTCCCAATTTAAAGGGCCAATAAATATCTTCAACAAAATTATAGAAGAAAACTTCCCTAATCTAAAGAAAAATATGCCCATAAAGATACAAGAGGACTACAGAACTCCAAATAGATTGGAACAGAAAAGAAATTCCTCCTGCCACGTAATAGTCAAAACACCAAATGCACTAAACAGAGAAAGAATACTAAAAGCAGTAAGGGAAAGGGGTCAAGTAACATATAAAGGAAGACCTATCAGAATTACAGCAGACTTCTCATTAGGGACTATGAAAGCTAGAAGATACTGAGCAGATATCATACAGACTCTAAGAGAACAAAATTGCCAGCCCAGGCTACTATACCCAACAAAACTCTCAATTACCATAGAAAAAGAAACCAAGATATTCCATGACAAAACCCAATTTACATAATATCCTTCTACAAATCCAGCCCTACAAAGGATAATAGATGGAACGGTACAACACAAGGAGAAACACCTTAGAAAAAGCAAGAAATTAATCTTCTTTCAACAAACCCAAAAGAAGATAACCACACCAACATAAAAATAACATTAAAGACAACAGCGCATTTCCCTTATATGACGCACCCTTCAGTACAAGCCCACCACCAACAGCAGTTGTAAGGCTGCCCTGGAGGAACCGAAAGGCCAAATCCCCTCCTCCCTTCTACTGCTTCTGCCAACTGGAAGCACAGAAAACTAGAACTTCATTTATTTTGTTTTTTAAAAAAGATACACTGATTTAACATCCGATAGGAGTGCTAACAGCTCACTTGCAGTGAGGCTATTTGGACCGAGTAGAGGCATGTAGGACTTGTGGCTGTTACGTAATTCCATGTGCTGTTGCAGGGTCCTGCAAGTGCCCAGCTCTGCTTGCTCAAACTGGAAGTTATTTATTTTTTAATGGCCCTTGAGAGTCATGAACACATCAGCTAGCAACAGAAGTAACAAGAGTGATTCTTGCTGCTATTACCGCTTTAAAAAAAAAAAATCAAGACTTGGAACGCCCTTTTACTAAACTTGACAGAAGTTCAGTAAATTCTTACCGCCAAACTGACGGATTATTATTTATAAATCAAGTTTGATGAGGCGATCACTGACTACAGTGGTTCAACTTTTAAGTTAAGGGAAAACTTTTACTTTGTAGATAATATAAAATAAAAACTAAAAAAAAAATTAAAAAATAAAAAAAGTTTTAAAAACTGCTAAAAAAAAATAACATTAAAAAATAACAGGAAGTAATGATCACTATTCCTTAATATCTCTTAACATCAATGGACTCAATTTCCCAATAAAAAGACATAGACTGACAGACTAGATATGTGACCAGGACCCAGCATTTTCCTGCATACAGGAGATGTACCTCAGTGTCAAAGGAAAAACACTATCTCAGAGTGAGGTGCTGGAAATCAATTTTCCAAGCAAATGGTCCCAAGAAACAAGCTGGAGTAGCCATTCTAATATCAAATGAAAGCAACTTTCAACCAAAAGTTAACAAAAAGGATAAGCAAGGACACTTCATGTTCATCAAAGGAAAAGTCTACCAAGAAGAACTCTCAATTATGAACATAAATGCTCCAAATTCAAGGGTATCTATAAAAGAAACTCTACTAAAGCTCAAAGCACACATTCCACTTCACATAATAATTGTGAGGGACTTCAACACACCACTCTTATCAATGAACAGATCAGAGAAATAAAAAAAACAAAGACACAGTGAAATTAACAGAAGTTATGGATGGACCAAATGGATTTAATATATAACATTTCATCCTAAAACAATAGAATATTCCTTCTTCTCAGAACCTTATGGTATTTTTTCCAAAACCGACCATATAATCAGTCACAAACATGCTTCAAAAGATACAATAAGATTGAAATAATCCCAGGCATATTGTCAGATCACCACGGACAAAGGCTGGTCTTAAATAACAACAAGTTCAACAGAAAGCCCACATACAGATGGAAGCTGAACAACTCTCTATTCAATGATAACTTGGTTAGGGAAGAAATAAAGAAATTAAAGACTTTTTGGGATTTAATGAAAATGAAGTGACAACATACTCAAACTTATGGGACACAATGGAAGCAGTGCTAAGAGGAAAACTTATAGCTCTAAGTGCCTACAAAAAGAAACTAGAGAGAGCATACACTACTTGACAGCACACCTGAAAGCTCTAGAACAAAAAGAAGCAGATACACCCTGGAGGAGTAAATGGCAGGAAATAATCCAACCCAGGGCTGAAATAAACCAAGTAAAAACAAAAAGAACTGTACAAAGAATCAACAAAACCAGGACCTACTTCTTTGAGAAAGTTAACATGATAGATAAACCATTAGCCTGACTAACCAGAGGGCACAGAGACAGTATCCAAATTAAGAAAATCAGAAATATAAAGGGGTATATAACAAAAGAAACTGAGGAAATTCAAGAAATCATCAGATCCTACTGCAAAAGTTTATATTCAACAAAACTGGAAAATGTAGATGAAATGGACAATTTTCTAGACAGATTCCTGCCAGGAGCCATCCTTGCTTAGATCTCAATGCCAAGAACTCTCCATACCAGGAGCCATCCCTACCTGGATCTCAATGCCAGGAGACCTCGATACCAGGAGTTATTCTCACTTAGATTTCCATGCCAGGAATCATTCCTATGTAAATCTCAAAACCCCCTCCTTTTGAAATTCATCTGTGGATAGGTTACTATAGCAACCCCTTTCTACTTCACCTCCTCATAACCCCCTTTAGCATGCCAAAATTCCAGCAGCAATAACTAGCCTTACTCAGAAATTATGAGAAACTGTTTCTTAGAAATGATGTCAGCCCCCTGAGATTGTTTCCCCTTTACCCTTCCCAAACCTGTGTGCTTCCCTTTATATTGGCTTGTGTAAAACATAAAATTTGACAGCTTGATTGGAATTAGACTTGCTGTAGGTCTCTTTGTATCTTTTGGCCATCGCCTTCTTCTTAGGTAGTTCCAGGGACCCTGTTGACTGTCCTGTGGGTCCGGACAGATTCCAAATACCAAAGTTAACTCAGGATCAGATAAACCATCTGGACAGTCCCATAACCTCTAAAGAAACAGAAGCAGTCATTAAAAGTGTCCCAACCAAAAAACGCCCTGGACCAGATGGGTTTGGCACAGAATTCTATCAGACCTTCAATGAAGACCTAATACCAATACTCTTCAAACTATTCCACAAAATAGAAACAGAAGGAACACTACCCAATTCATGAACCCACAGTTATGCTGCATATTCTTCCTTGAAGATGTAGCAGTTTCTGTCTATTCAGAAATATTTCCTTCCCCCCCCCCCAGTCTCCTTGTATAAGCCTCTCTACCCAACACACTCCCTCCTCCCGCCCCCTCAGTTTCCCTTTGTTTGGGCCTCTGTTGAGCCTTTACCTAACCAAGGACCATTCCTCCCACTGATGCCTAACAAGGCCTTCCTCTGCCACATTTTTGGCTAGAACCATGTGTGCTCTTTGGTTGATGGTTCAGTCCCTGGGAGTCCTTGGGCATCTGGTTGGCTGAAAACATTGTTCTGCCCATGTTATTGTAAACCCCTTCAGTTCCTCTAGACCATACTCTAGCTTCTCCATTAGGGACCCCATGCCCAGTCCAATAGTTGGTTGTTAGCATCTGCCTCTGTATTTGGAAGGTTCTGGCAGGGCCCCTCTGGAGACAACCATGGCATGCTCCTTTTTTCTGTTTTTCTTTTCTTTTCTTTTCTTTTCTTTTCTTTTCTTTTTTTTTTAAATTTTCTATATTCTTTGTTTATATTCCAAATGATTTTCCCTTTCCCAGTTCCCCCCTCCCAATAAGTTCCATAAGACATCTTCCCTCCATCTGTTCTCCAATCAACTCCCTCCCACTTCTCTGTCCTGGTAATCCCCTACAATGCTGCATCAAGCCTTTCCAGGACCAGGGCCCTCTCCTTCCTTGTTCTTGGGAATGATTTGATATGTGAATTGTGTCTTGGGTATTCAGAGTTTCTGGGCTAATATCCACTTATCAGTGATTGCATTCCATATGTGTTCTTTTGCTATTGGGTTACCTCACTTAGGATGATATTTTCCAGATCCAACCATTTGCCTAAGAATTTCATGAATTCATTGTTTTTAATTGCTGAGTATGGTATACACTTCTTGTCATCCATAGTAGTGTCAGGGTTTGTTGACTGTTTATAGGATGAATCCTCAAGTAGGGCAGTCTCTGGGTGGCCTTTACTTCAGTCTCTGCTCCACACATTGTCTCCCTTATTGCTCCTGTGACTATTTTGTTCCCTTTCTTAAAGGAACCGAAACACCCTCACTTAAGTCCTCCTTCTTCTTGATCTTGATAAATTGTAACTTGTTTATTTTGAGCTTTTGGGCTAACATCTGCTTATAAGTGACTGCATACCGTGTGTGTTCTTTTGTGATTGGGTTGCCTCGCTCGGGATGACACTTTCTAGTTCCATCCATTTGCCTAAGAATTTCATGAATTCATTGTTTCTAATGGCTGAATAGTACTCCATTGTGTATATATACTACAGTTTCTGTATCCATTTCTCTGTTGAGGGACATCTGGGTTCTTTCCAGCTTCAGGCTATTACAAATAAGGCAGCAATGAACATAGTGGAGCAAAACTTTCCAAATAGATTTTAAAGACTGGTTGAGTGCATATTACTTTTAACTTTAGAAGATATTATGCATATTTAAGAGGTATTTAACTTATAAATTATTTTGATGATTTAAATAAAAGTTAGTAATAAAAATAAAAAACTGAATATAATAGAAATAAAAATGGGAAACTGCTATAGAACTAAAAAAAATCCAACTCTTGAACACAGAACAGATTACCATTTTTAAAAAATGTAAACGGGCTGCTAGACTTGGAGTATAAAGGAAACTTCACAAGGAGATGCAACTCACCTTTAATTGTTATTATAACTAAGGCCAAGTGGTGATTAAGCCCTTGTCATCTGTGATGATTTGTATATTCTCACCCCAGGGAGTAGCACTATTAGAAGGTATGCCCTTGTTTGAGTAGGTGTGACCTTGCTGGAGTAAGAATGTCACTGTGACTCTTGACTTTAAGACCCTTATAGTAACTGCCTGGAAATCAGTATTCTGCTTGCAGTCTTCAGATGATGATTTAAAACTCTTAGCTCCTCCTGCATCATGCCTGCCTGGATGCTGCTGTGTTCCTGCCTTGATGACAATGGACTGAATCTTGGAACCTGTAAGCCTGCCCCAATTAAATGTTATCCTTATAGGTGTTGCCTTGGTCAACACCTATTGTTGTCCGTAGCAGTAAAACCCTAAGAAATCAAATCTGTACTTCTGCTCCACTCAATAACTACTCATGGGTCATCAGCCTTCCTCTTGGGATATGAGAGTCATTTTGAGGGTGTGTAGGCCCAGACTTTGATGTACATCTTATCTGAATTGTTTGGCCCCTAGTTTCTCTGTGACCTTGGCTGTTTCCTAGACATCTCAGGTCTAATATGCTACCATAAAAGGAGACAGATACATTTACTTTCTTAAGATAACTTGGCACTACCTGGAACCTGCAGAGAGCTTGTCTGTGGAGGAGGAGACTACTAAATATTACACCTTTTTGGATCATAAAAATTAAAAGCTTTTCTTTCATTACTTCCCCTCCCCCATATACATATTTTTTTCTATCCCTTTTGTCCTCAGAAGCTCAGGGAAGGATTTTGGGAAAAGAGACCCTAAGAGACAGAGAAGGACAGGATTCTGAACAACTGAGGCTTGGAAGAGTAACAAAGATAGGAAGAGAAGAATCCTTGGGCATTTTCTTGTATGTTTTAATCTTGTGCAGTACTCTACAAGACTTCTCACCTCAGGAATTAAGACTGAAGTTTGAGGCTTCTTTAGGGCACAGCCCTGCAGGTAAAGAACTGGGCATTACTTACTAGAAAGAATTGATCTGGGACAAGATGCCATTCCTGGACACTCAAAAAGCCTGTCCACAGGGGGAAGCAGTAGACCAGAGCATAGGGACTTTCTTTAGTAACATCTGGAGATTTTAAGTAGCTTCTAGGAGGAGGGGGGAACTCCAACACTGGAGACAAGCAGGCAAAGTTCCCTAGACCATTAATCATTGAGTAATTTAGCACTTGGAGGTATGAATGTGATGCCTATGTTGTAGAGTCTACATTGGCCTGTCCATCATTCCGTAATGACACACGTGGCTCTTCTGCGTTATCTATCTCCTTCTGAAGCCAGGTTTCCCTTAACATGTCTACCTGCTAACACCTCATCAATCTGCAAGAGCGCTAAACCTGAGCAAATATAACTGATGAACTAATCCTCTAGAACTAATGACTTCTCCCAACTGTACTTTCATTTTAATGGGGTATCTAACCTTGGCCCAGAGCTACACTGATGAAGGGATTCCAGGCAGCATGTAATCAGAAAGGAACGCCATGGACTGGCAGCTTGCTGAAGGTCACACAGCAAGGTGAGAATGCAGAGCAGTGTCCCTCCTGCTTTTGACTCTCCTTGAAGCTCTGTTCTGTTTGATTACCCAGGGGACTCTTGCTCTGTATGGCCTGGCCTTCATGTGAAGAACTCACTATACTGAGACCTGCAATAGTCCTTCTTCACTGCTAGGAGCTAGAGTAAAGAATAGCAACTCGGAGGAAGCTTGATCAATAGATATTATGCAAATGCCTTGAGCAATGATATTCCTTTCCATTATGGAGCTAACTGTCCCAGTAAAGAGTCTGCCCTGATGCTGGCAGTTTTATTTGTCCTGATTTGTCAGGGTGAAAATCATGGTCTGAGTGATGCCTATTTGGAAGAATAAAAGGTAGATGACTGGCAGAGGCCCAGCTCCTTTCTCTCTGAATTAGAGGCTCCTCATCTGTAAGTGGGCAAAAGCTCCAACCCTGTGTACATCAAATTTTTTATGTTCCCTGGCTGAGAGCCTTGCTGTGTGAGACTAGGCAGTAAACATGCCTAGCACCATAATGGATCTCTTTTGTGATATAGTCCTGATAAAAAAGGGTACCTCCTGATTTAAAGAGAGTACCAAGGAGGTGGTACCCTAAACCCTTCTACTCACTTTTTACTACATGTCTATTTAGTTGAATAATCCCAGAATTCATTACTTTTTTGTAGTTATGCATGAAAAATAATGTTTTTAATTTTCTAAGGTTGAAATTAATTGCCAATATTAACTTATACACTGCTGGATATCAAAAACTTAATTGAACTCAATAAAATTTGTATATTTGTAATAATCTTTAAGCTCTAGATTAATTATCTAGAATCCAGTTGTGTGTGTGTGTGTGTGTGTGTGTGTGTGTGTGTGTTTGTATGAGCACATGCAAGTGTGCAGATGTGTACATGCAGGCTTGTGTACCTGGTGTCTCTTCCCTGGTGTTAGCTTTCATCATTGATATCCAATGAGACATTTCTCATCCCCTCTTGCTGGAGTGTGTCATCAGATCAAAATAACACCTTTTGAGTTGCAGCATGTCCTGAAGCCACAAGCCACAAGCAAGGCATGGCTTTACTTCAGAACATATTTCTCGCTGGGCTTGGTGGTGCATGCCTGTAATCCCAGCACTTGGGAGGCAGAGGCAGGTGGATTTCTGAGTTCAAGGCCAGCCTGGTCTACAGAGTGAGTTCTAGAACAGCCAGGGTTACACAGAGAAACCCTATCTCTAAAAACAAAACAAAAAAGAAAGAAAGAAAGAAAGAAAGAAAGAAAGAAAGAAAGAAAAGAAAGAAAGAAAAGAAAGAAAGGAAGAAAGAAAGAAAGAGAACATACTTCTCTGATCCATGAATTAGAATGCCAAGGACAGAAGCCCTGGTGAGTCAAGTTCCTGTTCTACCTACACAGTCAGCGTCATCGTTTCTCACCTTCACCTTCCTTTCCAAACAGAGCAATGTGCTTCATTCACATCCTGGATTGTCCCTTGATGATGTGAGTGGGTTATGGATCTCTTAGCTCTTTCATTTTTCAGAGGTGAGAAATGGTGTATTTACGATTATCAGCTGTACCCAGTTTACATAGTTTTAGTTTTGTTGACAACATCCAAAGCATCAGAATTAAGAACTAGGGAAATCAGTGCCCTTTTCTTCCCATCAAGTATCCTTAGGATGTTGACCTTATAAGGTCAATGTCAGAGCTTCTTTACAGTACATTCTGCCAGGAACTTGCTGGCCTTGATCTCCTCTGTGTGTTGTGTTCCATCTTCTCCATGGCTGACTCCATGGTCAAGGCAACTTGTTGATGGCAGAATTGCCAAGTGCGTTTTTCTCCTGGTAGACTTTGGACTGTCTTTGAGACATGGTGTCTTGTGTCAGTGGTGATGTGTTGATTCCTTTTGGTGTGGCTGTGATCACCTTTCATCACTGACCACTGGCTTCAGCTTTGGGGTAGGCAGGGAGTCCCTCTCTGCTTTCAGCATCATCTTGTTTAGTCCCACAGATGTTGGCTTTTCCTACATGTAGCTCCTTACTCCTCCTGAGGTGCTTGGACTCAGGATCTCTTTCTTAGCAATGCTTCATATCTAAGGTTGTCTCCTTCTTGCCTGCACTTTGCGTGCTCTTGCATTTCCATAATTTGCTTTCATTTTCACACTCACATCATGGGAAATTCACCTTAAAAAAGCAGTCTGTCCTGATTTCCAAGGTCACTTAATTAAGGTGAGTTGTGGCAGCTACAAGGGCTCATGATGTAGATTCCAAAAGGAGGCTGTCATAATGGTAAAAAATGGTAAATGGATGACACATTGGTCAAAAAGAAAAGATATTATATAGCTAAGATAGGTTTTGAAAATTTTCCATCTATATTAAGAATTCCAGAAAAAAAAAGTCCTGAAAAAAATGATTGAAATTCTATCTATTTTTTCAAATTTCTCAAGTTTGGCACAGAGATGGGGTGATTTTAAATGCACTCGAAAGAAGCAATGCTTCTTTCTAAAGTATCCAAATCAGTGGATATTTTAAAGAAATGACCCTCAAATTTGGAGAATCTCTGAGGGTTATCAAGACCATGTATTTATCAGGTAAAAACTATTTTAATAACAATAGCAGTAATTTTCTGCATTTTTCACTTTCTGTCTCCTATGAGTATACAGTGACTTTACAAACATTTGTGCACCCAGAAACTAGATATCGAAAATGTCCATTCAAGAAACACCAGGTAAATGAGACAGCGTTTTACTTTTAAAAATATACTTAAAATTAGAAAAATATGAATTTGATGAGATTGAGAAAATATTTAATCAATAAGATACATTTTACATGCATTTATAAACACCGTTGCTCTATATTGATTAAGATTCAGTTCACTAGGAAAAAAATAGAAATTCTAAGCCTGGTAAATAAAAATTAATGGAACTAGAAGAAGTAAACAGAAATTATATTTTGAGTAGGCTGAAAAATTAATAAGGTTGGAGATAATTTGATCAACACTGTAAACAAATTTTAAGTAGGATAGTACTTTGCAAATCTGCAACAGTTCCTATTATTAGTGATTAAGTAGAAATTGGTTTTAATTTTAAAAATTCAAGGGTTGGCAATTAACTTAGAAAAATAACAAAATAAAAGTCAACAATCAGTGAATTTTAAATTTAAAAATATAAATATGTGTAAATAATAGAGACTGAACCACCAACCAAAGAGCATGCAGAGCCTGGACCTAGACCTCCTACACATTTGTAGCAGAAGTACAGCGTGGTCTTCATGTGGGTCCCCTAGTAATTGGAGCAGAGACTGCCTCTGACTCAGTTGCCTGCCACTGGATTCCTTTCCAGTAACTGGACTGCCTGTTGGGCCTCAGTAGGAAAGCATGCACTTAGTCCTTGGGTGCTATCCAAGGGGTTTCCCCTTCTCTAAGGAGAAGGGAGGGGTAGTGGGGAAGGGATTTGTAAACATAGGACTGGGAGAGAGGAGGGACAGGGGGGGTTATGATTGGGATTTAAAGTGAATAAATTAATAAAAAAGGAAAAGCCGATGGAAACTTTCAAAGTAGATATATGGACACAAATGCATACTTCCATGATTTCAGTTGAATTGATGGGTTTAAATAAGTTTTAGATACCTGACATTTATAAAATGAAAAATTCCAATATTGATCAAAAATAGCAAAAGAGATAAAAGTTGAATCAAAAAGAGGTGGTAATAAAAGTAATCCATTAAAACTATTAAGTTGAGACTAAACTATCTTTGAGGATGTTTATAATCTCTACATGCTTGTATTATTAAAGAAGAATGTGAAAAAAGTATAAAATGGTGTAACTGGAGAAGACTCCATAACACATTTAGAATATAGAGAAATCAAAGTGGTACCTGCCTGTTACTCATTAATCTGTACTGGCTAGTTTTCAGAGTTACAAGAGATAGGGCAAAATAATTACTATTTTCACCAAAATACAGACTCAGCAAGTTACAATAACTCCTGGCCTGACAAGATAGTGACATATCATTGGCACAATAGTGGCAGAAATGTTATTGGATTAATCAACCACTTTCTGATTGGATCTAGCCAAATCCATGAGATAGAGCCCGTACTTGGCACTGGAGTAACATATTCAAGAACCTGTGGCTAAATAGGCCTGGCACCTCCAGGAGAACCGAATATTATTATTCCACTAGACGGGCATAGCATTAAAACAATTCCTAATGACTTATTGCTATATAAATGGATCAACTCACCTCTTAACTCTCATCAAAGAAGTTTCTTTATAGCAAGTAATACAGATACCTTCAACTGACTAACAAGCCTACATAAAATAAAAGTGCAGTACTCAGCCTCAAATAGAATGGACATATCAGATTTTTTTCTAAAACTTAGGAATCTTTGAGGAAGAAGAAAAGGAGAGATTTTAAGAGTCAGAGGTGTTAGATAATAGAAAGGAAACAGTGTTTTCCAGGTACACATATAAACTCACAGTAATCATGATCACATGTACAAATCCTATGTAAGATCCAGCTAAAGATAACCTTCATTATCCAGGGACGGAGATGAGGGGATGTGGGCACAAAGGAGAAATTGTTAGCATTTGATAGATGCTGGGAGAGGGAGAGTCGATTTTCATTAATGCTATAATCTCTGGTATATTTACCACACTACAGGACAGGCCCCATTCCCAAGAAGAGATAGTCAATAAAAGTGAACTTGACAGGGGTTGGTTGTGGAGAGAACTCAAATTTCAGTGGTTACAGACAAGAGTGGTAGGTTGGCCAAATATGGGAGTGGTTGGGAGAGGAGCATGAATATGCTCAAAATACATTTCTCAAAGAATTAATTAAAATATTTTTTTGAAGTTTGAAAAACGTGGTAGTGAATTTACCAAAAGTAGTACAGTAGGAAACTCCAAGGCTCCATTCTTCTAGAAACTAAGAAGCTCAGAGAAAGAAGTAAACCAATGATCAAACGAATAACAACAAACCTGGCCTATGAGAGACACTGGAACCCTGATAACTGGGCAAATCATACCGAGACGTTGACACTGCCAGCCACAATGTTGAAAGAGATTGTTCTAGCACTCCATGTTGCCACTCAACCCTCTCCCAAGATCAGTGGTGCCACAAAAGTGTGGCACTACTGGTGCATGGATGGATAAATATGGAGCTTTTTCTCAAAGATATGAGGTTTGTTAAACGGAGGGCTAAAGATGTGTGATTATGTTTCAACTTGTCATCAAGTTTCCAGATGGCACGGATTATGCATGGCAGGTGGGCACCAGACACTAACCACTTAGTAACTGTATTCTCTGCGGCTTTAGTTTTCATTGCTGCTTTTGTTCTGTGGTCTTAGCTGTTGATTGTGTGGTGTGACTATGTTTATGAGTTATTTCTCTTTACTGCAGTCTCAGTGGAGTATTTTTTCCATTTTGCCTCCCATCACAGATGTTCTTTCTTCTGTTTGATACTGTCTGTCTGTCTGTCTGTCTGTCCATTGATAGCTTAGTTGCTTTTTTCCAACAGTTTTGTTCCCTTTTCAGAGTCTCGGTTTCTTTGCTGAGTTCTTCCTTCCATTTGAGTCTTTCCTCTGCATTGTTGAGCTTTACATCCTCTTGGCAGGTTATGACTTGGATTCTGCTTTAATTTTCTTCCTTCATTCCTCCTTTTCAGTCCTCTACAGAAGCATCATTCTTTTGAAAAGTAGAGTTCTAGATTCTTTTTGGTTCATTTCAGCTAGTTTGTCATCCTTGCTTTCTTCCTGTCTTAGGGGATTTGAGACCTTGTGGACTTGCCACAGTAGCATCTTCTCTGTTTTCATGTTCCTCAAGGCAGTCTGTTAAGGGTTGGAATGGATATATATTTGGGTGTTTCCCCTTTCTTATTTTCATGGTTTTATTTTTTGTGAATTTTCATGGTGACTTTATTGGAGGTAGGCACTGATAGAAACAATGATTTAGCAGCATGTCTGCCCTGCAGAATTTAGAAAAAATACTTTTGTACTTCTACTTTAGCCCGTGATATGATTCAAAGAAGAAGGGCCAGGAAGCTGCTCAGAAAATATGATTTATAGACTTTTAGAGCTACTAAAATTATTTTATTAAAAATATTAAATTATTACATATACTAAAAAAAGTTTGAAACTAAGAGAAAGTAGGGAAAAAGAATAAAGTAGAAATGGGAGAAAGCATATACAACAAAGTAAATATGATAGACAAAGTAAATATAATAGACAAAGTAATAAGTAAGTGCAAAAGGAATGTACAGTAGTTACCAAGGTATCTCAAGGCAAGGCATTGGCTGTATCAAGACAATTAAACATTGGAAATAAAAAGGTATAAATAAAGAGGAGGAGTGGAAAGACTGTAAGAGCCAGAGGTTATAGATAACACCAAGTAAACCATGATTGACAGACAACAGGGCAGATGCATGTATATAAACTATAAGTGCCTGCTTCTGCCTCCCAAGTGCAGGGTGCACCAAAAATGGGGTACAGAGTTAAACAAAGAATTTTCACCTGAAGAAATTCGGATGGCTGAAAAGCATCTTAAGAAATGCTCAACATCATTAGTCATTAAGGAAATGCAAATCAAAACAACCCTGAGATTTCACCTCACACCAATCAGAATGGCTAAGGTTAAAAACTCAGGAGACAGCAGGTGTTGGCGAGGATGTGGGGACTGCTGGTGGAGTGTAAGATGGTACAACCACTCTGGAAATCAGTCTGGCGATTCCTCAGAAAACTGGGCATGATACTTCTGGAGGACCTGGCTATACCACTGGCATATACCCAGAGGATTCCGAGGCATGCAATAAGGACACATGCTCCACTATGTTCATTGCAGTCTTATTTATAATAGCCAGAAGCTGGAAAGAACCCAGATGTCCCTCAATGGAGGAATGGATACAGAAAATGTGGTATATTTACACAATGGAATACTACTCAACAATTAAAAACAATGAATTCATGAAAATTTTAAACAAATGGTTGGAACTGGAAAATATCATCCTAAGTGAGGTAACCCAATCACAAAAGAATACACATGGAACGCATTCACTGATGAGTGGATTTAATTAGCCCAGAAGCCCTGAATATCCAAGACACAGTTAGCATATCAAATGACTCCCATGAAGAAGTAAGGAGAGGGCCCTGATCCTGGATAGGCTTGATCCAGCATTGTAGGGGAATACCAGGATAGAGAAAAAGGAGGGGGGTGTTTGGAGAATGGGTGGAGAGAAGAGGGCCTATTGGACATGTGGGGAGGGGGGAACTGGGAAAGGGGAAAGCATTTGGAATGTAAACAAAGAATTTAGAAAATAAATTATAAAAACCAACAAACAAACAAACAAAAAAACCCCTATCAGTGATTTTGGCAGTTTGCATTGAATTTGTGCTAGCTCCAGCCAGACAAAATCCCAACGAAGAGGAGTAGAGGTGGATACAAAAACCAGTACCGGCTAAGGAGCTACTAGCATGTGATAGCTTCTGGGGGAGTCAATTTTTCTATCTGTCTATCTATCTATCTATCTATCTATCTATCTATCTATCTATCTATCTATCTATCTATCTATCTATCTATCTAAGTATCTATCTATCTCCATTTTTTTAGTGATGTGACCCACGGTAGGTTAACTACATTCCAGGGTACCTCCAATCCCAAGACCAGCTGGGCAACACAACTGGACTAGCTAGGGACAGAAGGAGAAAAACAATTTCAAAGTGGGAAAGACGGAGGGTTGAGAGCTTGGTAAGGGGAGGAGTGGAGAGGAGTGAATGTGGTAAACATACATTGTAAGAAATTCTTAACCCATGGCTCCAGCTGCATGTGCAGCAGAGGATGGCCTTGCTGGACATCAAAGGGAGGACAGGCCCTTGGTCCTGAGAGGGCTCGATGCCCCAGGATAGGGGAATGCAGAACAGGGAAACGGGAGTGGGTAAATTGGTGAGCAGGGAGAGGGGGATGGGTTAGGGGATTTTGGGGGGCAAACCAGGAAAGAGAATAACATTTGAAATGTAAATAAGGAATATATATAATAAGAAATTGAAAAAAATCTTAAAGAATTCATAAAATATCTTTTAGAGCAAAGAGAATATTAGAAAGAAAATGAAGTTGAAAGCATAACATCCATCGGCATTTCTTCCTAGCTGGGGTGCATGCAGGTCTCCCCTGTTTCCCATACCATCTTTCAGATAGCTGTGTCTGCAAGTAGGAAGATGGCTACTCATCAACAACACAAATAACTTAGACAGGATGCCCCGCCTACTGAGAAAAAATGTTTGTGTCAGATGGATCTTTTGGTAGGTGCCTCCCTATTCATAGCAAGGGATGCCTCTCTTAGTATTTTTCGCTCACCTGCCAGCTGCAGCTTTCTCTTCTCTGTCCTGAATAGTCATGCTTTCCAGGCTGCTTCTCTCAGCGTTCCGTTCCTGGTTCTATGGAGGTGGGTTGTGGGAGGGCTGTGTTTACCTTTGCTGTGGGGTGTTCTCTTTTAACTCAGATCCAGACTGCCTTTTTTCCCCAGTGTTTCATAGTCTGTCTGAAAACTGTCCTATTTAACCCACGAGACTGCCATATAGCTCCTGTCCTGTACCACCATGCTATTACTTGCTTGCAGGGTACTGGGATCCACAGAGACTTCAGGCTTCGCAGTGATAGCAGGGAGTTCATATCATTCCCTTCAGCGAAACTCAGCTTTGTCATTGAAGCTCAGCATGTCACATTTCAACCAGAACCTCTGCAGCCAGTGGCCTTGCACTCCTGATCTGGTCACATTTCATCCAGCTCCTGTGACACCCCTGGAACTCACCATATTTCAAGCAGCCCACTCTGCCTGTCACTCACTAAAGGTTGCTGTGTCATACAGCAGTTTCTCTGCAATTTCAAGCCATCCCATCATTCCCTTTGTGTTTGCTGGTGATCTTCCTCTCTTCTGTCTTTGGCATAGAACCAGTTTTGGTTCTGGTTCTTGTTCTACTTCTTCTTCTTCTTCTTCTTGTTCTTCCTTGTGTTGTTGTTGTTGTTCCTCCTCCTCCTCTTCCTCCTCCTCCTCCTCTTCCTCCTCCTCCTCCTCTTCCTCCTTTTCCTCTTCCTCCTCTTCCTCCTCCTCCTTCTCCTTCTCCTTCTCCTTCTCCTTCTCCTTCCTTCTTCTCCTTCTCCTTCTCCTTCTCCTTCTCCTTCTCCTTCTCCTTCTCCTTCTCCTTCTCCTTCTCCTTCTCCTTCTTTCTCCTTCTCCTTCTCCTTCTCCTTCTCCTTCTCCTTCTCCTTCCTCTTCCTCTTCCTCTTCCTCTTCCTCTTCCTCTTCCTCTTCCTCTTCTTCTTCTTCTTCTTCTTCTTCTTCTTCTTCTTCTTCTTCTTCTTCTTCTTCTTCTTCTTCTTCTTCTGCTTTTCTTCCTCTTCCTCCTCTTCCTCCTCCTTCTCCTTTTCCTTCTTGTTCTTCCAGAGTTGGCAGTATAGAGAAGTCAGTATTCCATTATATGCCTCTTAAAGAAGAGTTATTTTAGATTAAAAATACAAAAATAGAAGTGAAGTCAAAGGGCAGTGTTTTAGTTAGGGTTTCCATAGCAGTGACAAAACACTATGACTGAAAGTAACTTGTAGAGGAACTTGTTTATTTTAGCTTACAGGATTGTGATGTGTATCACAATTAGTAACTCAAACAGGACAGGAACTTGGAGGCAGGAACTGATGCAGAGCCTGTGAATGAGTGCTACTTACTTGCTTTTTCCTCACAGCTGAGCAGCCTGCTTTCTTGCTTCAGCTAGGACCAGGTCATTCAGGACCAGAGGTGACATTACCCACAACTGACTGATTGGGCCATCCACATCAGTCCCTAGTTAAGAAAGTGTCTTATGGGTCTGCCTATGGGCTCATCTTGGAGGCATTTTATCAATAAATACATTTTATCAATAAATTCAAGAAAAAAGGAAATGGAAAAAAAAAGATCCAAAAATTTGCATAAAATGTTGGAGGATTCTAAATGGCAAAAAAGTGATATTGGAATATAAAAATCAACTTGAGAAATGCTTCTATATCAACTTTATTTAAAAGTTACAGTAATCTTTCCAGCATCTGGCAATTATAAATAGGGCTGCTATGAACATAGTAGAGCATGTATCCTTATTACATGGTGGGGAATCCTCTGGGTATATGCCCAGGAGTGGTATAGCAGGATCTTCTGGAAGTGAGGTGCCCAGTTTTCGGAGGAACCGCCAGACTGATTTCCAGAGTGGTTGTACCAATTTGCAACCCCACCAGCAGTGGAGGAATGTTCCTCTTTCTCCGCACCCTCTCCAACACCTGCTGTTTCCTGAATTTTTAATCTTAGCCATTCTGACTGGTGTAAGATGAAATCTTAGGGTTGTTTTGATTTGCATTTCCCTAATGACTAATGAAGTTGAGCATTTTTTAAGATGCTTCTCTGCCATCCGAAGTTCTTCAGGTGAGAATTCTTTGTTTAACTCTGTACCCCATTTTTTAATAGGGTTGTTCGGTTTTCTGGAGTCTAACTTCTTGAGTTCTTTATATATATTGGATATTAGCCCTCTATCTGATGTAGGATTGGTGAAGATCTTTTCCCAATTTGTTGGTTGCCGATCTGTCCTCTTGATGGTGTCCTTTGC
The DNA here is from genome assembly GCF_947179515.1 of Apodemus sylvaticus. Lineage (NCBI taxonomy): Eukaryota > Metazoa > Chordata > Mammalia > Rodentia > Muridae > Apodemus > Apodemus sylvaticus. The sequence continues at coordinate 108,975,703 of NC_067478.1, forward strand.
CTTACAGAAACTCTGTAACCTTATGAGGTCCCATTTGTCAATTCTTGCTCTTAGAGCATATGCTATTGGTGTTCTGTTCAGAAACTTTCTCCCTGTACCGATGTATATCTACACAATGGAGTACTATTCAGCCATTAGAAACAATGAATTCATGAAATTCTTAGGCAAATGGATGGAGCTAGAGAACATCATACTAAGTGAGGTAACCCAGACTCAAAAGGTGAATCATGGTATGCACTCACTAATAAGTGGTTATTAACCTAGAAAACTGGAATACCCAAAACATAATCCACACATCAAATGAGATACAAGAAGAAAGCAGGAGTGGTCCCTGGTTCTGGAAAGACTCAGTGAAACAGTATTTGGCAAAACCAGAACGGGGAAGTGGGAAGGGGTGGGAGGGAGGACAGGGGAAGAGAAGGGGGCTTACGGGACTTTCGGGGAGTGGGGGGGCTAGAAAAGGGGAAATCATTTGAAATGTAAATAAATTATATCGAATAAAAAAATAACAATAAAAAAAAAGAAAAAAAAATTAAAAAAAGAAAAAAAAAGTTACAGTAATCAAAACAATATGCTGTTGACATGAACTCTTTCTTGGCCATGGGTCATGGCTAAAGCTTACGATAAGGTTGCCTACCTTTTAATGATTTTTTTAGTGGGCCCTTAATTTCAATCTGAGGTGAGGATCACCATTCTTTTTATCTTCCCTTATTAAGTCAATGGTTGTTTCCTAAGCATTTAATATGTACATGTAATATTTCAAGTCCCATTGATAAACAAAGGTCTCTATTTTCAGAGAGAAAGAGGGAATAGATAAAATTATTAATAAGTATAAAAACTATAGCTTGTTTTAAGTAAAAAAAAATGCTTCGGGATTAAAAACAGTGCTGTAAAATAGTCCTGTCCACCAAGTTGTAGGATGATGGGTTAAATGTTTGCTTGAGATCATCAAGGAGATAATAAAGTTGCAGCAAGGGTTTGAAAATCGCTGAGTGAATTCACCACACACACGAATAGCACATAATCCTCTAGGAATCGCAGTGGTGACACAAGTGACACCCAATATATTGTTTTTCTTTGGGCCTGAAAATACCTAGTGTGACTAAAGACCAGCCATAAGTGCGAGTGCAGTGATGTTCTGTGTTTTAGGGCTCTATTGCTACGAGGAGACGCCATAGCAAGGTCTTGACAACCCTTATAACAGAAACCATTTAATTGAGGTTTTCTTAAAGTTTCTGGGGTTTAGCCTATTTTCATCACAGCAGAAGCATGGCAACATGCAGGTGACATGTGCTGGAGAAGTTGCTGAGAGTTCTCAGTTAAGATCCACAGGCAACCGCAAGAGAAAGAGATTGGGTGTAGTTGGGCTTTTAAAACTTCAAAGCCTACCCTCAATGACACACTTTCTCCAACAAGGCCACATCTACTCCAACAAGGTCTCATGTTTTAATGCTTTCAAATACTATAACTTTCTGAGGACCAGGCATGCAGGACCACATGCTGCATTATGGTCCGTAGGGCTCTATATAACTTAGTAGGTGCTCAGACCATTTTAGGTTGCATATAGTTACCTGCCTGATTGATAGTGAGATGGGCTATGTGACTTGCTTTGAAATACAGAGTGCAGGTAGACAGGCATGACAGATAAACTGAAACAAATGTTCTATCACCATGTCTTCTGTTTATGCTGACTGAGAACATGGAGTCAGAGAAACTTGGCAATTTAGGTTTTATTATCATATATGATGATATTCTTTGGTGATTTTTTCCATTGTTCTTATTTTAAGATTTATTTACTTATTTTACATGTATGTGTATGCGCTTGCTTGTACGTTTGTAGACCATGTACATGCAGATCCCCATGAGGGCCAGAAGAGGGTGTCAGATTCTCTGGAACTGAAGTGATAGGCAGTTGGGAGCTGACTGATGTGGTTGCTCAAAACTGAATCCTGGTCTTCTGGAAGAAGAGCAAATGTTCTTAACTACTGAGCCATTTCTCTAGCTCCTAATCATCGTTTGCTTTTTGTTTGTTTGTTTTGTTTTCTTTGTTTTAATGTAAGGTTTTACTTTTTATTTAAGGAAACTCTTAGGACATATAATTGCACATGTATAGTTTTCTGTCTTATTTTACTAGTTACAATTAGCTTTGTTTTGTATAGTCTGTAGTGTTTTACATTCATTGCATATGCTACTTAACTGTTCCTTCTATGGTCTAAGTTGAAGTTGTTTACAGTTTTTGCTTGCTGTAAATAGCTGAGTGATCTGTTTACCAGAAGTTTTGACAGCAATTTCAGATGATTTCTTCTGAATAGATCATGAACTCTTTAGCTACTACCTAAAAGAAATGCACAGTTCCTAATCAACACCTGTCTTTTGTAAGTTATTCCAGTAAACATACTCTTCAGGCTTCTCCAAATCCCAGTAGGCTGCTCTCCCAATTTTAGTCCCCTTTCCTAATAGTTATTCAGTTGGCTCTTTGGAGAAACTGCCTGTACACGAGTCTGTGGCCCTCCAAATATCTCCACCTTATGCATGCTTTTATTTAGTCCTTTATCAAAATCAGCAAAATAGGGGCCTGGCTCTAGTCTGAGAAATAAGAGGACTCTGCCCCCTTAGCCTTTCTCTTGACCTGTGGGATATTGTTTCCAAGCCTCTGGGGCTTCCCTGTGGAGTATGGTGCATAGTCTTTTTACAGGAAACTCTGTATTCCAACCAGGGAAGATACTGCATAAGTCATGAAACATCCCCGAGGGCGGTGGAACTAGGTAGTCAGAGGAATGGGAAATGGAAATCTCTGTGGTTTCGCCATACATTTGTGTTCATCCATTCAACACACATTTCTCCAGAACACAGAACTTTGATTATGCTTCCACAAATCAACTTGTCACCTTCATCCCTCCATCCTGGTGACTAATATCCTATGCATCCACACAATGACCACAGCTATTGGTTATTGAGCGCTGATGGTTTCGTAAGCCTGGTAATGCTGGGGTCTTTTGTGGAGAGATTCTGTCTAGAAAAATAACATAGAAACCAATGTGGTCACTTAAGGGGTTAGAGCTAGCATAGGTGTGTACAATATTGGAAGGAGATGACAGAGACCACACATGCAGGTGAACATGGTTTTTAAGAAATTGAAATCTACTAATTAGAAAAAAAAAGCACACTCCTTAGACTCCTTTCTGGGAAACACTCAGTAGAAGAGACCTTCTCTGCCCTGTAGTAAAGAAATTACTTAACACTGAATCTGAGAAAAATCCCTACTATGGGCTTAGGAAGGATATCCAGCCAAGTCTCCCTTTCCACATGAGTTCTAAGAAGATACAGTTTTCCTAGCAGCAGAAGAATTTTCTTCACATAAATTAAATGAAAATTTGTAATTTAATTTTAAAAATTCACACAGGTATCTCTTGTAGGCCTAATAATAATTATGATTTAGTTGTAGAATTCTAGCCCAGAGCTGTTGGCATGTAAGGCAAGGAAAGTTCTCAGAGAACACTCTGGAGTATGATTTAATAAGACCCCCCCCCCACACACACACACAGCTACTTATTCTGATTCAGACCTCACCACTCCTCCTATCGCCCTCATCAGTAATCACCAGAACATGCTTTATTAATACGTCTATACTTAACTGCCATTGCTTCATTAGAGAAGCATCCGTACCTCTCCTGCATCAGAATCATCTGAGAACTCTGTGAAAGTGTTGATGGCAGGTGTCAGCTCCAGATATTCTGGTGCAATCACTTAGAACAGTTTGCCATTTGAGTGTAGCATCCAGGCAGGGTTAAAGACCCCTGGGTAGATGGTGCAGGAGGCTAACTGTAGATCATCATCATCATTATCTTTTAATGGCTATTTTACCACCCACGAAGGTTCTCTTCCATTCTGGCTCCCTCTCTGTCAATTCTTCACACATCTCTGGGTAGTATTTATGGAAATCTTGACTGATTCTACAATTCCTATAATTGTGACTCTCTGGTCATTCTAAGAATTTCTTGAACGACAGCTGTATAGTCTGCCTCATCTGTGTCGCAGTATCATCACTGTCTCTCTCCACTCTGGGTCTTCTTATAGCAGAAAGCACACAGTCTTCTGTCTGAGTCCATTTTCTTGAAGGTCATTTGATTTCTTTCTATACAATACTACAAATTCTCCACGAGCATTTTGTGACTTCATGATGAGTCTTTAAAAGCCAAACTAAGGGTGCAAATTAAATAGAAATTATAGTGTATTTTGTCATGAAAATAATCTCTACACACTATAGGGCTGCATCTCTATAGAAGCGCTGATCCAGAAAGATGAATGGAGCTATTATTCCTATAGAGTCCACATTTGTATAGAGGTGTGATTATGAGAACTACTCTTCACAAAAGACTTTTATTTAAATTCTGCAAAGAAAATGACTTCTCAAAATGTTTCATTTTGTTTTGCAGTATATGCTGTTCCCAGTTGTTGATGGTGCTTCTGCTCTCTGTGGGTTTGTGCTAAGACACCTGTCACCACTGCTGTCTAACTACCATGCTGTCCATTTCTTAATCCTAATCTGAAGAATGAGCTTTGGATTGTCTCAGGCAAACATCTACTGAATAATTTCCTATATCATCTTCTCCCCCAAATCTTACAATTGTTGACATTCATATTTTAGATGAATTAATATTTCACCTTCTTTATTTATTCAAAAGCCGAGTATTTTTTTGTCCCTAAGCAGTTTCCCCTTTTATAGACACCATTTGCAGCCCACAAACTCCATTGTCAAGTAAGCTAATGAGTACACACTGGGACATCTGGCAGAGCCAAGACCACTGAGTGGTCAGCTGGGCTCACTTACTAGTTTTTTATGGGCTCTTCCCACAGAAAACTGTTATTATTGATAGGGCAAAACTAGCCTTGGTCAATCAAAAACTTATGTATTGTCATGGACCTCTGGTATGGAAAGCAACCTAGTTCAAAAGCCATGCTGAGGTGTTCTCTGTAGTGCCTGGATGGTGGATTAATGAAGGTAGTGTGAGTTTCCTGCATCTAGATCACTGATATATAGCATGTCCTAGTATCAAATTGCTGCCTGTATTGACGACACCAGAGCTGTTCCCCAAATTACAGCTCTCTGTCTAAACTCTGTCTCTCCTTGTCTCTCTGCTTCTGTCTCTACCTGCTTCTCTGTCTCTTCCTGTCTATCTCTAACTGTGCTGCTATGTCTCTCTCTCTGTCTCTCACTCCCTCTGTCTCTCTCTCTCTCCCTGCTTGTCTTTCTCTGTCTGTCTTCCCGTGTTTCTGTCTCTGTCTCTACCTGTGTTTCTGTCTGTCTGTCTGTCTCTGGTCCCTGTGGTTACTGGACCTGAGTTTGAACTCTGAGCTCTTCCTACCCTCACCAAATGCTCTGATCTCACCCTGGCCCTTTCACTGTGTCTTGACAAATCAGTCATTTGTTGACTGAGAAAGAAGGCTGGGAACTCTTCCTGGAAGAGCACTGACCTGACTTGACAGTAACTTACCTACCAGCTCTTTGCTTAGTAAGCCTCATGCCAAACCCATCCTAAATACACACCCAGTGAAGTGAATCACAGCCCAGGCTGTTTGGGGATAGAATTTTAGGGTCAGATGTGATTTTTTTGGACTTGTTTTCTTAGGCTTGAACCTTGCTCTATGCTTATCTCTACATAGGCCATTCCTGGTCATGTGGTCTCTTCCTTCTTTGGCTACTTAAAAATTCCTATTTGTCCTTTAAGATTTACCTGTGCATTGTTGACCCTCACCCCTGATCTGATACAGAAAAGCATCACATCTACCTCTGTGGTTGAATGTCTACCTGCTGCTGGCCCATAGGTAGTGTTGTCCAGGGCTGATCCACCCTGCCAGTCAAAGTGGACTTGTAATTATTATTTTCTTTTGGGACCAGATCTATCCTAAAAACAGCAGTCTTCCTGCCTTGCAAGTGTTAGTCTTTTGGGCATGGACCTATGGCTGGACATCATCCTTTTTACATTCAGTTATATTTTTATTATATAAATAATGAATATTAGTAAATAATTTAAAGCTATGAGTAAGAAAAATTTCATCTAAGAGTAAGTATTTTTAAACATCTTATATAATTTCACATCATATTTAATAAGAGCAAAAAGACTTACTACATTACTGTTTTCCTGAAACCTACTTTCTTTTCTTATTGGAAAATAAAATTATTCATTGATATTCTGTTTCCATTTAGTTTGTTTGTAGCAGGAGTGAACATTTAAAATAGGCTTGCTGGTGAATCACATTTCCCTTTGAATCTTAGCTATTTATGTATTTGTGTTGATTTTTCTATTAAGTGTTTACCTTTTATTGATTAATGTGCAGCAGAAGCCCTTATTTTGGTGATCACATCTATCAGCTGTGTAGATACTGTTTATATTGCAAATATTTGAATTAAGTTGTAATTTTACTTACTGTTTTTATCTTATAGTTTGACTTTCATATCTTTTAGCCCAAATGCTAGTCTTTTGCAATGATGTATACATTGGTATTATACTTAGGAAAAAAAATCCTTTGGCATTACTCACATTCCTTTTCTAAAATTAATGCTGTGAGAGTGTTGTAAGGAGTTCTCTGCCTTAGTGTATTTCCCACCTCCCTCATTTCCTTGTTCCTTCCTTCAGCAGGTGTTTATTAGGGCCGCAGTGTGCTCAAGCAGCCATCCGTTGGTTTCTGAGGGAAGCCAAATAAAGATAACCTAGTCTCTGCTTCCATTGAAATGCATGCTGGCGAGGAAAGAAGACGAGAAACACAAAATCAAATGTGTGCAGACTATAATGTCACAGGTTGACGGGTGCTGTGCCTGCAGAGTCAGGGAGAAGCTGGAGGATGGAGAGGGGGACAGCAGAGGAGAGCAGAACATGGCTTTCCACCAGGACCAGGTTTGCTACTTTTTCATAGTAGACACAGACATGCTGGCTCAAAAGCCAGCTGTATTTGACTTGAAATATTCACACACAATTGCTTTAGGCATAGCCAGAATATATAGATGTTTAGCTATTTATAGCATCTGCCTGGTTTGCATGTCTGAAACGCTGCTGTCCACTGGCCAGCGTCTGGTAGCCATAAACAATAGATTCTAAAGAGCCTGAATGCCTGATAGCATTTGGAGGATGGGCAAGCAGCCCTGGGGATGACTTTTCCAGTCTTCTCTTCCAGAGGAGTCTTCAGACAACACACAGTTAAGTATACTTCAAAAAGCAGGGGTGCCAATCAGCTGGGACACGCAAGTTCACTAGCATTTATTCGCCACAGCTTTGTGACCCTATTCATTTTGCGTGCACTTTTCTTATAGTGTAAATTCCTATGTATATTTGATTTGTTTCTGACCTTTCGTTCTGCTCCTTCTCCAGAAACATTGAATTTTCAATACTAAATTTTTTAAAAGTCATTCAATAAAGCTCTGCAGCTTCCTTTATATGCTGCCATGGTTATTTCCAAACTTCTTCACCTGTATTTTGTATTTTAACTGCTACAGAAAATCCATTCACTTTATTATACTTTCTAATTGGTTATTGCTAGTGTATACAAAAGCTAATTGCTTTATATATTTGTTCATTAAATAATAGGTTTCTTTATTTAGCTTTCTTATTAGGCCACGTGGATATTCACAGCGAACTTCCATTTTCTTCTAACATCCTTACATCATTGAGATCCTCTATTTTCCTCATTTTCCCTGCTGATAGCTTTTTATACTGCTTTCTTATAGAATGGCATTGGCTAACTCCCTCAGATTCCTTGTATATCACACACTTTCTCTGTGTGTTTATTGACCTATTTTTCCCCTATCTTTCCAGAAAGTGATCAATTTCTCATTATCTTTAGTTCTTTTGAAGTTCAGAGACAGAAGTAAAATGTTTGGGAAAAGATAATGTTGGAGCCTGAGTGTGCACTCCCTCATGTCTGAACTGCATGTTAGTGACTCACACCACTGTCAGTCCTCCGTTCTCCACTGAGTCACACAAGAGTGTTAGTACCTTCACCAGTGCAGCATAACACAGCTAAGCAATATATATATTTTGGGGGGGGGGACACTACGTGGACTCATGCATGGCAGGATTGCATAGAGCAATACAAATACATTGATTGCATTGGGATATTTTCCTAGTTTTGATACTGAACCACAGTTATTCATGAAAAATTATTGAGAGAGTGGGAGAGAATACATAAGCCATCTCTATCCATTTTTGAAACTTCCTTTGAACTTATTAATACTTAAAACTGTTTTTTTTCCTTTAGAAAATGGAGAAAATTGGAGTGGGAGGGATGGCTCAGTGGCTAAGCGCACTTACTACTCCATCAGAGGACCAGAGTTCAGATCCCAGCACCCACACCCACCGTGGGGCTCACATGTGCAGTATCTCCAGCTCCAAGGGATCCAGTAACACATCCGATCTCCATGAATTCATGCATATCTTTAAATAAAAGTAAAATAAATCTTAATTTAAAATGAGCAAGATAAACACAGTTCTTGCCTAGAGATCCCTTGATAGAGATATGGGAAAATTTTAACAATCTGTATGTGTGTTTGTAACTCCACATCTATCCTGTCCTTCCGGGTTTTTGTTGTTGGTTTTTAGGAAATCCTAATCAGGATTTTTTTTTTTTTGAGCTCGTCTCTGAGAGTAGTTTTAGCATCAGAAAAAACTGAATGAGCAGAGCAAAGAAGTCATGTTCACGCTCTGCCCCCACACAAGTGTGACTTTCATCACCATCACCAAATCTGTGCCAAGTGAACTATATGACTGGAGGAAACTCATACACCATCAGGGCACTGCAAGCACGCGGTTAGTAAGACCCAGAGTGTGCAGGGTATTTGAGGCTCCATCTCAGTGTTCTATGTGGTTTGATGGCTGTGCAATCACACGTATCCTCTTCCGTTGGTTCATACAGAATAGTTATCCTGCCCTGAAAACTGTTCACTTATGTTTCCCTTTCTCCTACTGCCTGTCTTAGGCAAGGCTGTAATTGCTGTGAGGAAATACCGTGACTAAATGAAACTTCTTATGACAGTTCATCACAGAAATCAGGCAAGACAGGGACTTGAGCAGGGAAGGAACCTGGAGACAGAAGCTGATGCAGAGGCCATGGACGACTGTGGCTTGATGGTTTGCTCCTCATGGCTTGTTAGTTCTGATTGTCTTCTTAGCCCAAGAGTGACAACATCCACACACCCCCACTCCTCCTCCCTATGAGTAACCAAGAGAATACCTATAGGCTTGCCTACAACTCTATCTCCTGGAGGCTTTTTCTCTGTAGATCCCTCTTCTCAGATGACTCTAGTTTGTGTTAATTTGACATAAAAAATAGCCAGCCTAGTACCAGTCAGATAACCTCCAGATCTTTCCATTGTCTTCATATAGTTGTCATGGTGATTTGAATGAGCGTCGTCCCTATAAACTCACAGATTTGAATGCTTGGTTACCTGGGAGTAGCACTATTTGAAAGGATTTTGAAGGAAGTGTATTACAGGAGATGGGCTTTTAGGTTTTCATAAGTCTAAGATAAGGCCAGAGTCTCTCTCTTCCTGCTCCCTGTGGATCCAGATGTAGAACTTTCAGTGCCTTCTCCAGTACAGTGTCTGCCTGCATGCTGTGCACTCCCCACCATGATGACAATGGACTAAACATCTGACACTGTAAGCTAGGTCAAATTAAATGCTTTCTTTTATAAGAGTTGCCATGGTTATGATGTCTCTTCACATCAATAGAACAATGATAAGACAATCTTATCTAGAATGTCTTATATTGGAATCATATCACTTTTAAATTTTTCATTTTTTTTCACTTTGTAGTACGTAGTTAAGCTTCCTTTGTACAGTTTCATGATATTTTAGGTGCTAAATAATACTCCATTCACTATAATGACATAATTTACTTTTGCATTTACTTATGAAAAAGCATCTTCATTATTTCCAAACTTAGTCAATTAGGAATAAAACTACTTAAATATCTGTGTTCAGGAGTTTATGTGGACAGGAATTTTCATTCTGGTGGAAAAATTCCAAAGAGTGTGATAGTTGACCACAAGGTAAGACCAGACTTTATAACAAACTGCCTAACTGCCTTCTAAAGTGACTGTCCTATTTGCTCTGCCACCAGCAATTAGTGAGGAGACTGGTTTTCCTCCATCCTCCCTAGCCTTTAAGATGACCAGTTGTTCTGGGTTTGAGATGTTTAGTTAGGTATACAGTTTCCCATATTCTTGATTTGTATTTCCCTGTAAGTGATATGAACCATCTGCTGTCTGTGTGTTATCATTGGAATGGTGTCTTGGTCTTTCTGGCCATTTTGAGTCAGATTCTTCCCTTTCTTACTAGCTCCCAATAAGACTTCTGTCTTCTTTTACTATTGTTAAATTTTAAGACTTTGGCCTGAGCTTTACACCACAGGCAGTGGTGTAAAGACAGTACTTAGGAGCACAGCACCTAGAGTCTGTTAACCAGGGCATGAACCCCAACTTTACTGCCTATAAAATGAATTCATCTCCCACTATTCAGGAACCTCAGTGGAGACAAATTGTCAAAATGATCCAATCCCAGGAGTGTTGGTGCAGGTGATAGAACCTAGGAAAATCCACATACATGCTGTGGGTAAAACTGGATATATTGTGATAGTTTCAGCTCCACTGCCTTAAGTTTTACTCTCGGAGCATACCATGGCAGCCATCTGCATACTGTCTTAAGAACTGAGGGTTCCATGTGTACTGACGGGTGCTGCAGGGGTCACAATGTGAACCCCAAGATTGTGTTATCTTCTGAAAACATCTGTTTCTAGTTGTGGTGTGGCTCAGTCCTAACACACACTTTTAATCCAAGAGCTTTCTGCTTATTGTAAACAGGATTAAATAAAGTTAACCACAGATCAAGAGGCCAAGCAAGCAACCAGTTGACAGGAAGTGAACATAGGAAAAAAACTATAGAGAGTAAAAGGAAGTCAGGAGGACAGATAGCTGCACAGGAAGGAAAAGGAAAGGACATTCAGTATGAAGGTTTTTAAAAGGGTTTTTAGAGGCATCATGGAGAAGGAGAATTTTCATTTGAGATGTTGCTTATGGTAGAAGGTCAGTTGGGTGCTTACTCTGACTGTCTGAGCTAGGAGGCTTTCATCCCAATGTCTGGATCTCGAATCTTCATAGATAAATATCAAACACTTGAGATTTTGTTAGAAAAAAAAAAACCAGAGGAGGCTTTAGAGAAACTCACCACTTTTGTTTTTTTGTTCAAGTGGAAATCTAAGTGTACCACCCATTTGAGTGTCTTGTTAGCATGTGCTAGTACTTTTATTTAGACATTCCCCTCACCTGACAACACAGGCAACATATGTTCAGGGACTTGGATGTAATCATTTCTTTCCACTATAGTGAGGAGAATTTTGCACGCTGCGGTATTATCTGTTTGTTCTTTTTATGTAACACAGTAGCAACAGCACTCCATATTGCTTACATATTATAACCTAGACATCGATGTTGCATATTTTGCATATGCAAATATTATTTAGTTGTTGTATAATATATACTCTTTTAAACAGCAAAGAAATTGAGACTATGCAACTAAGTGACTCACTTAAGTGGTAACCAGCTGTTTGGAGGTAGAGATAGGTTTGACCCAAGACCTTGTGACTCTACCTTGCTCACATCCATGTGCTCACTGCCAAATGCTTTCCTTCAGAGGCATTTGAATATTCTTCCAAAAGTCCCTGAGCAATGATGACTTTGGGAGAGAGTTAAAACGGAGCTTTCTGGGCCCTACACCAGGCCTCTTAAGCAAGGCTGGCTGTGTCCTTTCCCTTTCTAAACCTATATTGTCCCTACGTATGTCTCACACTGAATTGGAAGAGATTATCCAGACCCTGGGAGAAAACAGTGTGTGTGAGAAATGCAGCTATGGGGGCATATGCATAGAATTGGTGGATTTGTTTCAAGCTTTAAAAAAGGCTGTCAACTCTAGGCTGGAAGTTACATGACAAAGTTCTTTGAGTAGTATTTTCAGGTATATGTTGGTAATACTTTCTGTGGTAATATGACCATATAGTGCAACCAGGAGTTGCACTTCATGTGAGTTGATATGGATTTCAAGATGCAGTCAGGTATCAATAAGCCAAGAAAGTCAATATTTAATTACATGTTTGGAAAAACCCACCAACAATGTAGTCTTGTGTGACATTAAAGGAAGAGGTCAAAGTGAAATTTTCATTGATTGAACGTGGTGTTTGGCAACTTTGTATGTGTAGACAATATATCATGTCTCCTGCCACTTCCTACCTGCCTTTACCTCCCACTTCCCCCCTTCTTACCTCATTCCCTTCTCTATCACCCCCTTCCCCTATAAGACTATTTTCCATGCTCCTGTCCTTTTGTTTGGTGTCTTACTGATTTAAGCCAAGATAATCTGTGTGGATACAGATTTGGAGTTATTCCTTAGAGTGCTCACTATTGGGTCTATAACTGAATGCAATAACAAAAGACTAAGTCTTCCCATGAGAGGTTGATGGCTTCATATCAGTCAAGGGGATATATTCTTTCTCTGATACCTGTAGAAATTGAGTTATCTTCATTGTGAGGTAGCTATAAAGATAAGACAGGATTTGGTACATGGTAGTAAATATCTTCATTATTTTAATTATTATAATTCTTTTTTGGTATAAATCACAACTAGTATAATGCAATTTGCATCATGTGAACATTGTGTGACAAAGAATTTCAATGAAGATATGAACAAGAATCCTAATGGCCTGTTCCTCTTTCAAGTGTGTGTGTAATGAGAGACATGGACCGACCACCTTTATTTTGTTGAGAAATGTGTACTCCCTCCATCCTGCACAGGGAACTGTGCTATGTGCAAATCCTCAGGCACTCAGGGAACTCCGCCAGAACCTGTCAACATGATGGCTATGTCCGCACAGGTGCTCCCATCTGCTGGATGGTGTTTGGAGCAGGTCCTGAGGGAAAAAGATACCTGGTCTCCAAGGCCATGTTGATTATTATTGGGCAATGGAACATCCACTTATTATTGTAAGTCACTGGGGTCAAATGAAAAGTTCCTAAAAATAGTAACTGTGCTGTGCCTGGCTGCTCTGCTATTCCCAGGAGCTCCCCATTAAGGAGGAAACCGGAGTTTGACAGAGCAGTCCCTTCTTGTGAAGCACTCTTGCCTTGGGCACAGAGATGTCTGGGGAGGGAATTGCTGGAACCTGGATGGGAGAACAGGCTCTGACTTAATGTCTTGTGGGTTCCGGAGGGAACAGTGCCCTCATTTCCTTTTGAAAATGTGAATTCAAACTTGGTGACTGTGTTTGCTGTTTGGCTGGGGAAGGCTGCAATTAGACAAGCTGGAGGAGGGAACATCGACTCCTGGCAGGACCAGCTTCCTTGTCTCTGTCCTATAGACTCTTGCTTATCCTTTAAAGCTGGTAGGTGGTACAGTTTCTTCTAAGACTTGCCAACTCCTTGCAGAGGGATGCAATGGCTAAAACATCTCCATCTGCATTGATGCTGGCAGAATGCAAGGTAATTATCTGCAGCCTGACTCCCTATCTCTTTACCCTGCAACCCCTTTCCCCTCAGAGCTGCTGTATCCTCCCACTTCTGCTCATTCCAGCTGCCGCTGTTAGACTTCCTGCCAAGCAGTGGATTTGCATCAATTGCCTTGTCCGTCAGAGTGGCCTCTGCATTTCTCTCTCTACCTTTGAATGTGTAAATGCATCCTATCCTTTTTTAGCTCTTTTACATGCAACTTGCATTAAAACTAGAAAACCCAAGTTGGTTCAAGGCAAACCAGCATAAAACAGAAATAACAAGGATGCCAAATCTTTCCATCACGTCATAACAGCTTCCCTCATCAAGTACAGAGGTTTTCTATTTGCATGCACATAGGTATACCTTCTGAGAGAAGAATTACACTGTCAGTCACACAAGGTTTGCATTGTCATGTGACAGTCTCAAATCTTATCTCGTACCTGAATTTTATCTATATTGTCCTATATTATTTCCTTTCAGATAAAGGTTATTTTTTTCTATATACAACCTTACCACTATTCTTATTCTAAATCTTTTACACTCAATAAATCACTTTATAAATTGCATCCTTGTTTAGAAGCCATTATAAACACCATTACTAGTTCTCTGGGAAATTATTCTATCAATAGAATTGCTGAGTCAAGCATACAAATATTCATGCACGGCCTTTCTTTCTGGCATACTACTATATAAATTGTCATTATGTGATCATTTGTACTCAGTATTTATACTTAAGTAATTTCAAGACTGATTTGTTATCTCTTTGATTGTGGCCCTTTAATTCTGTTTCTACTCTGTCAAATATGAGACACCCTTAAGGTTTTTTTTGTAAGCCATTCAAAATCAAAGACATAGTCTTTATAACACTGATATCTGCATGTGTCATTTGGTAATCATGACATACGGAAGGTAAAATATTATCATATAAAATCTTTGGACTACAAACTATGCTCTTAAAACTGTGAGTGCCTTTCCCCAGTGTTTACATCTTTTGTTTTGCAAAGTATCACAGTGTTGTAAATAACAACTTTGTTCTTCCTTATACTTTGAGAATGGACTTGGGGGGATGGCTCAGTACATACGGTGTCTACCACAAAAATATGATGCCTGAATTTGGATGACCAGCACCCACACACAACCTGGGTGTCAGAGAATATGTGCAGCCCAGCACCGAGCATCAGAGACAAATATGTCACTACAGATTTCTTTGGTGATCCAGCCTAACTGAGTCAATGAATTCCAGGCTGAGTGGGAGACTGTCTCAAAAAATAAGGGGGAAGGCAATCAAGGAAGACCCTTGAGGTTGATCTCTGACATTCACATGTGCATGCATGTATATAAATACATACACATATAAACATACAAACACAGGCACACAGATACATGGCCAGGGTTAAGACTTTGGAAGCATTTTTCCCTTAGATTCAGTGCTTAGCACAGAATTGAAATAAACTATTTTGGAGATGAATGTATAAAGTACTTAGTTCAGATCTGATGGTGGGACTGGTGAATAGCTTCTGCTCCATTCCTGTGTTTATGGTAGCAAACCCCTTAGCCTTGCCTGCTGTTAAGATGCTAAGCCCTCAAACCTTCTTCCCTGCTGCTACTACATTCAGAGATGCTCCTACTCTAACCCACTTCCACATCTCCCACATTTACCCCTGCTTCTCTTCCCAGAACACTCTTCCATTCCTGTGTCCTTTTAAAGGGCTTCCACCATCCATTATCCATCTCACAGACCTTCTCTATGGCCTTCTGAGTGTTTCTCAGACTTATGTTTCCAGTAATTGATTGGATTTTTCTGTATTATGAATGTCACCCCTAGGTCATTGCTTTCCTGTTGTTTTCTGCTCAAGCTGTCTATCACCCTTACCCTTTCCACACTATCCAGGCATCTTATTTTCTTCCTTTCCCCTTTTAATGACAACATTTTATTGAAGCACAAACCATCTAACTGTTTTTCCTGTTATAGTCTGTCCCCAAAACAGAGAACTGACAGATGCATTCTGGGAAAAGCAAACTCAGCCCCTACCCCTTGGCACCTGTGTTCCTCTGTAGTGCCTGGTTCTGTGTCGGGAGTCATAGGATAGCTGCAACGAAGCTCATCTACCCATTCTGGAAACTTTGAAGGGTCAGAAAGCTCCTGTTTCCTGCAAAGTGAACGCTCTTTACAGCAGGGCTTTTGTTATGTTATACATAGTGGGTATCTTTCCTAACAGCTTTCTCCCTTCAGTGCCCTGTCAGCTCACAGAGAATTCCCTCCTCTTCTCTTTTCCTTTTATTTATGACACGCTCCTGTCTATGTCATCTTAAATCTTTAGATGACACAGAAATATCGCCTTAAGATATCTTTCCCTAGAGCATGTGTGTGTGTATTCCCAGAGATGTGCTTTTCTCTAATGCCTTCCAGACCTTTCTTTTCTTTCTTTCTTTCTTTCTTTTCTTTCTTTCTTTCTTCCTTCCTTCCTTCCTTCCTTTCTTTCTTTCTTTCTTTCTTTCTTTCTTTCTTTCTTTCTTTCTTTCTTTCTTTCTTTCTTTCTTTCTTTCTTTCTTTCTTTCTTTCTTTCTTTCTTTCTTTCTTTCTTTCTTTCTTCTTTCCTTCCTTCCTTCCTGCCTTCCTTCTTTCCTTCCTGCCTTTCTTTCTTCCTTCCTTCCTTTCTTTCTTTCTTTCTTTCTTTCTTTCTTTCTTTCTTTCTTTCTTTCTTTCTTTCTTTCTTTCTTTCTTTCTTTCCTTTCTTTCTTTCTTTCTTTCTTTCTTTCTCTTTTTCTTTCATAAAATCCAGATCTGGCTTCATATTTGATGATCCTAAGGTGATATGGTAATGAATTCCTCTCCTTCCTGTGCTCACTGTTTCCCAAGATGCAGTTGGATGCAATCAGGGCTGGTGATGCCAGGGAACACCCAAGTTTGTTATGTGTCTTTATTATCCAGGCTCAGTGTTTTTTTTCTTCTCAAGGGCTTGATTCTTTAGGATGGTGAATTAGTATAGACACACACACACACACACACACACACACACACACACACGGTATATGCACATGTACCATGTACATTCCCTAGCACAGCTCTTAACGGGGTTTAAAAGAATTCTTTATGTACACATCTGTCTGTGTCTTCCTGGGAATAAGGACAATCCTGTGCCCCATGCCACATGTCTGCTCCTGTGTCCTGATTGTTTTCTCCACTGGGATTCAAATCCCTTTCTTAAAAGTAGAGAGTCTGTACTTTGCTGCTTCATAGCCTGGCAGTATCTCAGGCATAGTTCTTCTGTCGGCTGGATCATATATTGGAGGATTCCAATCTCTGTCTTCCTTTGTCTGGCTGTCTGTGTTTTGAAAATTGAATTTAGGTATGGCATAGAGGGCTCCTGGGCTTGGCGTTTCTAATGCAGCTCCATCTGCTTCATAATTAGTGCCAGTTTCTCTCTGAGTCTGACATTAGATTGTCTGTCACTGTGGTTTGCCATAGTAATGAGAATTTCATTTTTTTTCCTCACATTTTGAAAGTGAGAAAATGGGACAGGTTGCAATCAGGGCTGCTAGCCAGGCATGAGCTTGGACTGCAAGTCCAGCAACATTTTGCATTTGAGAGTGGAAACAGTCTGCCTGCAATTTAGGGATACACTCTGGCAACAATATTAGAATACATTAAAAATGCTCATTCTAAGGAATGGATATGGAATATATATTTATTTAGGAAGTTGCTAGATTTTGCAAAATCCCTTTCATACTTCCTGTAATATTTCTGAAACTTCTTACCAGTGATGGAGATAGAATGTCCCTGTCTTGGAGGGAAAGCATGCTGTGGACTTTTTCTTAGGAGCAGTCTTTACTCGGCTGCTTGCTATTTAACTAAGGCCATGAACAATCTGGTGTGCTAACCCTCTGCCTTCTATCATATAAGATAGAAAAACACTCAGTGACAAATTACTTCAGCCATTAGCTTTTGATTGAAAAGAGAAGACCCTCTTCCATTTTTCCTTTTTGAGTTGTAGCACACACATAAGTTGTATATACATAGAGAATGTTGAACATCACTTAGGCCTCTCTGACAGCTGCCAGATTACCATTCTGTCATTGGCTTTGTAAACACTTTGCACGCACAGCTAATAGGTACTAACTACTCATATTTCTGGCATAGTATTTTGGTTTGTCTTGTGTCAGTGTAATAAAACACAAGAGTCTGTAGAGTTTGCAAAGAAAGGTATCTAGTGTTAACTCAAATTTATAGAGGTAAGATCATGCTACCTCACTGGGCGAAGGCCTCAGGCTGTGCCACAACATGGAAGAATGACCTTGCATAGTGAGAAACACAGGTGACAGGTGTAAGAGGATGACATCACATGACAAGGGAAGAGTCTAAGGAATGGCCAGCATTGATCTTTACAACAACCTCACTTCTGAAAGCCCTAAGTCATTCAATGAGACCAATATTATTTATTTCACAAAGGTGGTCATTATTGCTATCATCATGTCTATTAAGAGATACATTACCTGATAATGCCATTACACTGTGGACTAAGCTTCTAGCCAACAAACCTTAGGGCAACATAGTATTGTGAACATAAAATACAAACTCCCTTTAAGGGCGTAACGTAAAATTTATTCTGTACCCAAATAAACGTGATAATGGCCTGGAAACACAGATTTGGGTCATTCCAAATACTATGACCCAATGTGGACTCAGTCTCATGAAGTTTTTATAATAACAGACCAAAGAAAAACATAAGTCAAGGCACTTTAAAAATATATTCATGGAAACATTAAGTACATGTTACAGCAACACAAAGAAACTGGTATTTGATGGTGCTCTTAGCCTTTTTGTTGGTAGAAACCAGGATTTTGTTAACTTATTGTAAATATTTTTGTCTGTTCATTACAGAATGTTAGGTACCACACAGAGGTGTGCAAGGAATGCCTACTTCAGGGCTAAAGAGACACCAAGATAAGTTAAAATCAGGCTGTGGACCTGCAACCTTTCTACCTGCTCACAGTCATTGAAGTCATAGTCAACAGGCCTTGAAGATAGGTCAGTTGAAGACACAGCTCTTTTCCCAGGATCAGAGCCCTAGCACCCAGTTTCACACATTATGAGCAAGCCCAGTGTCCGTCCTTCTCCTTCTCTACTCCCATGACTCTGAGCATCTCCTCACCTCTCAGAATGGACTGGTGAAAACGGGCCCTGAGGTCCTTCCACCTTTTGTTCAAGTCATGACTCTGTCCTTGCGTCTACTAGATATTTTGTGGGTGTAACTAGAGTGTGCATTTATATGTGGGACATGTAAGGGTGTGTTAGTGAGGTGTGTGGACCTCAGCATCATTCCACAGATGAGAAAAGCCTAAATGGAGATCACTGCTTCTCATGCCTGTGTAGTGAGTGGGTCTTGGATCCTACAGCCTTCCTCTTAGGGTTCCCTAGGTCTCAGTGGCTTCTTCTCTGTGTCACCAAATGGAGAACACAAAGGATCCTGAACTTCAACTTACTCTATGCTGTAATCATAACACTTGTTTTTATTATTATTTTCTATATTCTTTGTTTACATTCCAAATGCTTTCCCCTTTCCTGGTTCGCCCTTCCTCATAAGTCCCATAAGCCCTCTTCCCTGTGCTCATTTCCCAATCACGCCCTCCCATTTCTCTGTCCTGGTACTGCCCTAAAATGTTAGATCAAGCCTTTCTAGGACCAGGGCCCTCTCCTTCCTTCTTCTTGGGAATCATTTGATATGTGAATTGTGCCTTGAGTATTAAGAGCTTCTGGGCTAATTAATATCCACTTATCAGTGACAGCATTCCATGTGTATTCTTTTGTGATTGGCTTACCTCACTTAGGATGATATTTTCCAGTTCCAACCATTTGCCTAAAAATTTCATGAATTCATTGTTTTTAATTGCTGAGTAGTATTCCATTGTGTAAATATACCACATTTTCTGTATCCATTCCTCCATTGAGGGACATCTGGGTTCTTTCCAGCTTCTGGCCATTATAAATAAGACTGCTATGAACATAATGGAGCATGTGTCCTTATTGCATGCTGGGGAATCCTCTGGGTATATGCCCAGGAGTGGTATAACAGGGTCCAATGGCAACCAACAAATTGGGAAAAGATCTTTACCAGCCCTACATCTGACAGAGGGCTAACATCCAATATATACAAGGAACTCAAGAAGTTAGACTCCAGAGAGTCAAATAACCCTATTAAAAATGGGGTACAGTGCTAAACAAAGAATTTTCACCTGAAGACTTTCGAATGGCTGAGAAACACCTTAAGAAATGTTCAACATCATTAATCATTAGGGAAATGCAAATCAAAACAACCCTGAGATTTCACCTCACACCAGTCAGAATGGCTAAGATTAAAAATTCAGGAGACAGCAGGTGTTGGCGAGGATGTGGAGAAAGAGGAACACTCCTTCACTGCTGGTGGGATTGCAAGCTGGTACAACCACTCTGGAAATCAGTCTGGTGGTTCATCATAACACTTTCTAAAGATCCAGCCCTGGAGACCTGTCTGAGCTTTTAAAACTGCCCAGTCACCCAAGCAGCCTTTCCAACAGAGCCCTGAAGTTGCCAGGTGACCCTCTGGCTCTTGAGTTCTGCCCAGGGTTTTTATATTGGTTTCTTTTCTATTTCTGTGACAAAATATCATGACACAAAACACTTTAAGGATTTCCTCTGGCTTACAGTTCCAGAGGGGACACATTTCATACACACACACACACACACACACACACACACAGAGAGAGAGAGAGAGAGAGAGACATAGAGAGAAACAGAGACACAGAGACAGAGACACAGAGACACAGAGAGAGGCAGGGAAAGACAAACAGAGAAAGAGAGAAAGAGAAAGAGACAGACAGACAGACAGACAGACAGGACAGAAAGTGACAAAATCACACACAGAGAGAGGAAAGTGGAGGCAGACTATAAACTTTCAATGTGCCCCTTACCACACAGCCCAGGGGCTAACTTCCTCCATCAAGTCTTCATTACTAAAGGGTCCATAACCCTCCTACAAAGTGCCACCAACTGGTGACCAAATAGCCAAATGCATGTGAGTCTATGAGGGCCATCTTCATTCAGACCACCACAGTCTGCTAAGTCTGTGATATTTTCACAGGGACCCTAAGCTGTAATTTCCATGTGTGCAGTGAAGCCTTGTGCATTCCACAAAACGACAGTACAACCACGTGATACAAAAATGACCATTGAAGTGATTAGCAAAAATAAGAAATGGAAGAAACTGTTGTTTTCTGGGAAAATGTCCAATTGTTTATAAGTAGGCTGTTGCTTATTTTAACATTTTCTTATAATTTAATATATGTTGTTAATTTGTACAGATTTTAAAATTGTATCATTTTTATGACAAACTCTCATTAGATATTCCAGGCTAGCCTGAAGTCTCTGGTTCAGCCACCAAATGATGGGATTACAGCCATACACCACCACACCTGTACCCTTAATCTTAAAATGATAAAAATCTATGAAGGTTCACAAGCCCATGTGAGGTCCTCTGTGGGTCAGAGCATTCTTAGCTCTGATAATCCACAGAAAGGCAGCATCTGATGTGCTTGTTGGCACACACAATCTCCTGCATTACCTGTGTAGGTCAGATGTACCCTGGAAAAACATCTTTTTGCCGGTGCTCCCTTCTGTCAGGCCCGGGCCTGATGGCTGGCTCTTGCCTCAGTTCTACTCCTGAACCATCGCTGCGATTTCTCTAACAGGCTGCTGGAAGTCCTGCGAGGCCCTTGGGTTTGCCTCTTTGGGAGCATGGACAGGAGGAACTACAGGGAGTGCTGTGCCCTGTGAGTCCTCTGGATCTTCAGGTTCCCATTCAGATTGTTTTCTTTCCACACCAACTCTCAGAGCCCTTGCCCTCTATCCTTACTGATATGTCTCCATCATCCAACCTACATTCAAGAATAGATTCCGAGAATTCATTTATAATGAAATGTGTGCAGCTGAGAACACTTGTTACATTTCCTCTCCCTGGAAATTCTGAATTTGAGTCAAATACATATGTCTTAACTTTAGGATTCCCAACATAAGAAAGATAACAGGAAAGATGTGTTCTTGCTACTGGATTCTTCATTATCTACACTAAACATGAGGGAACACTGTTTTTTTTTCCCTAAAAGAAGACTTGCTCCCAGGGCAACAGCTATGAGATTCAGGGTCTGAGGTACCCCTGACACCCAAATCTCAGTGCAAAGTAATCAAAGAGAATGTCAGATGAGATTTGGAGCATCCTGACACAGAGGGTGGCAGGAGGCACTCTTGGTCTAAGCCAAGAGTGGAGACCCCTGAGACTGTATGATAAACGTGAAGAGATGGAAGTGCCTCTCTTAGGTATTCAGAAGGAGCAGAGGTGAGGACAGGGGTGTATGTTCCTGGACAGTATTTTAAAGGGTCCTGGAAATATAACTCTTCTAGTACTTATGAGGTAGACACAATGGTAAGTACCTTTTTACGTGACTTCGTATTTTGAAGGCATGAAAAAGCAACTGCTTTCTTCACAGATGGGGTAATGGAATCAGAAAGAATTAAGGCATTCACTTGCAATGACTTTTAACAGAAACCAGGAAAGGTGGGATCAGAATCAGAAACTGTCTGTGGAATCTGCTCCCAAAATGAATGTTCTTTTTCTGTTGTGCTTCTTAGACAAAAGTTGAAGATGGAAATCAGTAGCGCTGCATATGAAGGCTTATGTTGAGCCTGTGACATTTCCTCTTCTTCCACCACCGGGCATTAGTGATGTGCGTGTCAGCAGGTGAATGGCAGTGTTACGGTCATCCTCAGGATCAAGCAGCACCACTGTCCACTGTGGAGTACAGAGCCCACTTCCACCCTCAGCGTGCTTTGCGTCTACTGAGCACAGAGAGGGGTACAGGCACAGGCAACCTTCTGCTGAAGAGAAGGCTCTGTCCAGCAGAGGCTCAGTGCGCATGCGCATCTCCAGTCTGGAGACCTCCACTCATATTTCTCCAATGCTTCTTATGCTCCCGTCTTTGAATTGGACTGACACAACTGTGTTCCTGCTGACCTTGCTTTCAGTCAACTGTCTTCTCTTCGCAGGGTATCCCAGGACTGGATCAACAAAATCCCTCCACTATAAACTAAAAGCTTCTCTTCCTGGTGCTCCATACAGAGAAGGCATTTACATGTGGAGGCCCCAACATTTTGGACTAAAAGGCAGTGTGTATGGTGCCTACCATAGTGAGCAAGTTCTGAATGGAGTTAATCATGAGCAGGCTGCTAGGCAAATGCAGCCAGGGTTTTTTGACTTTCTTAAATGCTTTTATGCTTGGGATATTTTATGATCTACTTGGGCCTGATTGGCTGTCAAAGATTTCTTCAGGAGAAGTTTCTGGAACCATATATTCGTCTGCTAACTCCAAGAGCAATGCTGACTTGGGTTAGCGTCGCCTTTTACACGGTTGCCTGGTGTTCTTTCTTCATCTGAAACCTCTCACGCGGTCCAAATTTGGAGAGGATATCTTTATTCCAAGGTATTAGCCAGACAGAGGAAGACCTGTCACACATAGAATATTGAGTCTGACAGCCGGAGTCCATTATACTCTTCCTCACACCAGGCACCTGCAGTTAATCTTCCTCCAGATAGAGGGAGCATAATGGTCCATGCCATTCTTAGTGCACATCTTCCTTTGATTTGTACCAGCCCAGGGCATGGGGACAGGGGTATCGCAGTGATGCTTTTCTTTACAGATCTCTGCTGCTGGTTGGATAAGGAAGGTTGAGAAACTAACAGTTTCTCATAGGTGTTCATGATGCTCCGTGCTTGGAATAACAGTAAATCTTCATCCACTACAGTTCTCAGTCCATATCTGGAGGTATAGGGAAGCCTGCCTGTGCAGCTCAGCCTGAAGCTTGATCTATTCCATTCCTGAGGCTGGCCAGTAGTAACCTTAGGCAGAGTCTGGGATGGATAACCCTATGGGTCTCCCCAGGCAAGGCTTGGAATAGAGGCAGCTTGGAGCTCATCACCCAGTTATGACAATAACATTTCTTCTCCACAAGGTCATCTTCTACATAACCTCTTTCTTCCATTATTCAGAGGGAGACTTGTGAGTGCTCTGCTGTGTGCTATAAGGTTCTTCTGTGGCATCCATTCTTCACCTTTTGGAGGGTCTTTTATATTGGTTGCATACCAGATATTCACATTATGATTTATAACAGTAGCAAAGTTACAGTTATAAAGTAGCAATGAAAATAATTTTATGATTGGGGGTCATCGTAACATGAAGAACTGTGTTAAATGCATTAGGAAGGTTGAGGACCACTGTTCTATGGGGTAGTTTTTGGCCATCTCTAAAGAGTGCTATTGTCTTGACTTGCTATTAACCCATGTTCTGATATGCTCAACTGAGATTTGCCAAACCATAACAAGTAGGAACATACTACAAAAATCCCAGCAATGTACTTGTTCATTGTGAGCTACATTTTATGTTAATTACACCTAATTGCAGCCTCCTTTCTGTGAACCTTGGATACTGCTAGAGGTATACTTTGCCAGTAGAACAAAGCAGAAGAGACTCTTTAAAAATTCGCAGTTTGGGTCATGGGAATGCTTGTAGCATGTACTTGGTATTCTTAGAACTCAGATGTCACCCAACAAGGTAGTTGTAGAAAGAATAAAGTCAGTAGGGACTAAGGGATGTGACTGTCTTGGCTAAGCTCCCAGCGTCACTGAGCAAAGATGAGCAATTATGCTGGGTCCTGTTTAAGTTTTTGACCTTCAGAAGCACAAGAGGCAACAGAACCTTTTAAGCCACATGCACATGGGATGTTTTTTCTAACAATGTCCATAACATCGTAACATTACCTGGATGCATTCGGTGACTTTTTCAACTGCTCTAGTAGCCTATATATGGAGGACTATAAACTTTAGTTCCTGGTTCTTGGGGTACCTGGGACAAAGATGGCCAGCTTCCTGGACAGTGGCAGATTTCCTGTTCCTTGGTCACGTATGGCACTGTGCTTATCTGAGAATCCAGTTTTTCACTTGACCTGCGAACTTCGGTTCTCTGTAAAGGAGGGACCTCCTCTTCTGTAATATTGCATGTGTAATATGGTAAACTGACTATGGTAAACAGAGCTTCAGTTTCTGTCTGTATGCTACTTAAAGTCTGCTTTTTATTTCTAGTGTGAAGAAATTTTACTTACTGTTATGTGCTAACTTATTTATTTGTTTTTTCAAATTTCCAATTTAGACTTTGTCTTAAAATGAGCTACAGTGGAGGAATTCTGGAGGCTGCTTAGTCTGGCATTTTAACTTGAATCTAACAACTCTGTTTAGGATATTGGGGGAGGGCATTTCCCCCATATCATAGGACTGTGTTGGCAAAATCCAGAATAGGTTAGCAGATTTTAAAAGATGCAGAATCATTAAGAAAACTATGACTATTAAATTCACAGTTTATTAAATTCACAACTGTACTCTATGTGACAAAAGAGAGGATGTGACAATTGACGTTCTGTTTGATGTGGAGGCTGGTGGTGATTATTATGGCTGCTAACCCAAGGACCTGTCCATGATCATTATGACCAGTCCTCAGAGGGTTATGTCCCTAAGACCTCACAAGTCATCATCTGATATTCACCAGACGGCAGCTCAAGAGGACAGGAAGTTCACATGGATCTCCAGAGAAAGTGTAGAGAGGTGTGTTTGACTCCCCTGCCCCCATTTAGATTTCAATAAAACCAGCAGATGGAAGGCAGGCTGTGCCATTTGGTATGAGAGTCGGTGTGCCGCAATACAGCCTTTTGACAGCTACTCAAGGAACATACGGCTATCAGGAAAAGTAAATGAAGAAAAATAATTACGGGAGGAAGAGAATCAGAGGCAGCAGTGATGTGGTTACATGAGAGACAAATAAAGGGATTTTCCCAGAAGTAATTAACTCTAGGCCCAGAATCCACAAGCAGGACGTTGGCTCTTAAGTTTCTGCTTACGTTGTTTGTACCATAGCAGCATTCAGTCTGATTCAATTGCAGTCCTGCCTCGGTGTGTTCCAAGGAAAAGGCTCCTGATTTTATCAATCACCAGGCTGCTTTCGAGGCTACCAATGTCATTATGTGTAACTGAAATAACTGTTCTTTTATAACAAACTGGGAACTAACTACACTATCACCTGCTTCACCAAGGTTACATGCACTTGGATTTTGAGATTTGGTTACAGTGTTAACAAAGGATATAAAGACACAATGACGACATCAAATAAAACACAGCATATGGAAAGCAGGACAGCTCTTTGAGAGGTTTCAGCCTAGCATCTGTAACAAGATGACGAAAATGAGTTTTACTTAATTCCATGCATTAGATTTCTGCTTTGTACCAAGGGCAGAGGGAGGCGGGACCAAAAAAAAAAAAAAAAAAACCCACAAATGAATGGGATTTTTTTTTTAAAAAAATGAAAGCAATTACATCATGAAACAGAACTCCATGGAGAAATACAAATCAACTGGAACTAAATGAAGAAATGAAGAGCAGTCTGTGCAGTGGATATTGGGAAAATGCTGATGTCCAAGTTCTGCCCCAGAGATTACAATAGACCCAGCTGGTCAAGCTAGACCCTAGTGCCCTTGCCAAAGTCCTTGCTAATTCCAGTGAGCAGTTGGCATGCTAGTGAGAAGTGGGGCATGATGGGGTCTCAGTCATTATTTCCAGGTAGTTGTGGGGCACAGGAAGGATATGCCCTCAAGAAGTCTGTGCCCAGAGGACCACGGCGGTCCACAAAAGCTAACCTTTCTCCTGCAGACCCTGTGCTAGGGATGTCATGTGCATCATCTCATGCTTATGAAATAGGTTGGGAGTGCTGAAGAAGTATTGATGTCTTAGTAGGTAAATCAGAATATTTAGTGTGATGCTGCAATACAGGTGTGTGTATATATGTATGGTATGTATGTATGTGTATATATATATGTTAGTGCACATATATGTATGAATATGTGTAATATTAATGTGTATGAATATTTGCAAATGTATGTACATGTGCAGGCTTGCCTATGTGTGTATATATGTGTTTTATATGTGTATTTTATAAATTTATGTGTATATATGTATGGCTATGTGTATATGTATATACATTGTGATATGTTTCTCTGTGTATATTGGTATACATACTGAGTATGCATGTGTGTATATGACTATATATCAATATATATGTGTACGTGTTCATATCTGTATAGAAGTATATGTATGAATGTATGTACACGAGTTCATGTGTGTATATATGTATTTATATGTGTATATAAGAGTATATGTATATGTATTGGTATATGTGTATGTATATGCATATATATGCATATGTTTATGTATGTATAGGTGTGTATGTGTGTGTATGAGTCTATATATATGCTTGTGTATATGTATAATAGTGTATGTATTTATGTGAGTGTGTATGCATATGTATATATGTGTGTGTTTATGTGTGTTTGTTTGCTTGTTTCTGTCACTCTATTCAAAAAGGCAAGATGAATAGTGACTTCTGCTAAGGACATTTCCATTCATGATACACCACAAACAAGATAGTGAATTTATAAAATAAAAATGAAAATGAAAAATTTCTATGCTTTAGTGATGTTGTTACTGGGATGCAATCAAAGACTACACTATATATTATCTGTGTATATAATACAAACGAATACTATAAACCAGGTCTGGCAGCACAGCCCTGTAAACCTAGTCACTGAGAAGGCTGAGACAAGAGCACAAGTTCAGTGTCTCCATATACTCCAGGTGAATCCATTGGGGTCGTGGGCAGCAGAGACCCTGTCTTAAAATCAAGTGTAAAGAAGCATGTGGTTGAAACTCAGTGGTAGACTGCTTGTCTAGAAAGTCACAGGTTCTAGGTTCAATCCCAGTGTCAACATTATCCATATGCAAAATACATTACAATGCCAGTTTTGTAAATGTATGTCACATAATTTGATGAAGGTATTAGATGACTAATTTGCTGGTCTATACACTTATTAATATTACAGTTATTAATATTCTAGTGTACATTGTCAAACAGAACAACCTGTTTACTATAATGTATTATGTCACATTATGTCAGTAGCAGCGTCATGGATCTCTTGATGATCACAGGAAAGGACTGGTGCCATCTAAGCTTGTGCAGCACATGCTATGATGCTCTGATGAGCTTGCTAATGATCCATCTCTCAGAACCATGCCCATCATTAAGTGAATCCATTCTTTGGACCTCCAAGAAAACTTATGAGCCATCTTTTAAACACCAGAATGGCTTCCCTATCTATCTTTTTGTGAACACTATTCATCACTTATTATCCATCTTTTTCAGAAGGCCCTTTATCAGAATATAATGTCACGGTGAAGCCCTCTTAGCACTTATTTTATTGATTTATTTTCCCTATGACCCTTCCTTTTTCCTTGATGCCATTTCAGTTTATAGCTTTGCTTTTTTCTCCCAACTTCCTAGATGCCTCCCAGCAAGCTTCCCACTGCTTCCATTAATCACTCCTCTTCTCTGCTGTAGCTAGTAGCACTCTTCGTCTGCAGTAGCATGCATAAGAGAACCAAGCCATTACTGGAAGTCATACTTCATAAGGGGATCAGAGGAAGAGGGTATGGCAGGTCTCAGAACACCTATCACCTCATTTTCCAGGCTGTTGAAACTCTGATGTTTTTGCCCATGTTCACAGAGTAGGGTGCATTGGCCTGGAATTTAGCACAAGATTAGTGATAGCAGATGCTCTGTATATTTCGATTGATTTAATGAATTATAGTCACTGTGACAACTGGTGACTTATAATTTACTTGAAGGAAAAAATATCATGTGTATGACCTGATTAAGTGTACTTCTCTCTCTGAGTCTGTGGCAGATCTTTAATTCCATAAATTATTTCTTCTTACTAGAAAGCATCATAAACTATTAATCAAGTTGAATGATATATACATTGATGCCTACATTGATATCTTTATATTTCTAAATAGTTGCTTTGGCTTTCTTTCTATTGCAATAATAAAATACTCTGGGACTTAAAAGGCAAAGGGTATATTTTATGTCACATTGACAGTTACAGTCTACCAGGTGTGGCATTTAAGGCAAAAGGAGCTTGATGATATTGGTTACTCCTACCACACAGTCAAGAACCAGAGAGAGGTTGGAGGAAGAGGATATAGAAGGGGTTAGAAGAAAAATGTATAAAGAGTAAGTATGTGGTTATATTTTAATTAAAATAAGTGTTTTTGCTTCCTTAAAAAACACACAAATAAAAAACAAACAAAATGTAGAAAATAAAAATAGAGAAGATAAATACTTGCATACCCAGCACCTTTTCTTCTTTTCATACAGTCCATAATCATAGCTCAGGAGATGGTTCCACCCATCTTGGATAGCTCTTCCCATCTCAATTAACCCAATCCTCATATGCCCACAAGTATGTCTCAAGTATATCCCAAGTTATTCCAAATCTCATGATTATTCATAACAATATCATCTATCTATCTATCTATCTACTATCTATCCACCTATTTTCCAATAATCTACAAGTAATCATATACCTATCATCTAACTTTTATCTATCTGTCTGTCTGCCTGTCTGCCTAACTATCTGCCTGTCTGTCCGTCTGCCTTCCTGTCTGTCTATCTATCCATCTATCTACTATTTATCTAGTATCTATCTATCTATCTATCTATCTATCTATCTACTACCAAAAATCTATCAGTAATCACATATCTATCCATTAATCTATCTATCTATCTATCTATCTATCTATCTATCTATCTATCTATCTGTCTGTCTGTCTGTCTGTCTGTCTGTCTGTCTATCTATCTATCTATCTATCTATCAATAATCTATCAGTAATCATCTATCCATTAATCAGTCTATCTATCTATCTATCTATCTATCTATCTATCTATCTATCTATCAACAATCTAATGGTAATGATCTATCCATTAAACTCACCTCTATCTGTCTGTCTATCCATCTATCTATAATTTGTCAGTAATCAAATCAAATAAATAAATCATTTATTTATCCATTAATTTATCTATCTATCCACCTATAATTTATCAGTAATTATCTATCCATTAATCTATCATCTATCACCAATTATCATCTATTATCATCTATCTCAAATCAATAATCAATCTAGCTATCTAGCTATCAATTGATCTGTCATCTAATATATGTATATGTATACACACAGATGTACAAGATCCCATTGTTCCATTAACTGAATGCTTAATAGATAAAGGAAGAATATAACTTCAAACTGTACTGCTGTTTTAAGGCTGTGTGATAATTTATTGAGCTTCTGGCATGGTAAGAATTATTCTCCCTGTATCCTATGCCTTCCACATGGGTCTCTATGGAATCCTTCCATGAGCTCTCTTATTTTTTCCATCTTTCTGGTGCATGTTGTTTCAAGAAGTTTACCCAAACAATTCCACATTACATTGTTCTCTTATTCCAATTTTCTGTATGTGTTTAATCATGTGACTAACATCAGCACTGATTATATTCTACTCCAGTTTTGTTAAATTATCTTAACTATATTAATCCTGCCAATCCACGAGCATGGACGATTTTTCCATTTTCTGAGATCTTCTTTGATTTCCTTCTTCAGAGATCTGAAGTTCTTGTCATATAGGTCTTTCACTTGTTTGGTTAGAGTCACCCCAAGATACTTTATGCTGTTTGTAGCTATTGTGAATGTTGTCATTTTCCTAATTTTTTTCTCAGTCTGCTTGCCCTTTGAGTATATAAAGGCTACTGATTTGCTTGCATTGATTTTGTAGCCAGCCACTTTGCTGAAGTTGTTTATCAGCTGTAGGAGTTCTCTAGTGGAGTTTTTAGGGTCACTTAAGTATACTGTCATATTATCTGCAAATAGTGATAGTTTGACTTCTTCCTTTTCAATTTGTATCCCTTTGACTTCCTTATGTTGTCTAATTGCTCTAGCTAGGACTTCAAGAACTATATTGAAAAGATATGGAGAGAGGGAGCAGCCTTGTCTAGTCCCTGATTTTAGTGGGATTGCTTCAAGTTTCTCTCCATTTAGTTTGATGTTGGCTACCGGTTTGCTGTATATTGCTTTTACTATGTTTAGATATGGGCCTTGAATTCCTGTTCTTTCCAAGACTTTTAGCATGAAAGGATGCTGAATTTTGTCAAATGCTTTTTCAGCATCTAATGAAATGATCATGTGGGTTTTTTTCTTTGAGTTTGTTTATGTAGTGGATAGCATTTATAGATTTCCTTATATTGAAACATCCCTGCATCCCTGAGATGAAGCTACTTGATCATGGTGGATGATCGTTTTGATGTGTTCTTGGATTCGGTGGGCAAGAATTTTATTTAGTATTTTTGCATTGATATTCATAAGGGAAACTGGCCTGAAATTCTCTTTCTTAGTTGGATCTTTGTGTGGTTTTGGTATCAGCGTAATAGTGGCTTTGAAGAAAGAGTTGGGTAGTGTTCCTACTGTTTCTATTTGGTGGAAAAGTTTGAAGAGTATTGGTGTTAAGTCTTCTTTGAAGGTCTGATAGAATTTTGCACTGAAACCATCTGGTCCTGTGCTTTTTTTGGTTGGAAGCCTATCTATGACCCCTTCTATTTCTTTAGGGGTTATGGGTCTGTTTAGATGGTCTATTTGATCCTGGTTTAATTTTGGTAATTGATATCTGTCTAAGAAAATGTCCATTTCCTCCAGATTCTCCAGTTGTGTTGAGTACAGGTTTTTGTAGTAGGATCTGATGATTTTTTGAATTTCCTCGGTTTCTGTTGTAATAACTCCGTTTTTGTCAGAGGCAATCTACAGATTCAATGCTATCCCCATAAAAATCCCAACCCAGTTCTTCATAGAACTAGAAAGAGCAATTCTCAAATTCATCTGGAATAACAAAAAACCCAGGATAACTAAAACTATTCTCAACAGTAAAAGAACTTCAGGGGGATTCAGTATCCCAGACTTTAAACTTTACTACAGAGCAATAGTGATAAAAACTGCATGGTATTGGTACAATGTCAGGCAAGCAGATCAATGGAATAGGATTGAAGACCCAGAAATGAACCAACATACCTATGGTCACTTGATCTTTGACAAAGGAGCTGAAAGCATCCTGGAAAAAAGATAGTCTTTTCAACAAATGGTGCTGGTTAAATTGGAGGTCAGCATGCAGAAGAATGTGAATCGATCCATTCTTATCTCCTTGTACTAAGCTCAACTCCAAATGGATCAAGGACCTCCATATAAAACATGACACACTGAAACTAATAGAAAAGAAACTGGGGAAGACCCTTGAGGACATGGGCACAGGGAAAAAGTTCCTGAATAGAACACCAATAGCTTACGCTCTAAGATCAAGAACTGACAAATGGGACCTCATAAAACTACAGTTTCTGTAAGGCAAAGGACACTGTCAAAAGGACAAAACATCAACCAACAGATTGGGAAAGGATCTTCACCAACTCTAAATCCCACAGAGGGCTAATATCTAATATATACAAAGAACTCAAGAAGGTAGAACCCAAAGAACCAAATAACCCCATTAAAAAGTGGGGTACGGAGCTAAACAAAGAATTTTCACATGAAGAACTTCGGGGGGCTAAGAAACACCTTAAGAAATAGTCAACATCATTAATCATTAGGGAAATGCAAATCAAAACAACCCTGAGATTTCACCTCACACCAGTCAGAATGGCCAAGGTCAAAAAGTCAGGAGACAGCAGGTGTTGGCGAGGATGTGGAGAAAGAGGAACACTCCTCCACTGCTGGTGGGATTGCAAGATGGTGCAACCACTTTGGAAATCAGTTTGGCGGTTCCTCAGAAAACTGGGCATGACACTTCCTGAAGACCCTGTTATACCACTCCTGGACATATACCCAAAGGATTCTTCAGCGTGCAATAAGGACACATGCTCCACTATGTTCATAGCAGCCCTATTTGTAGAAGCTGGAAAGAACCCAGGTGTCCTTCAACGGAGGAACGGATACAAAAATATGGTATATTTACACAATGGAGTACTATTCAGCCACTAGAAACAATGAATTCATGAAATTCTTAGACAAATGGATGGAGCTGGAGAACATCATACTAAGTGAGGTAACCCAGTCTCAAAAGATCAATCATGGTATGCACTCACTGATAAGTGGATATTAGCCTAGAAACTTTGAGTACCCAAGACATAATCCACATATTAAATGATGTCCAAAAAGAATTGAGGAGTGTCCCCTGGTTCTGGAAAGACTCAGTGCAAGAGTATAGGGGAATTCCAGAACAGGGAAGAGGGAAGGGGTAGATGGAGGAACAGGGGGAGGGAAGAGGGCTTATGGGACTTGCGGGGAGTGGGGACCCAGAAAATGGGAAATCATTTGAAATGTAAATAAAAATATATCAATAAAAATTTTTCTTAACTAGCTAGGTAATAACCATTTAGGAAATGATATATATGCCCATTTATTATTTTTAAATATTCTCTTATAGTACTTAGTAGATATGATTTATGAGTAAATTTATATTCATTTTCCATTCCTCTTTTTGCTTATTAATTTCACCGACAGATAGTTATTAAATATCTGCTATTCCATATTGATAGAAGAAAACAAAATTTCTGCTTCATATTGAACCATTGTACACAATCAACTTTAAATTCCATACGTAAATCAGTGACAGCAGAACAGAATTTGATAACTATTACAAGAAAGAAGAGAAAGTACATCACAAGAAAGTCAGGACTATTGATGTTTTGGACTCATAGGGTTTACTAATTCAGTTGATTACTGAATGTTCTGAAAGAAATTGATGTTTAAGCAAAAATTTGAAGGGCAAGGGAAAGGAAGCCAGGAAGACTCTCTAGTGGAAACGACTTCTTTGGACAGAAATAATTGCATATGGAGGGGCCCTGACATAAGAATATGGCTGGCTTGATGAAAGGGAGCAAGGGGTCCTTCATGTGGAGCAAAATGGGAAGATTTGTAGATGTGAAATGTGTAGACATGGAAGAAAATCCAGACCATGTAGCTCTGAAGGCTTTGTGAACCCTTCCAGATTTTATTCCATACATCATGCAGAATTTTTAGAAGAGATGGTGCTGAGGCACGGATGACTCCAGCTTTTTATCTGAAAAGGACCCTTCTGGCTGATAAATTGAGAGTTGTTCAAAGATGAGCAAACTTCTTTAAATGGTCAGATAGAAATTTTTTATTTTCAAGTCATGCACTTTTTTTAGTATTAGTTACTTTTCATGCGAATGTATCAAAATATTTGGCAGAAGCAACTTAACGGATGAACAACCTAATCTGGGTCAGAGCTAGGGGAAATGGGTCCATCATAACAAACAAGGCATAGTGATGGGACATATTCAGTCAGTAGCAGCAGAAGGATACAACTGGCTGTTTCCAAACTGGTGGATGAGGTATCAGAGAGCTTGGGCCAGAATGGAGACTGGATTATAATCACCAAACTCTTTTTTTTTTTTCAGGTTTCCTGTTTATTTATATCACAGTGTTCTTTTTTTTTTTTATTCTTTTTTTTTATTCGATATAATTTATTTACATTTCAAATGATTTTCCCTTTTCTAGCCCCCCCCCCCACTCCCCGAAAGTCCCGTAAGCCCCCTTCTCTTCCCCTGTCCTCCCTCCCACCCCTTCCCAGTTCCCCGTTCTGGTTTTGCCAAATACTGTTTCACTGAGTCTTTCCAGAACCAGGGACCACTCCTGCTTTCTTCTTGTATCTCATTTGATGTGTGGATTATGTTTTGGGTATTCCAGTTTTCTAGGTTAATAACCACTTATTAGTGAGTGCATACCATGATTCACCTTTTGAGTCTGGGTTACCTCACTTAGTATGATGTTCTCTAGCTCCATACATTTGCCTAAGAATTTCATGAATTCATTGTTTCTAATGGCTGAATAGTACTCCATTGTGTAGATATACCACATTTTTTGTATCCACTCTTCTGTTGAGGGATACCTGAGTTCTTTCCAGCATCTGGCAATTATAAATAGGGCTGCTATGACCATAGAAGAGCATGTATCCTTATTACATGGTGGGGAATCCTCTGGGTATATGCCCAGGAGTGGTATAGCAGGATCTTCCGGAAGTGAGGTGCCCAGTTTTCGGAGGAACCGCCAGACTGCTTTCCAGAGTGGTTGTACCAATTTGCAACCCCACCAGCAGTGGAGGAGTGTTCCTCTTTCTCCGCACCCTCTCCAACACCTGCTGTCTCCTGAATTTTTAATCTTAGCCATTCTGACTGGTGTAAGATGAAATCTTAGGGTTGTTTTGATTTGCATTTCCCTAATGACTAATGAAGTTGAGCATTTTTTAAGATGCTTCTCCGCCATCCGAAGTTCTTCAGGTGAGAATTCTTTGTTTAACTCTGTACCCCATTTTTTAATAGGGTTGTTCGGTTTTCTGGAGTCTAACTTCTTGAGTTCTTTATATATATTGGATATTAGCCCTCTATCTGATGTAGGATTGGTGAAGATCTTTTCCCAATTTGTTGGTTGCCGATCTGTCCTCTTGATGGTGTCCTTTGCCTTACAGAAACTCTGTAACCTTATGAGGTCCCATTTGTCAATTCTTGCTCTTAGAGCATACGCTATTGGTGTTCTGTTCAGAAACTTTCTCCCTATACCGATGTCCTCAAGGGTCTTCCCCAGTTTCTTTTCTATTAGCTTCAGAGTGTCTGGCTTTATGTGGAGGTCCTTGATCCATTTGGATTTGAGCTTAGTACAAGGAGACAAGGATGGATCAATTCGCATTCTTCTGCATGCTGACCTCCAGTTGAACCAGCACCATTTGTTGAAAAGGCTATCTTTTTTCCATTGGATGTTTTCAGCCTCTTTGTCGAGGATCAAGTGGCCATAGGTGTGTGGGTTCATTTCTGGATCTTCAATCCTGTTCCATTGATCCTCCTGCCTGTCACTGTACCAATACCATGCAGTTTTTAACACTATTGCTCTGTAGTATTTATTGCTTGATGTCAGGGATACTGATTCCCCCAGATTTTCTTTTGTTGCTGAGAATAGTTTTAGCTATCCTGGGTTTTTTGTTGTTCCAGATGAATTTGATAATTGCTCTTTCTAACTCTGTGAAAAATTGAGTTGGGATTTTGATGGGTATTGCATTGAATCTGTATAGTGCTTTAGGCAAAATGGCCATTTTAACTATATTGATTCTACCGATCCATGAGCATGGAAGGTTTTCCCATTTTTTGAGGTCTTCTTCCATTTCCTTCTTCAGAGTCTTGAAGTTCTTGTCATACAGATCTTTCGCATGTTTGGTAAGAGTCACCCCAAGATACTTTATACTGTTTGTGGCTATTGTGAAGGAGGTCATTTCCCTAATTTCTTTCTCAGCCTGCTTATCCTTTGAGTATAGGAAGGCCACTGATTTGCTTGAGTTGATTTTGTAACCTGCCACTTTGCTGAAGTTGTTTATCAGCTGTAGGAGCTCTCTAGTGGAGTTCTTTGGGTCGCTTAGGTAGACGATCATGTCGTCTGCAAATAATGATAGTTTGACTTCCTCCTTTCCAATTTGTATCCCTTTGACCTCCTTATGTTGTCGAATTGCCCGAGCTAGTACCTCAAGTACAATATTGAAAAGATAAGGAGAAAGGGGGCAGCTTTGTCTGGTCCCTGATTTCAGTGGGATTGCTTCAAGTTTCTCTCCGTTTAGTTTGATGCTGGCTACAGGTTTGCTGTATATTGCTTTTACTATGTTTAGGTATGGGCCTTGAATTCCTGTTCTCTCCAAGACTTTAAGCATGAAAGGATGCTGAATTTTGTCAAATGCTTTTTCAGCATCCAATGAAATGACCATGTGGTTTTGTTCTTTGAGTTTGTTTATGTAGTGGATTGTATTGATGGATTTCCGTATATTGAACCAACCCTGCATTCCCAGGATAAAGCCTACTTGATCATGGTGGATGATCGTTTTGATGTGTTCTTGGATTCGGTTGGCAAGAATTTTATTGAGTATTTTTGCATCGATGTTCATAAGGGAAATTGGTCTGAAGTTCTCTTTCTTTGTTGGATCTTTTTGTGGCTTTGGTATCAGCGTAATTGTGGCTTCGTAGAAGGAATTGGGTAGTATTCCTTCTGTTTCTATTTTGTGGAATAGTTTGAAGAGTATTGGTGTTAACTCTTCTTTGAAGGTCTGGTAGAATTCTGCACTGAAACCATCTGGTCCTGTGCTTTTTTTGGTTGGAAGACTTTCTATGACTCCTTCTATTTCTTTAGGCTTTATGGGACTGTTCAGATGGTCTAGTTGGTCCTGATTTAATTTTGGTATTTGGTATCTGTCAAGGAAATTGTCCATTTCCTCCAGATTCTCCAGTTGTGTTGAGTACAGGCTCTTGTAGTAGGATCTGATGATTTTTTGGATTTCCTCAGTTTCCGTTGTTATGTCTCCCTTTTCATTTCTAAGTTTGTTAATTTGGATACTTTCTCTGTGCCCTTTGGTCAGTCTGGCTAAGGGTTTATCTATCTTGTTGATTTTCTCAAAGAACCAGCTCCTGGTTTTGTTGATTTTTTGTATGGTTCTCTTTGTTTCTACTTGATTGATTTCGGCCCTGAGTTTGATGATTTCCTGCCTTCTACTCCTCCTGGGTGAAATAGCTTCTTTTTGTTCTAGGGCTTTCAGGTGTGTCATTAAGTTGGTAATATATGCTCTCTCCATTTTCTTTTTGGAGGCACTCAGGGCTATGAGTTTTCCTCTTAGCACTGCTTTCATTGTGTCCCATAGATTTGGGTATGTTGTGTTTTCATTTTCATTGTGTTCTAAAAAGTCTTTAATTTCTTTCTTTATTTCTTCCTTGACCAAGGTATCATTGAGTAGAGTATTGTTCAATTTCCACGTGTATGTGGGTTTTCTGTTGTTTCTGTTGCTATTGAAGACCACTTTTATTCCATAGTGATCAGATAGGAGGCATGGGATTAGTTCTATCTTCTTATATTTGTTGAGGTCTGTCTTGTGACCAATTATATTGTCGATTTTGGAGAAGGTACCATGAGGTGCTGAAAAAAAGGTATATTCTTTTGTTTTAGGATAGAATGTTCTATATATATCAGTTAAATCTAATTGGTCCAAAGCTTCAATTAGTTTCATTGTGTCCTTGTTTAGTTTCTGTTTTCCTGATCGGTCCATTGAGGAAAGTGCAGTGTTGAAGTCACCCACAATTATTGTGTTAGGTGCAATATGTGCTTTGAGTTTTAATAAAGTTTCTTTTATGAAAGAGGGTGCCCTTGCATTTGGAGCATAGATGTTCAGGATTGAGAGTTCTTCTTGTTGTATTTTTCCTTTGACCAGCAAGAAGTGTCCCTCAGAGTCTCTTTTGATGACTTTGGGTTGAAAGTCAATTTTATCTGATATTAAAATGGCTACTCCAGCTTGTTTCCTGAGACCATTTGCTTGTAAAATTGTCTTCCAGCCTTTTACTCTAAGGTAGTGTTTGTCTTTGACCCTGAGGTGTGTTTCCTGTAAGCAGCAAAATGTAGGGTCCTGTTTACGTATCCAGTCAGTTAGTCTGTGTCTTTTTATTGGGGCATTGAGTCCATTGATGTTAAGAGATATTAAGGAATAATGATTGTTACTTCCTATCATTTTTGACGTTATTTTTTAAATTTGATTGCTTAACTTCTTTTGGGTTTGATGAAAGGTTACTATCTTGCTTTTTTCAGGGTGAAGTTTCCCTCCTTGTATTGGTGTTGTCCTCCTATTATCCTTTTTAGGGCTGGGTTTGTGGATAGATATTCGGTGAACTTGGTTTTGTCGTGAAATATCTTAGTTTCTCCATCTATGGTGATTGAGAGTTTTGCTGGATATAGTAGTTTTGGTTGGCATTTGTGTTCTCTTAGAGTCTGCATGAGATCTGCCCAGGACCTTCTAGCCTTCATAGTCTCAGGTGAAAAGTCTGCTCTGATTCTGATAGTTCTTCCTTTATATGTTACTTGGCCTTTTTCTCTTACTGCCTTTAATATTCTTTCTTTGTTTACAACATTTGGTGTTTTGATTATTATGTGACGGGAAGTATTTCTGTTCTGGTCCAGTCTGTTTGGAGTTCTGTAGGCTTCTTGTATATTCATGGGCATCTCTCTCTTTAGGTTAGGGAAGTTTTCTTCCATAATTTTATTGAAGATATTTGCTGGCCCTTTAAGTTGTAAATCTTCACTCTCATCTATGCCTATAATCCTTAGGTTTGGTCTTCTCATTGTGTCCTGGATTTCCTGGATATTTTGGGTTACAAGCTTTTTGCATTTTGCATTTTCTTTAACTGTTGAGTCCATGGTTTCTATGGAATCTTCAGCATCTGAGATTCTTTCTTCTATTTCTTGTATTCTGTTGTTGATATTTGCATCTCTGTCCCCTGATTTCTTCCCAAGGCTTTCTATCTCCAAAGTTGTCTCCTTTTGAGTTTTCTTAGTCGTTTCTACTTCTGTTTTTAGATCCTGGATGGTTTTGCTTAGCTCCTTCACTTGCTTGTTTGTGCTTTCCTGTAATTCTTTAAGAGATTTTTGTGTTTTTTCTTTCATGACCTCAGCCTGTTGACCAAAGTTCTCCTGTATTTCTTTAAGAGATTTTTGTGTTTCGTCTTTCATGACCTCAGCCTGTTGACCAAAGTTCTCCTGTATTTCTTTAAGTGTTTTTTGCATTTCCTCCTTGTTGGCTTTTGTATTCTCCTGGATTTCTTTCAATGATTTTTGTGTTTCCCTTGCAAGGGCTTCTAACTTTTGATCCATTTTCTCCTGAATGTCCTTCATGTGTTCCTGTACCAGCATCATGACCAGTGATTTTAAATCCAAATCTTGTTTTACTGGTGTGATGGGGTATCCAGGACTTGCTGGTAGAGGAGAATTTGGTTCAGATGTTGCCATATTGCCTTGATTTCTGTTAGTGACGTTCCTGCGTTTGCCTTTTGCCATCTAGCTCTCACTGGTGTTACTTGGTCTTTTCAGTGCTGGACTCACCAGTGCAAGCTGCCTCTTCCCCGTTGGCCTCTGGTGCACAGCTTACACTCTGCACTGCCTGTAGACAGGGTGCTGTTGTCCAGGCTGTTCAGATCCCGAAGCAGGCACCTGAAGGCTCCCGCTGGGGCCCGCAGGATTTATTGGAGCACACCGACTTCTCCCAGCTGGCTGCCCAGAAGCCCCCACTAGCCTCTTGAGGGACCTGGAGATGTGGCGGCCACCCAGGCTGATCTGAAGCGGAGAGAGTTGACCTGAGGGCTTCTGCCTGAGGCCTTGCCCCAGATTGTGTCTGTGGGCCAGATGGAACCCGTGTGCACCCCCAGGGAGCTCCGAAGGTGAATGTTGCTGTGACCTCCCCTGTGTTCTGCTCACTCCGCTGGGCAGCTGATTTCCCCAACCGGGCTGGCGCACACTAGGTTAGCCTTGTCGCCCGGGCCCTGAGTCCAGGCAAACGCCTGGGAGGCCAAGGTCCGAGCAAAGTTCCCCTAGGGCTATGACTGTTATTTGGGTCCGCCAGGTGACCCGGATGGCGGGCGTGCGCGTCCGAGCTCCCCGAAAGCACCGGGAGAGTCTGTTGTGCTAATAACCTCCTGGGCGGGTTGACACACAGATGGCCCACCAAGCCGCCCAGTTCTTGGGGTCAGTCCTGTGCCTTTTGGGGCCTAGACCCCCGTTTTGTTAGCCTCAGGCTACGCTTGTTAGCAGTCCCTGCCCTCCCGAGCACTCTGGCTCCTGTAGGCAAAATGGCGGCGCGTGCTCCGGCCGGGGCAAAAAAAAACTCCTGGCTGGGTTGGCGCCCCGATGGCCACTCGAACAGCCCAGGGCCTGGGTGCAGGCCAACGCCCGTCTGGCTCAGACCCCTGCGGTGTTGGGCCTAGGATTATGTTTGTGTACCTCAGTCTGACCGATCTCTGGAGCCCGGGATCAAGATGGAGGTGTGTCTCTCCTGACTGGCGGGAAGCCGAGTTCTGAAGTGGCTTCCGTGCAGCGAAAGGCTCCGCAGAACCACAGTTGCTTGCCGCCCGGCTGGTCAGCGAAGGTCAGTGGTCGTGGGCGCAGGGCCTAACTGGACCCTGTGTCGCCTTGGTTCCACCGCTGATGGCCCTTCAGCTGGAGCAGCCACTGCTACCGCCGCCGCCGCCGCCGCCGCCTGTCCATCACCAAACTCTTAACACAGGGACCCACCCCTGCTGACAATGCCTCTCATACCAAATATTCTACATCATCCTGAAATGTCATCAATCCCTGAGAACCAACTCTTGAAATGTATGTGCATGTGGGGGAACATATCAAACCCAAATGACAACAGTCTATTTCTGGCCCTCATTCTATTCACAGACAAGTCATAACAGAGCACATTTTGTCCTACATCAAGAATCCACATAATCTCAACAGTCTTAACACTGTGTAAAATGTCAAGCTCAAAATCTCATATGAGATTCAAGGCAGACTTGTAACTAAGCCCTGGTATAACCAGAAAACAACTTTACACATTTCCAGAACATAAGGTTACAGGAGCAAACAACAATTCAATTCCAAAAAGTATAAGACAGGAGCTAGCATGGAAAGATTGGACCAAAGCCAGGTTAAACTCAGCAGGGCCTAAGCTAGAGAGATGTCTCAGTTTAAATGCACTGGTTGTCCTTCTAGGGATCCAAGATTCAATTCCCAGTATCTACTTGGGGGCATGTAATAGTCTGTAATTTTAATTCCAGTGGATCTGAAAACCTCTACTGGCCTCAGCAGACATTACACATACATGTGGTATATAGACACCCATCCAAGCAAAACATCATACACATTAAATAAAACAGTAGCCCAGCAGGCAAACATGAAATCTTTCAGCTTGGTGTCTGGCATCTGAAGCTTATGATGATATTGTCATCTGAGCTCCTATAGACTTGGACTGACCAAACACCACAACCATGCTGATATAGACACAAATAGGCTTTTCTTGGGCCTGCACGACTCAGTGCCTGAAGCCTTCCTCGGTGAAAGTTCTGCTTTCAAGTAAGTAAATGAGGCTGACCATGTTCCCATCAAACTTTATTCATAAAAACAAGCTGATGCCTTGATTGGTTTTTGGAAATTCTAGATCTCAAATGTAAGTTAGACAACACCCTCATAGCTTCACACTTCATACACAGGTACCTAGAAAATCTTTGCAGGATTATCTCTGCAACATATTGAATGGCCTCATTGGATGTTTTCTGAAACCTTGACAATACCCTCTATAACCTGGTAACTTCTACATTCTGCATGCCTTTTAAACCAGTACTATATGGATCGTGACAAGTTCTGTCTCCTTCTTGAAATGTATCTGGACTCCCTTTTAGCACAGCT
The DNA here is from genome assembly GCF_947179515.1 of Apodemus sylvaticus. Lineage (NCBI taxonomy): Eukaryota > Metazoa > Chordata > Mammalia > Rodentia > Muridae > Apodemus > Apodemus sylvaticus. Next base: position 109,017,543 of record NC_067478.1, read on the forward strand.
GCTGTGACATCAAAGTAGTCACAAGGCTGGAATTGAGAATCAATTCCCTAGGTGACTATGACTGCCCAGGATATCCCGTTCTATATCTGTTCTATTCCACATGATGTTGTAAATTCATGCTAAATCTGGCTAAGAACTGTGAAGAGTAACCATATGCCAGTATTGTGCTCTACTATTCCTTAATAACTTAGTGCAGCTTAAAAATCGCAGAATATGAATATAATATAGCTTGAGTCTTGGCTAGAATGTAGTATAAAAGACTCGTAGATTGATTCCCAATAGAGTCTCCCCTCTGGCAGCTCATGAGTGGTGCAGCCTAAATGTACTGCTCCATTTGTATCTGAGTTCCTGCCTTCTGAACGACCAGCAGAATGGCATGCAAACTCTGTTTGTGTCATTTTAGGGCATCTCAAGCCTGCAGCTCCAATTCTTCTACATTCCTCCTGCAAACAGGTTCTAAAGTTTTATGATCTGCAGTTTACTTGCACTAAAGGTCTTCTCAGAATCAACTTTCTCTGTTACTTTTCTCACCACCATGGCAAAATAGGTTGTGGAAATAACTTACAGGAACAATGATGTATTCTGATTCTGTTTCAGAGTAGATCAGCCCACCATAATGGGGGGTGGTGCGCAGCAGTAGAAGTATGTCAGATCAGTCATTGGCAACAGAAAAGTATGTGCCATACTGACTCATAGGAGTGGGTTACTTTATAACCCTTGAAGGCCCAAGTTCAATGTTTCAACTCTACCAGGTCTGCCTCCTATGCCAAAGGTTTTGAATCCTTCTCTCCATCAATAAGTGAGCCTCTGGTGGACATTTCAGACATGAATTAAAATACCATGCCATATCTATTGAATTCTTCCATGTTAATACAAAAACTGCAGCAGACAACATATATATCAATGAGGCTGTGTTCTGAATAAAACTATTCATAAAAACAAGCTGATGCTTTGAATAGCATGTGAATTAGAGTTTTATACCCCTGACATAGGCTTTAGGAAGGAAAGTATAGAAGCTGGGGGGCCAATAGTACTGATCAGCTTTCTCCAGAGAGGCTTTGCCAGTACCCGACAAATACAGAGGTGAGTGCTCCCAGCCAACCATTGGACTGCTCACAAGGTCCCCAATGGAGGAGTTAGAGAAAGGACCTAAGGCGCTTGCAGCCCATAGGAGGAACAAAAATATGAATCAACAAGTAACCCCAGAACTCCCAGGGACTAAACTACCAACCAAAGAGTACACATGGAGGGACCCATGGCTCTGGCTGCATATGTAGCAGAGGATGGCCTTGTTGGACATCAAAGGGAGTAGAGGCCCTTGGTCCTGAGAAGGCTCAATGCCCTGGTATAGGGGAATGCCAGGACAGGGAAGTGGGAGTGGGTGGATTGGTGAGTACAGGGAAGGGAAATGGGATAGGGTGTTTTTGGAGGGGAAACCAAGAAAGGGGATAACATTTGAAATGTAAATAAAGAAAATATCCAATAAATAAAAATAAATAAATAAAGGAAAAAGAAAAAGCAATAAATATATTTTAAAATAATAGAAATTTCTGATAGAAATTTTAATAGAAATAGAAAAAAGAAAGAAATAGTATGACTTGGATTGAAGTTACATAGCTCAAGTTTGTGCTTACTCTCAGAAATTGCACAGTGAGGTCTTGATTTCAGTTAAGTTGGGGAAAACTGTGTATAAAGACTACTATTGGCTTTCAGTGCATGTGTATTAGTATGTTTGAATTTGATGTCAATGAAATATATTTTTCAGAAAAGTTTTGGATATGCTAGAAAAGTGGTTGGGTATATTACTCTCTAGTATCATTTATTGGTTTGACATAAATGTATGTTACATGAACTCTTTGTAAACATGCTTGTTGGTTTATTAACTTTGGAAGCAATGACTAAATTGTAGAAAAACCTTTAGAAATTAAGGAGGCTCCATTGAGGTCAGTGTAGAGGGCAAGGCTGATCATTGATCATGCCCAATACCCATCTGTACACCATAGCTGTATTTCCACAGTCTTAGAGACAGTAAGTCAAAGAGCTGAATTAAAAGTCACTGGAATTTAGAAAGTGTTTATTATTAAAAAACCTAAGAATAGACAATAATTTTCCATGCTACAAGTGCTTGGCAGCCCTCCCTGGAATGGAATCACTAGTTGTTAAGCTGAGGGCACAATTGCAGAGCATGAAATTGCTTCTGCATATTAAGTTGTTCTCTTGAGCATCCCAAGAGTACAACTTTAAGAACTTGTGGAGTTGAAAGGAGACTTCCAGACTCTTACTTGTATCTCCAACATATGCTCTGTTATCCCAAGCCTCTTCAGGGGAGAGTGACCACCTGCACTCCTTGTTTCTTATGCCCTTCAGCATGGAGAAGCAAGATGGTATGTGCCAAGGTTGCAGACCTACTGGGAGTTTTTGACAGTCTGTTTCCTCTCACTGTCTCATTAACCTCATCTGAACCTGGGAGTGTTCACCCGACAAGGGTATTAGGATAGAAGTAGTAACTGTGTGAAGATCCAGGTTTCTACTTAATGACTCATCAATTTGAACTTGCAACTATGAGAGAAGCACAGTCCAGTCCCAGAGTATTTGATTCCTGTAAGTTTCCTTGAGTTAAGTGGAGTAGGATCTTTGTAATTTAATATGTGTGACACTTTTTAGTCAATACCAGGATGTTTTTAACCTTTGAAGATCCTCAATAGATGGGAATTCAAGAGATGGTTCAGAGGTTAAGTATATTTGCTGTTCTTGCAGATAACTTGGGTTTGTTCCCCAGCACCCATAGAGGAATGATTGCATCCACCTATAAATTAACTTCCAGGGAATTTGATGCACTATTTTGGCCTCTGATGGCACTACATATGTGTGGTACACACAATGACAAGCAAAAACACATGCATACACATGCATTTAAAAATTAAAATATTTAAAGAAGATATATTCAAGAGGCTTAAAGTTCTTGGAAGCATTTCTGTTCTGCTCCTTAATGTAGGTGACAGCGTGTCCCAGGGCCCAATACAAGTGTGTATTCCTTTGTCCTGACTATGAGCTGTTGAATGATAGCAACTCTACACTTTTCCTCTTAGGACTCAGCATACATGGAGATTCCTTCTGCATCATCTCTTCTGTCAGTTTGGTAAACACATAAGCATTTAATTGAAATATATATGATGCCCATTCAGTCCCTGTGTTGGGGGAAAATTGGATCTCAGAGAGTGGTCTCTTTCTGTAGCCTAATTCCTGCATGTAGCTTCATGCTTTACTTACAGTGATTGGTACAATTATGAACATATAACTCAAGTGAGATCAGTGAAGCATGTGGAACATTTGGCACACAGTGTTGTGCAGGGCTCTTTCCTATTCCTTTGAGAAAGTTTTTAGAAACATACTTGTAATCTGTGAATATGGTCAAGAGTTTTCTAGAAGAAATTGATAATAGTGAATCGTGTCCCTCCAAGACACAAAGTTTTTAAACACAAAGTTTGTATCTTAAAGTCCTCATATGACCTTCAAATATGACAGCACTATGAATAATTAAAGAGGTAATTACAATGAAGGGAGCCCATGGGAGACAGTCCCTGCCCAATAATATTATAGTCTATATATAAGGTACAGAGAGGACATACCTGCATAGTGGGCAAACCAATGAAACTCAAAAAAGAAAGATCAGTACTCACAAGTCAAAGAGAGGCCTTCAGTGAACTGGACTCTACCAACAACTCCATTTTGACCTTTATCTTTCAGAAATATATCAAAAACTTCATCTTTTAAACCAGTTAGTCTATGCTGTTCATTACAGTGGCTCCAGCTAACTGGCATCTTTTGCTAAGAAAGTTAGCAAGGCTGAGGGTGATGCTCCTCCCTGACTCCTCACATGACTAAATTGCTCTAATGAACCAAGTCCAAGGCCCATTCAACTACAGAACTTTCTATAAGCAAATGGTATGTTTTATTGTTTGAGCTAGAATAGCACCAAGTCTACTGTGGACCCCTCAGCTCCTAGGGTCACTGATCATAGTAGGTGCTTAGGGATGTTTATTAGATGAATCAACTTAGGAAGGAATGACTGGGTTCAGTGTGGAACTATGATGTAACTTGGAAAGCTGAGAAAAGCAATAGGACAGCAGGAAGACAGAGTCATACTTACTGCTCCATTAAATTAGTCATACTACCTTTCCTAGGGCCAGAGACTACATATTTCTATTATGGAATGACAAGGTCAGTTCATGCAGGTGGCTTGCCCCTCTTGCAGGCAAAGTTACTCCCTTAGCAGACATGTGAAAATGCAGAAGGTCACTTCAACTTTTACAATTCAAATCTTGCCATTGAGAAGCATGAAATTCTTTTTTTTCTTTTCTCTTTTTTTTTATTTATTTTTATTTACATTGCAAATGATTTCCCCTTTTCTGGGTCCCCACTCCCCGCAAGTCCCATAAGCCCTCTTCCATCCCCCTATTCTTCCATCTACCCCTTCCCACTTCCCTGTTCTGGAATTCCCCTATACTCTTGCACTGAGTCTTTCCAGAACCAGGGCCCACTCCTCCATTCTTTTTGGACATCATTTACTTTGTGGATTATGTCCTGGGTATTCAAAGTTTCTAGGCTAATATCCACTTATCAGTGAGTGCATACCATGATTGATCTTTTGAGACTGGGTTACCTCACTTAGTATGATGTTCTCCAGCTCCATCCATTTGTCTAAGAATTTCAAATTCTTAAATTAGCTAGATGGCTTTTGGCCTCCTGAAGTGATGGAGGTAACATCTCCATTATAGAGAAGAGAGGGCAATGCTTTATCAGAAAAGAGCTGTGTGGGCACCATAGTATACACAAAGCCAAGAAACAAAGAGAGGAACAATCCCTCTAGAGAAGAGAAGAAAATGTTTTATTGGGAGAAGAATTTGTTCCCTTTGGTTAAATTATTCCCAGAATTTGTTCCCTTTGGTTAAATTATTCCCAGAATGAGAGGATGATAATTTTTTTCTGTTTAAAAATTCATTTTCATTATGAACTTAACCTATTTTTTAGGGGATTTTTTTCTGCTTAAAAAATGTATGATCTTCTCTCCAGCTACTGAGTGGGAGGGTACAGCCAGGAATGCAGGGAACACCTGAGTGCCAGAACAGCTGGGACAGTCTGCCAGGGCCCCACCTACACGCAGGAGCTGAGCAGCTCCACAACCTCTGTGCACCTATCCTACCAGGCGAGAACTGGTCTGCAGGACGTCCCGTGTTTAGAGTTGAGGCCGCCATGTTTGGTCCTGTGATTGTGTGGGTAGGTTCAGTCAGGAATGCAGGGAACACATGAGTTACAGAACATCTGGGACAGGGTCTGCCAAGGCCCCCACCTGCACCCAGGAGCTAGGCGGCACCACAACCGTCTGTGCACCTATCCTGCCAGGGGAGAACTGCTCTGCAGGGAGTCCCACATATAGAGATGAGGCCACCATCTTAGCTCTTGCTACTTAGTGGGTGGGTACAGCCAGAGCACAGGGAATACCAGAATGTCAGAACCGATGGGACAGTGTCCACCAAGACCCACCTGCACCCAGAAAGTGGGCAGTGCTGCAGCAGCATTCTGCCCCAGGGGGAGTTGGTCACCCAGGGGTGCTGAGACAGACTTGCAAGCTCACAGGAGGGATTAGCACCAGCCAGATACAGCAGGACCAGAGATAACCAGATAGTGAAAGGCAAATGTAGGAACATTACCAATAGAAATCAAGGCAACATGGTACCATCCGATCCCAATTCTCTCATAACAGCAAGTACCGGATACCCTAACACACCAGAAAAGTAAAATTTGGATTTAAAATCACAGCTCATGTTGCTGATAGGGGGCCTCAAGAAGGACATAAATCAAAGGAATAGAATTGAAGACCTAGAAATGAATGTACACACCTATGGTCGCTTGATATTTGATAAAGGAGCTAAATCCATCCAGTGGAAAAAAGACAGCATTTTCCACAAATGGTATTGGGTTAACTGGCAGTCAACATGTAGAAGGATGCAAATTGACCCATTTTTATCTCCCTGTACAAAGCTAAAGTCCAAGTGGATCAAGGACCTCCACATAAAACCAGATACACGGAATCTAATAGAAGAGAAAGTGCGGAAGAACCTGAAGCAAATGGGCACAGGAGAAAATTTCTTGAAGAGAACACCAATAGCTTATGCTCTAAGATCAAGAATTGACAAATGGGTCCTCAGAAAATTGCAAAGCAATTTTTTAAGGCAAAGGACTCTGTCAATACAAAAGGACAAAATGGCAACTAACAGATTGGGAAAAGATCTTTACCAATCCTACATCTGATAGAGGGCTAATATCTAATATATACAAAGAACTCAAGAAGTTAGACTCCAGAGAACCAAATAACCCTATTAAAAATGGGGTACAAAACTAAACAAAGAATTCTCAAATGAGGAATATTGGGTGTCTGAGAAACACCTAAAGAAATGTTCAACATCCTCAATTATCAGGGAAATGCAACTCAAAAAAACCCTGAGATTCCACTTCACACTAGTCAGAATGGCCAGGATCAAAAACTCAGGGGACAGCAAATGCTGGAGAGGATGTGGAGAAAGGAACACTCCTCCATTGCTGGTGGGATTGCAAGCTGGTAAAACCACTCTGGAAAACAGTTTGGCAGTTCCTCAGAAAATTGGACATAGCATACTACCTGAGGCCCCAGCTATACAACTCCTAAGCATATACCCAGAAGATGCTCCAAAATGTTCATAGCAGCCTTATTTATAATAGCCAGAAGCTGAAAAGAACCCAAATGTCCCTCAACAGAGGAATGGATACAGAAAATGTGGTACATTTACACAATGGAGTACTTACTACTCAGCTATTAAAAACAATGAATTCATGAACTTCTTAGGCAAATAGATGAAAATAGGAAGTATCATCCTGAGTGAGGTAACCCAATCACAAAAGAATATATATGGAATGCACTCACTGATAAGTGGATATTATTAGCTTAAAAGCTTGGAACACCCAAGATACCACCCACAGACGACATGAAGCTCAAGAAAAAGGAAGTCCAAAGTGTGGATACTTTGCTCCTTATTGGAAAGTGGATCAAAATATCCATGGTTCACAGCCAGCTAATAGGATGAGCATAGGGTCCCCAGTGGAGCAGCTAGAGAAAGGACCCAAGGAGCTGAAGAGGTTTTCAGACCTGCATGCAGACCAATAATATGTACCAACCAGTAACCCTAGAGCTCTCAGGGCTAAACTACCAACCAAAGAGTACACATGGAGGGACCCAGGGCTCTAGATACATATGTAGCTGAAGATGATTTCAGACATCAATGAGAGGAGAGACCATGGGAGTTGTGAAGACTTGTTTCCCCAGAATAGAGGAATGCAAGTCAGGAAATTGGAGGAGGGGGTAAGGAGGGAGAGGGGGGATGGGATAGGGGATTTTCAGAGGGGTATTTTGGAAAGGGGATACCATTTGAAATGTAAATAAAGCAAATATCTAATAAAAATGTTTTTCACCATTAACATAACCTACTTAAGTAGGAGATGTCTATGTATTGTGCTAGCACTCCAATGAGTGTCTAAATCAAAAGTTTGCACATGTATTCAGATGTTAGACAATTAAACAATTGGTGAAACAAACATGTTATATAATAGACTTTCTAGAATTAATTATCTAGAAAAGTGCACAGACACATCAGACAAAGACTATGCATTCCAGAAAGCTTTAGTTCAGGAAGTTTATTTCAGTTTTAGGCAGTGTCTATTTTGCATTCTTTTATATTTTGGGAACACTTCAGCATTATGGAATAAGAGGTAAATGACAAGATAATAAGACATTAAATAAGTTGTGAAAAGGGAATTACCAAGAAGCTGACATTTAAAAAAGACATTAGAAAATATAAAAAAGTGAATGTTTTGAAACTTGTCACTGGCAAAGAAAATTTTAAAATACTTAAGATACAAAAGAAAAGTATAAGCGACAATACAAGATGCCATAATAGGGCATAGGCACTTGAATATTTAAATGTTTTTCAGCTATTCAAACCCCAAACTGCTATTGTGCAGGTCCTTGAGAGCAGATTATGAATCCCAGTGTATCCTACGACTTCGGAGGGTCATTTTGAGAGTTCATAGACTGCATCCACATGGGGGACACAATGATTATGCTCATAGATTTAGACTTAGTAACTGCTGTATTCTCCAGCAGACTTGCTTGTATGTTGGGAGACATTTTGCCTGCTGTGAATGTTTGCCTTTTGGGATTGGTCAAAACAGTCAAGGTGTGCTGGCCTGGCAGAATGTTTTGCAGACAGGCAGATTTCTTGGCCTGCTGAAGCATGGAACCATAAGAGGAGATACACTTGAAGCTCAAAGTGAGGGCCTGAATGTTGGTAGAAGGATCAAGGAGACCTCTGGATGGGAACAGATACCCTATGTATGTCAGCTATTGTTTCCGCCAGCTTATGATTTTCTTCCCACGGCACTGTGGGGGGTATAAAAAGGCTATGAGAAATAAACTTGTGGTGTAGTATTCTCTGGACAGCCCTCCCAAATCTATCTCTGTGTCTTCTTTTTGCCTTTCACATCATTAATCCTCACTCCTGCTTCAGAGGACTGTTCAATTCATGCCAGTGGATCCAACACACTTGTAGCATCATTGGGCCTTGAGTCCACCCTCAAACTGTGTTTCAAGGGAGCAGAGCAGAGCCAAGCACTCTATTGCACTGACATCCAGAGCTTTCTGTTGCCAACTTCCTTGCCTGAAGTGGGCCTTCAAACAGCACTTTAACTTATAACCTAACAGGCCTAACTTAGCCCTGTTAGGCCATGGCATTTGCTTAGTATTGTCCAGACAAAGACTCAGGAAGAGACGTAGCTACTGGGGCTAACATGAAAAGATTCCTAACATTGACTGCACAGCGGACCCATAATTGTCTTTCTCCATGCACCAGTTCCTTTCTGTTATTGCACCTATCAATGGAACTCCTGTATAACACATACAGAAAAGCTTGCTGTCTTGTAGCCCAAAGCAATTTCTATATAGTTCCTCACTCATGGCTAGAGTTGAAAGAGCTGTTGTAGATTGTGAGAATCTTGTCCTCATAGGAAACCATTAGGGACTCTTCTACTGATGCCATTGGGTCAGGCTTCCTGAAATCATTACTATGAAAAATTATAGATTAACTCTGACACTTGATTTCAACCTTTATGATTGATAAGCAATTCCATCCAAACGAAGTCCCATTAGGAGAGGTACATATTTGAGTACCCTCAGCAGGACAGTCAACGTCTGCAGCTCAGTGGATACTCAGTGACCCCCCAAGTTTGTACTTGACCCCTTCTATTATGAGCTTGAAAATAATTCTTCTTACCTGGGTATCAGAAGTGAGACTCATCAATTACAGTTCAAGGGTATAGATACTCTGATCTCACACCCATGGTGGATCTTCAAATGTTACTATCAATTTGCTCCTAGCTGAAGTCAGAGTACAGGCCTACTCATATAGGAAGCCACCAGGAATCAAGCCTGTTTATGATCTCACAGAGAGGCTTATATGTTATGGTCTCTGATGTGGACTTGCACATCAGAGCACATCTCTGCTTTAGTTTCTTCCCATTTTAGCCATAGCTTGGGGACCAGAGTCCCATTAAGGAACATAGAGAAGTCTTCCTAGGAGCCTGAAAAACACGGCTGCCTTGGTAGCTGCAGAGAGGGAGCTTGTCTGCTCTTCCTGAAGTTGATGCCCACATTTGTACCAGCCTCACAGAACAAAGTCTGATTTAGAAATAAATCAACACAGAAGACTTGGAGTACCTGAGCATAGGCCTACAAACTGTGGTTCCCTCTGTTAACCCAGAAAAAGCTATATTACTGGATTAAACTCCACTTGGTGATGATCCCAGAAGCAATCTCTTCAGTTCAGAACTTTCAGGGAAAGGATTTTAGCTTCAAGAAATCATACTGCAAAAATCGAAAGAGGGGCTTGTTTTTTCTAACACATTGCCAAGTTCACACAGGCAATAAAGTCTCCAACAAATATGCTTTTACAAAAAGACATATAAAATCCCACAGCATTCATGAAGATAAATGAATTGTCTAAAAATAAATTTAGAATAATCTTTTAAAAGAAACTCAGTGAAATGCAAGGATATGTAGTTAGATAATTAAAATGCAATTAGGAAATAATAAAAAATGAGCAGTTGAATAAAGAACTAGAGATAATATCAAAGGTGTTGTGGTTGTAATGACTTGGTCTGGTGCTACTTGTATTTAAAAGCTAAATACTGGCTTCCAAGATCTGGTTGCCCCCGCCCCCCAACAAACAAATCTTCACATAATACCAAATGATGCTATATAAACCTTGCTTCCCGATTTAACTGGTCAATAAAAGACTAGAGCCCATGATTGGGCAGGAGAGGGAGAAAGGTGAGACTTGAGAATCAAGAAGTGGGTCTCAGGAGAGACCAAAAGGAAGAAGAAAAAGGGACATGTGGAGTTAATGAAGGAGGCCACCATGGGAGGAGATGGACCATGAGTACACAGCCAGAAAAACAAAAAGAAACAAGGGACATATGGCTGGGAAATAAGTTAGAATAGTTCCAAACCTGACCCATCTAGACTTTCAGTTTGAAAAAAAACTGGATTATGCATCTTTTATACAGGTTAGCTATAATGCTTAATTTGTTTAATATTTGGTGCCCAATGTGGGGCTTGAACCCACAAGATTAAGAGTATCATGCTCTGTTGAAGGAGATAGCTGGGCTAGAATGCTTAATTTCTTTTACAAGTTGTCATCCTAGAACTGAGGAATAAAATAAAATCTGACAGGCATTTTTAACAACAGACTTAATCGTGTAGTAGGAAGGATCAACAAACTGGGTGATGGGCATGTGTTAACTTGACAGTAAGAGAAACTAAAAGGAAAACAAAACACTTTACAATATGAAGAAAGCATAAATTTACATGATTAAACATGTAAATAATAGGACTGATTATGTGACAAAAAGTTCCCAATAATGAAAAAAAAATGGCTGTGTTGGCTAGTCAAGTTGATGTAAACTTGACACACAAACCAGAGTTATCCAAAAGGAGGGAACCCCAATTGAGAAAACACCTCCATAAGATCTGCCTACAAGGCATTTTCTTAATTAGTGACTAGTTGGAGAGGGCACAGCCCATTGTGGATAGCATCATCCCTGGTCTGGTGATCCTGGGTACCAGTAGAGAATAGCACAGCACTGATAAAATCAATACAAAACATCCCAGAACTTAATTAATAGGTGACAGAGTCCCTAATTTATGTCTTTGGTCTGACTTTGAGCCAGCAGGAGAACACCACGTGTAAAGTATGGTACACTGACCAGTCCTATAGAATGGCTGTCTTTCTAGTTCCCCTTCCCACTAGACCAAACCATGACTCTTCCAGCGAGGGCACATTGAAACACTGTTAATTGTCCAACTCATAATGTCATCTCTCAATCTCAGCCAACACAGATGATGACAGCTGAGTCTGCCACAGCAAACTCTTGAGAAGAATACCCATTGTTCATTCTCTTTTGGCTGTTTTGTACTTCCAAAGCATCTTTGTTCCCATTTTTGTATATATTAATTGTTTCTCAAGCTAAGAGCTAGGGGAGGGGGAGGGATGCTGTAAAATGTACTTAACAGTTTCTACAGCCTGGAAGTAAAGTCATTCCTCCAGATTTAACAGTTATTAAGCACAAATAGCTCATCATCATGTGCACAAGCCATTGTGATTGTGAGATCACAGAGGATGTGGTTCACAAGACCTCATACACAGAAATTCCAGCACAGATGAGGGAAGATATCATTAGGTCCCATCCAACCCACTTATAAGGCATTGGTGAGTTACCCGAGGTCCCAATAACTTGTTAGGTTACCAAAAAGGGTGTTAAAGAGATGTCTTAATGCTTTGCTCTTCCAGAGGACCTCCGTTCAGTTCTCTGAAGCCACAGAGCAGCTCATAACTGTAACTCTAACTCTAGGGGATCCAACATCATCTTCTATCTTTACTGAAGCTACTGGGTAGCAAACACTCATATACATAAAATAATAAAAATTGTAAAATATATGAACTTAGAGAATAAGAAATAATTTCAGATAAATTTTTCTGGGGAGGACAAAAAAGGAAATAAAGGTTATGGAGTATTGAATATTGTTAAAAAAAATATATATATATATGTAATATTTAATATATTTCAAAGAATAAAAATGTTTTTAAATATAACTGAATATTCTAATTTCTTATTACTTATTTATTTAGTGTGTGTATGTGTGTGTGTGTGTGTGTGTGTGTGTGTGTGTGTAAGCAAAGGGACAACTTGCAGGTTTGTTCTTTCTACTGTGCCTAGTTATCCCTCTCATGTCCTCAGGTTTGGCAACAGGCACATTTATCTTCTGAGGCATCTCACCAACCTCCCTAAAACTACTTTCAATCTATTCAAAGGACAGGTATTTTTTTAAAAATACCCCTTGATCACAAACTGTTAAATAAAATATCTTATGAGTAAAAAATGAATGTCTAAAAGTATCAACTTGGTTATTGTCTGAAGAACATTTAGAAAATTAAAATGGTAACATCTCTTTTAAAATGTATGAATTTAGAGAAATCACTTTCCAGTATTTTAAGTGTTAATAACTAATGATAAAAGTGTTAATGATACAAAAATGAATTAAATATGGAATTCAACTGAATGGCACCCCAAGGAGAGCTGCAACCCTTCCATTCCCTCACTGTAGGTGCTCTGGGCAAATGCCTCACTTCCTCTGCCCACACATGCCTTTTGAAGAGTGACAAAGGTGGAGAGTGCCTAGGTTTGTTAGCAAATTGCTCTTCAACTAATTCCCTTTGCCAGTATTTAAAGGTCTGATCCTCCCAGAAAGAGATGATTTGAGTGTGTGCCAAAAATAATGTGCTTTTCTTCCTCCTTTTGTTGCACACTCAATGGAAGCAGCTCTCTTCAGTGTTCCCTCCTTATTGCATTTGAATAAAACAGACAAGTAAGTCTAGAAGATGATAAATGACTAATAAATTTTAATTGGCACTTTAGCACATAAAATAAAAACAGTCATTAAGTTCATCCAGAAAATTGTTAGAATGGCTGTGCTAAAAATTGCAGTATGTACCAAAATAGCAGCTGTTTTCCTTACAAGTTCAAGATTAAGCCTCAAGCCAACATGCTAAGCAGATTCATTTTGACCCAGGTGGCCTAGAAGGCTATTTGCCAATTTGAAAGCCAGATGAGTGTCTTTCTTTGGTGTAATAAGTCCTCTCTTATAAATCATCTTTAAATGTGTTACAATGAATGTTCACAAAGATTCCATTATAAGAACATTCACCAACTAATTGCAGATAGCCTCAAATTGGGATGAAGTAATAAATAGCAATACAGGAGTTGTTCTGTATAATGGTACAATATCCAGTGGACACTATAGTGCATAGAAAATATACCAAGTGAAGCTGACAGGACAGGAGGTCAAAAGAGGTTCAAGGCTCTGATAATGTGAAATACATTTGGGGTTTTGTCCTCATTCCTGGCATGCAACTTCCAAAGTTCTTTTGATCTTTAAAGAAATAAGTATCTTTTGAAATGTGGATAAATTATGAAATGGCTGGCACTTCCTGATAGTTGTAGAATCAGGACTGCTCACTGGAACATCAAGGAAGAATTAGTGAAGATTAGGATTATCTGCTCTATCTCTCAACCTCTGGGAGAGATGGTTAAGTGATAAATGATAGCTATTGATTTAAATAACCATGTCTATATAATGGAGCCTTGTAGCTAGAATTTTGGGTTCTTTTAAAGCACAGAAATATCATATGTATATATATGTATATATACATGTACATGTATATATACATATACATATATATATACACAATTTTTTATTTTATTTTTTATTCATTATATTCTTTATTTACATTTCAAATGATATCCCCTTTCCTGGATTGCCACTGCCTGAAAGTCCCATAAGCCCGTTTCCCTTCCCCTGTTCCCCAATCACCTCCTTTCTGCTTCCCTGCCCTGGTATTCCCCTACACTGCTGCTTAGGGCTGAAATCAACCAAGTAGAAGCAAAAAGAACTATACAAAGAATCAACAAAACCAGGAGCTGGCTCTTTGAGAAAATCAACAAGATAGATAAACCTTTAGCCAGACTAACCAGAGGGCACAGAGAGTATACAAATTAACAAAATCATAAATGAAAAGGGAAAAATAAGAACAGAAACTGAGGAAATTCAAAATTATCAGATCCTACTACAAAAGCCTATACTCAACACAACTGGAAAATCTGGATGAAATGGATAATTTCCTAGACAGATATCAACTACCAAAGTTTAATCAGCATCAGATAGACCATCTAAATGGTCCCCTAACCCCTAAAGAAATGGAAGTGGTCATTGACAGTCTCCCAACCAAAAAAGAGCATAGAACCAGATGGTTTTAATGCAGAATTATATCAGATCTTCAAAGACCTAACGTCGATACTCTTCAAACTATCCCACAAAATAGAAACAGAAGTAACACTACCCAACTCATTCTATGAATCCACAATTTCACTGATACCAAAACCACACAAAGATCCAACAAAGAAAGAGAACTTTAGACCAATTTCCCTGATGAATATCAATGTAGAAATACTCAATAAAATTCTTGCCAACTGAATCCAAGAATACATCAAAATGATCATTCACCATGATCAAGTAAGCTTTATCCCAGGGATGCAGGGATGGTTCAATATATGGAAATCTATCAATGTAATTCACTACATAAACAAACACAAAGAGAAAACATTATTTCCCCTCTAACTTCTTTTTTTCTCTCTCTCATATCTAGTGTTCAGAAGTTGAAAGGATGGGAAAAGGGTGGTTAAGACTGGAAGAAATAAGAAACCACAAAGTTTCCCAAGGACCAGCTATAGACCCTCCTCAAACCAACACGAAAACAGGCACTGGGGAGTATCCAGACACCTAACCCTCTGCTACTTTTAGGGTGGGCCTCTAAGGAAAGCACAGAAGCTCTGTTCCCTTCTGCTTCACTTTTTCCTGTGCATCTTTTCTTCTTGCTGTTTATTTGGGTGTCATTAACTTTCCCTTGGATAAACCAGTGAACACAAATGTTTTCCTGCATTCTCTGTAGTAAACTCATGGCAAACTTAAGAAGGCACAATGGGAAGTTGGGGCTGTAAATCTTTTCCAGAACTCAAGAGAAACACAGAGACTTCAACGGGCATCTGAAATGGTAGAGAACAGTCCTCAGCCTGGGGTCTTATCTCTGGGAAGTGTCAGCTTTACACTGGTTTAGAGGATAACCACTAAGGTCTGCTGGGAAATCGAAGGCTTGCTTTCATTGGAGACAATTGTCATACCTTTTGGGGATCACAGATATCTTCTTTGCTCACTGGGAAGTGAGAGTAAAGAAACATTGTAACTGAGAGGAACCTGCATAAGTGGAAGATGGAATACATGGCCAGACATCCATTGCCTGGGTGCCTTAGTTCTTGAAGAACTGCAGAAGCTGAGCAATGACAGAGACTTGATAGACTTTTCTCTCTCTTTCTTAAGAAATAAACTTCATTTTCTTCTGGCCAGTCAGCTCACATTAGAAGTGAAGTAAATAAAAAGCATTATTAAGTCTTTCCTGCAGATAGAGGTGGTAAGTAACATACAAAAAACAGTCAATAGGTGGGAGTTCCAGGTAAAAGGAGGACAGATAATTCACAAGGATCCCTTTGCTCTTCCTTTTGTCTTTTGTTGATTGGTATTTAGGCATGCATTGGCAGAAATTCTAGCGACTGTGTTAAGTCAATATCCTTCCATACCATGAACTAGCCTTGAGAATAAAGTATGTAAAGATGTCTGGGTCCCCAATTATAAGAAAACACATCAAGAACCCTGGATTACCCAGATCTGAACTTCCTTACCTGAGGAAAATTTTAATCTACATAAATATAAAACACCATTATCTATATCTTTTGTGTGTAGCTAAGTCTAACTCTAATTGACTTACCAGATAAGTGAATAAAAGACTAATTGGAAATGAGAATGTTCCTCAGAGAGTTATTCAAAGCTCTGGTCTGTGAGTAGGAGACTGACAGAGCAGATTTTAATGATGAGTGTTGTCGACTGGCCTTACCCCACTATGATTGTTTGTATTTATTTCCTTCCTCAGAAGAACCACTAATAATGGTTCTGAAAACAGTTTTTTTCAAATATTCTGTTGTTAATGATGTTACCTGAATTGGCTGATTTAATAAGATAAGGGAAAAATAGGCTCCCTTCTTTATCTAGTAACTGGGTTTATTAAATGAGAAGTGACAGGCGAAAAGTACACAAATGTATTAATTTTTAAGAGTAGGTATAGGAGGGCACATATGGGGGTCGAGTTGCTATCAAATCACTTTAAAAGGAAGTGGGAATTATATGAAATATTGATGAGTTATCAATAGACTAGATGGAGATATGACAGGCCACCTGGGCATGATACAGCAGCTTCCAGATGCCTGTCAGATTAAGACTCTCCTTCCCCTTGAGATAATGAAATGCCCATGAAAGAATTTATATTCACTGGGTTCTTGGTTTATGATCTGTCTTTAGGTAGAAAAGAAGGATTTAGAGAAAGCCTCTCCACAGTGTTCTGTGGTTTTTTTTTTATTGTATTCAGTTCAAAATAATCAATATAATCAGTCTAGGAATTTGAAAGCAGCATATCTTGTCCTCATTTGGGCATGCATTCATGAGAAAGTTTGAGTATCTCCACACTTACACATAAACCCATGCAAAGTCCCCCCAAAAAGGACAGGATAAATGAGGGGGTTTTGGCATGATCCCCACCTTTAAGAGAACTTGTTCTTCAGCAGTGGCAGAGGTCATTCACAGCTGGTATCCCTGAGCAACAGGTGCCTCTCCTTATATTGGGTACCCCAAATATACTACTCCCTAAGTCCTCACCAGAATCATAAATGATATTCCTCCACTTTTTAGATCGGGAAACCAATTGATCTGGTTAGTTTTTTGTTAATTTGACACAAGCTTTGATCATCTGGGCAAAGGAAACCTTACTGAGAATCCAATCCGCCATTAGATTACCCTGCAGGCCAGCCTGTGTATTTTCTCCTGATGAATGGTTGGTGTGGGAGGGGCCAGCCCACTTCTGGCCATGTGGTCATGAGTGAGTATAAGAAGGCAAAATGTGAAAGAACACTCCTCCACTGCTGGTGGGATTGCAAGCTGGCACAACCACTCTGGAAATCAGTTTGGTGGTTCCTCAGAAAACTGGGCATGATACTACCAGAGGACCCTCTTATACCACTCTTGGACATATAACCCAGATGATTCCCCAGCATGTTATAAGGACACATGCTTCACTATGTTCATAGCAGCCCTATTTATGATAGCCAGAAGCTGGAAAGAACCCAGATGTCCCTCAAGAGAGGAATGGATACAGAAAATGTGGTATATTTATACAATGGAATACTACTCAGCTATTAAAAACAATGAATTCATGAAATTCTTAAGCAAATGTGTGGAACTGGAAAATATCATCCTAAGTGAGGTAAGCCAATCACAAAAGAATACACATGGTATGCACTTACTGATAAGTGGATATTAGTCCACGAGCTTGGAATACCCAGGACACAATTCACATATTAAATGATGCCCAAGAAGAAGGAAGAACAAAGTATACATAGTCTGGTCCTTCTTAGAAGGGGGAACAAAATACCCACAGAAGGAGATACAGAGACAAAGTGTGGAACAGAGACTGAGGGAAAGACCATCCAGAGACTACCCACCTAGTGATCCATCCCGTATACAGTTACAAAACCCAGACACTTATTGCCCACAAGTACTTGCTGACTGGAGCCAGATATAGCTGTCACTTGGGAGGCCCTGCTAGTGCATGACAAATACAGAGCAGGACACTCTCAGCCAGCCATTGAACGGAGCGCAGGGTCCCCAATGAGGAAGCTAAAGACAGGACCAAGGAGCTGAAGGAGTTTACAGTGCCATAGAAGGAACAACAATATGACCCACCCAGTACTTCCAGAGCTCCCAGGGACAAAAACATGAACCAGATAGTACACATAGTGTTACCCATGGCTCTAGATGCATAAGCAGAAGAGGATGGCCTTGTTGGACATCAAAGGGAGGTGAGGCCCCTGGTCCTGGAAAGGCTCAATGCAGCAGTGTAGGGGAATACAAGGACAGGGAAGTGGGAGGGGGTTGATTCGGAAGCAGGGAGAGGGGAGATGACTTATGGGACTTTTGGGGGGGGACCAGGAAAGGGGAAATCATTTGAAATCTAAATAAATAATATATCTAATAAAAATAAGGCAAACTGTGTAAGTCATCAATAACAATCCATTAAGCTCTTTCTTCCATGGTTTCTGCCTCAGTTCCTGTCTCCAGTTTCCTTCCTGGATTCCTTGCCTTGGTCTCATGAGCCAGATCTGTAAGCCAAATAAACCTCTTGCTTCCCATTGCTTTTTGTTATTGTCTTTATGAAAACACTAAAAAGCTAACTAAGACATAAATATTAACAAAAATATTCACTTGTCCAAGGCAAGAGTATAATCGCTTGCAATTCTAACCACATTGACTAACTCAAGATACTGGCCAGTCAAAGTGTTCATGAAAGAATGAGTTTGTGACCATTTCTGTTTACAAGAGTTTAGAGAGGAATGCATCCATTCCTCTCTAAACCCAATGAAGGAATAATGTCTCCAGTTATCTCTGGGTAAATTTGCAAATGAAAATGTTCCCAGGCCTGAGCTTCCCCAAGCTTTGAGAAGATGAAAAACAGGAACAAATAAAACCATTCACCTTTCTGCAAACCCTAGTGTGTCTTGCCATGAATATCAATCCGAGGTGGGTTTTTTTTAATGGATTATTTCCAGTTATGTGGGGGGGGGGAGTACTAGAAGCCATTGGGTCCCTCCCCTGGAGCTGAAGTTACAGGAATTCGTGTGCCATATGCTGCAAGGAATGGGGGCTGAACTAGGCAATTGAGGGAGAGCAGCAAGTTCTCTTAACGGCAGAGGCATCTCTCCAGCTCCTGAATCAGTAAAATTTCAAATGTGTGAAACTTGTCTTCTGTAGCATTGGCACTTCCCTACCCCTTTTTGTAGGGCATATAGTAGGGGGCAAACAGGACTGAAACCCAAGCAGTGTTCTCTCCATTTCTAAACCTTTAATCCATAGAGATTGTCCGTCTCTAACGGAATGGATATTCATAGGCCCAGGGCATAATGGAACTCTGTTTAGATGATGGAGAGCTTGGAATGTTGTGGAGCAAGAGAATACATGGCTGTAATTTTCGACCCCATACTCCCAGCATGCTTCCCTTCCTAATGACTCTCAGACCCTCCCAACCCCCATCTAGGAGGAGATGATAGATGTGAAGCATGACCTGCATGCTTACAGAGGCTATGCAGAGAAATACTTCCAACAAAACACGTTTCAACCAACAATACCAAGCAGGAAGGTACTGGGTGTGCAGGAACTTCCTGTGTCCTGTCCTCTATGAGTCAGTCTCCACCAGTCAGGCAATCCTGACACTGTGCAGGCTGGAAATCCAGGCAGCTGCTCTGCTATAGATATTTTAGCTGAGTCATTGCACTTTCAATTTTTGAAATTTCTACATTTAGCTCTTACATCCTTTTGCCCCTAGTTACTCTTATGTTCCAGCTTGCATGCTCCTACGCATTTGTCAAATATGTTGGCACCATTCTCTCAATTCTGCCTCATCCACTTCCATTATCCTGAAGTAGTTCATGCACCCATGGATCACCTTCGTACACTTCTGCAGCCTACAGTGATTGAGAGATCACAATTGGAAGAAGGAGTACCTGGGCTTGTATTTCTCATCTCTCATTACTATATAACCTAGGGCAAGCTCTTTTTGATTAATTTTCCCCACTATAAATATAGAGGAAGGAGTGATAAGGGTCAAATAATCTCAAAAACTGCCTGATAGAAACCTTAAATAATCATTATTTTATATAGAAGCATGTGTGCAAAGAATTTAAACCTCTTAAGAGGACAATGGTCCCAATATGACCATCAAAGCTCCCAGTGCCAGGTGTGAGAACCCTCTATAAAGTGTTGGTAAGTATAGTTTAAGTAACTCTCAAGACAATATAAACTACTGATGTAACCCTCAGTTGCCTTTCATGAGTTAAAGATGGCCTCTCATTAATGAAGATACCACACGCTTAGAACACAAGACTCATACAATTCAAGCTTTTTCTCATCTGAAAGTTAATTGCTTACACTTTAGCTTCTATGGTTCCAGAAAGTACTATGCAAAGTACCAAGGAAGGAGAGAAATTAGAAAGTCTTGTTCACCTGCAACATCTATGAACCATGGTTATTTCCAGCTTGGAACAATATACATAAAGGTGCAATAAATGGCACTCACATGCCAGCCCCAGCCAATGTCTGTCAAATTGGATTCAAGATCCCTCAACAGGGAAAATTACTCCAGCGATGGGCAGCGGTGGCGGCGGCGGCTGCAGTGCAGTAGTGGCTGGTCCAGCTGAAGGGCCATCAGCAGTGGAACCAAGGCGACACAGGGTCCAGTTAGGCCCTGCGCCCACGACCACTGACCTTCGCTGACCAGCCGGGCAGTTGTGCGGCGCCTTTCGCTGCACGGAAGCCACTTCAGAACTCGGCCTCCAGCGAGTCAGGAGAGGCTCATCTCCATCTTGGTTTCGGACTCAAGAGACATCGGACAGACTGAGGTACATAAACATAATCCGAGGCCAACACCGTGGGGGTCTGAGCCCGACGAGCGTTGGCCTGCACCCAGGCCCTGGGCTGTTCGGGGGGCCATCGGGGCGCCAACCCAGCCAGGAGGTTTTTTGCCCGGGCCTGCGCACGTGCCTCCATTTTGTCTGCAGGACGACAGAGAGCTCTGGCGGGCAGAGCCTTAACAGGCATAGCCTGAGGCTAATAAAGCAGGGGTCTAGGCCCCAAAAGGCACAGGACTGACCCCAAGAACTGGGCGGCTTGGTGGGCCATGTGTGAGTCAACCTGCCCAGGAGGTTGTTAGCATAGCAGACTCTCCCGGCTCTTTCAGGGAGCACGGGCGTGCACGCCCACCATCCAGGTCACCTGGCGGACCCAATTAACAGTCATAGCCCTAGGGGAGCTTGGCTCGGACCTTGGCCTCCCAGGCTTTTGCCTGGACTCAGGGCCTGGGCAGCCAGGCTAACCTTGGGTGCGCCAGCCTGGTTGGGGGATCGGCTGCCCAGCGGAGTGAGCAGGACACAGGGGAGGTCACAGCAGCATACACTGTCAGCGCTCCCTGGGGGTGCACACAGGCTCCATCTGGTCCACAGACACAATCTGGGGCAAGGCCTCAGGCGGAAGCCCTCAGCGCAACTCTCTCCACTTCCAGATCCAGATCAGCCTGGGCGGCCGCACCACATCTTCAGGTCCTGCAAGAGGCTAGCTGGGCTTCCGGGTGGCCAGCTGGGAGAAGTTGGTGTGCTCCAGTGAATCCAGCGGGTCCCAGCGGGAGCCTTCGGGTGCCTGCTTTGGGATCTGATCAGCCTGGGCAGCAGCACCCTGTCTACAGGCAGTGCAGGGGGGAAGCTGTGCACCAGAGGCCACCTGGGAAGGGGCAGCTTGCACTGGTGAGTCCAGCACTGACAAGACCAAGTAACACTAGTGAGAACTAGATGGCAAAAGGCAAACGCAGGAACGTCACTAACAGAAATCAAGGCAATATAGCAACATCTGAACCCAATTCTCCTCTACCAGCAAGTCCTGGATACCCCATCACACCAGTAAAACAAGATTTGGATTTAAAATCACTGGTCATGATGCTGGTACAGGAAAACATGAAGGACATACTTAAAGAAATTCAGGAGAAAATGGATCAAAAGTTAGAAGCCCTTGCAAGGGAAACACAAAAATCATTGAAAGAAATCCAGGAGAATACAAAAGCCAACAAGGAGGAAACGCAAAAAACACTTAAAGAAATACAGGAGAACTTTGGTCAACAGGCTGAGGTCATGAAAGAGGAAACAGAAAAATCTCTTAAAGAATTACAGGAAAGCACAAACAAGCAAGTGAAGGAGCTAAGCAAAACCATGCAGGATCTAAAATCAGAAGTAGAAACAACTAAGAAAACTCAAAGGGAGACAACTTTGGAGACAGAAAGCCAGGGAAGAAAGCAGGGGACAGAGATGCAAATATCAACAACAGAATACAAGAGATAGAAGAAAGAATCTCAGATGCTGAAGATTCCATAGAAACCATGGACTCAACAGTTAAAGAAAATGCAAAATGCAAAAAGCTTGTAACCCAAAATATCCAGGAAATCCAGGACACAATGAGAAGACCAAACCTAAGGATTATAGGCATATATGAGAGTGAAGATTTACAACTAAAAGGGCCAGCAAATATCTTCAATAAAATTATGGAAGAAAACTTCCCTAACCTAAAGAGAGAGATGCCCACGAATATACAAGAAGCCTACAGAACTCCAAACAGACTGGACCAGAACAGAAATACTTCCCGTCACATAATAATCAAAACACCAAATGTTCTAAACAAAGAAAGAATATTAAAGGCAGTAAGAGAAAAAGGCCAAGTAACATATAAAGGAAGACCTATCAGAATCACAGCAGACTTTTCACCTGAGACTATGAAGGCTAGAAGGTCCTGGGCAGATCTCATGCAGACTCTAAGAGAACACAAATGCCAACCAAAACTACTATATCCAGCAAAACTCTCAATCACCATAGATGGAGAAACTAAGATATTTCATGACAAAAACCAAGTTTACCCAATATCTATCCACAAACCCAGCCCTAAAAAGGATAATAGGAGGAAAACACCAATACAAGGAGGGAAACTTCACCCTGGAAAAAGCAAGATAGTAACCTTTCATCAAACCCAAAAGAAGTTAAGCAATCAAATTTAAAAAATAACGTCAAAAATGATAGGACGTAACAATCACTATTCCTTAATATCTCTTAACATCAATGGACTTAATGCCCCAATAAAAAGACACAGACTAACTGACTGGATACGTAAACAGGACCCTACATTTTGCTGCTTACAGGAAACACACCTCAGGGTCAAAGACAAACACTACCTTAGAGTAAAAGGCTGGAAGACAATTTTACAAGCAAATGGTCTCAGGAAACAAGCTGGAGTAGCCATTTTAATATCAGATAAAATTGACTTTCAACCCAAAGTCATCAAAAGTGACTCTGAGGGACACTTCTTGCTGGTCAAAGGAAAAATACAACAAGAAGAACTCTCAATCCTGAACATCTATGCCCCAAATGCAAGGGCACCCTCTTTCGTAAAAGAAACTTTATTAAAACTCAAAGCACATATTGCACCTAACACAATAATTGTGGGTGACTTCAACACTGCACTTTCCTCAATGGACCGATCAGGAAAACAGAAACTAAACAGGGACAAAATGAAACTAATTGAAGCTTTGGACCAATTAGATTTAACAGATATATATAGAACATTCTGTCCTAAAACAAAAGAATATACCTTTTTCTCAGCACCTCATGGTACCTTCTCCAAAATCGACCATATAATTGGTCACAAGACAGACCTCAACAAATATAAGAAGATCGAACTAATCCCATGCCTCCTATCTGATCACTATGGAGTATAAGTGGTCTTCAATAACAACAGAAACAACAGAAAACCCACATACACATGGAAACTGACCAATACTCTACTCAATGATACCTTGGTCAAGGAAGAAATAAAGAAAGAAATTAAAGACTTTTTAGAACACAATGAAAATGAAAACACAACATACCCAAATCTATGGGACACAATGAAAGCAGTGCTAAGAGGAAAACTCATAGCCCTGAGTGCCTCCAAAAAGAAAGTGGAGAGAGCATACATTACCAGCTTAATGACACACCTGAAAGCCCTAGAACAAAAAGAAGTTATTTCACCCAGGAGAAGTAGAAGGCAGGAAATCATCAAACTCAGGGCCAAAATCAATCAAGTAGAAACAAAGAGAACCATACAAAAAGTCAACAAAACCAGGAGCTGGTTCTTTGAGAAAATCAACAAGATAGATAAACCCTTAGCCAGACTGACCAAAGGGCACAGAGAAAGTATCCAAATTAACAAACTTAGAAATGAAAAGGGAGATATAACAACAGAAACTGAGGAAATCCAAAAAATCATCAGATCCTACTACAAGAGCCTGTACTCAACACAACTGGAGAATCTGGAGGAAATGGACAATTTCCTTGACAGATACCAAATACCAAAATTAAATCAGGACCAACTAGACCATCTAAACAGTCCCACAATGCCTAAAGAAATAGAAGGAGTCATAGAAAGTCTTCCAACCAAAAAAAGCACAGGACCAGATGGTTTCAGTGCAGAATTCTACCAGACCTTCAAAGAAGAGTTAACACCAATACTCTTCAAACTATTCCACAAAATAGAAACAGAAGGAACACTACCCAATTCCTTCTACGAAGCCACAATTATTCTGATACCAAAACCACACAAAGATCCAACAAAGAAAGAGAACTTCAGACCAATTTCCCTTATGAACATCGATGCATAAATACTCAATAAAATTCTTGCCAACCGAATCCAAGAACACATCAAAAAGATCATCCACCATGATCAAGTAGGCTTTATCCCGGGAATGCAGGGTTGGTTCAATATACGGAAATCCATCAATAAAATCCACTACATAAACAAACTCAAAGAACAAAACCACATGGTCATTTCATTGGATGCTGAAAAAGCATTTGACAAAATTCAGCATCCTTTCATGCTTAAAGTCTTGGAGAGAACAGGAATTCAAGGCCCATACCTAAACATAGTAAAAGCAATATACAGCAAACCGGTAGCCAGCATCAAACTAAATGGAGAGAAACTTGAAGCAATCCCACTGAAATCAGGGACCAGACAAGGCTGTCCCCTTTCTCCTTATCTTTTCAATATTGTACTTGAGGTACTAGCTCGGGCAATTCGACAACATAAGGAGGTCAAAGGGATACAAGTTGGAAAGGAAGAAGTCAAACTATCATTATCTGCAGACGACATGATAGTCTACCTAAATGACCCAAAAAACTCCACTAGAGAGCTCCTACAGCTGATAAACAACTTCAGCAAAGTAGCAGGTTATAAAATCAACTCAAGCAAATCAGTGGCCTTCCTATACTCAAAGGATAAGCAGGCTGAGAAAGAAATTAGGGAAATGACCCCCTTCACAATAGCCACAAACAGTATAAAGTATCTTGGGGTGATTCTTACCAAACATGTGAAAGATCTGTATGACAAGAACTTCAAGACTCTGAAGAAGGAAATGGAAGAAGACCTCAAAAAATGGGAAAACCTCCCATGCTCATGGATCGGTAGAATCAATATAGTTAAAATGGCCATTTTGCCAATAGCAATATACAGATTCAATGCAATATCCATCAAAATTCCAACTAAATTCTTCACAGAGTTAGAAAGAGCAATTATCAAATTCATCTGGAACAACAAAAAACCCAGGATAGCTAAAACTATTCTCAGCAACAAAAGAAAATCTGGGGGAATCAGTATCCCTGACCTCAAGCAATACTACAGAGCAATAGTGTTAAAAACTGCATGGTATTGGTACAGTGACAGGCAGGAGGATCAATGGAACAGGATTGAAGATCCAGAAATGAACCCACACACCTATGGCCACTTGATCCTCGACAAAGAGGCTGAAAACATCCAATGGAAAAAAGATAGCCTTTTCAACAAATGGTGCTGGTTCAACTGGAGGTCAGCATGCAGAAGAATGCGAATTGATCCATCCTTGTCTCCTTGTACTAAGCTCAACTCCAAATGGATCAAGGACCTCCACATAAAGCCAGACACTCTGAAGCTAATAGAAAAAAAACTGGGGAAGACCCATGAGGACATCAGTACAGGGAGAAAGTTTCTGAACAGAACACCAATAGCGTATGCTCTAAGAGCAAGAATTGACAAATGGGACCTCATAAAATTACAAAGTTTCTGTAAGGCAAAGGACACCATCAAGAGGACAAATCGGCAACCAACAAACTGGGAAAAGATTTTCACCAATCCTACATCAGATAGAGGGCTAATATCCAATATATATAAAGAACTCAAGAAGTTAGACTCCAGAAAACCGAACAACCCTATTACAAAATGGGGTACAGAGTTAAACAAAGAATTCTCACCTGAAGAACTTCGGATGGCGGAGAAGCATCTTAAAAAATGCTCAACTTCATTAGTCATTAGGGAAATGCAAATCAAACAACCCTAAGATTTCATCTTACACCAGTCAGAATGGCTAAGATTAAAAATTCAGGAGACAGCAGGTGTTGGAGAGGGTGGGGAGAAAGAGGAACACTCCTCCATTGCTGGTGGGGTTGCATAATGGTACAACCACTCTGGAAATCAGTCTGGCGGTTCCTCCGAAAACTGGGCACCTCACTTCCAGAAGATCCTGATATACCACTCCTGGGCATATACCCAGAGGATTCCCCACCATGTAATAAGGATACATTCTCTACTATGTTCATAGCAGCCCTATTTATAATTGCCAGATGCTGGAAAGAACCCATGTATCCCTCAACAGAAGAGGGGATGCAAAAAATGTAGTATATCTACACATGAAACAATGAATTCATGAAATTCTTATGCAAATGGATGGAGCTAGAGAACATCATATTAAGTGAGGTAACCCAGACTCAAAAGGTGAATCATGGTATGCACTCACTAATAAGTGGTTATTAACCTAGAAAACTGGAATACCCAAAACATAATCCACACATCAAATGAGGTACAAGAAGAAAGGAGGAGTGGCCCCTGGTTCTGGAAAGACTCAGTGAAACAGTATTAGGCAAAACCAGAACGGGGAAGTTGGAAGGGGTGGGTGGGAGGACAGGGGAAGAGAAGGGGGCTTATGGGACTTTCGGGGAGTGGAGGGGGCTAGAAAAGGGGAAATCATTTGAAATGTAAATAAATTATATCGAATTAAAAAAAAGGAAAAAAAAAGATCCCTCAACAGGAGAGAAAGTATTCCTGGTACTGGAAACTGAACCAGCTTCTTGTGGCTAGTGAGGTATTGGCATTAGAAAAGAATCTACTACTGCCACTTTGCTAGATCAGCACAACCCCTTGCTACATTCTAAATATCATCCTTATACTCACCCAAGTATATATTTACTGCTCTTTATCTAAGAAGCATTTCTTTACACCAAATGGAGGCCAACACAGAAAATCATACTTAACATAATTCAGACACCAACTAATTGTGAGGAGCCCAGTTCTAACAATGTATCCATACACAACTCCAGAATCTATGGCTCAGATAAGATTATGGAAAAGGAGGAAGAAAGATTGTAAATGCCAGAATACTAGGGAGTGTGCTGTGAAACAATCTCTCTTACAAATAAGACTGGAATAATGGCAATATCAATGGGCTTGTTGATGTGGAAGAAGGACAGTTTTATGGACCATGCACCCTTAGACTAAGAACTATTGACTTCTTTTTTTTTTTTTTAAAGATTTATTTTTTATTATACGTAAGCACACTGTAGCTGTCTTCAGACACACCAGAAGAGGGCATCAGATCTCATTACAGATGGTTGTGAGCCACCATGTGGTTGCTGGGATTTGAACTCAGGACCTTCCGAAGAACAGTCAGTGCTCTTAACCGCTGAGCCATCTCTCCAGCCTGAACTATTGACTTCTAAAAGAAGCAGAATTAGCCTTATGCAGGGAGGAGTCCCCTCAGCTTATAACACAGACTGGCCAGCCTTGAAACCACACATGCATCATCAACAAAAATGGATTCCATGGGTTATAAGTATATATGCAGAGAGACATACCCACATATATGTAACATAATAATTAAAGAAAAAGGTGATGAACTTGAAGAGGGAATTGGGAGGGGCTCATGGTAGGGTGGCTGGGAAGGGTTGGAGGAAGGGAAGGGAGGGAAAAACTGATGCACTTCTATTTCAATTTAAATATTTAAGCACAAGACTAGGTCAATGGTAGGCCTCAGCACTACTTTTGAGCACTTCTTGGGATCTATTTTGTAAAGTCAAGTTTCTCCTCCAGTGTCCTTGTCTGCTGCTGCCACATCCTCCCACAGTACCTCAGCACCTAGCACACAGGCCTCATTGAATCTCACCACTGCTCCAGTATTCATCTGGAAACCTTGCTTCTACCGCACAGCTTAACTTTAAGTTTAGTCCAAGTGCCCTCATTAAACCCTCCTGATGGCTTTGCAGGGCTTCCTTTTCCCTGGCCTTTCATTGCTTCCACCTCCCTGTTTAGCCTAGCTAGTTACACAGTCTGATACTAGTATTAGGACTCTATATAAGGTTAGATACCTGTCCTTACCACGGTAGCATGGTCTCATGCTGCCAATTAAACCTGGTCCCAGTATAACTAAGTAACTCATTCATGGATGGGTTTTATCAATACCCTGATTAGAAGCAGCAGACCATCAAGCTTACATTATTTAATCCTTCAGGACTATAGGGCTTGTGTTATGGCAGTCCCTGATGTAGTTGGTTTTATTGTCAACCCAATGTAAACTAGTCATCCCAAGGAAAGCCTCCAATGAGGAATTGCCTGGATCAGACTGGTCCATGGGCATTTCTTGGGATGGGATAATTTTTAATATTAATAGATGTGGAAGAGTCTTTTCTGTATATGTAGAGGGTGTCATTTACTGAGAAGGTGGCTCTGAGCTTCATAAGAAAGTTGGCTAAGCATGAATCCAGGAGCTAATAAGCCGGCAAAAAGCATCCCTTGTAGTTTCTGCTTCAAGTTTGAGTTCCTGCTTTGACTTCCCTCAAAGATGGAGTGTGTTACCCAGTAAAGGAGAAGTAACCAGAACAGTATCTATAGTGGGTCAAGTATCCCAGAAGCGCAAGCATTTGATCACTTGGCGTCCAGTTGCAGTTCTGTTTGGGGAGGCTATGGAACTTTGGGGAAGTGGAGGCTTGCTGCAGGATGTACTTCACTGGGAGTGATCTCTGAGTGTTTAAATTGCCCAGTGTCTTAACTGGGGTTTCTATTGCAAAGAAACACCACAACCATGGCAACTCTTATACGGGAAAGCATCTAACTGAGGTTAGTTTACAGTTTAGGGTTTTAATCCATTGTTATCATGGCTGGGAGCATGGCAGCATGCAGGCAGAAATGGTGCCTGAGATGGAGCTGAGAGTTCTATATCTGAAGAGACAAAGACACAGCCTGGCTTGAGCAGTTGAAACTTCAAAGCACACCCCAGTGCCCATGACACACTTCTTCCAACAAAGCCATATTTATTCCAACAAGGCCACACCTCCTACTAGTGCCAACCTCTAGTGATTAAGCATTCAAATCAGGAGTTTATGGAGGTCATTCCTGTTCAAACCACCATACCTGACCCCCACTATCATTCTGCCCCTACCATTACGTATGCTACCTGACACCCTGATGGACTGTTATCCCTCTGGAACCATCAGCCCAAATAAACTTTTCTCCTCTAAGTTGTGGAGGCTATGGGATTTTTTTCACAGTATTAGAGAAGTAGCTATACAGCAGCCCCTTACATTAATGTCTCCTGCTGGATACCAAGAGGGAATCACCTGTAAAGGACAGCTGTCCTTAGGTAAGCTTGTTCTTTGCAGGGACATTCTAACATCAGCACTTTTGAGTGAGACCAGCTCACCCTGGTGAGGTTAAGCCATAAGCTTCTGCCTCTACCTTTGCTTGTCTGGTCCAGTGTCTTAGTGTTCTCTCCTTTATGTAGAAAAACCCCAATCCACATAGCTCCAACCATAACACTAGTGCTCAGTAGGTATAAGCTGATCTGAGTTTTTTTCTTCACCCTAGATGGGCACATGATCTTCATGAAGGCTTCCATTCATGTCAGTAGAAATTTTCCCTCTATATTTTATTTCTACCATTAGGGTAACTGAGGTATGGAATGTTTCAGGTTTATTTTTAAAACTTATAAGTAGAAACTGTGGAGCACTCTTACCCTGGTAGTATCAATGTAGACAAATTATTTTTTTAAGTCTTCAAATAAAGTCTGTGTGAACCACTGAAAATATTAAACTCCCCCATTCCTATCTTCCATTCCTCACAAGCTCAACCTTAGAGCATAATCTTCGCCCTGGAGAGCTGTAGATTGGATTCATATGTTGTAAGACAGTCTTTTATAATGACACAAATGTTTCAAATTCTTAATTTTAAATATTAACAAATTCAGGCCAAAATGGGTCATCATATATTGTATGTATTTTATTTGACCAGTGTAGCCTTTGAAAAAAAAATTGGGTCTGAATGCCTTAGGGAGTGTGCTCACTGCAGTCAACTGGGCCTTCACTGTTTTTGTCTCATGCATTTATGTTACCTGCTCTACCTCTGAAGTCTTCTAAGATGGAAATCTTTGATCTGCATTGGTGTGAAATGTTTTGCGAATAAACTACAAAGAAAATAATTCTGAGTATGTATGCGACGAATTGGAAATAGAAGCTCTCTTACCTTTTAATAAACTCCTCCAAAGCAAATATCAAGACAAAGATAGGGTAAAATATTCTCTTAAGAGTACAGGAACTGTGACTATAGAACCATTTAGTGTAACCCTAGAGTTTTCTTCTAGTTTGTTTCTATTTATTAGCTTGGTCTTTTGGTGATACTATTACAAAATACCTGACACTGGATAATTTGTAAAAAAAAAAAAAAAATAGATACTTGCTTCCTCATAGTCTAGAAGCTATAAAGTCTAAAATCAGGTGATAACATCTGGTCATAGCCTTCTTGCTGTATCATAGTGATTGACAAAAAATAAAAGAGGGAGGGAGGAAAGAGAGAGAGAACACTAACTCCTTTACTCTTTTGATAGAAAATCTACTTCAAATGTACCAAAGCTTATAAGATCATAAGCCAAAATAAATATCTCCTTTTATAAAGATAATTTCATGTTGTCATCATAATGGAAATAAAACCAATGATAACATCATTAATCCATATGAGAAGGTGAAGGCAATGTGAGCCAGTCACCTCTGGAAGGGTCCACATTGATAGCATTTGGTGCCTACAAACTTGAGTTTGTAGGTGTAAGGCATGGCCTGTGTCCTCTTGCAGCAAGTTTGTCTGCAGCTGTGAACTTGTGATTAACACAGGCAACATTTGTCAACAACAGATATTCTGATTTCAAGATTAAGACATAGGAAAGTAGAGATGAATAGAAACCCAAGTAAAGCCCAACACCCAGGAGGGAGAATCACATTATGGCTAGGATAAAAAAAGGGTTTGGGTTTCCAGTCTCAGGCTTCCCTGCCCCCTTGGATGTTGAGATGTAGAGTTCATCTCATGCTTGGAATCTTATGCCAGGTTGTGTTGTATAGCAACAGACTGACAGCTCTGAGGTCTTTTGTGAGACTCCACGGATACAGCATCACTGGGAATTAGCCCAGAGGACACTGTTTTGCCTTTAATCCTAGAATACTAGCTATTTTAATAATTTTGCCTATTTTCTGAAGTTTGGACCTTGAATGTCCCACAAAGCCCATGTGCTGGTAAATGGGTCGATTCTTAACCTGTGGTCCTCTTGTGAGATAGAAAGATATTTAGGAATTAGAACCCATTTCCTAAACTAGAAGGAAGTTAGACCACATGCTGTGTGCCCATGAAGGGGACATTGCTACTCTATTTCCTCCTTGATCTCTGTTCTAGCTGTCAGGATGTTGAGGGTTCTTCTGTCATATGTTTCCACCATAATTTTATGTCTCATCAAATGTCCCAAAGGAAACACAGTCCCCTCATGATGTATCAAAGCGTATGAGATCATAAGCCAAAATATGTATCTCCTTTTATAAAGATAATCTTATGCTGTCATCATAATGGAAAGCAAACCAATAGCAATCCACTATCCTCTACTTTTCTTTTAAATTTGAGCTTTTACATATTAAATTTAAGGTATTATCTTTTCTGAAAAGATTATTTCTGGTAACTTTAAAAATATACTATGATGATCTTGTTTTTTTTTTAGTATTAATACTTATCCTATATACAATGTAACTGTTCATATACTTGATCTTATTCTATTATATTATAGAATATAATAATTCTTATATTTTTATTTTCTTAACTAACTTCCTTTAGATTAAGTATATATAAATGTGCTATGTAAAAATTTATATACTTTTTTCATGTATTAAGAACATCATTTTACAATTCTTTTGGATTAAAAATTATTTTTATAGTATGGATTGTTTATCTCAAGTCTGAGCTCTCTGCAGTACTGATGGATACCTTGTAAAAAAGTTCACACATTGTTCTAGTTAGTATTAAAGTTCAAACATTGTTCTAATTAGTATGGGTTATAGTATTGGCTATAAACTGGCAAGTTAAAATTGTTTGAAATAAAACCACATAATATGTTCATAGCTGGATCCAAGAAGCTCACAATTTAAAATGATTCAGAAGGATTTATTTTCTGGCCAGGAGAATTTTAAAGCAAAATTTGAATTCATATGTTGGCCAATATGTTTCTCATTATAACTGGCACTAGTGTTATTTTTTTAAGACAGAAACTTATTTTCTCTCTATAAGAAAGCCTGATAACTGTTGTTTTTGAAAACAGAGGATCTAAGCAGTCTTCTTTAGTAGGAGTAAAAAGACAGGAATAAAATACAAATTAAAAAGTTAGAGTTTTTGATGTAAGATAATAGACATTTAGAAATAAAAGGAATTTTTTAAAATGTACAAATAAGACATGGTTGGAACAACATAGAATTGAGAAATTCTGGTGGCAGCTGACACTTGTAAGAATATAACATATGCAGTTTTAACATATTTGCTTTTTAATCATGTCATTATGTTTCTTAAAATGTTCACTAAAGTCTTTTCAGCATAAAAACTCATGTTTCTACAGGTAATGTTCAAGAAAACAAAGAGATGGCTGTTGGTTAGGCTTGCACACAATAAAATCATATGAGCTGATGAAAATGAGATTTCAGTGAGAATGAGGGTTCATGGGAGACAGGACGGATTAGGGGAGACAGAAGAGGTCAGAGAAGACAGGAGAGATTATGGGAGACAAGAGGGATCATGGGAGAAAAATTAGGGGAGACAGAAGAGATCATGAGGGAAAGGAGGGATCATGGGAGACATTAGAGATCAGGGGAGATAAGGAGCTAGAGACAAAAATAACAAGGGTTTGGAGCTACAGAAATCTTAGGAGGATCCATAGGGATGTGGGTAGGGGCTTGAAATATCTATATAAATTTTAAGAGTGGGGCTCTTCAGTGGTCTCTGCTTTTGTTTATAAATGATCTCCATCTTCTCTCATGTCTTCTCGTCTTTGCTACCAGAAGCTCTGAGGTCATGACTCCTGTATATGGGGTCTTTTTAATAACTTTTATAAAATATCCTGTCTTAGGACCCCCAAGACCTTATCTTAGACTTCTAGCAATATAAAAGCATTTTCTAAGACACACTGTTCAATTAATTCCAGGTATGAAGGCCATGAAACAAAAAAGCATCTGCTTAGCAAAGGGCATTATCACTTGAGGAAAGAGGTATTCTACCGAATTGGAACGAAGCTTCACTAGCTATACATCTCACAGAGGTTTAGCAGCTAGAGTATATAAATAATTAAAAAAAATAACTTCAAGAAAACAAACAATCCAACTAAAGTGGGGTATGGTACTAAGCAA
The DNA here is from genome assembly GCF_947179515.1 of Apodemus sylvaticus. Taxonomy (NCBI): domain Eukaryota; kingdom Metazoa; phylum Chordata; class Mammalia; order Rodentia; family Muridae; genus Apodemus; species Apodemus sylvaticus. The sequence goes on from NC_067478.1 coordinate 109,051,242, forward strand.
AGTTCTCAAAAGAAAAGCAAATGTGCTAGCTTGAATGACATGTCCCCACAAGTCTTGGGCATTTGAACACTTAGTTCCCCATTGGTGGTTGTTTGGGGAAGACGGGCAAGTGTAGTCTTCCTGGAGTAAGTATGTCACTTATAAGGGGTAGGGAGTATTGAAATTGAAAAGACTCATGCCAGTTAAAATGTGCTTTTTCCTTCCTGTTTGCATTTTGAGATGTGAACTATCAGCTGCTTCTTCCACCATGCTTCCACTCAACCAGCATGAGCCCTCACCCTCTGGAGCCACAAGGCCAAATAAACCTTTCCATTTCTGTTGCTGTGGTCATGGTGTTTCACCACAGCAAAAGAAAAGTAGCCAGCGTTCTTTTTTAAGTTCTAAATACTTGACCATCACAGAAATACAAATTAAAATGACTTTGAGATTTTATTTCATCCCAGCTAGAATGGTCAAGGTACAAAATAAAATACAGAACAAAACAAAACAAACAAAAACCAAATGAGAGCAGAAAGTAGGACACACTTGTTCACTTCTGGTGGGAGTGAAAAGCAGTGCAACTAGTGTGCAAATCAGTTTGAAGTTTCCCCAGAAAACTAGAAATAGATCCATCACATGATCCAGCTCCATCACCCTTGGTCTTATACCCCAAGGACTCGCTGCTGAGATACTTGATTTTTCATGTTCATTACAAGAACAAGGAAATTGAAACAGCCTAGATGTCTGTGAACTGGTGAATACATAATCAAATGTGGTTGTATGGTTGCAAACACAATGGTGTACTACTTAGGGGTTAACAAAATCAAAATTGTGAAATTTCCAAGTAAATGGATAGAACTGGAATCTGTCACCCAGAATTAGATAACTGTGATCTAGAAAGCTGCCCACTGCCTGTTTTATGTTATATGTGTTTATTAGATCTTAGGTGAGTGTTAGGTTGTAGGGACTATCTGAAAAAGCCATAGAGGGCAGGTGACTAGTAAGGGGTTATGATGAAAGAAATCTTTCAAGGAAAGATGGATACAGTGCAATATATACAAGAGAGGATGGAAGAAAGAAGATGAAATGGGGGTGAGGGATGGGAGGGCAGAACAGAGAAATAAGTAAGCAGAGCAATAACTAATGTTATAGGTTTTTTTGAAATACATACTACAAAAATGAGTTAAATGGAATTACCTATCTACTACAATTTTCTCAGAGACCCACGACTGGTTAACCTGAAAAGAACAAGAAACCCCAGAGCACTCATCCATACAAGGAATGTCTACATCACACCCACATCAAGGCTCTGCCATCTTCTCAGTGGAGGGAGCAGAAAAAAATTAGGAGTCATAAGTAGTGGATGACCTCAAGAAAGCAATATTTTCTGATACAATAAGTCAGTTGCACAGTGAACCTACAGTGATTGTAAGAGAATGCATAAAACCTTCATAAACATAGACCAGAAAAATAATCCCAGCATAGAAGGGGGATGTGACTACCAAGTCCTATTTTTAGCTGAGAAGTATTTGATAAGTGCAGGAAGAGATAGTCTCAGTTTTCTTCAGTGATGTAAACCCCTTAGGTGTGGCCACACTTGAGAATTGTTGACTAACACAAACTAGAATCATTGGTTTACAGAGAGATAGAAAGAGATAATGAAAGAAAAAAAGGAGAAAAGAAAAGAGAAAGATGTTAGAGATGGATATTTTACATATATATGTATTATGATAGATAGATGATAGATAGATAGATAGATGATAGATAGATAGATAGATAGATAGATAGATAGATAGATAGATAGATAGATAGATGGACTGACAGATGGATGGATGGATTGGTGGGTGACTGGGTGGGTGGGTAAATGGAGAGGCAAATGTATGGATAGACAGGAAGGCAGGCAGGCTGGCAGGCAGGTAGACAGGCAGGCAGACAGACAGGCAGGCAGGCAGACAGACAGACAGAAGGGATGTGTTGGAGTAGTTGGAGGAAGGGATTGATATGTCATATGAATTTCTCAAAAAATTAATTGAAATGTTACTAAAGAAACACAATATACATCATTTTTCTTTAAGAAAAAAGAAGCTATCTTATTTCTCGGATTGTGGCTCAAAGTCATATTCCTAAGGAGTCCACAGCCATTGCTGCAGCCCATGTTGAGCATGTGAAGATGTGTTGAGCATTCCCTGATAGAGATTTACCATCTTTCCTGTCAACAAATACAACATTTTTTCCCATTTTTCCTATAATTTGATCCAAATTAAACTACTAATTTCACCTTGCTAGCATATCCCTCAGCTCCACGGCTGGTTTTGCATGGACATTTTCCACCTCACTTGGCCCCATCTCTCTGGCCCTTAGACCTGTACTCCCTTCCCCTGAGCTTCATTTGGTCCTCTCTCTCTGGCCTGCGGAGCAGTGTTCCCTCTGTCATTGTCCTTTCCTGTCCTGTTGGAGCAGATGCTCTATCACTGTGGCTTCTACCTGAGGGATTTTTCTTTCAAAGTGGAGGTTCTTCCTCTGCATATTTCTCCCTTCCCTTCTAGATGTGTTGTGCCCACACTTCTGAACTGGAGATGACATTACCATATGGATATTAGAGCTTCCAGATCCTGAGTGTCAGCTTATTTTCATGCTACCTCCAGCAGCAGTGTTCTACTTATTTGTATTTTGAAAGTCATGTCCATAGATTTTAATCTGTAAAGGACCATAGATGTCACATTTTATCATTAAATATAGATCATTGTAGTTGATTTTCTAGGATGTATTCCTCATGCTTTTAAATAGGATGATAAAATGACCTTAAGGTGCCAGGGAGGCTTTTCTGTATAGGAAGGATGAAGCCTTACAGATCTTTTGTGAGGACACAGAAACTGGCATTTCCATGTTGGTAACATAAGTTATTTTCACAATGGAATCTTATGGACATCTAAATGTGCCAAACTTATCAGAGGAAATATTCAAACATGGCTTTTAACACCCTATAAAAATTATTACCAGACTGGTTAACACCACAGGAATTTGCATTCAGCATTGTTCTCTCCTGCTGGTATTGTGTGGTTACTTACCTGTGATGGCCAGCTGAGTCACAAAGAAGGTCATTCTGGACTTTCTTTTTCTTCTCCATGTGGAGAACAGCACAACAGAGTTTCCCACAATAGTGAAGACAAACAGGACCCACAGGGTTATCAGTTGTTCTGTCTGCAAGACACAGAGTAGCTTGAAACAGAGCAGGTAACAGACCAGGGTGATTCCTAGGACAGATGGTACAGGCACCTGCCCTTGGCACTGGAATGTGTTCATGGTTTGTAACTTCTGCCCAGCAAACTTCCCAAGGAAGCTTGACCCCTTTACCTAAGCAGTAGTGTAAACTGATGCAAACAAACATTCTTCATTGGCCTGGAAGTAATTTTAACTCCGTGTGACAGATCAGGGTGTATAAAAGAATACTACCATCACAAAGATATGGAAAAAAAAGTCCTTGGAGATAATAAGATAGGTAAGTAAGCCAAACTCATCAGTTTGGTGAACTATTGTGCAGTTATAAAAGATGAAGTGGTGAAGACTTAGAAGAGACACTAAAAAATACATGCATTATAATATTTAAGTGGGAAATATGATCAAATTGTATATTGGTGATGATTACAACTTTGCAAAATTATACATGTAGAGAAAGAAATAATGTTCACTGAAATGTTAACAGTGACTATTTTAGGTAGTGTGATTATGGGTTAGCTCTCTCTTTTCCCTTTAACAAATTTCATGAGATGGTAATATTCAAGTTCTACTGAATAATGTGTAATTAATAAAGGGCTGGGATGCCACTCACTTAAAATGCCAAGTCCCTCACAAGAAGTTTTTCATGATCACTTCAAAAGGAACTTTTTATCTGCTTGACACCCACAGCACAGAATGAACAGAGGTACTGGGACACTCTAGACTCTAGATGAGATATGGCATAAGGCTTGTGAGGAAAGAACAGAGCACATGCTCAGAGGAATCCAGAAAAAACCTGAAATCAAAAACCAAATCATCCCAAGAAGTCCAGGCGAGGTCATCTTAAGAGCAGACCAGACCACAGCTTTAGTACAAGAACAGAAGAGTTCCAAATGTTGATTAAATTCTGTGTGTTATTTAGCTAGGGTTTGGAGTGCTGCTCTTTGGGGAAGCACTAGTCTAAGATGTTGAAGTCAGGTAATTTCATAGATGTGATTAGCATCTATTGTCATTTGGTTTTAAGTGGAGGATATTTGCCTACATATTGTGGCCAACCCTCGTGCAGTGAGTAGGCTTCCCATGGAATTGAGTGTAAACCACCCCCTCTAACGATGAAAATATCAGTTTATACGTGCATTTAATCTACCTACAATATCAAACATCATACTTTAGCTAAGCCAACCTTACCTGTTCAGAACACTTAAATTAAGTCACAGTTGGACACTGTTATCTAATATAAAATCTATTTTATAAGACAGTATTAAATAGCATATGGGATTTGTTGAAAGTGGTCGCAAATAACTGCTTCTTCTCATGACAGTGTGGCTCACTGAGCACCGTGCTCCCTGTTCCCTGCCAGTATTGCAAAAGGAGATCAAAGTGCATGCTGCTGGGTCAGGAAAAAAATCCAAGCTCAAAATGCAAAGAACTGTATATGGAGATGGAGAGTTAGATCAGTGGTCAGGCACTTGCTTAGCATTGATGGAGCTATCTTGTATTGAAATGCCAGCATGACAAAAAAAGCAGAATTTGGACCATCTAAACAGTCCCATAATACCTAAAGAAATAGAAGGAGTCATAGAAAGTCTTCCAACCAAAAAAAGCACAGGACCAGATGGCTTCAGTGCAGAATTCTACCAGACCTTCAAAGAAGAGTTAACACCAATACTCTTCAAACTATTCCACAAAATAGAAACAGAAGGAACACTACCCAATTCCTTCTACGAAGCCACAATTACGCTGATACCAAAGCCACAAAAAGATCCAACGAAGAAAGAGAACTTCAGACCAGTTTCCCTTATGAACATCGATGCAAAAATACTCAATAAAATTCTTGCCAACCGAATCCAAGAACACATCAAAACGATCATCCACCATGATTAAGTAGGCTTTATCCCGGGAATGCAGGGTTGGTTCAATATACGGAAATCCATCAATACAACCCACTACATAAACAAACTCAAAGAACAAAACCACATGGTCATTTCATTGGATGCTGAAAAAGCATTTGACAAAATTCAGCATCCTTTCATGCTTAAAATCTTGGAGAGAACAGGAATTCAAGGCCCATACCTAAACATAGTAAAAGCAATATACAGCAAACCTGTAGCCAGCATCAAACTAAATGGAGAGAAACTTGAAGCAATCCCACTGAAATCAGGGACCAGACAAGGCTGCCCCCTTTCTCCTTATCTTTTCAATATTGTACTTGAGGTACTAGCTCGGGCAATTCGACAACATAAGGAGGTCAAAGGGATACAAATTGGAAAGGAGGAAGTCAAACTATCATTATTTGCAGACGACATGATCGTCTACCTAAGTGACCCAAAGAACTCCACTAGAGAGCTCCTACAGCTGATAAACAACTTCAGCAAAGTGGCAGGTTATAAAATCAACTCAAGCAAATCAGTGGCCTTCCTATACTCAAAGGATAAGCAGGCTGAGAAAGAAATTAGGGAAATGACCCCCTTCACAATAGCCACAAACAGTATAAAGTATCTTGGGGTGACTCTTACCAAACATGTGAAAGATCTGTATGACAAGAACTTCAAGACTCTGAAGAAGGAAATGGAAGAAGACCTCAAAAAATGGGAAAACCTCCCATGCTCATGGATCAGTAGAATCAATATAGTTAAAATGGCCATCTTGCCTAAAGCACTATACAGATTCAATGCAATACCCATCAAAATCCCAACTCAATTCTTCACAGAGTTAGAAAGAGCAATTATCAAATTCATCTGGAACAACAAAAAACCCAGGATAGCTAAAACTATTCTCAGCAACAAAAGAAAATCTGGGGGAATCAGTATCCCTGACCTCAAGCAATACTACAGAGCAATAGTGTTAAAAACTGCATGGTATTGGTACAGTGACAGGCAGGAGGATCAATGGAACAGGATTGAAGATCCAGAAATGAACCCACACACCTATGGCCACTTGATCCTCGACAAAGAGGCTGAAAACATCCAATGGAAAAAAGATAGTCTTTTCAACAAATGGTGCTGGTTCAACTGGAGGTCAGCATGCAGAAGAATGCGAATTGATCCATCCTTGTCTCCTTGTACTAAGCTCAAATCTAAATGGATCAAGGACCTCCACATAAAGCCAGACACTCTGAAGCTAATAGAAAAGAAACTGGGGAAGACCCTTGAGGACATCGGTACAGGGAGAAAGTTTCTGAACAGAACACCAATAGCGTATGCTCTAAGAGCAAGAATTGACAAATGGGACCTTATAAAATTACAAAGTTTCTGTAAGGCAAAGGACACCATCAAGAGGACAAATCGGCAACCAACAAATTGGGAAAAGATCTTCACCAATCCTACATCAGATAGAGGGCTAATATCCAATATATATAACGAACTCAAGAAGTTAGACTCCAGAAAACCAAACAACCCTATTAAAAAATGGAGTACAGAGTTAAACAAAGAATTCTCACCTGAAGAACTTCGGATGGCGGAGAAGCATCTTAAAAAATGCTCAACTTCATTAGTCATTAGGGAAATGCAAATCAAAACAACCCTAAGATTTCATCTTACACCAGTCAGAATGGCTAAGATTAAAAATTCAGGAGACAGCAGGTGTTGGAGAGGGTGTGGAGAAAGAGGAACACTCCTCCACTGCTGGTGGGGTTGCAAATTGGTACAACCACTCTGGAAATCAGTCTGGCAGTTCCTCCGAAAACTGGGCACCTCACTTCCAGAAGATCCTGCTATACCACTCCTGGGCATATACCCAGAGGATTCCCCACCATGTAATAAGGATACATGTTCTACTATGTTCATAGCAGCCCTATTTATAATTGCCAGATGCTGGAAAGAACCCAGGTATCCCTCAACAGAAGAGTGGATGCAAAAAAATGTGGTATATCTACACAATGGAGTACTATTCAGCCATTAGAAACAATGAATTCATGAAATTCTTTGGCAAATGGATGGAGCTAGAGAATATCATACTAAGTGAGGTAACCCAGACTCAAAAGGTGAATCATGGTATGCACTCACTAATAAGTGGATATTAACCTAGAAAACTGGAATACCCAAAACATAATCCACACATCAAATGAGATACAAGAAGAAAGGAGGAGTGGCCCCTGGTTCTGGAAAGACTCAGTGAAACAGTATTCGGCAAAACCAGAACGGGGAAGTGGGAAGGGGTGCGTGGGAGGACAGGGGAAGAGAAGGGGGCTTATGGGACTTTCGGGGAGTGGGGGGGGGCTAGAAAAGGGGAAATCATTTGAAATGTAAATAAATTATATCGAATAAAAAAAATACAAAAAAAGCGCAGAATTTATATTGAGTGCATAATTTTCCCCATGACTGTAAAACAAAAATTTTCAAGGGTTGAAGCATCATTAAGACCAGGACCATAATTATTTATACTCTCTTCATAATCCATTCATTGAAGAACCATGGCTGGTGCTCTTTGTGCCTGCTGAGCTCACCAGTAACACTATTTTCTGCTTAATATAGGGATTAATCTAAGTTATAAGAGAAGAATAAATTCTTTTTTAAGAAACTAGAACAATGCAGACCATATTCTTTTTTTGGCTGTCTTTCCATTTTAATCAACTCCCTATTCCAAGGTAAGCATCATTAAAATGTTATTTACTGTTAATTAGCACACAAAGGATTAAGTTCATTATGACATTTTCAAAAAGATGTTTTTGTAGAGTCCCCTTCTCCCTTCTCTTCCACTTCCTTGACCCCACATCTGCCTCTCAGTCCCTAGGCACTTACTTCCCACAGGCATGTCCATGTGCTCTACTGCCCTCTAATGTGTCTACTCCCTAAACAGCTAGCCTTCCTCTCATGAGGATGCCTTTATGGTTTCCTAGCCAACACCCACATTCAGATCCACAGATATCATTAAATCTTATTAAAAGCCATGCTTCACTACTTGGAGAAGAATCTGTGATATGTGTATTTTGGTGTCTGGGTCAATTCTTTCCAGATTTATATGTTGCCCTGGAATTTTCACAATTTTGTTTTGTTTTAGGTTTTGAAAACCATAATTTATGTATATAGCATAACAATTTCTATATCATGTTAAATTGTACTAGGATGTTATGTTATTGTCTTTCATTTCATTTATTTATTTATCTAACAATTAAATCTTTATCATAAAGAATTTATAGATTAAAAAAGTTACATATTGAGATTAGGCAGATCCAAAGTCCATATATTTTGATAAAATTCCATAGAGTTAGAGTAGCCAATCTGAAGCACTGCTGCTTTACATTACATTCTCATTATAATAATATATAATATATAATAATTATTGTGTTTTTGATTTTTATTTGTTTTTCGTGCTTGCTTTGCTTTGTTTTGTTTTGCTTTTTGTTTTGTTTTGTTTCTTTTTGGTAAAGTTTCTCACCGCATATCACTGGTTGGCCTGGAATTCAATATGTAGCTCATGCTGGTCTTGACAGCTAGAGATCTGCCTGCCTCCACCTAGAGTATACTGGGGCTAAAGGCATACCCTACTGCTTTCAGACTTAGGGAAATGCAATTTCAAATAGAAGAAAACAGAGAATTATTTTGGTTCACAACGCCCTTATTCCCAGAACAATTTTTTAAAATACTTCTCTTAAGTGGGCCAAGCAAGAAATGTCTTCAGTGACTCGTCATGCCTGATTCTATTGTAGCAGCTGTCCATTATAAAGACTCATATGGAACGCCCAGCTTTACAGCAGCCACTTTATCAAAGGGATAACTCATGTTGCATTTATTAGGACTGCAGACCTGGTTCTCATTACTTCAATACCCAGCTGGTGGAAGCCAAGACACTTAAATCTACAAAAAAAAGTAGGTTTCTTTTTTTCTTTCATGAATTGTGTATCTTTTTCTTGACTTCTTTTCTAAATTTTTAGGTTTCACTCATATATTTTTTATAGCCAAATATAGTTCTAGTCAAATATAATTTTAATTATAGTCTATATCCTGTCAATGCTTTGAAAATGCTGTATAAACACACACATGGAAAAAAACATAGTGTTAATTAGTGTATGTATTAACTTTTTTTATTTCCTAGTCAACATAGAGTACAACTTTTTTTTTTAAGAAGCAGGAGAAATGTCTAAATAAAAGTAATACTTTCACACCATAGAATAAACTATTTCACTTAGAAATGGATTAATAGGATGAGAAATATGGTTCAGCTATTTGGGAAATTGACTTTGATTCCTGTGTCATACATGGTGGAGGGAAGTCGACTCCAAAAATTTTGTTTGTAATTTCCACACATGTGCTGTGACATCTTTGTATACAAACATACACATAAAATACATAGATACATGTCAAATACATATACATGCAAGCAAGCACACATACATGCAAACATAAATGAATACATATATACATTAATCTAATAAAATAGTTTAGTAGTGAATGGACAGACAGCTCAGTAAATTAAGTACTTTTTGTGAAAATATGAGGACCTGTATTCTGATTCCCAGAACACAGGTAAAAGCTAGATACAGTGATACATTTTTATAATCTTAGCTGCGGGGCAGTAGAGAGATCACAGGACTTTACTGGTTAGTGAATAACAGGAGCACCTTATTCTTCTGAGACAAAATTTCTTGCTCATCCTGGAGATAAACATTTGGTATAGGCTTACTTTATGGCTGAAGACACCACACACTTGAGTCACAGAATGTGGGGAAACCAAGTTGGTACTTATTTGGAATCTCAATCCTACTGAATATTTTCCATGGTTCTGGAAAGCTCAGTGCACACTATGGAAGGAGAAACATCATCATTCTCATAAAGTTCTAAACACTGCAAACTATTGGTTGGTCGTTCAAGATAGCCCCTTTGTTGAAGAGAAATATGAACACTATGGGAGTAGCCAATCACATTTTTTATTGAAACATAAGGCCTGTTCCATGAGATAAAACCCATACCTGTCACTGTCAATAAGGTAACAAGAGATAAACCAAAGGTCTTAATGGAGAACCCAATATGAATACAGTATTAAGATGACTTCCAATGTGCTAGAATCATAGAGTAGAGCATCTCTCAGACTTTCAGCCATGCAGGGAATAAGAGGTTGTGGAATTCTCAGTCCTAAATGAGACCTCTATAATTTACCCTATCTTTCCAAAGCTCAAAGATCTTCTCAGAAATGGGGACAGAAAGATTGTAAGAGCCAAAGATTGTAGGTAACATCAAGGGGACAGTATGTTCCTAGACACAGTAGGGCAGTTACACACATGAACTTTAGCAGTTGTGCCAGTATACAAAATAGCCTACGCAAATTCAACTAGACAAAATTCCAACTTGCAAAGGGGATGTGGGCATGAAGTCCCACCACTATTTGATGAGCTACCAGCATTTGATAGCTGTCAGGAAAGGGAGGGTCAGTTTTCTTTAGGGATATTACTTCTGTAGGCTATTCACATTCCAGGGCAGACTTCATTCCTAAAGTCTACTCGGACAACACAAACTAGACTCAACAGGGATGAGAAGAAAACCCAAAGTTACATTGGAAGGGTGTGGAGGGTAGAGAAGATGGTTATGGGTAGGGTTGAGAAAGGGGAGTGAATATGTTCAAAGTACATTGTATAAAATTCTCAATTAATAAAAAATGTTTTAAAACTGTAAGGTGAGAATGATGTGATCCTGTGGCATAGAACACACATGTACATGCAGATGCACACACACATATATTCAAACTCACACACATGTGCATACACATACATACATGCACACATACATGCACATGTATGTAAAAATAAACATATAGCTGTGGGAATGGACCACAGTGGGAAATGAATTAAGTCAAACTGTCTTGCTAATTCCTTCTGATCAAAACATAAGTGAGGGTCTCTTAGGTTGCCACATTAAAACCTCAACCTTCATGCTATGTTACAGAGATGGAAAAAGGTCCTTAGGATATTTCACAAGACTATCATCCCCAGAAGTCCAGGATAAATCCAGAACTTCCATGAGCCCTAGAAGGCATTAGGTCATGTTTCATTCTTCCATCCTGGGTTTACAGATGGAGGCCTGAACGTCTGGATAGATCTGGGCCTTGGTACCATAGTGAAATGAAATAGTGAAAGTGAATGAGGGAGGCACTGTGGTAGCCAAGTGGGAAGGGGGGTAGAGAGGAAGAACTGTGTGGGAGAGGCACACTGCTGATCTATGCTAATTTAGAAGGTACAGGTAATTGATGACTTACTTCTAATGTACTTGTCATTTCCCTTTTAGAGAATCACATTCTTGCTGACTGTTAAGGCATAGACCTTGTCATTTGTCCTCTGCTCACTAGAGATGTTATAAGTCTGGATGATGTGCTACTTCAAATGCAGTTTTCATATGAGTGGCATCGAGAAAGCCTAGGGAGGTCACATCATTATCTTGAAATGGACTGTTTTGACTCTAATGGGGAAATTCCATTTTGTTAGATAATTGCTGTTTTGAGTTGTTTATCTAGCTAGATAAATAACTCCTTGCCAGAAGCTAATAGCAAGGACTTCTTCCATACATCATACTGACATTTCCTATCCAGCAGGTGGTAGTCTGGTAGTGGGGAGTGAACAATGGATTTAATCATGAAGAACTTCTCTTATAAACATTGTGGATCAAGTTGGAGAATGATGGATTTGTTGATTTGGCTCAGAAGGTACATTTGTAGGGCTAACTGATACTGATACATTAGAGGACCAAGGAGGTGACAAAGTGTTTATGTCCTTAATGAATAAAGTCTGTGTATATTATACTGTCAGGAAGGATAGTGACAACTTAGACGTACTGTAGTTCATGAAAGGTAGAAGGAGACCGTGGGCAAGTGATATGCCTTGTAAAGTCAGATAGGGCCACAGCTCAGCTTATGGAAGTAGCTATAGAGACTAATGAGTCCTTACAGTGCTGGGACAGCAGTGTTGGCTGTCTTTCTGCCAAGGTTTTCTGTAGTCACCTCTATGTCCAATGTGTTTTGAACAAGCCAGGCTGTCAGAGACCTCCACAATCTCTCAGAAATAATTCTTGTTTGTGAACTATGATCATGGCCATAAGGAATTATGTATCTTGGAGCCCTTTGAAAAGAATTTTTCAAAGTGTGAGTTATGACTTAGGTAATTTCATATAGTTTGCTTACAATGATACTAGTATGGGCATTTACCAAGTATATATATACATACATATACGTATCTGTATCTGTATATGTATATATACATATACATGTATATGTATGTGTATGTGTATATGTCTAGGTATATATGTAGTATATACCACATATATACCTAGACATATACACATACCTACATATATATAGACACACATATATGTATATATGAATACATATGTATATATGTATATATGTATACTTCTGTATATATATGTGTGTGTGTGTTTGTGTGTGTGTGTGTATTTGTGACTGTGAGCTTCAAACGATATACCCCAGTAAGTATCATCAATAATTACCCTGTCTCTAGATTCTAGAGTTAGGCTATTTATCATCTGATGATGTAAGGTCCCTGGAGATATTTCAGGAACTACGCTCACTGAACATTTGAACGCATTAATTTCAACTTTAGTCTAAGGGAGTGTGTGTCAAAAATAGCCGCCTCCACTATTCCACCCAGAGACTCTAGATGTACTATCTATTTGGGATGGTCATTGTACATGTCTTAGATACTATTGAGAAACCAAGGAAATGATACTCTTTGCTGCCTGTACTGCTGCGCTTCACAAACGTGGGAAAGGCCATAACTCATAAGGCCTTGCACACTCCACTGCCCTTGTATTTACAAGAACTTGCTCTCCACATTTGTTGACATACCATAAAAAGTTATTTGAGGTCAAGGTGAACTGTTGTTGACCAGGTCTAAAATTGTATGTAGCGAAAGGCTGCCTGTTTATCACTGTATTCACCATAACAAGGAGAGTGCAACTTTGTATCATTCTGATATGACCTTGCCAGGTAAATCTTATCCTCCAGGAATGAGGATGTGAAGGAAGACTGGACTTCCCTGTCCTGACAAAACATAAATAGATCAACCTTTTATTCAGTTTCTGGATAGAAAGGGACAGCACAGAACTTTAGTCTGTAAGAGATGACAATGGCTTCAAGATACAGTGTCAAGAAAGGAAACAGGAATTCAGGAGTTCAGGGCTGTGCAGATGGTCTATGTGAGTCAACAGTCCAAGGGCCTGGGCTGCAGCACCAGCCATGAAGCTGGGCTAAGAACTGTCCTGCAAAGATGTCATGTTTACTGTGGCAATTAGATTAGAAGAATCTGATGAGAGTATCTTCAGAGATCTCACATAATAATACAAATTCCACCAATACATGCTATTAAAATGATAAGATATGCAAACGAAAAGAAGACTAAAATTCACCATGTCCGAGATGTCAGAATCAGCTTCTTAACAGAATACAACCTTGTTCTTCTCAAGGCTTTCCTTGAGAACTTGCTTTCTTTCTTACATGGCAGTACATTAAACTAAGAACTTTCTGGAATTTGACATATGCCCCCTCGTTTAATCTTCCTAGCAACCAAAGAAAGGATTTTTGTTTTTGAGTGTATAGGTGAGGTGATTGAAAAAACAACCCCATATTGTCAAATGAACTCTGATCTGAGTTAGCTTGCTTGTTCTGTCATATGGACTATAACAATAGCAGAAAATCACTTCATCTGACCTATTTAGTAGCTCTCTGCCTTCTGATGCTATTATTACACATTGAAAACTATTATACTGACCCTCTATTGGGGGGTTCATTGAACGTCAGCTATTTTTTAAACCACAAATCTACAAACAACTATTACATGCTTCTACTCCCCATAAAACCCATCCCTGGGTGTCAATTATTGAAATCAAGAAGTAGTGGAATATTGTAGAATTAGCAATTAACTTGGACATCAGTTCTTCACATTGCAGGGAATGAAAATGAGAATTTCTGATGTCCTCACAAAGACAAGAGCTATTTTTCATCAATATTTTCCAGTTTTATGAGTGACAAATATTTTATGACATACCTGTCTGCATGCATCTTTCCTCCCAGGACTGAGGTTTCAGATATGGGTTTTTATGCAGTTGCTGGAGATTCAAACTCAAGTTTTCATGCTTGTGAAGCTAATACTTTATCAACAAACCATCTCTCCAGTCCCCCCATGTATATTCTTTTTGATTCATGTTCTTGCCTGTTTTCAACTGATGTGACAAATAGCTGGTGCTGGGTAATACATAAAGTAGTTCACTTACCCAAAGCTTTGATGTTTCCAGAGCACAATATCTAATTTGTATCTGTTTGACTCTGGAAAGAGCTCCTGGCTACATTACAAATTGGCAGATACCATTGTGTTGTGATGGGGACATTGGTAAGAGAGAAGTCATATGGTGAGAAAAGAAACAAACATGATTCATAAGCCAAGACATGGGGATCAACTTTCTCCAACAATTCCTCCACTCACCACTAGAATTAAGCTATTGTAACTAAAGTGTTGGCCACAAGGTTCTACTTCATTAAGGTTCAACCACCACAACATCACTACTCTGGAGACCAGTTTGCATATTAACCTTTGAGGGACACATTCAAGACACATCTAAATTATAGCCTCTTTCCTTTTTGGGTTAAAATGAAGAGTTATCAACATTGTTGAATAGTGGTAAGATTTTATTGTAATATAGTATTGCTCTGTGACTATATTTCAGTTTACTTACAATTCTCTTTTGTGAATGTGTGTAGGTACTCACATGTGTACATTTCTCTCTTCTTATGTGTGTATGTGCATGTGTATTTGTGCATGTGTGCATGTGTGTGTATTAGTTTGTGTGTCTGTATGTGTGTGTGCACGTGTGTGTGATGCATGCATGCACTTGTGTGTATGTGTGGATAGCTAGAATCGATGTTAAGTACATTCTTTGATTATTCTCCATTTTTCTTTTAAAGTGAATCACTCTCACACTGAACTGGAATTCTTCAGCCTCTCCTCTGTCTCCACCTTTTAACTGGTAGGATTACAGGCAGCTACCAAATCTGTCCTGGTTTTCACATGATTTCTGAGGTTTCAAGCAAGTTCTTTCTTTACTCACTGGGCCATCTCCCCAATCCTACAGTTTATTTATTCCATGAAATCAACAGACACGTAACTTGCAGTAAATAGTGCTGTCCTGTTTGCCTCTTACATGCATGTGTTCCTAGGTATGGAGACAGTGTGCCAGGAGGAATCACATTGTCCATTGACTAGATGATGCCCAAGTACAACTTCAGTCTTCTAAAATGCTTTATCACTTGCTGCATGTGAAATTTTCTTTTGGAAATGGTATCTTTTATTAACTCTTCCCCAATTGACAAGTGATGGTTTATATGACAGCAATCTACTTTATATGTTTCTTTATTTTCTTTATATATTTCTGTAAACTACCCAACTTGGAAATTATTTACGTTTCATTCCCTCACAAACCCCCAAGTTATGCTGAAATGATTTTATGAGTTTTATTCTTCCTGTTCTTAATAAATTTTGACATACATTCCCAACAATCATTTTTGGCACATGTATTAAAATTTCATAAACCAAGAATTATTTAGCTATTAATTATGTCATTTAAGCCCATCCTTCTGTTTTGCTTAATTTCTGGCTGCAGTGTTCTCAGCTTCAATTAGGAAGTTTGGGGCAGGATACAAACCTTCTGGGGTAGCTGGAATTATCCTGTACCTGCACAGCAGCTGATTCTAGGGGATGACACTTTGTTCTGTTTATAACCATCAGACATGCATTACAAGCATGGACTACAGAACAGCCTTCCTTTTGGGGTTTCCTTTGTCTTTGTAGCAACTTATTTTTCTACTTAGATGTTCGGTTAATTCCTTCAATATTTTTGAGATTTAGACACAAATTTATTTGGTCTTCTTTCACCGTGACCTTTTTTTTTCTTCCTTTTAACATTTTCTATATTAAATGGCTCAAGTTTTAAGATTCAGGTAAATTGAATTCTATTATGATTTTCCTAGTCACATATCCTCTCTCCTCTGCCATGGCTAAGTTATTATGTGGACCTTCTAGGTTTCTGCATCTCTCCTCTGCCTGTATCCATAATATTTAGCTTTCCATCCTTTACTGTGAATTTTATGAGACTTTATTGAGTGTTCTATCTTTCTTATCAACTTATCTTTTCAGTCTAGATTTTTGAAGTAATGGTAATTTCATGTTAAAACAATATTTTTCTGAACTCACTCATGCCCTTTTTTTTTTAATGCAATGTCCATTCAATTCTGCTGAGAGTAAGGTTTCTAAAGACTTCCATCTCTTTCAGGAAATAAGTTTTGTAGAGAGAAACATTTTGGTAGCTCAAGCAATTTCCTTTCATGAAATTTGTTTGATTCTCTTCATATCCATTTTCACCAGCCTGCATAGTGGTCTGGAGGAGTGATTTATTGCTACACTTGCCAAGAAGCTCTTTGATCTCTGTTGATCTATTTCAACCACATGTGAAGAAGGAAGAGGAAGTTAGCTTTCTTGTGATGTTTCCACTATGATGAGTGAACTGAGAACAATTCCTGGAAGGAGATAATGATGGGATGAGGAATCAGGTCTGTCTTCACCACAGACTCCATTTTTACCAGAACAATCTTTAGTCCTGCAGAAGCATTAGTTAGTCAGGTATCCATACCCTGTTTCCTGGAAGAGGGTGTTAGCCACAGTGCCCCGCAGTGACATCTGTAGCATTCCTAACAAATCTGCTTCCTGGAACCTCCATTGTGGAGCCCTGGTGTCTCCTCGGGAAGGCTAATTTCAAGTCAGTCTTGTACATGGAATTATCTACATAGGCTTCAGGAATTCTATCATTTGTCCATCAGATAATAAGTCAACTTTGTCTTCCTCCTCCTCCCTCCTCTTCCTCTCCCCTCCTCCCTTCCTCTTCCTCCTCCTCACCTCCTCCTCTTCCTCCTCTCCTGCTTTCTTGTTGGTTTGGAGTGAATTTGGAACCTTAGTGATGTCAATAAACATTCTAGTGCTGAGCACATCCATATTCCCCATTTTTTTCATTTTGATACAGGGAATTACTGAGTTTCCACAGATGGACTAAACTCATGGTGTAACACAAATGGGTCTTGAACTTAACAGGCTCTTTTCTAATTTCCCAAGTAGCTGAGATCAGAAGCCCATGACTTCCATCCTTGCACCCTACTTTCTATTGTTGGTACAGAATAGTTTTTGATTACACTTACAGTCTAATGGTCATTTGAAGGCAAGACAAAACAATAACAGGACTCAGGTTCTCCACACCGAAACTTGATGTTACCCTTTCAGTTTAAATCTCTCTCCATTCTCCTTCCTTTACACAAAGCTCTGCCTGTGGTGTGTGCAGTCAGACCTCAACAGTGACAGCCACGAATGGTCCACCATGCACAAGGTGAGTGAGCAAACACAGTGGTGGCACCAAAGGCACATTCACAGATGTTAATTTTCTGTCCCTTGAGCTACTTTAGACGCCAGCTTTCTCTCTCTAAAAGCAGCATTTTCCAGCCTGACGCATCCTAGCTTTGAATAAGTGTGGAGCTCAGATCTGCTCCACTGAGAGCACCCAGTGACTAAAGCTATAATCAAGTTTGCTATGTCAGTGAAGTGTAAGTCATCCTTCAGGAGTGCTGGGAAGTCAGGTGTGCTGGACTTGCTTTAGTGTTTGAAGTTGAATTTGCAGGCACAAAGAGCTCTGAAAGAAAATCCAGGCTTCTTCTCCTTAGGGTTTGATGGGCAGAGTCTGTGCAAATAGTCCACACAGGTCTTCCCCATCTCAGGAAACTTTCCGACGGAGAAAGTCATTTTATTGATTGGTAGGCTTTTCCTGAAAGCTTATTTTATTAATTTATATATGAGTTTATATAGCATCTATTAATTGTCTGCTGTGTACTGGAGATAATCTAAAGTATTGCTGCTACAAGGGATAATAAAAGATAAAGCAGGTGTGTTCAATTAAGTTTAGTCTTGTCTCATTAAATATAACTTTGAAAACACTGAACTGCTGGCAAATTTTCATGGTATTCATACTCACGCTTGCGCGCGTGCGTGCGCGCGCACCCCCTTCCCACCCTCACCCCCCCCCAGGGTAATGTGGAGATTTGGAGAGTTATGGAGAAAAGGATGATGAGGAGCTGAGGAAAGGGTACTGCAACAATAGCACCTCCCACAGAGCTGAGTCTGTGGTAGTATCTGACGGAATCCAAAGGCTTTGGTTAGTGTCCAGGTGAGATACATTGTAGGTGAGAAGCTCTTTGACTTTGGTTTTCTCATCGCCAGAACAATTATAAAAATAAAACTCTCTTTAGACTAACTTGATGGTTAGTGATGATGAAGACAGAAGAATTTACCTCAGCTTTGTATGCAGTGTCAAAGGAAGGAAGACAGCCTTTCTTCAGTTTCTGGAGAGTTCTGAGGGCGGCAGACAGTGCTCAGATTCTCTATGTTCACCCTCTTATCTGTACCCACCTGATGTCCTGTCAGGATTTCTCCCTATCTTCCTGCAGCTACCTCATCCTGATGGGGGCCAGTACCATTCTTGACCTTCACAGAATATAGTTTAGGACTAAATGCCCCCTAGTGGTCACATGAAGCAAAATTCCAGTTAGATGCTTCACACCTGGGTTGAAACTATGCTAGAATTTGTAATTGTTCCTTATAAAATTATTTCACACTGATTATTATTATAATCTATTTTTGCATTTGTATGTGTTTGTGTAAGAGCGTGTGCACACTCATGCATGCCATGATATGTATGTTGACATAAACAGATAACTGTGGAAGTCAGCTCTCTTTTCCTACCATGTGAATTCCCAGATGGAACATGGCACTGTTTCCTACTGAGACCCATCTATGGCCTAAATTTAGAATTTTCTTTTTTTAAAGATTTATTGATTTATGCATATGAGTAAACCACCATTGCTCTCATCAGAGACATCAGATCTCATTATAGATGGTTACAAGTCACCATGTGGCTGCTGGGATTTGAACTCATGACTGCTGGAAGAGTAGTCAGTGCTCTTAACCACTGAGCCATCTCTCCAGCCCTAGAATTTTCAATGTGTAAATGCAGAGTGCTCTCTATTCTGTGGCTGATGACTTATAACTGATTGATTTTGAAATAGAGGGTAACTGGCTGATGTGATGATGTCAGCTGCCTGGGCGGGAGCAACAGCGTATTGCAGCTCAGTTCTGAAGAGATGAATCACCGGAGTCCATGATGAATGTCATATCAGATAGAGATGACATAGGGCTGACAGTGTGTGTGCATGTGTGACATTGAGTCTAGATCTCATTGATGATCTTGACATCTGTATGGATGTAAATTTGACACAAGCTGGAGTAATTTTGGGAAAGGGAGCTTCCATTGAGAAACTCTTTCACTGGATTGGGCCGTGGGATAGTTTCTTGATTGATGCTTGATGTGTCACTTCTAGACTGGTAGTCCTAGGTCCTGGTCCTAGGTCCTGGTGGTCCTATGACAGCTGAGAAAAACAAGAAAGCAAGCCAGCAGACAAGCACTCCCCCATGACTTACCCACTAGTTCTTGTCTCAAGTTCCTTCCCTTCTTGAGTTTCTGTCCTGATTTACTCACCAACATATGGTTACTTGGAAGAGTGAAGAAAATAAACCCTTTCCTCCCCAAGTTACTTTTTGACCATGGTCTTTTATCACAGCAAGAAAATCCCAAGGACAATGGCTCACAGAAAATGTTAGCAGACATCTTAGATAGATAAATGGATATCCAACACAGAGAGGTTCATTTGTGATGGGCAGTATCTCAGGAGATGGAAAACATTTAGTCATTCTACTTGACTCTGGATGTGTCAGGCTTGCCTGGAGTGGAAGTTGTGATTGAGCCAGATGTAGTTGGAACTATCTTTCCCATAGAAGTCCTGGAATATGGAAAACAAAAGCTTGAAGTATATTTATCAGTTGTAAAGTGTGTGGCTTCTCTGGATCATCACATTACCACCATAGTGTGTGTATAGCAATATGTGTTCACTGTTGATCATGCACTAGGGTCAGGGCATCCCTGGAAAGCCTTCCATGTTGACAACACTCCCATACTTGGTGGCTGTAGTGTCCCTGTGCTCAATCTTGCCAGTAAGCGAATGTGGAAGAGACAAGTGAATCTCTTGGCTTGCAAACCCTGTACCCTGGATCCTGATGCAGCTTTGCACACAGGAAAGTTCATGCTCTACCTACACACTTGGTGGATTTCTTTCACACCTCTGGCAGGGACAGTAACACTGCCTCACACTGTATTTTATGCCTTCAAGTTGAAAACAATCTTCATCTTCATTGTGATCCAAACATTGTTCAAAGCTTGGCTTGGAAGCTGAGTTGGAGTAAGCCTAAGGTCAATGCTGATTATACAGTTTGGACACTGGAGTGATGTGTAGCTGCTGCATGACAGTAATCACAAATCACAAATCACAAGTGACAGAAAGATGCAGCTACATCATCTGCTCTGCGTGAGGGTTAGAGAACCGTAGGCACCCTTACATTTTCATGGTATGTTTTGAGGATGCTCTTACCTATGTGATGTTGAAAACTGCTATTTCAAGCACAGGAAGGAATAAATATCTGACACTTTTCAAGTCATGAAATGAAATTGCAGAAAAGGGTTCAATGGTAAAAGCATTAATGCCTCGGTTCTCAGCTAGCAGCAAAGACTTTCCTTCTGCTGAGAACTGTGTGGCTTTCCACTGGAATCCTGAATCCTAATTAAAGCTCTGTTCATTTTTTGTAGGTTAGCTGGGAATACCAAAGGCAAACATATAAATTATTAATTTTATTGAGGATGTAAGATATCCATATGCCTAGATGGACATTTCAGGGAGACAGACAGAGACAGATTGCAGTGCTTTGATTCCTGAAGATGCGTAATTAGACAGGAGCAGTTTGCCTTTCTATTAAGCCCTGGAGATGTCTGGACAGTTACTCAAGTTAGCAATTTCTCGCTCAGCACTTTGTCCTATCTTCCCTCATTCTGTTTTTCTTTACACGCTCTGCCAAGTGGTCAATAATCTGCTGGTTGACATGGAGGCCCAGAGGTAGGACTGCCCCTGCTCAGAGGGCTACCTCCATTCTTCCCTAAAACCATCTTCTGAGTATGGAGTTTGGAGAAGCCTTTCTTTCTTTCTTTCTTTCTTTCTTTCTTTCTTTCTTTCTTTCTTTCTTTCTTTCTTTCTTTCTTTCTTTCTTTCTTTCTTTCTTTCTTTCTTTCTTTCTTTCTTTCTGTTTGGATTGACTGACTCCCCCACCCCAGCAATTCCACTGTGATACCTTTGCAATTACAATTGGAATATTGGAACCCCAACTGCCTTTCCATATTCACCATCTCCAGCTGTCTTACCTAGTGCTAGCTAGGGTTTCTACCTTGTATTATCTAGCTCATTTTCATATGCATACACTGTAAGGAAAAAAGCCACAATATTTAAAGGTACGTATAAATGGGTACTTAATTCACATTTTCTTCTTTTGGAGGCTTTTAATAATTATTTGGTAGACATCTAGAACAGAGATAAAGACAGTATCTCTAAAACATCTGGACCTGGTTGGCAAAGCAAGTTGGTGGAAGACCTTCTGCACAAAGAATGGCTGGCTGGCTGGGATAGGAGTTGAGGATAAAACTTGTCCTTTATAGTATAACAGGGCTGTGCATCAACCTGTCTGGGGTAGTTGTGGACTAAGAGTCATTCTGTGAATTTTTGAGGATGAACTAGGAGAGGTATTTACCTTGAGAAGAGACTGGGCTAATATACAGTTGTATAGAAAGGATGCTTAGAACAAAAATGGAAACCTGTCTTCGAAATGGTCTGTGAACATCATTCTATAAGTTGGCTTATAGTTTGCAGGGTTATATGGGAGTCTAAACCACAGAGTTCATTGTCAAGTGGTGAGGGTGAAGATTGTAAAAAGAAAAATGGCTTTCAGGAAAAATTTTTATGAATGAGCTATTACAGCATCCCAAAATGAAGAACTTGAGGTGAGGTTGTTTTGGTTGGCCAGAACTTGCATTCTAAATAAACAGACTCATAAGGTGAGCTGATTCTGAAGACCTGGAAAATAGTCAAACAAAGTGACAGGAGGGAAAATAGGTTGAGTAAAGGGTGCTTCTTAAGAAAAGATCTTGACTGTCCAGACACGAACATGGTGGCCATCAAGCAAATAAGATTAATAATGTGGAACCAGAGCTGAACAGGAAAAACAACTCTCAAACTGGGACATGATCTGTCCTAGGTCTTGGCCTAAGCTAAGAAAATGCTTTGAGAAAAGACTGTCCATCGGGATCTTCTTCAGTGGCCGCCCCATCTTCACAGGTAACAGAATTAAACATGTGCTTCTTCCCACCAACTCAAGATAACTACTTAAAATATGTTTCTTGGTTTAGCATCTAGGACACATTCAATGACTGCATGTAAATTTCTAGTATGTGCAGAGAGGATTAGTCAACTGGTCTGAAGTGTTTAATCAGCAGTGCTGGGAGCCATAGACTAAGTTTAATTGGATGTGTTAATTTCTCATTCCCTATCACTTTCAGTCAGTAAGTACTTGGAGCATGGAACTATGTTCACATTATTATGAGATTCAGTGTCCTGGTTGCCAGGAAACTCTAGATTCAACCAGCAACAGAAATACCAATATTCCTTATGCACCTCAACAGTGGCTCTTGTGACTCTTTCTTGGCACACAAGAGGATGTCCTTATTAACCACAAATGAGGTAGATTGGAAGCTTTGAAACAATTAAAATTTGAAGTTCCATTTGAATTCCCACAGTGCATCAAGCCACAGCTGTTAGAAATCATCTGAAACCCTATTGTGCTTTGAGTCTATGGAGTAATTAATATTTGTTGAATAAACAAACCAAGTGTCTGCTATGTATGAAGAACTAGGATTAACATTTAAATTGCTATTTAATCTCTAGACTCTTGAGATAATAAAAACTAACATTTGGATAAATCAGGTTCAAATCTCTATAATCAAGTTGAAGTCAAGCTATTCTGTTCTTCACAGTCCACATGGAATTGATTTCAGCACTTTTCCTACCACAATCCACCTGCTCTTAAATCTCCTTAATAAAATGGTGGAATCATAGCACATAGCCCTTGCCCATCCTCTTGTGTATTTTGCCTCATCCCCAAATTACTTATAATACCTACTGCAATGCAAATTCTGTGGAAATAGTTGTTATACTGCAATTCTAATTAATGACAAAAATAGGTCTGTATGTGTTCAGAACAGAACTTTTGTTACTAATTTTTAGTGTTTGAATGTGGACGCAAGATCCACAGATATGGAGGGCCAACTGTAATTTCTGTAAAACAAAAATGAAAAGATAGCTTTCTTCCTGATGAGATACGCAATTGATAAAACTAGAGCAGTAGGGATGTGTTGTTTTGTCTGGAAGGTGGTGTCTGAAGGATTCTAATGGACGGACCATGTCATCTCAGACTCTGATATTTTCTGCTTATTCAGGAGGCTGAAAAATCAAACAGCTAAAACCAACAAAGCATGAAACATGGATTGCTGACATGCGTAAGGCAGAAGCAGATGCAAGGGCCAGAATGTAAGGCTGAAAGCCCTGAAAAATTAGAAGAGGCATTGGGCAAAAAGCAAGAATATAAAGGAGGATGCAGGGAGAGCATCCAACATCACAAAAACCAGAAGCTGCATTCTTCACAGAAGGATGCAGAGATAGTATCCAAACTCACAAAGTGCAGAAGCTCAATTCTTCATGCAGCTAAGCTGTATGACTGCTGACCAAACTATGATGGGCTAGTGAATTAGCATGCAACCACTTTACACAGCTGGCCATCTGCTTAAGTTTCCATCTGTCCTCTCATTTTGCTGTCTCCACTCCTAGGTCCCTTATAAACAATGTGGGTCTGGGAAGGTGACAGATACACCTTATTCAACATCAAGTCAGTTACTGCATCTACATTCCGAGTTCTATAGATTTAGCTGTCTGGCTCCAACTGCTACTCACATTTAAGTCTGGAATTTTGGAGGAACCCTGGTTACTCCAGTGGAAGACAGTGCTCTAGACCAAGTTATTCCTCTAGCCTGATGCCCAACACTGTTTAGACATGGAAATCTAGCAAGCTGAGTGATACACCCATTAACAATTAAGATGGAAGATGGCAGAATATTTAAAAATTAGTGTTTTTGAGAGAAGACCTATTGAAAGGAATAGGTACTTCACAGCTCTTATGCTTAATGCGGGTTTGACTACTTGGAACTGGAATATCAAAAGTGAAAAGGGTGATAATATAAGAAACCAGGAAAAGAAAAACTGTGGGGAAACTAATGTGGCTCATTGAAATATTCCCGCTTAATTACTGCACAGCATTATGGGTTGATAATTTTAAGATAATGTATGTGGGGCAGTGGACTGTGAGAGGAAGCCTAGTTCTCAGTTGAGCTAAAAGCTTGAAGCCCCAGAGACTCTGAAGGGACAGTAGGAGCTTTGCCTGCTCCTAGTGCCAAGCCCCTGTCACATAGCTACACCCCCCTCTGCCCATAGATTTTTGGCCATCAGTCATGTAAGGGCAATATCTAGCCCTTCCACATGTAGATGAAGCATCTGTAACATCTCAGAAAAAAAACAATAGGAAAAGAGATGTGACCACAGGTCACACAGGCTTCAGACAGAGATCTCCATGCTAATGAGGCCTGGAGGGTATTGCCAATAAGATTCCCTTCCCAGACATTCCTCCCTGCAGAAAGTATTTAATCTCTGGCCCACCCTGAGAATTAGGGTATGGTTTTACACATCTGCTTTCTGCCAGGACAATAAATACCTCAAAACTATGGACTATCTCTTTTCATTGAAATCTACCATGGGGAGCCATGGAAAATGCCTTCACCTCCAGAACCAGAGTCTAATTTCCTGTAGAAGGCCTCTCTGCACTCCCAGCCACAGCCACCACCAAATCTGCCACCTGTCAAGCCAAGGATCATCTCTACTGGGACAATTTGGTGATGTCCCCACCCCAACCCCAGGTTAGACCCAGCCCATGGGTTCCCACTCAATTTTTTCTCTTCTGCAACTCCCAGCAGTGCCTGGATGTGCAAGAGACTGAGAATCCTACTGCCCTGGCCTTGTCGCAGGCCCAGGGACCCCTGAGCCAGCTCCAGCTTTCCCACATTTCAAACTGCCCTCACCCACCCCACAGAGGTGCCCAACATTTGCCTGGGCAGTGTGTGGGATAAGTGCAGTCAAAGTCCTTGAATTCTGCCTCCCCAAGGAGCTGTACCTTGTAGTGGAGCAGACACAGGATCTACAACCCTATAAATGTACATCTCCAATCACACAGTGTTTGTAAGGAGATGCCCAGAACACCAAAAATGCATCCATGTGAATAAGTCCCCCTCCTCCCCATTGATCATAATGTAGAATCTTGGCTGTCAGTTGCATCTGTAATCAACTAAAATACAAGCTGCTAGACATTCCTGGGAAAAATTCCCCCCCCTCTGCCTCTCTCTTTCTCTGTCTCTCTCCTTTCTCTGTCTCCCACTCTTTCTTATCATGCACTTATTTAATAGTAAAACCCTCATAAACAATATAAATTAGATTCCATTTTCCTTCTGGTCCTGGAGCTGATCCTGTGTCATAGCACTCCTTACCCAAATACTGCCAGGAAAGAGCTGATTTCCCAGGAGTACTGACTCACCTGTGAACACAAGTAAGACTGTGGCTTGAAGGAGGTGACCAAAAGACAGAGACCAGAGCCTAGATGTTCACAGCAGGAAGAAACTCGCAGAAACTCTATTCCTTAATATCTTTTAACATCAATGGACTCACTTCCCTAATAAAAAATGTTCCAAATAGATTTTAAAAACTGGTTGAGTGCATATTACTTTTAGCTTCAGAAGATATCATGTTAAGAGGCATTTAACTATTATAAATTATTTTGAAGAGTTAAAAATGTCAATACTGAGTTGTATATTTTAAAATAAATTTTCTTAGCCTAATAAAAAATAAAAATAAAAATATAAACAATATAAATTAGAAAAGTTGGTGAGACCCCTGTGTTATAGTGTAGTGTTATAGATTCTCAGGAGCAGATGAGAAAATATCTATTTATGAGAGCCTTTGTAGCAGGCATCCTTAAGTAAGTTACTGTGAGGCAGGACAGAAAAGCTACAGAGAACCTAGAATAAGGAAACAGGAAGAATGGATATACTTACAAGGAGAAAACTATAAGGCCTTTACTTTCTTCTAAAGTCTGAAGCCTTGAGTTTTAAAGTATGCATTTCAAATTCAAGATCGTGAGTTACACAGAGTACAGGAAAGGAATGGTGAAATGGATTGGGATGACACGGCCCTACTCTCATATGTGAGGTAAGACCACTCTAAATGCGCGTGAGCCCTTCTGCTGTTAATCCACATCAAAGGATATGCCCCGAAGAAACTCTGTACTGGGCCTGCTTGCCCCTATTCTACCTGGCAAATTCATTTATCCTGTTGCTCATGCTGATATTAAATTTGAACACAGCAACTCGCTAGGAATTCCCCAGGCTTCTTGCACTAGATTGGGTGTATGGGATAACCAGGCTTTTGAACCAAGAAACTACTAGATCCTTGGTCTCTCCGGTGTGAAGTAGCTGTTGTTGGATTACTGGACTACTCATACCAAAGGCAATTTAATAAATCATATAGTTAGATATAGAACTAGAGATAGAACTAGAAAGCTAGAGCTAGAGATGAGATAGAGATGGAGATGGAGATGGGGCAGAGACAGAGAGATAGAAATAGAGATAGAGGTAGAGATAGAGATAGAGATAGAGATAGAGATAGAGATAGAGATAGAGATAGAGATAGAGAGATGCTATTCTCTCAGTTTTTGCCCCCCTTGGAGAATCCTAACTAATGCTCTCCCTATTTGACAGTCTTGGCATTCACAAAGGCACCTGTAGTCAGAAGACTTTTGGAATCTTCCCAAAAGCAAGAAGATGCTGATAGCATTGCTGTTAATTACATGTTAAAATTCTTTATTTTTGTCAACCTGGTTTCATGTTTATGACTGAATTTTTATTATTCAGACTACTAATGCATTTTCTCTACATTCTAGCTTTGTATTTAATATATTTATCCATGTTTTCCATCTTTGCCCTCAAAGAGCTTTGTTTTTTTAAAGAGCTTCATGATGTTATATTTGTCATATATTCTATGAATCATAAGACTCAGTATGTATTTTTAAATGTATATTTTCTTAGTTTTTATTTTCTTTTTAAAATTTTATAGACTGAGGCTGTCTTTGTTATACTCAATATTTATTCAATTGATTTTGTAAAAATTAAGTTCCATAATTTTACCTTTTCTTTTGGTTAGAAACATGTACCTGCCCAACTCCCCCTAACTTTATTGACAAAATAGTCATTCCTTTCTCTATTTAGGCAATTTTGTGTTATTAAATTCACATATTTCTCAATATTTCCTCTTCAGGACAAAACATTTTTCATTATTGATCGTAAGCCTGTTGTACTAACTTTGTGCTGCTAACTGATGTTTACTGATAACTGATGGAGGAATTCCTGTCTCCCTTTGTTATCCAAATCCAATCTCTGAGCTTTTCCTCCCAAGTTTTTTTCTTACTCTGGAGGTTAATCCCTATTCTATAGGCTCCTCTGTTGTGTGTTGTTCAACCTTAGGGTTCATTGAGAAGGTGGAGAAGTTTTAAAGGAGCCTGAAGGTGGGGGACATCCTAGAACAAAGTCATGTCTATTTCATTTAATAACATTTGGATTATTTTGTTACTAATAGCAATTTTTCTTTTCCTCCCCTCCTCCTTTAGTCTTCTTCATTTCTTCCCATTCTTTCTCTCTCCTCTCCTGATCTAGAATTCTAGAAGTCTGTGTTGGGTGGATACATAATCAGAAGTCTCTTATCACTGTGTTACAGTGTGTGGCTGACATAGAAAATAGACATTAAAACATGGTGGTTTGGGCTTTCATGTTAACACAGCCTAACTTAGCTTAAACATGATCAATGAAGAAATGAATCAAATGATCAATAGAAGGGATGACATGTTTTGGAGAATTAGCATTCTAGAAACTATTTTTAAGTTTTATTATGTGGGAGTAGTTTCTATGTTCTTGAATATTCTTTGCGTGTTTGTTCAATTTAAGCAAAAACTCTTCAAAAATACTGAATATGTTAGAAAGTGAATCAAATTTATTCTTAGTCAAAGAGCATCTTCTTTTGTATCGATTGTTTGACTTGCCTGAGGCTAGAGTCTTCTCTAGGAGCCGATGATCAGAGGGAAGCTCCGTTAGGGCACACACAATATTCTTTTCAATTATTTATTAACTTATGAAATGGGCAAACAATATTCTTGAGCAAACACAGATTTAATATTCGTATATGAATGGAATTCCCAAGTTTGGGTAAAAGTTATAGGGTAAGACCCTGGAGGTACAAAATCAATTTATTCAGAATGGTTTTTATGCTTATAATTGGTTGATTAAGAAAAATGTTTTAATGTTATGCACGGAGATTAAAGTAAAGGCTAGAGATTAACCTAATGTGCAAGGTGTTAACAGAATGCCCTGGGTAGAGTGCCAAGGTCACTAAGGGACACTGGCAAAGGGGTGACTTGAGAGAAGAAGGCAGAACCTTTGTGGCTTCCTGGGATTCTGTCAATGTTCTACTCAATACTTACTCCTGCTCTGCCATCTATTCCTCTCTAGAGAAGAAGGCTCTAAAACAGAATTGAAGAGGAAAGGAGTTTCACATAATTTCTCTGTTTGCTTTTGCAGTGAACAAATTAGTGCTGTTGAGTGGGTAAAAAGTCAGAAGCATTACAGAACCTGAAAAACAGAACTCAGGTGGATATACTAAGAATCTGGGAGACTGGAGAACCTGAAAATCTTCCAGTACTGAGATGCACAGGTACAAAAGGCAGAGAAGATGGGCACCCAGACTTATGGGATCTGAGAAGCTGCTATTTGAGGGAACATCACACTCTTTTCCACTTGCCATCTGCTCTGGGCTTGTTGAGACTATCCCAGAAACTAGGAGTCCTCATGACTCATCCAAGATGGCCTCCTCCTTCTTTCCCTATAGCGATGCTGTGCCTAGAATTGCCACATCTAGTCCTTCCCTCAGTGCAAGGCATTGTGTCAGGGTTGGAAAACTTGTTTGAACAGCCTAGAAAAGTACACAGGAGTGCACAGTATGAAAATGGCAGTTCTCAGAAATCAGAAAGGTACATTTTCTTGGTTGAGTTCAACTTGAGATTTTTGAGAGGCTTTAAAAGAATCTTGGGAGACTAAGATGGAAAAGTGAGCAACTGTTATGCTCACTGTCCCCATACAGTTATTTAAGTAAATGGTATTATTTTTTAACATCTGAAATGAGGATCATCTAAAAATTTAGAGCCTTTTCCTACCCCTGGGGGATGAGTGTTGTTCTTCTTGCTCAGATGCATACAAACTATGCTGAACCTTTTGTAATCTAGATAACAGGATTGAGAAACTGGGCAGAGCCAGCTTCTTCTGTACTGCTCAACTATGAAAAATGTGAAATGACTCCATGGCTCTCTGTCTCATTTGCAAGGCTTCTGTTTTTCAATGAAATATCTCCATTTTACTTGTTTTTTATGGCAATAAGGTTTTTAGCTTAAAAGTAAACAATGACCATGTATAATAAAAGTAAATACGCAAAAATGGTTTTGCTTTTCCTCATATAGTTAAAAACCTTAAGGCAGGTTGCTACTGCCCTTGATCTGTGGGGTTTAGTTTTCCTCCTTTGGTTCCAGAATGGCTGGTGCAGCTGCCCACATTGTATCTGAGCTCAAGGTAGAAAGATGAAGGGAAAGAAAAAGCCAGTTACCTTTCTATTTTTTTCAGATAAAGAAAAACCTTTGTTTGATATCTCAGATATTTTCCAACCAATTTTTTTCACACCAAGGCACCAGTAACAGTAAAGAAATTCAGGTGAGTATTCAGGGGAACCATCAAGGTGTGAGATAAAACTGACTCCAGAGCCAACTGAAGAGCTGTTTCAGGAGCTCGTTCCTTCCAGCGTTCCTTCACCAGTCGCATGTCTTGCATTCTTCTCAACCCTAATCGTGTGTCCCACATGTTCACAGAACCAGCATCATTTTCCATCCTCCTTGCATATTGTATTGTAAAAGTTCTGTGGAAATGTACGTATGAAAGGATAGGTCCATTCATACAAAGCATGGTGAAAAGGATCCTGGGAGAACCTCAGAACTCACCCCAGAATTCTTTGTCAAGTGACCTTCAGCACACAGTGCCGAGTCCACAGAAGGATTCACTCACACTCTAAGATTCCCAGGCACTGCTGTTCAGAGGGGAAGAAGTCAGAGACAGCTGACAGTCCTGTCTTGAGCATCACTTCCAGAAGCAGACACAGAACAAGCACACTATTCAATGCCACATACAGTACACGTCTTTGAGGAGAAGAAAACCATTGGCCAGAGGAAATAGAGTAAAAAGTGTCCTTGTTAAGGAGATATAAGATGTTAGAGGCGAGGCTATTTGAGCAAAGCCCTGTGGCCCTGTGACACTTGTTATTGCTGTCTAGCTCCTTTCATTGTTACCTCTATGCTAATGTCTCCTTTTAATTTCCTCTGGTGCCTGAGCCATGCTTCCCCTACACAGCTACTCAGAATTTATGACTTTAAATAAAGCAGTTTGTGAAAATTATTCATACTATTAATCTTGTAAAATTTTTATTGAGGTAAAATGTATGCAAAGGCTAAATCACCTTTTTAACAGATCTGTGAGGGATTTTTTTTTTTGCTTGTTTGTTTCTATTTGTTTGTTTTTTTCGAGACAGGTTTTCTCTGTGTAGCCCTGGCTATCTTAGAACTCACTCTGTAGACCAGAGTGAACTGGTCTTGAACTCAGAAAGCCACCTGCCTCTGCCTCCCAAGTGCTGGGATTAAAGGCATGCACCACCACCGCCTGGTGATCTGTGAGTTTTGATATGTATACAATCACTGAAATCAAAATATAGGACAATTGTTTCATGCAAGGAGAGGGCCCTGCAAGGTATTCCCTTCTTTCCTACCCCTAGCCATGACAACCATATTCTGTTAGTGAAAGTTTGTTATACACAATTTGCCGACCAGTGCCTCCCTTGATCAACTCAAAGGAAGTTTCTTTTGTAGTAGATGAGTATCAACATAGAGACCCACAAATGTGCAGACAGTGAGATGCCTCAGAGTACTCAGTCCTACATGGGGTGTTTTTATAAAAACTCCTCTTCCCAAGGCTCGAGGATCTATGCAGAAGAGGAGGCAGAAAGATTGTAAACATCAGAGAAGATGGATGACTTCAAGGAAACAGCATCTTCCAGACACAAGACTGAAACACATACGAATTCACAGAGACTGAGGCAGCACATGGAAGATCTGCACAGGTTCAAGTCAAAGAGAGTCCTAGCACTGAGAAAGGGAAGCAGACTTGGACTCCCACCTGTAATCAAGAATCTTGTAATTGATACCTGCTGGCAAAGGGTAAATCAGTTTTGTCCAATGGAATGCCACTCAGTTTATCAATCACACTCCAGGGCAGGCCCACACCCCTGGAATCCTCTCCTCCAGCCCCGTGGCTTCTTACTCTCTAATCTCACATTCCCAGTGAGTGGCTGAGCATGCAGCTCTCATATCCACATGAATTCTCCCCGGATCTCAGTATTATCCTGATTAAATGCTCCAAAGTACAGTCTTAACGGTTGACATGTTTTTCTAATAAAACATCAAAGAGTTCTCATTTGGGGGAAAAATACCAGATTATTAGCATGAGGGACCACATCTTTCTCTTCTCTCTCTCCTTTACCTAGACCCAGTTTCCTAGGCAGAGCACTGGCTTTCTCTGGAGTTCTTCTGGACCATGTGCTTATGACCCTGCTGAGCACCTTGTTTTGCTTTATCTAATGGACTGCATCTTCTTTCAAACTGACATCAGAATTGGCTATCACCTGTGTCTGTCTCCCCAGATAGACAGAGCTGGCTGAGGGTCAGGTGTCTGTTTGATCCAACTTTGTACCTCCACTTCCTAGCATAATTCTCAGTTAAGCTTCTCTAGACTTCTTCATTTAGTAGAGCAAAAGGTACTCACCAAAATGGGAAGGAAATAACACAGCCCAAAAGATTGGCTTCTACAATACAATCCTTTGACTTAATTTTAAATATGATATTTATTTAAAGTTTTATATTAAGTTGAATAAATATGAGGCATATTTTATCTTTTCATGTGTGCTAGGAAAGAGTCAAGAATCACTTTTAATAACATTTCCTGAGTTTCTGCATTAGTTTTTCTGCCTCCTGGTGCACTGATAACTCCTCTTTGGCTCTCTAGTGCTTACATAGAGTGTAGTCCAGAGAAAGCATCAATTTTTACAGTGAGTGCTTTCGTAGCACTGGAATAATGATGCTGGTGGACACTGAGTGACTCTTCCCAGAAGAAAAAGGGGTCAACAGAGCCCAGAGTTGTATCAGAAGATAAAGGTGAGGGGAGATACCTAGTACATACAGTGCAAAAAAAAAATGAGAA
The DNA here is from genome assembly GCF_947179515.1 of Apodemus sylvaticus. NCBI lineage: Eukaryota > Metazoa > Chordata > Mammalia > Rodentia > Muridae > Apodemus > Apodemus sylvaticus. The sequence goes on from NC_067478.1 coordinate 109,083,947, forward strand.
CGGGAGCACAGAGGGTGGCAGGGGAGATGGGAAAGGCCAAGAAGACGTGGGCCATATTCTGCATGAGTGAGTAAAGCTTCCGGAGCCTGCATGGAGGTGTGCATGAAAAATATTTTCCATGCTCGTCATGAAGGATTCCTGACCCACTCGGATCACTGTGAAATCCTGAGTCATTTCAGCCTTTAGCCAGCAGGAGATAAGAACCATCTTCCCTGGAAGCTACGTAAAAATGTAGGTACAGGTTGACTTGCATGCCACTGGGATGTGAGAGAAAAGAACCTGAGGTGTATTAGACCACTGAGATTCTAGTCTTGACGTACTTCTTCCTGATATCAGCTGAGAATCCTATTTACTTTTTGATTTTATGGTATTTCATTTGTATGGAGGGCCCTCTGCCTTCAACTTCTCTCAGTCGCCATCTGGTTAGAAAAAGTGAATGCTATTTTAACAACCCTAAGAGCCAAGAGGAGGTTTGAATGCTGTAAAAGGTCATCATTTTACAAACAGTAAAATGCCAAGAAGACTGAGAGACACATCCTATTTCAGGTAGGCATCTGCATTGCTTAAGTGGGGAAAAAAGAAACAGAATTAGGAATTATTCTTTATACTTTTATTATGACCTCAGGTAATTTTGCTATATGGTAGCCTACAAAAAAATCTTTCTTCCTACAGTAGAGACCCATGCACTTTCTGAGCAAGCTAGAGCTTCTCATCTCAGCCAAGAACCTTTGATGGAGTGACCATTAAGCCAATAACACAATGAACCAGTAAGAAATGGCATCTTTCCTACTTATCTGTATCTTATTTCAAAATTTTGATAGTTTGATTAAAATTAAAACAAAAAGAAAAGGAGTGATGTATGCTATCACATATCAGTGTCTATCATCTCTGGACACATACATGCTGACAAGTACTGTGGTCTCCAAGGCCTCCAGGGTCTCCAAGCTTCTTCGACATGGATGATAGCGACACCTCATAGGTCTATAGGTAGTATCAGGAGATAGAATAAGGATGATAATCTCAATTTAGAGTTGCTAAAATTTTACAGTTTTAAGCCAATTGATGCTTCTTCAAAACTTTAAGCATTTCATCCCTTAAGTTTCTCAACAGAGGATCATCTGCTAAAGCTTCAGTCAGATGGGGAAACCAAGGCTTCAGAAGAGATAAACAAACCAGCATACAGCCACTGAAAACATATGAATTGAGTCTCTGAGAAGTCAGCTACAGGGCCTGTGCTCTCAGATTCTTTGCTCTAGCAACTGAATGAAGGAGAAAACTTGGGAAGGTCCCTGGACCTGGTGATGAGTCAGTTCCCTCTCCTTGTATTAGGATGACTGAAACACAAGGCAACTAAATTTCACTAAAGAAAAACAACGTGACCTTCTCATTCATTTGAGCCAGTAGTTTGAAAACTACCTCCCACTATATAAACAGGAAGTTATTTCCAGGATGCTGGGATGATGCTTTGAAGTTATCAATTGATGTACTTCTTCCAAATATAGCCCAGAGGCTCCTTTCCCTTGATATATAACCTTGATTGTGCCAACATGGAATATATTAGAAACAACCCAGCACTGAGCATCTGAGTATGTCATGAGGAGAACTATATAAACAGCTTGAAGAGAAGGGATTTTTTTCCACAGCAAAAGAATGTGTCTTCAAAGTCCCATCCTAACTGGAAAGCTATTTGCAATTGATAATGCCTAAAATGGGAAAAATCTATTTACATCATTGAAATGGCACTGGTGTAATGGTTTGAATGATGATATGCTCCCATAGGTTCATAGATTTGAATACTTGGTCATCAGGGAGTGGCCTTATTTGAAAAGATTAGGAGGTGTGACTTTCTTGGAGGGATTGTGTCACTGGGGATGTGTGGGGCAGCAGACCATGCCATCAGACCGAAGAACTAATAAGGGTGTGGCAAAAATTCAGAACCCCACTAAACTCAAAATTGAGAAGAGCAAGAGTTCAGACTTGTTCCTAACCAGTTTCCTGGAGTGCATGATCACTATACCCCACTAGAAGGACCATGGCAATCAGTTATGTAGGGACAACACCTGAAGTCCACCCCCACACAAATAGAGGGTACCAAATTTCTCAGACTGACTCAATGGGAAGATCTACCCCTAGATCCCACAACACCCCAAAAATGTTTGCAAGGTTCTGGTACACAAGGAATAACATGTATGAGTTATTTCATTAAAGAATGTCTGAGGGTACCTGTCTTACTGAGCTGTAATACTCCAGGAAAGTGTTTTCTCTCCCAAAACATTCATCTTTGGACCTCAACCTTGCCCAACAAGCTGGGTGCCTACTTGAGCACAGCCACCTCCTGCTTGATGGCTCTGGCTCTGGCTCCTAGCTGCCTGTTGTGTTTCATTGCATGCCACCAAATCTGGTCAGTGCCAGCCACAGAAGAGGCCCAGCAGCCCACTTTGCTCTGACTTCCCATCAGAGAGCTGTCACACTTTGGCCATTCAGGCCATGCCTGATTCTCACAAAAACTTTCATTCCTGCTGGCCTGGCTAAGGATTCTCAGCCAGTTACTCTCTGGTATGCAGACCAACAAGGATAAGCTTTGGGGTTTCAAAAGCCCAAGTTACTCACACTGTTGTCTGCTGCCTGTGGATCTGGATATGAAAGTATCAGCTACTTCTCTACAGCCTTGTCTGACTCTATGCTGCCATGTTCCCTGTTATGCTTTCCCTAATGATGGCAATGCAATAAACATCTGAACATGCAACCAAGCCCCAATTAAATTCTTACATTTAGGAAAGTTGTCATGATTATGGTGTCTCTTCACAGCAATAGAACACTGACCAAGGCAAATGGGAACATCAACTACACTCCAGGGCAGGCCCAGGAGTAGTTGGCCAACACAAAACTGACTCCATTATTTTTTAAAGAAGTGCTTTTTGTTTCATTTTAGTTAGTTATTTTTTGTTTTGTTTTATTTGTTTTTGTTTATTTACTTTTGTATATTATTATGTTATTGTATGTTATTTTCACTTTTGTATATGAGAGAGAGAGAGGGAGAGAGAGAGAGGGAGAGGGAGAGGGAGAGGGAGAGGGAGGAAGAGAGAGAAATGGAGAAAAGGAAGGTAACAGTAGGCAGGGCAGTTGGGTATATAAGGAGGTAGGTAGAGTCTAGAATGGTTTTTGGGGATAAAAAGCGTGATCAAAATATATTGTAAGAAAAAATTAAATAAAATAATACAGAATAATTTTCAATAAAATGGTTTAAAGGCCCTGTGTATATATGTACACACACACACACACACACACACACACACACACACACACACAATGTGTCTTTGATAATTTAGATTATAGAGCCTCGGCCATAAATATGGAAGAACACCACAAGAAGTAATTTTCACATCACAGCAAGGAGGCTGAAGAGACAGGAGTGTTGGATGGTATGTGGTATGGGATATGAGGAAACATGGGGTGAGAGTAATTGCATTGCCTCTCCTTGATGGAGAGAAAACTGGATGAGAAGGTGCTTGGCATATGAGGAGATCACGTGATAAAAGGGGAAACCAGGTTCTGGAGTCCCCAGATGTCATGACAATATACATTTAACATGGGTGTATTGGGTGAAAAGGGAGCAGAGACAGAACCACTATTTCCTGTAGCCCAGAGCTGGCTAGAGATGATATCAGTTTTCCATTTTCTATAAGGTTATGGATATTTAGCCAGCAAAGAGAAAAGGAAAAGGAGAGACTCAAAGACCAGGAACGTAGAGGAACTGTCACAAAGAGACACAACCCTTTCTCCAGAGTCAGAGCCAGACAGTGGTCCAGAGAAGTCTGAGTGCACTGCAGGGTCAATGGAATGCTTCCCTTCAGCTACTGCCCTTTGCCCTGATGGGATGAGGCCCCAACCACTGCCATGCTTTCTATACATGTAAGGAGGCTGTCCACAAAGTTAGATAGTTTCCTACAGCCAGTATCCGAGAAAATCCTCACTGGACTGAAAAAATCTCTCCAATGACTAAGTTCATTCTGAATTAATCAAGATTATGCCTCTTGATATTCAACTTATTAATAATGCAGAAAATTTAACAAAAGGCAATCTTCTTCCTGCACTAGTAAATAGCTGGGGAAATTGTATGCCATCCTTATGAAGCTATCATCAATGCCTGTGTCTTACAGGAAATGACATCAGACTGCCTGCCTGCATGACTGAGTCCACACAGAGTGGAGGGTTGGCCCACTGCTGTATTAGGTCTTTGTAGAAGAAGCAATTAGGAAGGGACAGAACGTTAATAGACATTTACCTGAGTCGTGCTAAGTAAGACTTCCCCTTAGGGACAGCCATAGTATTAGACAGGAGAACTCAAGTGGACATACTGAGAAAAACCAATTAGAAGAGAATTTAAATGTACATGATGGGCTTTAGGGCAGGCAATGAGGACACTAGGGCTTATAGGGAATACAATAGGTAAAGCAGGGCTTTCAGAGGAGCAGACAAGTCAGCAGGAGGTATTGAAGTGAGAGCTACAGGGCAGGCAGGTAGGGTCTTAGAAGGGAGCTGTTTGACTCAACAGAGCTTTCAGTATGACAGAAGTTTAAGAGCAGTTTAGACTGCATTGCGTAGATAATTGGGGAAGGTTTTGTTACAGTTTTCTTTTGTTAGAATGTGCTATGGGGGGTGGAGGGGGATTAGGGGGAAGGTCATATTTAAAAATCTGCCAGCAAGACAACAGGGCAGAGAGGGTGGGCACACACAGTGAGTTGTGTCCCATCAGCACGGAGGGAGCGAGCATTTACATGCAAACAATAGTTAGATTAATTGCATATCATTTCCAAGTATGCACTGAAGGAGGCTTGATGGGGGAATCATGATTAGATAATGTTTAACAGTCTTACTTCACATTCCCCTCCCCCCTTACCTATGAGTAATAACACTGAGTTTGATTTGCATTATTTTATAATTTAGCTAATTTAATGATTCAGATAGACCTCCCTCCCACTTTCTTTAAATTAGATGTCTCATCACTCACTAAGTTCCAGAAACAATGCTAACAAGCTTACCTTGAAGATGAAAGGATTTTGTGTGAAGGTTTTTGCCTTTGTCTTGTTTTTGGACAGAACTATATACACTCTAATGAGTAAGATTCTTGAAAACTGGTGGGTTCTCAAAGCTCAGATAATCTCTCAACACTATGGCTTCTCAACCACAGGAGGTGAAGTGGGTGTGACGTGGGAGGGAGAGGGAACAGCAAGCTGAAACATGCTAAGACTGAAGCTCACCAAGTTCTTGGTTGAAAAGCCCCAGACTACAACTGCTTATCTACACATGCAGCTATTGGGGAGGTAAGTGGGAGGCAGGCTCACACTTGACTGTCCTTCTGAGTTTTGGGGCAGTATGACATGCTTAGGAGAATGCAGGAGGGTGGGACAGTGAGAGTTGAAGTTTAAAAGGAGGAGGGGGTTAAAAATGGATGAAACTGAAAGGTTCAATCTAAGCTTGAGGGGGGAAAAAGCCAGAAACCCAGACACAGGGATGTTGCATCTTCTGCCAATATAGCTTTGTATCAGAGAACAGGAATGATAAAACAGTCTCGGAGATGTGGCCTCAGAAGGTTGAAACAACCTAAGTCTATAATTGGGTGGGTCCAATTCTCCAGGACTTACTCTGATACTGAAACAGACCCATATTTGACAGACTCCCAGTCACAGGAATCCAAGACTAATTTTAGTCCCATTGGCTTTGACATGGAGTAGGTATTGGGTGGATGTGTTCTTTCCCTTTGGTGAGTTCAGTTGGCAGAGACCACATAGGATGAGGATGGACTGGCAGAATGAATGGTCTCTCACCAGGTTCCTCCCCTTCTTCCGAGGAGAAAGGCAATGTTGTGCTGCCCATTTCAATGGAAATTGAGGACAGGAGAAGAATGTTATACTTTGTTCATGCCCCACCTGTTTATCAATTGTCTCTAGCAAAGTGCTGGGACCAAGGGAGCATGTGAAACCAATGTAAGGAGCTCAGAGTCTGTAGCACATTCACCCAACAAATGCTACAGCAAGAGTGAGAGACAGCTTCGGGAAGTAATAAGAAGACGTGCAGTCCAAGAACCTGAGTAGTGCAAGGGTGTGTGTGAGAGGCACTTGGGGGAAGAACTGGCAGAATTTAGATAAACCCAGAGGAAGATGGAAGCCAACTGCGTATGCTATGAGTGTGGGAATGACAAGAACTGCCCTTGGAGTCGCACAGCTTGGCTCTTGGCACGATGTTGAACAGCAACTGCTGTTGTTGGAATTTTCACCACGTTGACTCCTATCAAGGTTTATTTATTTTCTTTCACTCTTCTCCAATTTATGTGTCTTTCAGTGCTTTTTTGCAAAGGCAATATGAATTAAAGGGACACATTTAGTGAGTAGTACCTAGGGCACATTTTTAGCATTTCATGTTAGAATTATGTGGCATAAAAGGAAGCACAGCAAAGAAGGGTTTGAATCACAGGCAGGTTTTTGTATAGACACTGTGACAGAACTGCTTGTGCTCATGGGCAGCCGCATAATAGAGTTCTTCTAAGGTTGAGGCTAGGTTGCCAAGGCTCCTCTCCCCCAGCCTCATTATTGTGTACCTGAAAATTTCTGCTTTAGTCAATAAATTTAGTAAATGAATTTCTCACAGATGAAGCAGAACAATGGACCACTCCAAGTTCAATGGGCATAATTCCTTTCTGCCTCTCTTTGTACACTGGCCACTAGCCCAACTACAGGAATGAAACAGAGGGTGCAATTATTCAGTGTCTAGTGACAATGACACCTTTGGGACAGAGTGAGCTAATAGTAGTGCAGGGATTTGTTTGTGTGTTCAAAACACTTTCTCAGGTGGAATTTAAGATGGCAAATAAGCCTTCAATAGAAAGTGCTTATTGCCTGAGCCTCAGAACCATAGCCTTATTTTGATTATTGTATCTTGGGGGGAGGGTGGGTGACGTCTTCTCAGTATGCTTGCTGTCATGTTTCATAAACATCAAAGACAACTTGGCAGTGGCACTGCAAAGCCCAAGTTCCTGGGCACAGGAAGCCTGATGAGATCCACTCTGGAGCACGGGCTAGTTTCAGAAAAGGCAGTGTTCAAACACTAGTCAGTGGTAATGAAGAGGTACACTGAGCAGGTGTGTGTGTGTGTGTGTGTGTGTGTGTGTGTGTAGGTTAGGCAAGCCTAAAAGACTGAGTCCCCTGAAGTCAGAAGTAATTCACTCTGAGACTCAGCACTAAAGGAAAAAGCAGTCTGACTCCTTGGAAAGTTCCGAGGTGAAAGTTCCCTACTAAGACTTGGGAGCATGGATCAAACCAGAGAGTAGAGGGTGGATATCATGGTAATAATAAGTTTAACTCTAAAACCAAATAATTTTGAGAACACCAGAAAATTATCAATAATAGCAGCAAAACCCAACAATGACTAGGGCTTATTTGGAAGAATTTTCCTTTGGACAAGAAGAACAGGCTGAAGACTGTGACTTAGGAGGATGACTTACACAAGGCACATTAGGCAGGCCGGGTGTAAAGCAGTCCCAACCACGCAGCATTTTCATCTATGAAGCAACAATCTCATATTTTCTAGGTACCTGATTTGTTATTGTCCACTAGATTTTTCTAGAAAACATGGGATGATAATAGCTTAACGAGAGAGTTATGGCCCTTTGATACTGCAGAGATGAAACTCACCAAATTCAGATTCATTTTATTTATTCTAGGCAGCAACCTGAGCAAACACTACCATCAACAACTTGACAAAGAATGTATTTCTGACTAACATTCATTGAGAAGGCATAGAAAAGACAGAGGGGTCCTCCTGCCTTCCACTCTTTCTTGGTGTGAGCCACTAGGGATGTGACTTTCCAATCCTCTGATGTTTCAAAAACAAAAGCCAAATGAAACAAAAAACCACAACAATTCAATGATCATGCATTGAGGGAAAATGTTTAATGGAAAACTTGCTGTTTTTGCTAGAAACAGACACTTCATGCAGTACTCAAGGGTTAACGACAGTGCTCTCTGCTAGTGGATCGGAGAGTAAAATATCACATTGGTAAGCGTTACTGACAAGTTGCAAGTTTACACAGAAACATCAAAAACATCTCACATCTGCATTCTTAAGAAACCACAGTACCCAGATTTGAAAACTATTAAGCCTGATTATTTAAACTTATAAGATTGGGGGATTTCCCCCTCTCCTTAGTTAAAAAAGGAAAAGAAGGAAAGACAGAAAGAGAGAAAGGAAGGAAGGAAGTAAAAGGAAAAAAGAAAGGAAAGAAGGGAGGAAAAGGAAATAAAATGAAAACCATCCCTAGCAGCAGCTAAGACTCTCGCAGCTCTCTCCAGTCCCACCTGTTCGAGCCTTTAAAGCCAGGGCACTTACCTTAAAGGAAGAGTAGAAGGAGCCCCACTCCTCAGCCACCAGTGCTTCAGTGAAAGTCACGATTTCAGTGCAAGCTACTGGGGAAGAATCTAGCATCGGCACTGTCTGGTTGGCAGGAAAGATGTCCTCTGTGAGGTCAGCTGGCATGGCTCAGGCAGGGTCAAGTCTCACTGTCTGCACCTGCAGCCGGGTGGGAGAGTTCAGTTAGCCTGGGCAGCAGCAGCTGATCGACTGCTCAGTGCCTCTTCTGCCTCTCAAGGCTTCTGGCTATTACTCACCAGAACGGAGGCACAGAGCCCTCCCTGAGCCCACCTCATTGAAGAGTTCTGCCTGACGACAAGGAAGATCCACGTGCTGCTCTCTCCTCTGTAGTTATGATCCTGCAGCCAGCCCAGCCCTCACCATCCCACAGACCTGCCCACTGTGGTCTCATTCTAAGGGGACAGCCCAGGGCTGTGCTCACGGTTCCTGGAAGGGCTCTCCTATCCAGTGTGCTTTCCTAACTTGTGTGATAGACCTTTATCTCTGTTCCAGTTTCCACTAAGTAGCAATTGAGATATTAGACCATTAATTCAGGTCATGTTTGTGCTTCTGAAATCAGTCAGAGGTATGTGTTTGTTTCAGCTGGTATGCTTTCTGACATAGAATTCTCATCCAGTCATTCAGCTAGCAGTGTAACACTTTGATTTACTAACTGTAAGCAAATAGTACCCATGCTTCTCCTGAGGACTCACTTGGAAGCATGGGTCCATGTTTGTCTCATAATATGACTAGGGGTTTCCTATGAGAACTCATCTCCCCCAGTGTGATCACCTCTGCTCATTCTCAGAATGCTCATGATTTACTGTAGAATAGATCGATGTGTATTCAATCTTAAATATGCTCTAGGACTTGAGGTTGAAATAACCTAAGTCACAAGCCTGGTTCTTTACAGTCACAGCCAGTCTGTGAGCCATGTCGGCCAGCCTTTGCTTTACTGCCCCTGGTAACTGTTATGGGTTCTCTAGCACAAAAGAACATGACTTGGGAAATATCCTGGGAAAGTCTTAGTGTGACTTATCCAGCAGCACAAAGTAGTCTGTGGACTGGCCATGAGAAGACATTAAGTCTGCAAGTAAAGGGCTTCAACATGACAGAGCTGAGTAAGCGTGAATTCCTAGAGAAAGGGTCAAAATTAAACAATGACTCAAAGACAAAGCAAACATTTCCCTCTGCTCGAGGTTCTTCTGGGGGAATGAACATACGAAGATACTCAACAACATTAGAAAAGCAAAACAACTTAAGCAGCACTTAAATCTACTAGCACAGGCAGGAGAGGACAAACATGTTGACAAGATTAAAAGAAAATTAAAAAAAGAAGGGAGTATGTTTTCATTCTGATGCAACTTAGTTGGCATGATAGCTTTAGAGAGCAGAGTGCCATGAAGTTGGAATCATACTTAGGTGATGGTCCCTTTTATATTGGGTTATTTTGAATGTGTTAACTTTGGGGCTGTCCATTATGCTGCACATTTAAATCATGCATTTTTCTATAAGAATTTTACTCTCCAGTCATACTTCTTTTTTATTGAAAATAGAGTTTTTCCATACTACTGTATTTTGATCATGGTTTCCCTCCTCCCGCTCTTCCGCTCTTCCCAGATTTTCCCTTTCTCCTTACCTGCTCACTCACAAATCCACACACTTTTTATTCTCTCTCTCTCTCTCTCTCTCTCTCTCTCTCTCTCTCTCTCTCTCTCTCTCTCTCTCTCTCTCTGTCTCTCTCTCTCCTCTCTCTCTCTGTCTCTCTCTCCCTCCCTCTCTCTCTCTCTCTTTCTCTCTCTCTCTCTCTCTCTCTCTCTCTGTCTCTGTCTCTCTCTCTCCCTCTCTCTCTCTCTCTCTCATTTGAAAACAGGCATCTGAGGAAAAATGACAGCAAACAACCCAGAATGGGACAAAAACAAACAAACAAACAAGGAGAAAAAAGAGCCGAAGGTAAAGCAACAGAAAGGTATACAGACATAAAGAGATACACATCTACACAAACAGAAATCTCATGAAAATACAAAACTAGAAACCATAACATATAAACAAAAGACCTTTAAGGTTAATGCACAAAGCATTGAAGTGTCAGTCTTAAAAATCCTCCTCAAATACCACTGAGTTCATGTAGCGTGAAGCATCTACTGATGGACATGGGGTCTACTCACAAGCATAGTTTGTATACCTAGTGTGAGATTCTTCTATGTGAGCCATTGTCCACTGGAGATTGCTTCCAGATTAGAGATGAAGGCTGTCAACTTTCTCTCTCAGCACTGGGACCCCATCTGGCTTAGACCTCTGTAGATCCTATGCATGCTGTAAGTCTCTGTGAGTTCATATGCACATCAGTCCTGTTGTATACAGACCACTGTCCTTAATGGCCATCCATCTCTACTGTCTCTTACAATCTCCACACTTCCCTGAGATCTGAGGGGAGGGATGTGATAGACACATCCCATTTAGGCTTAAGTGTTCCAAGGTGTCCCACTCTCTGCACATTGCCCAGCGGTGGGTCTCTGGCTTGTTCCCATCTACTGAAGGCAGTTTCTCTGATGATGGCCGAGAAATGCCATTTAAGTGTATAACAGAATGCCATGAGTTCTGCTACTATGTCTCATTCTGCTGCTATGTTATTTTGTCAGAGCAGTAATATTTGTTTGTTCCCTAAGTCCATAGCCTATCTAGTCTCAGGTCCTTGGCCACCCAGGCAGTATATGGGATGGGCCACATTTATAGAGTGAGCTTTAAATCCAGTCAGTCACTGGCTGGTCACTCTCACAACAACTTTTGTGGCACAACTGTACCAATGTATCTTGCAGGCAGGTCACAATCATAAATGGAAAATTTTGTAGGTGGGATAACGGTGTTTACCTTTGTCCTCTGGTAGCAAGAAAAGAATTTTTAGAAAGGGGAACAAAATACCCACAGAAGGAGATACAGAGACAAAGTGTGGAGCAGAGTGTGAGGGAAAGACCATCCAGAGACTGCCCCACCCAGGGATCCATCCCATATACAGTTACAAAACCCAGACACTATTACCGATGCCCACAAGTGCTTGCTGACTGGAGCCTGATATAGCTGTCACCTGGAAGGCTCTGCTAATGCATGAAAAATACATAGAGAGACACTCTCAGCCAGCCATTGAACTGAGCACAGAGTCCCCAATGGAGGAGCTGGAGAAAGAACCCAAGGAGCTGAAGGGGTTTGCAGTGCCACAGGAGAAACAACAATATGAGACATTCAGTACTCCCAGAGTTCCCAGGACAAAACCATTAACCAAAGAATACACATGGAGTTACTCTATGTGCCATGGCTCCAGACACATAGGCAGCAGAGGATGGTCTTGTTAGACATCAAAGGGAGGAGAGGCCCTTGGTCCTGGAAAGACTTGGTGCCGTCGTGTAGAGGAATACCAGGACAGGGAAGCAGAGGAGGGTTGATTGGGGAAGGGGAGATGGCTTATGAGATTTTGGGGGCAGGAGGAAACTAGAAAAAATGACAACATTTGAAATGTAAATAAAGAATATATATATAATAAAAAGAAAAGAAAAGAAAAAAGAATTTTCCAATGCCCTGAACAGTATTCAGGAAGAATCTCTAAGTAGACACCAGCTTGACTTCTCCATGTTCAACCAATTATGTAGATGTTTTTAAAAGTATTTCTTTTTTAAGAATTTCATGAGTGAATGGATACAAGCAGCTTTCAGGGATGGGAGGGTGGGGGAACATTTAGAAAGTCCCAGAGTCCTGGGACATGGGAGGTTCCTAGGGCTCAGTGTGGGTAACTTTAGCCAAAATGCTCAACAGTGGTAATATGGAACCTGAAGAGACCACCACCAGTAGTTAAACAGAGTCCCCCTTGAAGGGATGGGGATACCAAACCACCTTCAAAATTTTCAACCAAAAATTATGCCTCTCTAAAAGAAATGCAGGGACAAAAATGGAACATAGGCCAACCAGTGACCAAACAAACTCAGGATCTATCTCATGGTCAGGCACCAAACCTGGATACTATCACTCTGATGCTATGTTGTGCTTGCAGAGAGGAGCCTAGCATGGCTGCCCTCTGAGAGGCTCTACTAACAGCTGACTGAGCCAGATACAGTTACTCATAGCCAAGCATTGCACTAAGGTTGGGGACCCCTATGAAAGAGTTAGGGGAAGGATTGAAGGAACCAAAGGGGATGATAATCCCATAGGAAGACCAATAGTGTTGACTAACTTGGACCCTGGGAACTCCCAGTGACTGATCCACCAACCAAATAGCATTCATGGGCTGGTCCAGTGCCTGTGGCACACACATATGTAGCAGAGGACTGCGTTGTCTGGCCTCAGTGGGAGAGGATGCTCCTAATCCTGTAGAGACTTGATGCTTTAGGAAGGAGGTGCTGTCAGAAACCCCCTCAGAGGCAAAGGGGAAGAGGGTATGGGGGAAGAACTCTGGGAGGGGGAACCAAGAGGGTCGGCAACATATGTGATGTAAATAAAATAATAATAATTAATAATAAAAATTAATGAGAAATTTCATGAGAGGGAAGAAACTGGTTAGGTCATAGAAAGTGGGACTAGTAGGAGAGAAAATGGCAGTTGTCATGGACACAGAGTGCATGGTGAGGGGTTATTCTGTATGTCAAGATAGACTCGACTATTACTTGACCTTCTGCTTCCCAAGAAAAACACTTGCATACATGGGCAAGAAGTTGTTTACAAAGAACCCTTTGTTACACTTTTAAGAACCATACAGGTAGCACCCTAAACATTCACAGAAACAATGCAACATTTTACAGTGGAAACTACCCACAGGGCTGCTAGCCCAGTGAATTCATTTCTATGTAGTCATTCAATGAATTGCTATATAGCAATAAGAATGATTGACATTGTAGTTTCAATTCGCATGTACAGTATTAAAAAAAGATTCATTTGTTTGTTTCACTTTTGTAAAGTATAGCTATATGTACATAAACACAGTAGAATACTATCCAGCAATTTGAAGGAATGGTTTCAGGCAAGATGATAACATGGAATAACTATTGACTATGTCAGTCTCTCTGGGTCATTGGGTACTTAGAGAGTTTGTCTTGGTATGTTATTCTTGGTATGTGTGTAAGAGTACTTAAGGATGAGATTAACATTTGTATTGGGGATAGAGTAAAATAGGCATTTTCCTTTGATAGTTCTCATTCCCTCAGTTTAAGGACTGAATGCCACAAAGGGCTAATTCTTCTGGGAAAGAGAGAACTCTCAGCTTGGTGGAGATGGGATGTTGGCCTTGTCTGTCCTTTGCAACTGAACTGGAGTATATTCCCAAGCCAATTTGATTTCTAACATGGGTCTTGAGCCTATTGCTTCTGCTTCTTTGGAGAAGGTTGATTAAAACCTGTCATTTTTAGACTGAACTTCATCTGAACTCCTCCAAGATCCATTGTTAGTGAAGTAGAGAGATAACTGCACACACATGTTTATCACAGTAATATTTATGATAGTTAAGTTTCAAAATCAGCCTAAATGCTCATTGACAGCTGAATGGATAAAGTAAGCCACATTCACAAAAATGATGCTTAATTCAACTGCAAAGGAAAATAAAATGGTGTCATGTACACACACACACACATACACACACACACACACACACACACAGGTTAGAACTGGAAAAACCTCAAGATCAATGAGATAACCCAGACACAGAGAGGCAAGCAGCTTCTTCTCTCAAGTAGAATTTAAGTGTGGCATATACATGAAAATAGAAGAGGGTTTTGGGGGCTGTGGAAGGGAAAAAAAGACAGAGAGGAACAGGAAGGCATTATTGGGATGGATATGACCAAAGTAGGTTATATACATGCATCAACCTGTCATGATGAAACACATTACCCTGTACAATGAATACATGTTCATTAAAGAGCTATCATGTTCTACAAGGGACATCAATTGGTGTGAGTACTTTGGAAAACAGCTTGGCAGCAGTATCTAAAGCTGGACATATGTATACTCTGTGATCCAACAGTTTCCATGCTAGGAAGATGCCCAGCACACATGAGCACATATGTCAATGAAAGAATATAAAGATTCCAGCTGGTCTGTCATTTCTCATAGCTAAAAAGTCCTAAATGACCCAAGAAGAGTAAAGTGCAAAATAAAGTGTAGTATATTCACACAGTCAAAAGCACACTTGTTTTCGGTGCTTGCAGTATCCTCTCTCCTGGTTGGGATAATACTTGCATGAGAATATTCCACCTGTGAAACTGAGTTGGGATTCACGCTTACACTTTAGCTAAGCTTATGAACCAAACACTGTGGAGGAATCCTTGAGGGAGTCTGAGGTTGGATGGGACTTTGACATATGTAGATGTCAGAGCAGGGATTTCCTACCCAGGACAGGCAGTGGACAGGACAGGAGCAGAAAATATGTAGAGAAAGTTTTCTAATTCAACCCTGTTCATACTATATTCATATATACTATGTTACCTAGATGGATGAGCTTAAGGTGACAAGACAGCAGGACGATAACCTGAGCCAGGCCTAAGTGTACAGTGGGGATGGATGGGCCCAACACACAAAGCTAGGTTCTCGTATTTTTCTTACTCATCTATATTCATCTGAAATCAAGAAGTCTGGCTGCCGTCAGGGTCTCACTTGATGCCCCACTTCTAGGTTCTCTCATGCCACTGAAAGAATTCTCCTGGCCACAGAACTCAGGCAGCTGCTCTCTTAAAAATCAGCTCAGAAATGGGAGAGTGTGATATGATGTGTGTAGTGGTCTTAAGGAGTCCCATACACATCACACACACACCCTATTAGCTTTTCCTCATCTCGATGGTTCAAGGATTATCAGCACAGCTCACTGGCATCCAGGTCATACTGCCTGCCTGCTCCCATTAAGATATGAGGAGTTTTCTTACTCTGCCTTCTCTCTGGTTTGCTCACCTAGAATAAGCCAGCCTGGTTGTGTTTGACTTGTGGCAGAGCAATGCCATTGTTACTACTAGCTTTTTTTCACAGATGTGGATATCAAATTAAGAAGGAGATTCACTCTGTATTCACTAAGGATATACAATGAGAAGGGAATTCCCCCTTTCCCGTGCACCCACCTCCATGTGCATGCAAGAAAACTGACACTGGGAGAATTTTAGCAGCTTTTTCCAGTTCACATAGATCCTAGGACATTTTGATTTTGAACTTAGTACTCTGCCTTGATGGCCATGGTATGATCTCACATGGAAAATTAATATTGGTGTAGATAACACTGTTTCCTGTTGCTAAAGATTATAATAATTGTGTCACTGGTTAAAAAGGCTTGTATGGAAGCTGGACTTCAAAGATTTTCATCACACGGTTTGAGCAGAAAAACCATGAAGTTCATTGTTTCTGTGGATTTGATACACTTATCCTTTAATCTAGATCCTAGGCTGTGTGAAGCAATATGGTTTTTCTTCAAAGAAAAAAAAAAGCATTTGAAACATATTTTTCTTTAGGCTTGGTATACAGAGCTCTTATGCAAAAGGGCTGAGTTCTATTAGGCTTGGATGATGATAGTATTCATCCAAGCAGCCTCCACCACCTTGGCCTCCCATGGGGCCTATCTGTGAGGGGCCTGTTGTTCAGGGAGAGACCCACATGCGACTTCTGTGTCGTAACATGTATATTTTCTTTCTTACATAGTGCTGCAGGCCACATGGTGAGGCAGCAGAGACTATGGGCTAATCTGAGAGGGATCAATTCTTAAGCTTACTGCATGGCTATAGAAAAGTAAGGCCTCACAGCAGAAAAAGCTGAAACAAGCTTCAGGGGTACCCATACTCAAGAGAGGATGTGTGTTCCAGGTACCAGACAGCACCAGAGCCAGTCAAACCTCTGCCCTCCACACTGTTGTGCAATGCACATGTCTGAGAGAAGAAGCTTTTGAATAAGAAAAGACTGGAGGCAGAAGTGTAATTACACATACTGGAGATAATGAGTTTACTTATAAAGATAAGTAGTTTCATCATATGAAGCTCAAGAAGAAGAAAGACCAAAGTATGGATGCTTCAGTCCTACTTAGAAGAGGGAACAAAATAATCAGGGGAGGTAGAGAGAGGGAGGGACCTGGGAGAAAGATAGGAAGAGGAGGGAAATAGGAGGATCAGGTATGGGAGGAGATGGAGATGATATACAGAGGGTCAGAAAATTGAATGGAGGTGTGTAGCAGAAGATGATGGGGAGCTGGGGGTAGCCACTAGAAAGTCCCAGACGCCAGGAAAGCACGAGGCTCCCCTGGGATGACAAGGCTCTCCAAAATGGATGACACTAGCATAAATAGTCAATGAAGGGAAGAGATAACCTGTAGAGACCATATCCAGAAGTTAGGTATGACCCCCATTTGAGGGATGGGGCCACCCACCAATCTCAAAAATACTAACCCAGAATTGCTCTTGTCTAAAAGAAGTAGAGGGACAAAGAGTGGAGGAAAAGCCACCTAGAGACTGCCCCACCTGCGCATCCATCCCATATACAGACACCAAACCCAGACACTATTGCTGATGCTAAAAAGTACTTGCTGACAGGAGCCTGGTATAGCTGTTCCCTGAGAGGCTCTGCCAGAATCTGACCATACAGATGTGGATGCTCGAAGCCAAATGTTGGACTGAGCATGCAGACCCCAGTGGAGGACTTAGGAGAAAGAGTGAAGGAACTGAAGGGGTTTGAAACCCCATAGGAAGAACAACGATATCAACCAAGGAATGCTATGGAGGTGAGGTGGGAGTGGCTGAGTGGGTGAAGGAGCCCCTTCATAGAAGCAGGGGGAAGGGAATAGGATAGGGGGGTTGTGGAGTGGAAACCAGGAAGGGAAATATCATTTGGAATGTAAATAAATAACATAACCAGATAAAAAGAGAAAAAAATAGGTTGGAACAAAAGAACTAAAACATTGTGAATAGGGAGGAACAATAATGAGCTAACAGGCAGGTAAAAACCCTCAGAAAATACAAACAGTTATGAGAAGAATGGGAGAAAGAAATGATGAAGGGACCCTCTCAGTAGAAAATCTTGAGAGTGTCTGTATAATGGTTCTCAGTGGGAGAGTCAAAAATAATTGGGAGGACTTTGGAAAATTATTTGTGAAAGAATTTCATTTTTGCATTCATAAGATGTGTCTAAATCTTTTTTTGGAATATAAAATCCTTAGGCATATCTAGCAAAAGAGGTACAATATCTGTGAATTGATACTGAGAAGAATGGATGAGGAGTGAGAAAATAAAGTTCACTATTTTTTGGGTGGAAGTCCTTGATATTATTAGGGTCCATTTTTTGCCCATTTTATTTGAGGAGTCAATGAAATTACAATCATAAGATTTTCAGAAATTGATAAAATTATATAAAATTGTTGTAGAATAGGAACATGTCTTAACTATCCACAAGACTTAAGTTTAAGAGCATGGGTGGAAAGCTTAAAGTACTTCAAGGTTTTCTGAGAAGGCTATGAAAGTCAAGACAACATTGTAATGACAGAATGGCCAGGTAGATCTTGAGAGCAATACATCAGGATGTAGAAATGAAACCTTATCTATGCAAGCATCTGTTTTTTAACATGTGCCCAACTAATTCAAGGGGGGATGAGGAGTCTTTATAGCTGTGATACACAACTGGTATGCATATAGAAAAAGAATATGAATCTCTGTCTCTATTGAGCAACAAACTAAACCAAGAAACACTTTATGTGGGTCATAGACTCAAGGCTGTGGGTTTTGGTGAAACTACCCAAGAATAGCTTCATATCTTTGATGAGGTACAAGTTTCACAGTATTGACTAAGAGTCCAATCATTATGAATGGACTATTGTTCAACTAAATTTTACTGACACAAAAATGCTATGCTCACTGAAAGAAGTTTGGTAATTCATTTTTGTGAAAGAAAATGTTATAATGTATAGAAAATATTAAAATGAAACACATATAAAATGTATCTGACAAAGATCTATCATCAAGGATATATAACTAACAATATCAAAACAACAAATTATTAAAATAATAAAAAAGATTGACACAGTTGATAGACAAATGATTATATATGAATTCTTCAAAGCATATGAAAATTAACAGAAAAATCTACAGTGGGAGGAATTTTAGTTGGTCTTTGCTACTTCATGGGTTCTTCTTTTGCTCCATCCTTTACCCTGGCCCCAGTTTTATACCTTATCACTAGATAGGGACAAAAGGGAATAGTGGGGAGAGATACTTGAATGTAATTTTTTCTTGTTTCTTCTTCAGGTAAGACTATTAACAAACCAGAACGAAGCCCTCTGAACCACCTCAACCACCAACAGACCTCACCTCTTTCAGCTCTAGCATTCAGACCTCACCTCTTTCAGCTCTAGCATTTATACACCCTCTGTAAAGTTCCCAGAATTCCAAACATCATTCAATTGCAGAAATTATATGCAGCTAGTAAAACCATGCTTCTTCTAGAGCATGAGGCAAATCATAGTCAGCTACTTTGGACAACTATAAGGAGTCCTATATCCTTATACCTCCAGGATTAAAATGAAAGGAGATTATTAAAATATTTCTGTGTTTTCTAAAGAAAGTGAAATTCCCAAATTTTCACTACAATGAATCACTTGCTGACAAAACCATAGCATTCAATAGACTGACAGAACCATAGGCAGGAAAGAATGCAGAACCAACAAATTCCTTCACAGTGTAAGCCGAAGAAATGTTTTTGCATGTCTACTGTGAGGAAGTTTTAGGTGATTGTATAAAATTGGGAAGAAAATTTACCTGTGACCTATAACTTCTTTTGAAGGTCCACAAAAATCCTCCAGAAGATTGCTTATCAGCTTTATGTGTGATTGCCCCAAATTAGAAAGATTCCAGATCTTCACCTATGGAGGGAAAGGATGAGAAAATAAGTTCAGATGTAGTCACAGGGCAGAACACTTCTCAGCAATAAAATGGAAAAAGATGTCAATACGTAGAATGCATTTCTGTTGTTTTAGGGTCAATCTGCTGGATGAAAACAGACATAGTTAAGAATAACTATGTATGATATTAATTATTAATCAAGTCCTGGAATAAGCAAAATTAGTCTAGTGGCAGTACCTGATGGGACTAGAAATATGGTTGGATATATACCAGTATATACAATCATCTGGCCTGGGATATACAGGCAAATATGCATTTGTCAAATCAATTGAATTGAATGATGTAATGTAATTAAGATTTATATGTGTTATTATATGCTTTTTAATATAGATTGAAATTTCACAACATGCAAATATCAGACTGCATTTTTGAATGGTTTTTACACTGAAGTATTTTAGGGAAATATATAGGACATGTTCTGAGTCCTTATGGGCAACATCTCATGGAGCCATGGTATATTTCTGGAACCCACAAACCATCATGATGACCTTCAATGAAAAACACCCGTCTAAGAAAGTGGCAGGCACCAGCCAGAAATCTCAGTCTGAAAGAGTAGCCAACATCTCTCTTTTATAATCTGGCAATCTGTCATATGTCCGTCTCATTATTGTTCTTTAGATACTTGTCTGAATTTCACAGGCTTACAGTTGGCCTTTGAAATTCTAGAACAAGATAAGACTTTTGAGACTATGGGGCTGGAATAAATCCAGTTTGTTTGTGATAAGTATGAAATTCTTGGAGTGAAGGGATGAATATAGTGGTTAGAGCATGTCCCGCAGAATGTGTGTGTTGGTACACAGGCGGCAAAGCAGGAGGTAGAGTCTACTGGGAAGTATTGGAGTCCTAAGAACTCTGTCCACAACAGTGAATTAATGTCATCTTTCAGGATTAAGTTTTTATTCTCCGAGGCCTGGGTAAATCACTGTAACAGCTCATAGTCAAGAAACGATTTACCCTAAATAGCTCAAGGCCTCCATTACAGGTGGTCAGTTGGTGTTGGACTTCTCATTTTCCAAAGTCATGAATCAAAATAAATTTCACTAAAAAATTAGTACCCACTTTCAGATTTAGCAACAGAACATAGATGAAGATAGACACTTTTCCAGAACATGCACATGTGTATGTGTGAGTAAGTGGATGTGGTGGCTAGAAGACCTCGGGTGCTGTATCAACAGTCACCATCTTTGTCTTTTAAGATAAGGCTTCTCATTAGCCTGGGACTCATCAAGTAGGTTAGACGTAGTGGCCAACAAGCCCAGTGAACCACCTTTCTCCCTCCCATGTGCCAGGGTTAGAGACGTGTCACCATACCTAGCCCCCTTTAAAAAAATGACTCTAGGATCAAATCCTCATGCTAGTAAGCGCTTTAAAAAAAAAAACTATTATGCTTGTCACTCTGTAAGTCTTGATCTTTTCTTTACTATGATGCCTAGAACATTCCATATCACATACTCCTAGGAAAGATGAATGCCTCCAAACATATAAGTAAGGATTATTATACTGTCATAGTTCATAATTATTATAGCCCTTAGTTTTCTCCAAGGATGGTTCTCTTATAGCTTTAAGGATAAACTCCTGGTTTGGGCAATTCATGATTGTTAGTTAGAGCAGCATCTCAAGATAAAAATGGACTTATGTAACCTCTGTCAGGCCTATTTTCTCTGTATCTCCTTGATAGCTTTTACTTTACCTATCATAATACTCAAGATAATATTTTAAGATGTTTGCTCTCTGTAAGGGCAGGGCCATCAGTTGTTATTTTGACTGCTGTTCTAGAATCTAGCACAGTACTTGGCTCACACCCAGTCCATGTGAAACAGAAAGTTAGTCCCTGAATGGCTGCACCTGCAGAGCGCAGGTGCAGGAGTATGGTGTTGTTTAAGAATAACCTTCAAACATCTCTAATATAATAACTACAATGAAAAACAAATCATTCTAATACATTAGGATTTTATTAGTTATTAACTTCCAACAATACAAATACAGGGATGCAGAATGACTCATGGCTCTTCAGAAATCATGACAGGGAGGAAGTAATCACTGCATTTTGGATGTTCCTCAAATGCATCTAGTGAGCACATTACTGAGAAGGATCCCTGTCTCAGGTGGGTATCTATTCTAGTCCTTGGTCCTGTTATGAGGTTATGAGTTTGCTGCATGTCTGCCCTCCAGTCTTCACCCAGGGGCTGCTCTCCTAATTATCTGGTCCTATCCTATCCTATCTTCTGCCCTAAGGGTTGCTTCTAGAGCTCTGAGACTCATGGCAAATCTGACATCATTTGTGTGCCCTGATCTTATAGAACCAAGTTTTGGTTCCCAGATGTCTATAATCTATGAGGGGCAGAGATTGGGAAGACTATTTTCATGTTTTGTTCCTGGATCACCAGGCTTTCTTCTTCTTTCTCAGCAATGGGACATCATAGTCAAACCCCTATTTGAAGACCCCCTGAATGTGCATTGAGATCACATTTCCATAACTAAGTATTTTCCTATAAAAGAAAGCAGGACCTAAAAGAGCAATGTGTAGGCCAGGAAGTACATATACAGCTAGAGCTCTTGTCTTTTCTCTGCCTGCACAAGGCTGGATAATTCATTTTGCCTTCATGCCTATGGGAAGGTAGACTTCTCAGCTGTACCTGAGAATGCAGCACACCAGTTATCCCAAGGCTTATCTAGGGATTCGTGATATTAAATTCTCATAAAAAGCTAAGAAATTGTCTTATAATAAGAGATGCATTCACATTGTGTGCTTCTAGGTACATGAAAGTGTGGTAGCTGTGTAAAGGAGGTGGTGTGGAGAAACCTCATTCTACTTTGTCATCTACCTTTGTCCCAGCAAAGGTCCGGGTCTCTTCATCTCACACTCCTCCTGTGATATCAGCCAACATTTAGTTTTGTCAAAAGCAACTCACTTGGTCCAACCTCTTCTTTCTCACTGTTTCAGTCACTCTCTGAACACTAGTAGCTCCTATAACCTATGAGCTACCTTGTCAGCTCCACCAAGTGTCCACTTCAACAACATCAGGGATAACAGTTAGTCTGATGAGGAGGTCAAAAGGGAGAGCGTTCCTCTCTATGGTACATAAGATCTTGAAAAATACATTGTTCCTCTGACATGGTGGTTAAAGGAAAAGACCTTACATACTTTGGGGGAAAAAAAAACGAAAAAAAGTAAAGCTTATTAGTATTTCACTGGCCATTTGTTCCCTCTATGTAGGGAAGTGTACACTGCTCTGTTGGAAGCTAAAAATCCAAGGGTTTTCCCATTGGTCCTTGTCAATGACATAGAAGTTTGAGGACTTCCCAGAAAATCTTTTACTGAGCCCAGGATGCACTTGTTAGTTGGGATAGTGGCATTTCATGAACTGTTACCTGTGACCTAAACTGTCCATTGTCTAGGTGTAGAGGTGTGTCTCTTTTTTTCTTAACTCCTGCACAAGAGCCTCTGAATTGCTTTCTCAGTCTCATACTTATCCTTTCCATGACTTTTAACTGAGAAGAGTACTGTTCTGAATGCTATAGGTACTAGGGGACTTAAGAAGATGATGCTTAGCTGTTGTGTCCAATTGTCTCCTTTCTTTACTTCTCTTGACTCGTTTTCTTTTTGAGCTCAAAAGTAACTCATAAAAATCCACTAAGCATGAAGACTGTACCATGTCAGATATTTCCAAAGAGCCTCTAATGAGCAGATTCTGGTTTTGTTGGGGGAATAAGTTTAATAAAGGACTGAAAAGAAGAACAACCCCAATACAAAAGGTGATTATGTTAGCAAATGACTGATTGCTAAGTACATAGTGAGTAGAATTAATATTCTGAGATCAGAAGAAGATGAGGTCAGAGGTTGAGGATTAAAATTTTGGTGTGGTATATTTCATTACTTTGAATAAGAAGCTAGTTTTTCTAACTCTGTAAGGAATGGAAAGTACGGATTAACTTCTGTCTGGTGGATTTTGATCTTTTGATACCAGCTTATAACTTTGCCTGCAAAGATGAAGTTTCTCAGGGTCAAAGTGTGAATTCACATCTTACTCCCTTGACTTTTCTTACCTCACACCAGTCAGAATGGCTAAAATCAAAAACTCAGGGGACAGCAAATGCTGGCAAGGATGTGGAGAAAGAGGAACACTCTTCCATTGCTGGAGGGATTGCAGTCTGGAAATCAGTTTGGCAGTTCCTCAGATAATTAGATATAGTACTATCTGAGGATCAACTATACCACTCCTGGCCATATACCCATATGATGCTCCAACATGTAATAAGGACCCATGATTCACTATGTTCATAGCAGCCTCATTTATAATAACCAGAAGCTGGAAAGAACCCAGATGTCCTTCAACAGAGGAATGGATACAGAAAATGTGGTACATTTAAACAATGGAGTACTATTCAGCTATTAAAACCAAAGAATTTATGAACTTCTTAGGCAAATGGATGGAACTAGAAAATATTATCCTGAGTGAGGTAACCCAGTCACAAAGAACACACATGGTATGTACTCACTGACAAGTGGATGTTAGCCCAGAAGCTCAGAATACCCAAGATACAATTCATGGATCACATGAAACTCAAGAAGAAGGAAGACCAAAGTGTGGATACTTTGGTCCATATTACAAAATGGATCAAAATATCCATGGCTCACTGTGAACCAATAGAATGAGCACAGGGTCCCCAATGGAGAAGCTAAAGAAAGGACCCAAGGAACTGAAAAGGTTTGCAGCCCTGCAGGAGGAACAATAATATGGACCAACCAGTACCCCCAGAGCTCCCAGGGATTAAACTACCAACCACAGAGTACAAATGAAGGGACCCATGGCTCCAGATACATATGTAGCAGAAGATGACCACTTCAGACATCAATGAGAGGAGAAGCCATTGATCCTGTGAAGGCTCGATTCACCAGAGAAGAGGAATGCAAGTCAGGAAATTGGGAGGGGGCGGTGAGCAGGGGGAGGAGGGGTGGTATAGGAGGTTTTCAGAGGGGAAACCAGGAAAGGGGATAACATTTGAAATGTAAATAAAATATCTAATAAAAATCAATACTTTATCAGATAATACTAAATAAAAAAAAAAAGAACTGACAATTTAAGCTTGAAGAAGCCAACACTCTGCACCCGTTATGTAAATAGGGAGGATTACTACTCTTAACACTCTAACACTACTTAGAATCACACTTGCATGTATCCTAAGTGTGATTCTAAGTGGATTGTTGGAGGAATTTCAGTAGAGTAGAAAGAGAGAGATGGAAAAACAGATGGGATACCATCTAACTGGTTACTACACAGATGTTACATTTAATTTCCGGAATATTACCTTGACATGAATATATATCTCTCCTATATTAAATTACAGAAAGATCTTGATAGATGAGAGCTTTTCAAATACAGATATAAAATCATAAACAGTCATCAATTCTCCATACTGCTTAATCCTTTTTTATTCTTTCTTTCTACTATTCTGATGGAATTGTGGGAGCTTTAAGTGAGGATAAAATAAAAACCTATGCTCAGTAGCATTAGGGAGAAAACTGCTTTAAAAGCAACGAATAATTCCTCAGATCCTAAAGAAGAGATACAGATGCTATTACATATGGTAATTGCTTATACTAAGTGTGTGAGAGGGTGCACAGTTACAATGATTCGGAGCTGTAATCTCTGAATAAATGGAACAATGTTCTTAAGGGAGAACATTGAGGAAATACAGTCTAGTAGACCATTTTTTACAGCTTTTATTAAATTTATTTTAGTATGTGAGCATCAGGGGTGTGTGTCTGCAGGTGTGTATGTGTCTGCATGTGTGTGTGTGTGTGTGTGTGTGTGTGTGTGTGTGGTGCCATGGCAGAAGCTGGAGACCATGTACAGGATCAGGCCCCTCGTTCCATCATGTAGTGTAGGTCTTTGGGACATGATCAGACATGACAGCAAGCATTTTCATCCAATGTGCCATCTTGACATTACAGACCATTCTCGAATGTATTCTTCTGTTTATAAAAGTAAAATGAGTCTGTTTGAAAGAAATACCTGAAAATGTCAAGGCACAAGTTTCATTAATTGACAATGTGTCCTTTAGTGCTCAAATAAAATCATGCCATGTGATCCACTTTTCATTCTGCTTTTTTAATTTCCACAAGTGTAGGTCTGTATGTAAAATTTGATGGTTATTTTAGTGGAGCCATCACATTACTAAGTGGTGTATTCTGATGTATTCAATCATCCTTGTAATAACTGAAGGTTAAATTGTTTCAGATTTTTCAGAAATCAAGCAGTGGCAAATATTTCTGAGTGTTTACATGACTATTTTGCCAAGTACTTTCTTCAGATAGAATTACCGCTGCCGCTTTCCCCAAGCGCATTGCCTCTTCTGTGCTCATATGCCTACTGACTTCACAGCCTTGGACCTGGGACTCATGAGCCTTCTATTTTCTCTTGCTTGTAATTAGCTGAAGTCTTTAAGGCACTGAATTTTTCTCTTACTATGTCTCCAACTGTTTGCAAGAACTTCTGATATATAATACCCTTACTTCTGCCATTCCCTGCAGTTTATATAATATGTTTGATTTCTTTTTTAGACTAAAAATAGTTACTTGTGAGTGAGTACCTTCAAGTAGTTAGAGCTCTGGTCTACTTTATTTTTATATTTTGACATATTCAAATTATACTTGAAGACAAAACATTTGAAATATTTAAAATTTATTATTTTTATTTCTCATTTCATATTCACATTTTATTTGTGAGTGTGTGTGTGTGTGTGTGTTTTATACATTCCTTTATGCAGGTTCCTAAGAGTACTAGAATTGTATACTAATTCCAATAGATATGGAGTTGCAAGTTGCTATAGGCTAGCTGATGTGGGTGCTGGTTCTCTGAAACAGCAGCAAGCAATCTTAACTACTGACATATGTCTTTAGTACATAAAATTTTTAATTACATTTTAGATATAATTCTCAGTGAGTTACCTTCCAAAATAAGTGATACAGAACATTTTAAATGTACTAAGCTCAGAAATGCTTCCCCAGGCATGCTGCTCACGAATCCTATTCATCGCCTTGTATTATTTTCTAGTATGTAGTATTTGTGTCACTTCTTTAAGAATTTCCTACACACTCACAATGTATTTCAACTATACTCACCCCACTCCTCCTGATCCACCCAAGCTCTCACTCTATACTCTATTCTTCATTCCTGCATATAACACCTTGTACGAAGACTAAAAGAGGTCTGTCCCTATTATTACTTTTATCCTTGCATTTTCTGCATATATTCCTCTTTTTAATTTGGATTACTATCACAGGTACACATATTTAGGTGGAATCATTGCAGTTTACAAACCATTCTCTGTCTAATGTATTGATTTAGCCTTGAATCTGACATTTTTATGTTATGATCTGATAGTAGTAAAGCATTTCTTTTGGTTGAAAACAGCAGAGAACTGGGAATTAATGGCATAAACAAGTCACTATGCTCCCTCTGCTGCCACACCCACCACAGAGCCACAGTGCAGCAGGTCGGGGATGGGAGGAGGGGTAAAGTCGTTCTACAGTGGTCCAGTCTCCTTCTAGCTTCTCGATATGGTATCCTAGGAGAATTGTTCTGATTCATAAAGTCACCATATGGTAGTAGGTAGACAATCTACTTGTATCATATTTTCCTCCCAGCCACCAACAGAAGAAAGAATGCTCAGCTCCTTCTAAAGCAGCTCTCCTGAAACCTGTCTCAGATGGCTTCTGTTCACATTCTAGTGGAAAGAATTCACTCGTATGGTTTGCATATGAAGGAGGCTGAGTGTTTTTTTATGCCTCACAAAGTCAGATTTCTCTTTGCAAAGTCAGAGTTGCAGAAAAATGCCTGTATCTGACATGGATGCCTCTCCTTTTTGCATTTTTATTCTTTATTTTGTTTTTCGTGTGTATGATGTATATGCGTGTGTGTGTGTGTGTGTGTGTGTGTGTGTGTGTGTGTGTGTGTGTGTGAGCATGGGTGCACACGTGGAGGTCAGAAGACAGTATCAGTTGTTAGTCCTTGCTTTCAGCCTTGAGGCTCTCCTGCTGTTCTTGTCTGCATACACCACCACAGCTCTTCCACTAACTTCCAGGTTTTCTCCTGTCTCTGCCTCCCCTCTCTTTACAAGAGTCCTGGGATTTTAGACATGTGCTATGGTGTCCAGTTTTACAACATTTCTAGGGTTCTAGACCCAGGTTCTCACATTTGTGGGGAAAACAGTTGACAGAGTAACCATCTTTCCAGGCCTATTAATATTCTTGGAGAAAATAATTTCTTACTCCCAGTCTCTAACACTGAATATATTTTATGTTGTTGTTTAATGAGGATCTCCTTTATGGTATCCTCCTGCCATGGCTTCTTTAGATTGTCCTGTTGATATGTGCCACCACAACCAAGAGAAGGGCCCCTTTCTCTCAAAATGAAGGCTGTTACATCATTTATATTATTATTAAATACTCCATGCCTTGTTCTCTTTATATACTTCCTGAGTCTTACCTTTGTGTCTGACTCAGCATTGTTTTCAATGTTGTCACAAGCTTGTTATTTTTATATTATTTAGCTCTGTTTTAAGTTTTTTACATGGTTCTTTTTCTTTTGTAACATATAAGATACATCAGATTTATTTATTGATTGGTTGATAATTTCATATATGAATACTATCTTTACATCATTCTCCTCTACATTTTCTTGCCTCCAAGTAATTCCTCCTGTGTCCTTCCTACTCTTCACATCTACATCTTCACAGTATTTAACTATAATTCTTATATAATGTGTGTATGTGTGTGTGTGTGTGCATGCATTTATAAACAAACCCTGCTGAAATTCAGTGTTAAGGGCTGACCTCTTGGGATTGATTAGCCTATCAAGGATTTGTTCATGTAGAAGACTAATTCTTCCTCTCTCTTCAGCCATTAAGCTTGTAGATCATCTTCTAGGGGTCAAATTCTCCATGTACGCTGGAATGCCAGTTGGTGTTATCACTTTTAGGTCTTGTCTATACAACTATGTGGTTGAGATTTCCTGGATGAAGCTTTCCTATCACATATAGGAGACACTATTTCACAGCAGAAATTCTATTTCTTTGGCTCAAGGATTTTTCTACCTTCTCTTACAAATGTTTCATGAGACTTGGGTGTAGGAACTGGGCTCTAGATGTATAAGTTAGGGCTGGGTCCCCCACATTCATTTTTCTCTTGCTTCTTGTGTGAGCTTTAAAGCTATATTTACCTTTGTGTCTGAGGATAAGTATTTAGTAGGCTATTGGGAATTATAAAGCTTAGGAAGGTCGTAGTACTCTGTTCTCAAACTCAACATGTCTCAGTAGTATGGATATTATAATGGTTCAGTGAAGCAGCAGTAATAAGTTCTCTTTTAGTGTCCATATCCTCATCATCAGGGGACATAGGCTAGGTTTACAGAACCCTATGAAATATAGACGTATATGTTATGCCCTAAAATAATTTTAATAAACCTCAGAGTATTCATTTATTAACACTAGAAATGCATTATTTGTTGGTCTTTTCTTGTAACAAATAAGAGAACTAACTTACATGTGTTTTCTCTCATTGAACTCTGTCCACTTCTTCAAAAATCTTCAACTGCTAAACTATATTTTGAATTTGTACTTCATTTAAAAGGGTAGAAACATTCTACCCTTTTAAATGAAGTACAAACATTCCAGTTCTCCATATCCTCAACAATATTTTCTTTGTCCTTTTGAAAATTATTACTGTTATTGCCATTTGCATGGTTTTAATTTGCATTTTTTCTTGGAAAATTATGCCAAATAGTTCTTTATGTGTTTAATAGTCAATTGTTTATCTTCTTTGGATATTTACATATTTAAAATTGAGTTACTCTTCTTCCTACTTAGTGACAATTTTTATACATTCTGGATTTGATGTATGATGTTGTTTCTCTCTTTGCTCATTTTAGAGAAGGCTTGTACTCTGGAGAGCAGTAGTATTACCGTATCCATGAATGGTGCATCCCTGACAAAAAGAGGAGGTTTATATCAGCATTGCCATTTAGATTGGTAACACTGAATGTGGGCAGGCACATAGTCAAGTGGAGCTTTGGCTCTGTGTGTTCACACCTATCATTTTGGGTGCACATCTCTTGTGTGCCTCTTGTGTGCACATCTGTTGCATCTGCCTAGGTCTAAGAGAATACTCTTGAAGTTCCACATTGCTCTCCTGGTTCAGTGAGAATCGGCCACATTAGTAAGACAGCATTCCATACAGTAGCTTCCAAGTTTAACTAGATCTTGGTTTGCATAGGAAACCTCATAAGTCATGGTTCTACCTCCCAGTTTTTCTGTAGTCTGAAGTGTGTGAGAAAGGATTGAAGCGGCATTTTAGAGGCTCTCTACAAGATGCTCATGTGCAGTTGTGGTTGAGAAATAATGTGTGAAGCAACAGCATCCACTGCCTTCCCAAGCACTGAGAGTGGGCAGCCTGCCTTCATGCATTTGGTTGTCAAGTAAATGATCCTATCTGCCCCGTCATCTGACAGCATGCAGATAATGTTTCCAGGCTGCTAATGTGTGCACAAGCACACCATGAAACGGTTGTTTAGGGGAAAAAAAAAGACATTTGGACACTTCTCCTTTTAACTAAGCCACTCTTCAAAAAATTGTCAACATTGTTTCAGTTTCAGCAGGCATAGTGCTAGCGCCACTGTACAGATCCACTTTCAGGTTACTCTAACAAGTTACACTTAATATTTTTTTTCTGAAAACCGCTCTATTGTTTGAATGCTCTGTTTCATGAGCCTTCATCTTGAATCATGCATTTACAGGTTCCTATACTATCCCTCAAATGTCCAGACAGGTTACCACCATTTAACAAGAACTTCTCCCAGGTTCATCGTATCTTACAATTCCAAGATCCAGCATCACTGCCCATGAGGGCAGATATAACTTGTTCAGCGAGACTGTAAGGAGTAATACAGGGGCTATAGCAAAAATGTTCCTTGGCAACATATTTGTCAGCACTTTTCAGGAATTGAAGCACTGCTGTAAAAAACAGGATGGGAAAGTTATCTTTTGGTGAGTTGTGGGGTGTCTAGGGGTGTCTGGGATGGGATGCTACAGTTCTGAAGAGTGTAAAATCATAAAGGAAAATCTATCCTCTGGGTCTGAATGAGATGATTCCAGGAATAACCAAGAATCTCCTGCTCTTTCAAACTCCTCAGTGAATGTCAATGACTTCAATCTTCTTTTTCATTCCTTTCTCAAGAAGTCATGGTAACATAGTAACATGACTATTCAGAATACAAACTTTTCTTTTTCTCCTATTATACAGGACACTTTTCTATCAGAACCTGAGTTTTGTGCTCCAGATTGTAGCTCCAAAAATATCAATGTTCAGTTATGTTTGCCAAAACAAAAATCCACAAAGTTAACCTGCAGCTTAAATAAGAAGCAATTCATCACTGCAAAAGAAAATGACTGCTGGCTATGCCAGGTGTTGGGCCTCACATATAATTAATTGGAGGACTGGAAAATTGGATTAGCTTCTTTGGGCCCAGCAGCAACTTGTTGCATGATATTGAGAAGGTTCTTAAGCCCCTTTGTATTTTAGTTCTTTTTAGATTGGGTTTTAGAATGCATGTATGCCTATCACATATGTTGCTGGTGTTCTCATATGTCAGAAGGAAGCACTCCATACCCTAGAACTGGACTTTGAGATGGTTGTGAGCTGCTATGTTGGCATTGGAAAGTCAACTCAGGTCCTCTACACAAGTCACAAGTGTTCTTAACTTCTGAGTTATTCCTCTAGCTTCTGTGACTTATATTCTTAATGTATGGAGTGGGAATAACAATGTATAGATTTAGATATACATTAGAATAAGAAGATGTATGCTTAATAATTGTCAAGTATTAGTAGTACTTTTTGACTTTTTATAAGTATTTGGTTTAAACAATCCTTTCTCATTTAGCAATTGTCACTTTTGCAATGATTCATTATGCCATCTGGCTGGAGAAAAAAAATAAACTATATTTATGTAACATCTACTATGCACCCAATAGAATGACAACTGTAGCATTAAAAACTCAAAGCATATAGGAACACTTAATGTATTTTGTTTCCTGTGAGTTACCTTCCATGTAGCTAATGAAGCTGAAGCCCAAGTTTGAAGTTTACATAAAGACACAAAGCTAGTGAAATATGAAAATGAAATTCCAAATAATATGATATGCAAAATTTAGGCTCAGATAATTTCCATGAGTATAACATGGAAAACATGTATGTCAGAACTAAGGCTGTTGCTATCTTGTGTAAGTGGAATACAACTTTCTAAGACCTTCTCACTTTACAAGTTTCTATCAAGAAAACAGGTATTGTTCTGCTGGGTCTGCCTTTTTAAGTGACTTAATTTTGTTTCCTTAAAGTTTTCAATGCCCTCTGTTTATTCTTTGTTTTTAACGCTTTAGCTACAATGCTATCATGGGTTTTATTTCATGTTCTGTGTATGTGGAGTTCTGTAGGTTTCTTGTACTTGGATGAATATCTCTATCTCTATGCTTGGGAAATTTCCTTGAAGATAGTCTCTATGCCATCACTCTTGTTTTCTCCTTTTCCTATGCCTATAATCTGAAGGCTACGTGCTTTCACAGTGTCTCAGAGCTTCCCAACTCTTGCTCATATTTCCTTTAAGATTTATCATTGACCCATCATGCGTGATCTAACTCCTATATCTGTCTTCCATTCCTGAACTCCTGATTTCTGCACGATCAGTTCTAGTGATGTGGCTTTATACAGAGGATTTCACTTGGTTTATTAAGGTTTTCATTCCCAGTTACATTTCATGTTGGGAGTTCTTTAGCATTTCTACCTTTATTTTCCTGTCTTGGAGGACTGTTCCCATTAGGTTCATCTCCTTGTCTCTGTTTTCTTGGAGTCCGTGTTTTTGAGTTGTTTGAGCATAATTGCAACCATTCCTTTGAATGATTTGTCTCATCATTCTTCTCAGTAGATTTTCTACTCGGTGTCATTATGATGGCATCAATGCTTTGTTGATTGATGATCAACAAAGATGAAGAAACAAGGTTGATTTTGTTTTTTGTGTTTATTTTTTTCAGCTCATACATAAATCCCCAGGGTCAGTTTGTTGATTGAACTCTTTGGTATTTTTTGTATTTTTGTTTCTTTTGTATTGTTTTATTTTAAAAATCTTAATCACTTTTTTCCTTTTAGTAGTGGTGCTCACAATATTCAGAAGGAGTAAGTTCTAGTAGGATCTGTGTGTCCTTTCCCACTACTGATCTGGCGTTTAAGGCCAGAGCTTCTACTGCCAGTCTTATTGAACGTTTATTTGGTGTTGGCTAGGACATTTTACTCAGGTTTGTATATTTCTTGTAATTTGTGGCTCTCCTCATGCACTTGTGAGATCTGTTCCCACCCTGGTGCCTTGGCTACTTCTGGAGGTACTTCCAGATATGGCGCTTCCCATACACTTACGGGTTTGAGGTGAAATTTGCTTCCTGACCCTGATTGAAGCCACTGCAAGGTGTTCGAATTCTCAAGTGCCAATACATCTTATACCAATTCAAGACTAAGAGAAATGCTTTGATTAATGAACAGGCTTGTTATTGTAACAAGTCATTTAAAACTTGTTAACTGTATTGTAAATGTCACTGATCTCATCATAAAAATCGATCAATGTAAAAAATTATTTAAACATATTTGTCAGTGGAAATTACCTGTAAGTTTGAAGAAGAGATTATTTAATTTATGATACTAAAAACTTAATGCATATTCTTTAATGGGAAGAAAGCTCAGTTAATAAAATACTTACTGTGCAAACATAAAAAAAAAAGAATTAGGCCATCTAAGAATTGACTCTTAAACAGCGCAATTTTGTAAAATTATTTAATCTCTCTTACCAAATTTACAAAAGTGAATATAACACTGTTGGTCAGGTTAATCCATAGCTGAAGTGAAAATTAAATGACCCAACATGTTTGAAAACAATGGAAAATATGATTGTGCAATACAGTGTAATATCTTTGATTTACAAAGAAGTTTCTGTGCAGCATTTATTGACAAGCATGGGGAACAGACTGAAAATGTTCAGGAGTGAGTGGAAATCAAACGTAAATGAACGGTATGCAGCTGTTTCTGAATTTAGCCTCACTATTTCCATTGGGAAGTTAAAAATGGGGACAATAAAATAAACTATGGAGCAGGTAATGAAGAGAATTGTGAAGTCTCAATGCCCCAGTGTAGGGGAATGCCAGGACGGGGAAGCAGGAGTGGGTGGGTGGGGGAGCACTCCCATACAAGCAGGGGAAGTGGGGATGGGATAGGGAGAGTTCAGAGGGGAAACCAGAAAAGGAGATAAGATTTGAAATGTAAATAAAGAAATAAAAATAAAAATAAAAATAATTGTATAAAACGTAGAATGTGTGAGCTTTTGAACAAAATAAAGATCCTGAGACAGAATGGGGTTAACCAATGTGAACACCACGAGCTTCTTTCCACAGCTGACATTTGTGTGTATATATCAGCTAAAACTTCAAGTGCAAAAACTTAAGTTCATTTTGCAAAATGTGTTTTAAGGAGCAACACATGCTGAAGACCGATTTGAGCTGCTTGGAACAGTTTATGGTATTAGAAATTTATAAAACACAGACAACATTCGTGTATCTGTTGTAGCTAAAGACCATATGCTGCCTGGGTAAGAAGCCATTGCTCTGCTCATGACTCTTCACTGACTGCTGAAATGGGTCTTGAATAATTTAGCATTTGTCAACAGTCTCTAAGTTCATATTGCTTCAAGATGTGTGATATAAACAAAATATTTTACAAAAGTAAATCCAATAGTATATACTATACCTATTTAATTTCTATGTAAAATTGTGTAGGAATTAAAGGGAGCTTTATGCTTTCATAAAACCACATTGGGACTTGTTTCGGTTGATGTTGTCTGTATTTAATATCCTTCCAATGCCAAAGCACAGTGACTGCAGGATGCAGTGTTTGTTAGGTCGTCATTGTCATATGCTCTGGAAGACATACATAGAAAGATGCACTTTGTCTAATTCCTAAACATAGCTGTTTAACAATTTACACAAATAAGACAGATGGCAAATGAGATTTCTACTCAGCCCCCAGAGTTTTAAAGAGAAACAAAAGAAAAAAAAAAGAAAGAAGAGAAGAAAATGAAACTACATTCTGAAGGTAGATCGCTCATTTCCCTTTGAAGAAGCTTTTCCCCAGAATATTTCATCAAACAATTTATTACTTAAGATAAGAACTCCTTGGGTTGAGTTTTCTCTGAACACATAAGATATGGCCATATTGCCTACCATTGCCTGTGAGGATATGGTCCAGAAGAGGACCAGATCACATTTCCCACAACATTAGTACAAAGATTCCAGCAGGCTGGTGGAGTGTGCTCCTGTGAGCATCGTGTGTCCTGGAACTCCAGGAGTTGACTGGAAAGTGTTTATTCATGACTCACATAGATCTGGGCAAACAGTGAGGGCTCCTCTCAGACTGAGCTCAGTGGTTCCTCCCCACCTCTTTTGACATTTGTGATAATAGGCAATGTCCTTCAGCATCTTTGAACGGACATTACAAACCCATTCCTCTCAAGTTTTCATTTTTTTTTTTACTTCAACCAGCTAAAGAGAATGGTAAATGAAAGCAATCTCCTTTATGAAAGGGGCAACAAAATGGTTTTTTTTTCTGATATATCATGATTTAGGAGCGACTGGGAAAAGATGAAAATATCTGACATGAGACAAAACTGCCATGTTATTATAAATTTTCACACCGAGAGACCCCATTCAGACCTCCCAAGTTTAAATGAGATAAAGAATCACCCATAAAAGTCTGAGGCATTGTGGCCATAGAAATGAACTTGAGACCATGTCAGGCACTTCTGAGCATAGGGACACATACTCATGTGGAGAACACAAATTCCAGAATTGCAGCCAATATTTTACTAAGGGTTTTACACAAAGCATTTTAGTTTACCCTGAATGGTGTTTCAGGGTATTTCATGTTCAGGGGAAAGCAGTAACTAAAGGCATTCAAGGATCCATAGCTGGTAAGTAGAGAGAATCAAATCTAGTTTTTTTCATACCTAAGCACTGCTCTAGGAAGAGGCAGAATTTGTAGATATGTTGTTTTCTCTGTATTTACTGCCTTCTCTTTTCTTTATGTTTCCAATGGACTAGAAGCTTAGTAAACCCAGCAGGTGCATCTGTTGGATTTTAAGCACATAGTCACTGCGCAAAAAATAAGTATACTGTTGTCTTTGAAGACTTAATTCAAACTGTTTTGAAAATGATGGGCTTGTCATGAAGAAGGCTAGGGCAACACTCCAATCAATTGTCTTCATGTATATTTTCTCATTAGACATGCATAAGAAATGATGTCTGAAAATCTATGAAAATCAGTTCTTTCAACAAGAAAATACGTGAGACACCACTTTGTGGTTTAATTGTTTCTTATTTCTTAGTAGTAGAATGGTATCTCTTCTAATTGATTTTTTTCTTAGCAACTATGAAATCTATATAAACCCATGAAGACTCATTGTATTTAAGTCAATTATTCTTTCCCTCCTGCTCATCCCCTCTAAGTACCTTCTCATCTCATCCAGGATGTCGTGTCCTATTGCTTGGATTACCATATGACCTGTTGTGTCTGATGCCAGCTACTGTCTCAACTGTAGCTGGCTTCTTCCTTGTTCTCCTGGTTGATTGGTTTTGTCTTTCATCCTGTCAGATCAATTTATTTCAGTTCTTCCCCCCCCTATTCTCTTAACCTATAATTAATTGCATTCCTCATAATTGTTCTCAGGACTGATACTGTTCTTGTCTCCATTCAGCTGTCAGTTTTTCAGAGTTCTTTTCCATCACACGCCAACCCCTATACTTCATCACTCATATTTCTCTGTTCTGTTCCTTGTAGGACTCATTATCTTGTGACCTTCTTTATTACAGTGGCTTGTATATTGTCTGCCTGTGCTACTTCCTCCCACTGAAGTGGGAATACACAAAGCAGACCCACAATCTCTTTCCTCATTGCTAGCTGTAACATTAAGAATAATGTCCAATGTCATAAGCTGTTGTTGGATGAATTTGAGGACAGATAGGCAGATGGATGAATAGGGCTCTCTACTGCCAATGTAGGTTTGTGGGATTGGGTGATACAGAGTTGTGGGATTTAAGAGAAACATTATTTTGAAGGCCAGGATAAAAGTATATAAAATATACTTTTTTCGTCAGAGAAAGTTCCCAAAATCAATATTCAGAAGTTCAAACCCATGGGATTCACTGGAGACTCATAGCAATAAAGGTATTTGGGGTACCAGTAGTCCAATGGGTACAGAGTTATTTAAGTGTGATACAGGAAGGTAAGGGTCTTTCTGTAACAGGAAACTGGGAGGTGTCACTAGGATAACACCCCATCTATCCATCTCACAGGCTTTATCTCAAACCTCATCTTTGGTTCCATCCTTCTCACTCAGAGACACAAACAATATTTCCAATTACTCATGACAGTTGTTGCCTGACAGAGAGCTTTTTTAAATGTATCTCAGGTTAAAATCACCTTTCTGTTATCATCTTGGACTCCAGGGATAGGTAGATGCAGACCTTATTTTCCTTTCATCCATGATTGACATAGGCTTAACTACTAGGAGGAACTGGTGGGAGGATGCAGGTGGGAAAGGAAGAAAGGACTTCAGGTTGGCATGCCATTCCCTTGAGTTTCAGTTTTGGCTCAGCAATGATGCTCACCTTGGTGGTGACGGTAGGTCCCCAGTAGGTTAAAACCAGCCTAATGGTGTCTTCTTATGGATAACTGTGACTACAGAGTTGTTCTCTGTGAGCTGTGTCTTCTGAGTGTCCAAAGCTGAAGTCATGCACCAGGACCATCTGGCTGTTGGTGCTTCTAAAAGGGAAGATGGGTAGGAGAAGGGAAGCTTACGTGTATGGTTCAGGCTCAGCAGGTTGCTGACAGTGGGTTGTGAGATATTGGGAGAATGGAATTCCAGAGGGGATGGCAGGCTGTTTAGTTTGGAGTGCATAAGAGGATTTTTTCATATCTATAGTTGATTTAAGTTCTTTTTCTCAAGCTGTAGTAAAAGCTGTTAATATGGCAGAAATGGCTCATCTTTATATGCTATATTCAAGGAGCTAGCAATCTAGATGCTTTTTGCTTAAAAGTAAAAACATAATTACTCATTTATTGTTTTAACTCTTTAGCGACTTATATTTATCTTAGAGTAACTACGGCATGCAGATAAGCCCAAATACTATTATCCATATTTTAAAATTAATATTCTGCTTCAGTCTCTAGACATTTTTCAATGTTTATCTATCTATCTATCTATCTATCTATCTATCTATCTATCTATCTATCTATCTATCCATCTATCTATTTATCTGTCTGTCTGTTTGTCTATCATCTATCTATCTGTGACTATTTGGTCAATCAAAATATGTAGAGCATCATTTCATTAAAAATAGCATAAATATTCTTTCCATAAAGTATGGAAATAAATATACTCATAAAGTATGAGTTACTTTCCAAGCTTAGAAGGCTAATCTTGCCTAAGGAATGATGATCAAATGTTCCAGTGACATCCAGAAATTATGATACCAGAAGACTCTCCCAACATGCCTTCCTGCCTGCTGTCTCTTTCTCTTACAAGGGTTATCTACCATTAGACTTCATTCATTCAACCAACATATTTTTCTGGGAGAATCCATCACTGCCCATTGTTTTGATGTGTGAAAATACCCCCAGTTAAAAAACTTACTAGGGGAATTATTCATCAGTATTAGGTATGTTCGTTCATGATGATGAGTAGCCACCAGCCATTAAAGAGGGTTTCCTATTCATAGCCCCTCATCCCTGAGAAGCACATTCTCCTTTTTTCTTTATGACTTAACTTCCCCAAGTCAATTCTTAGAGCAGTGATTATTACCCTTCTGATTGCTGCAACCCTTTAATACAGTTTCCCATGTTTTGGTGACCCCCAACAATAAAATTATTTTTGTTGCCTCTTTATAAGAATAATTTTGCTACTATTCTGTGCTTTCTGATGGTCTTAGTTGACCCCTGTTAAAGGGTCATCTGACTCCCAAAGGGGTCACAACACACAGGGCAAGAACCACTGTCTTAGAGCATCTGCCTTTCTGTGACTATTTCACTTATCATCATGTTGCAGAAGATGTTAAGTTTTTTTTTCATTTTAAAAAGCTGACAACTAGTCCATTGTGTGACTACATCATATTTTATTTATTTCCCTGTGGCTAGACAATGTGAGCTGTTTACATATTTCAACTATAATAAATGATGCATTATAAGCATGGATCCATGAGTATCTTCTAAAGACCTATATTCCTTTTATTTGGGTACAAAAATACAGAAGTGTATTGCAGAATTGGATCAAAATGACATTTATAATTTTGTGAGAAAAAATTATAATATTGCTTTTCAGAGTAGATGGGTCTTTTGGTATCTCAACTATAGGATGAAAGAATGGCAATTTCTCCAAATCTTCACCATTCTTCCTTATTTTCTATTTTGTGTTAGTTTTATGGTAGCTGTCTTAATGGACATGTAATAATGTCTCATTGTCCTGACTAGTGATGCTGAGACATATTCTCATGTGCTTATCAACCATTAATGCATTGTCTTTAGAAGTAGCCTATGCTAATCTTTTTCCCAGTATTCAATCTAATTGTGTTGCTGGTGGTTGCTTTAGAAGTTTTCTGTACACAATGAATGATTTATATCTTATCCAAATATATTAGATGCTTTCTGCCATCTCTTGATTGTCATTTTTGCTTAGCAGTGCCTTATTCTAATGAATATAAATTTTAATTATAAATAAGTATGAATGTTTATTTTGAAGCCTGGGCCATAGGTATCACATCCAAGAAGTCTTTGCCAAATCTGATGATGGGGAATTTTGCCCTGGCTTTTATTCTGAGTTTTGTTGGGTTTGATATTAAATCCATTTGTGCTGATTGGAACTGAGGTCTATCTTTGTGCACTCAGGTCTCTTTGC
Organism: Apodemus sylvaticus; assembly: GCF_947179515.1. Classification (NCBI taxonomy): domain Eukaryota; kingdom Metazoa; phylum Chordata; class Mammalia; order Rodentia; family Muridae; genus Apodemus; species Apodemus sylvaticus. The sequence continues at coordinate 109,123,284 of NC_067478.1, forward strand.
CAGTAGTATTGTTGGAAAGAGAGGTTTTTTTTCCCCATCAAAGAGTCTTGGCAACCTTAAAAAACGTCTTTTGATCAAAGAGATTAGAGCTCATTTCTGGGATCCCTTTCATTGTCTGTATGTCTGTTTTCATTACAGCACAACATGGTTTGTTTTATTTTTATTTTTATTAAGTGTTAATATCAGAAAGCTATTGCTTTGTGCTTTTTTCTCAGCTGTCTTGGCACAGGCTTCCTCCTCTGCAGTTTTGTTGGGTCCCATGCTTTGACCTATCGTCTTTTCATGGCCTTTCTTCTCTACACGTTTTCTGATTTTCTTTGTGATTTATTCTCTGAGACATGGCTATTTATGAGTGTGTTATTTAACATTCAAAAATTTGTAAATTTGCAGTTTTACTTTTATTACCTATTTCTCAATTTCTTGTGTTGTGTTTGGAAGGATACTTAATATGTGGCCTAACAGATGTTGTATCCTTAAAAATTTCCCTTGTGAATTGAAGAAAAATGTATATATTGTTAAAATTTTATATATTATCATTGAGTGGCATTCAGAGAATGTCTGTTAGGTATTCTTGACATGCTTTTTTGTTTTAACTTTTAAAATAAAATACAATTGCATCATCTCTCTATTTTCTTTACCTTTCCAACTCCTCCCATGCCTCCTCTCCCCTCTCGCATAAGTAACACAAGGAATAGAATGAGAATGAGACTGCTATATCTACGTATTTATGCATATTTCTCTGTCTCTTTCTCTGTCTCTATGTCTGTGTGTGTGTGTATGTGTGTGTGTGTTTATGCAACAATAACAAATGGAGAACAGAAAAGCACTATGTCATTTACTCTATCTATTCCCCATATGAATGGACATGTGGTTGCTTGCATGCTTGACCCATCATAAATGGGTGGAAATACAGAAGTGCCCTGTAGGATTGTTTTAACTTTTAAAATAAAATACAATTGCTTTTATAATTTTGATAACTCTGGGGGGAATTGCCATATGGTTTTCTATAGTAACTCTGCCTATTTCTATGCCTACCACAGTGCACAAACATGTCTGCTTAGTTCTTTTCTGTTAAGAACAGGACTGTGATGTCACCAACTATTAATGTTGGACTATTTCTTACTTTACTTCGCTCTTTATATATTTTAATGGTTGATTATTAAGAATATCAATGTTTAAAATTTTTGTATCTTAATATAAAAGTCATTATTTTATTTTTTAATTAAAATCTATTGGATATTTTGATTTTTGTATTTAAAAATTGTTGTTCATCTCTTTTGATAATTTTCCTTAAATATCATCTGTTATTTTCCTTTCAGGATTTTTGGTTTTATGTAGAAAATCTATCACAGACTCAATATAGTTGGATCATGTGTTTAATCCAGTCTGATAATGTCTCTTGATTGGAAGATTTAATCCTTTTGAATTGGAAGAAACTACTAATTAGGAAGATGTATTCACATTTTAAAATTTGTTTTCTTTATGGCTTTCAGGTTCTTTTTTTACTGCTGGAAAGAAAATAAACTTCAGTTAGGAAAAATGCCTTTATCAGATGGCCTGTAAGCAAATCTCTTTCTGATTTTTTCTTCCCCTAACATAATATTTTTATTAATTATTTGGGAATTTTCTACAGTGCACCCCATGAGACTTATTTCCCGTTCCTCTCAGGTCCTCCCATCAAGTCTAATTTGTGTTGTCTATATACTTACTGGAACACAGCCAAGCTTAGTGTCCAGACTGTTAAAGACAACAGGCCCTGGCAGAAGCCATTACCCATGAAGAGCTTTAGCATCTTTATCACAGTTTTTAAGTGCTCTCTTCAATAGCGTCCTGTCTGGACTCTTTTTCTTTCTTTCTTTTTCTTTTTTCATTTTCTTTTCTGTTCTTCTTTGGCAGAGGTGGGGTGTGGAGGAGGCTGTCACAAAACCCTCAGTGTCTCCCATTCTTAGTTATGAGTCTGCAGTCATCAATAGCATTGCAAAAGAAGCTTCCTTGCTGGAGGCAGCTCAGATGGTAGACTTGCACACGATTTCTGGTGGCAGGCATGGGCCCTGTACATCTGCCTGGCCTCCAGGGGCAGCATGGAGCACAGACAATAACATGGCTTCTGGAGCAACAGGGGGATGCCTAATCCAGGAATTAAACCATTCTTTATCTCAGGTACTTTGTCATTGCTTAGAGTCAGGGAGGTCGTGGGCTGGGCATAGCCTATGTGAACTCCACCCTGCTGTATACCACCCTCCCCTGGACACCAGCCTCCTTGCTGGTGCCCGGGACATGTTTGCTGCAGATTGTGTGGCAGTAGTGGTGGTTCCAAAAGGCCTGCCTTTTTAAAAGTTGTTTCAGAGATACTGCACACTCTGGGGGGTTATCTTCCTCTGCTGAGTCAGCTGCCTTTGAAGCCTCAAAGGGTCCCCATGGCACCATCTGCTGCCATCTTGAATCCACCAGATTTTAGATTCTTTATACTTCCTGTTCTGCACTTTTTCTTTCATGCTGTTCATTTTTCTATAATGAGACCTTAAAATTCAATTTTCATTTGGTTTTGTGGACAGTCTCTTGCGTTTTCTATGTGATAAGTACAGTGACTGACTGGTCTCATCCTTAGCAAAGTCCATTTCAATTTGATATCATTTTAGCTTCGAAAAAGTAGAGACGGGACTGGAAGGATGGCTCAGTGGTTAAGAGAACTTGCTGCCTTTTCAGAGGACCATCGTTAATTTCCAAAACCTACTTAGATCACCTGTAACTCCAGCACTTGGGGATCTGAGGTTCTTTTCTTCTGGCCCACACAAACACCCCTGTATGTGTGCCATATATACTCTCAGATACACATAAGTAGAGGTGTTTGAAAATGTAGAGGCAGCAGGGCGGTGGTGGTGCAGGCCTGAAATCCCCACACTCTGGGAGGCAGAGGCAGGCGGATTTCTGAGTTCTAGGCCAGCCTGGTCTACAGAGTGAATTCCAGGACAGCCAGGGCTATACAGAGAAACCCTGTTTCAAAAAAAAAAAAAAAATCCAAAAAAAAAAAAAAAAAAAACCAAACCAAAAAAAAAAAAAAAAAAAAAAGAAAAGAAAATGTAGAAGCATCTTCTTTTCCCCCACAGAAGTCAATCTTCACCTTAAAGTTTGTGACTGTTTCACTTGCTGCAGATATGAAGCTGATACCAAGCTGAAGCAACAGGTTCTCAGCTGCCCTAAGTGTTATTTGTTACGTAGATGGATGAGTTACTACAGTTAATTTAAACTTCTAATGATCCTGAAAAATGTTCAGTAACACTGAATCTAAACTGCATGTCTTGTTACTTATGTTGCAGGACTCCCTTGAGTAGGTATAACAGCATCAGGGCCCTCAATTTCTCTACGGAGGGTTTACTTTTCTCTTTCCTTTTGAAGCATTGTTCCACTGGATATAGGACACTTGGATACATTGGAATATATTTTTTAAAAGCCATGTGTAATACGCACCATTGCCTTCTTGCCTGCAGTGTTGCTGACAAGAATACTGCTGTCAGAACTGAGGATCCTTTGCAAGTGACTAGCCACCTCTTCCTTCCCTGTCACTTGATTTCAATTGTCTCTTGGCAAGTGTCTTCTAGCCCATTATTAGTGGAGTTTGATTTTTTATATATTTTTAAAATAAGTCTTTTATTAAATTTTAAGAGATTTTCAGTCACTATTTATTTAAATATTTGCTCTGTCCTTGCCTTTTCTTTCTTTAAACTCCTTCTAAAACTCTACAATGAGTAAGTATATTGTCCCTGTGTGTGTGTGTGTGTGTGTGTGTGTTATGAGCACTCTGGATTGGATAATCTATCAAAGGCTTGTCTATGCAGAAAACTGACTTCCTATCATAGCACTGTTAACTAGGTATAGTTGTTCATGTAGAGCAGGGGCTTTGTGAGATATTACTCATCCATCTTAGCATGTCAACTGGTGTTTCCACATGCAGACTTTATTTAAGGGACCATATTTTCTGTGTTTCAGAGAGGAAGACTGTAGGACACAGTGCCATAAAATAGAAAAAATATATTGTGTTAAATAAAGATTGTGGAAAAAGCATAATAATACACACAGAGAGAGAAAGGGGAAGAATGAATGCACTAAAGATGCTCAAAAATGCCATGGGAAACAAATAGATATATCAATATAGATATTGTAGATATATCTGTAATAGGCATAGATATAGATGATATAGCTATTAAATGAAGCTAGCCCATTTGGAGTATTAATGCTTTCCACAAGAGTCATCGACTATCTAGCCCAACCACAGTGCCGGCATGAGAAACCTCTCTTTGGGTTTGATTAGGAAGTTCAAAAGAGTTCTAAAGTAAATATATGCTATTTTCACAGCCTTTGGTTTCCTTCAAAGACATGAAGGTAATGCCCTGTTCTTAAGACACGACACTTAGAATTTGGAAGAACTGGGTTCGAGCTGATTTGGAAGCCTCCTCTCAGGAATAACTCCCATAGCTTTATATGCAAGCTGACTAAAGACAAAAAACATCAGTCATCTTAACCTACCCAGCTGTGCAGGGTATGGGCCATAACAATTACGGGACGGGAAACACATCCCTAATGGTGCATATTTCTTGGTAACAAACACCGTGGAGCCCATACAACAGGTGAGAACTGATGTCTGTAATGTAAAGCTAGCTAACCAGCACTACCAGTGGCTGGTGAAGTTATAGTCCTTAGAAAAGCCCCTCCAACTCCCATTGTCATAAACCAGTGCAATGCCTCTCTTCAATTTAAATAATTAACCTTCTAACAACAGATAAATGTAAAGCTCACTTTTCATCAAAGAAAATTCTTTTGCAGTAGAGAGAAACCATTAGAGAAATTCATAATTGACAAAAACACAGAGAACAATAGTGTGGAGTTCCCAACCACAACTTGGGTATACATAACACAACTCCTACACCTAAGCAAAAACCACAGAAGGGGTGGGAAGAACATAGGAACGAGAGGGTCAGGGAATCTGTGGGAAGGTGTCTTCTATCTATAACAGGGAGATTGTTCCCAGGAAATCTGAAATCTTGAACCTATTCTTGTCTCCTGGGGTCTCTTCATTTTCCTTTGATGTCCCCCTATTTATTTGATTAGGTAATTTCTACATCCTGTCTTCAACTTTAATCATTCCTTTTTGTACTTGTATAATTTTAATCTTACTTCTTGTACCTTTTGGCCCTCAGGTGTATTTACCTCAAGAATGAATGGCTCTAATGACTCTCGTTTGGTTACACATTGCTTTTCTTTCTTCACATCTCTTTTCACTCTTTGTGTAGTTTTAACAGTTGTACTTTTGCTAGGGGATCTTCCATAAAGTTTGTCTCCATAAACAGTAAACTGTTCCTTAACCTTTCTTTTTTAATTTTAGTGTTTCACACTTTGAGTGCATGTTTCTTTGCAATCATACCTACTTTTAAACAAGGATTTCTAAATCTAATAACTCTACGACTGTAGAAATCATATTTAGCCCCCCTTTTACATGGTTTCTTTTGCTATGGTTTTTGTTAACTATTTTTTTTAGTACTTGTAGAAGGCTGGCTGTGGTAAAGATTAGCTTTAAGTACAAAAATGTCTTCTGGAACTTTCCCTGGGTATGCATGATCATCTTGTAATTTTCTCTGTATAAATGTGTGGGGTTTTTAAAAAATGATATGTAAATTTTTGTTGTTATTTTTTTAAAACAAATTTCCTTTTTGCATTTTGCATTTTTTGACTATTGTGTCTATGTTTACTATGGTATGTTCTGCTTCTGAAATTCTCTCTCCTATTTCTTGTATTTCTGTTGGTGATGTTTGCATCTATGACTCCTGATCTCTTTGCTAGGTTTTCTATCTCCGGGTTGTCTCCCTTTGTGATTTCTTTATAGTTTCTATTTCTATTTTTAGAACCTGGATGGTTTTGTTCAATTCCTTTACCTCTTTGGTTGTGTTTTCCTGAAATTCTTTAAGGGATTTTTTTTGTTTCCTCTTTAAGGGATTCTACCTGTTTATCTGTGTCCTCCTGTGGTTCTTTAAGGGAGTTATTTATGTCCTTAAAGTACTCTATTATCATCATCAGATATGATTTTAAATCAGAGTCTTGCTTGTCTGGTGTGTTGGAGTATCCAGGGCTTCCTGTGATGGGAGAACTGGGTTCTGCTGATATCAAGTAGCCTTGGTTTCAGTTGCTTATGTTCTTATGCTTGCCTCCCTCCATCTGGATATCTCTGGTGTTAGCTGGTGTTGCTTTCTCTGATTGTCCCTCTTGCTAGCCTCCTGGGAGATCAGTTCTCATGTGGAGGAACTTAAGTATGGAGAGTTGTGGCACAGGGTCAGCTCTAGGGTGCAGACAGAAAGCAGAAGGATCCTGCCCATGGCTGTTCTCTGCTTCCTGTGTCCTGAGGGCTCTGGGAGGGTCCCACTTGGGCCAGGAGTTTGAACAGAAGTGGTGGTCTTACCTGTGCTTACAGGTGTGTCAGCACTCCTGGGAGACCAGCTCTCCCCTGTTGGTATTTGGGTATGAAGACCTATGACACAGGATCAGCTCCCAGAACAGATGGAAACAAGAAGGATCCTGTCACAGGCTACTCTTTGGTTCTGTAACTCTTTAATAACTTTTCCCTAGTTAAAAATGATAAAACAAAATTGAAGAAACTACCAAAAGAGTATATTATGTCTTTCAGTTCTGTATATCACTTTAATCTGGATTAATAGGCACTGGTACCAAATGCTTGAGTACCCCAATAGTCACACACACTTCTCCACACACCTCTCCAAATAGAGCATCAATCATTAGATCTATGGTATTAAGAGTACTTATTTTGAAACAAGATAACCAATCAAATTTAAAAAATAACATCAAAAATAACAGAAAGTAATAATCACCATTCCTTAATATCTCTTAACATCAATGGACTAAATTCCCCAATAAAAAGAAATAGACTAACAGACTGTATACGTAAATAAAACCCTACATTTTGCTACATACAGGAAACACACCTCAGTGTCAAAGACAAATACTACCTTAGAGTAAAAGGGTGGAAGACAATGTTACAAGCAAATGGTCTCAGGAAACAGGCAGGAGTAGCCATTCTAATATCAGATAAAATTGACTTTCAACTCAAAGTCATCAAAAGAGACTCTGAGGGACACTTCTTGCTGGTCAAGGAAAAATAAAGCAAGAAGAACTCTCAATCTTGCACATCTATGCTCCAAATGCAAGGGCACCCTCATTCATAAAAGAAACTTTAATAAAGCTCAAAGCACACATTGCACCTAACACAATAATTGTGGGTGATTTCAACACTGCACTTTCCTCAATGGACCAGTCAGGAAAACAGAAACTGAACAGGGACACAGCAAAACTAATTGAAGCTTTGGACCAATTAGATTTAACAGATATATATATATATGTATGTATATATAAAACATTTTATCCTAAAGCAAAAGAATATACCTTTTCTCAGCACCTCATGGTACCTTCTCCAAAATCAATCTTATAGTTGGCTACAAGACAGACCTCAGCAAATATAAGAATTGGAATAATCCCATGCCTCCTATGAGATCACTATGGAGTAAAAGTGGTATTTAATAACAATAAAAACAATAGAAAGCCCACATACACATGGAAACTGAACAATACTCTACTTAATGATACCTTGGTCAAGGAAGAAATAAAGAAAGAAATCAAAAATTTTTTAGAATTTAATGAAAATGAAGCCACAACATACACAAATCTATGGGACACAATGAAAACAGTACTAAGAGGAAAACTCATAGCTTTGAGTGCTTCCAAAAAGAAATTCAAGAGAGCATACACTAGAAGATTAATGGAACAACTGAAAGCCCTGAAACAAAAAGAAGCTAATTCACCCAGGAGGAGGAGAAGACAGGAAATCATCAAACTCAGGGCTGAAATCAATCAAGTAGAAACCAAGAGAACCATATAAAGAATCAACAAAACCTGGAACTGGTTCTTTGAGAAAATCAACAAGATATATAAACCCTTATCCAGACTAACCAAAGGGCACAGAGACAGTATCTAGATTAACAAAATTAGAAATGAAAAGGGAGATATAACAACAGAAACTAAGGAAATTCAAAAAATCATCACATCCTACTATAGAAGCCTATACTCAACACAACTGGAGAATCTCGAGGAAATGAACAGGTTCCTGGACAGATATCAAACACCAAAATTAAATCAGGATCAAATAGATCATCTAAACAGACCCATAACCCCTAAAGAAATAAAAGGGTCATAGAAAGTCTCCCAACCAAAAAAAGCATGAGGCCAGATGGCTTCAGAGCAGAATTCAATAAGACCTTCAAAGAAGATCTGACACTAATACTCTTCAAACTATTCCACAAAATAGAAACAGAAGGAACACTACCCAACTCGTTCTATGAAGCCACAATTACATTGATACCAAAATCACACAAAGGTCAAACAAAGAAAGAGAACTTCAGACCAATTTCCCTTATGAATATTGATACAAAAATACTCAATAAAATTCTTGCCAACTGAATCCAAGAACACATCAAAACGATCATCCACCATGATCAAGTAGGCTTCATCCCAGGGATGCAGGGATGGTTCAATATAAGGAAATCCATCAATGTAATCCACTACATAAACAAACTCAAAGAAAAAAAATACATCATCATTTCATTAGATGCTGAAAAAACATTTGACAAAATTCAGCATCCTTTCATGCTAAAAGTCTTGGAAAGAACAGGAATTCAAGGCCCATACCTAAACATAATTAAAGCAATATACAGCAAAATGGTAGCCAACATCAAACTAAATGGAGAGAAACTTGAAGCAATCCCACTAAAATCATGGACTAGACAAGGCTGCCTTCTCTCTCCATATCTTTTCAATATAGTACTTGAAGTTCTAGCTAGAGCAATTAGACAACATAAGGAGGTCAAAGGGATACAAATTGGAAAGGAAGAAGTCAAATTATCACTATTTGCAGATAGCATGATAGTCTACTTAAGTGACCCAAAAACCACCACCAGAGAACTCCTACAGCTGATAAACAACTTCAGCAAAGTGGCTGGTTATAAAATCAACTCAAGCAAATCAGTTGCCTTCTTATACTCAAAGGATAAGCAGGCTGAGAAAGAAGTTAGGGAAATGACACCCTTCACAATAGCCACAAACAATATAAAGTATCTTGGTGTGACTCTAACCAAACAAGCGAAAGATCTATATGACAAGAATTTCAGATCTCTGAAGAAGGAAATCGAAGAAGACCTAAGAAAATTGAAAAAATCTTCCATGCTCGTGGATTGGCAGGATTAATATAGTTCAAATGACCATTTTGTCAAAAGCAATCTACAGATCCAACGCAATCCCCATCAAAATCCCAACTCAGTTCTTCACAGAGTTAGAAAAAGTAATTCTCAAATTCATCTGGAATAACAAAAAACCCAGGATCACTAAAACTATTCTCAACAGTAAAAGAACTTCTGGGGGAATCAGTATCCCAGACCTCAAGAAATACTACAGAGCAATAGTGTTAAAAACTGCATGGTATTAGCACAGTGACAGGCAAGTGGACCAATGGAATAGAATTGAAGACCCGGAAATGAATCCACACACCTATGGTCACTTGATCTTCAACAAAGGAGCAGAAAGCATCCAGTGGAAAAAAGAAAGCCTTTTCAACACATGGTGCTAGTTCAACTGGAGGTCAGCATGCAGAAGAATGCGAATTGATCCATTCTTATCTCCTTGTACTAAACTCAACTCCACGTGGATCAAGGATCTCCACGTAAAAAGAGACACACTGAAATTAATAGAAAAGAAACTTGGGGGGAAACCCTTGAGGACATGGGCACAGGAGAAAATTTCCCGAACAGAACTTCAAGAGCTTAGGCTGTAAGATCAAGAATTGACAAATGAGACCTCATAAAATTCCAAAGTTTCTGTAAGGCAAAGGACACTGTCAAAGGGACAAAACAGCAACCAACAAATTGGGAAAAAAATCTTCACCAACCCTACATCTGATAGAGGGGTAATATCCAATATATACAAAGAACTCAAGAAGTTAGACCCTAGGGAACCAAATAACCCTATTAAAAATGGGGTACAGATCTAAACAAAGAATTTTCTCAGACAATTAGACAACATAAGGAGGTCAAAGGGATACAAATTGGAAAGGAAGTTTTTAACACTATTGCTCTGTAGTATTGCTTGAGGTCAGGGATACTGATTCCCCCAGATTTTCTTTTGTTGCTGAGAATAGTTTTAGCTATCCTGGGTTTTTTGTTGTTCCAGATGAATTTGATAATTGCTCTTTCTAACTCTGTGAAGAATTGAGTTGGGATTTTGATGGGTATTGCATTGAATCTGTATAGTGCTTTAGGCAAAATGGCCATTTTAACTATATTGATTCTACCGATCCATGAGCATGGGAGGTTTTCCCATTTTTTGAGGTCTTCTTCCATTTCCTTCTTCAGAGTCTTGAAGTTCTTGCCATACAGATCTTTCGCATGTTTGGTAAGAGTCACCCCAAGATACTTTATACTGTTTGTGGCTATTGTGAAGGGGGTCATTTCCCTAATTTCTTTCTCAGCCTGCTTATCCTTTGAGTATAGGAAGGCCACTGATTTGCTTGAGTTGATTTTGTAACCTGCCACTTTGCTGAAGTTGTTTATCAGCTGTAGGAGCTCTCTAGTGGAGTTCTTTGGGTCACTTAGGTAGACGATCATGTCGTCTGCAAATAATGATAGTTTGACTTCCTCCTTTCCAATTTGTATCCCTTTGACCTCCTTATGTTGTCGAATTGCCCGAGCTAGTACCTCAAGTACAATATTGAAAAGATAAGGAGAAAGGGGGCAGCCTTGTCTGGTCCCTGATTTCAGTGGGATTGCTTCAAGTTTCTCTCCGTTTAGTTTGATGCTGGCTACCGGTTTGCTGTATATTGCTTTTACTATGTTTAGGTATGGGCCTTGAATTCCTGTTCTCTCCAAGACTTTAAGCATGAAAGGATGCTGAATTTTGTCAAATGCTTTTTCAGCATCCAATGAAATGACCATATGATTTTGTTCTTTGAGTTTGTTTATGTAGTGGATTGTATTGATGGATTTCCGTATATTGAACCAACCCTGCATTCCCGGGATAAAGCCTACTTGATCATGGTGGATGATCGTTTTGATGTGTTCTTGGATTCGGTTGGCAAGAATTTTGTTGAGTATTTTTGCATCGATGTTCATAAGGGAAATTGGTCTGAAGTTCTCTTTCTTTGTTGGATCTTTGTGTGGCTTTGGTATCAGCGTAATTGTGGCTTCGTAGAAGGAATTGGGTAGTGTTCCTTCTGTTTCTATTTTGTGGAATAGTTTGAAGAGTATTGGTGTTAACTCTTCTTTGAAGGTCTGGTAGAATTCTGCACTGAAACCATCTGCATGGTATTGGTACAGTGACAGGCAGGAGGATCAATGGAACAGGATTGAAGATCCAGAAATGAACCCACACACCTATGGCCACTTGATCCTCGACAAAGAGGCTGAAAACATCCAATGGAAAAAAAGATAGCCTTTTCAACAAATGGTGCTGGTTCAACTGGAGGTCAGCATGCAGAAGAATGCGAATTGATCCATCCTTGTCTCCTTGTACTAAGCTCAAATCCAAATGGATCAAGGACCTCCACATAAAGCCAGACACTCTGAAGCTAATAGAAAAGAAACTGGGGAAGACCCTTGAGGACATCGGTACAGGGAGAAAGTTTCTGAACAGAACACCAATGGCGTATGCTCTAAGAGCAAGAATTGACAAATGGGACCTCATAAGGTTACAGAGTTTCTGTAAGGCAAAGGACACCGTCAAGAGGACAGATCGGCAACCAACAAATTGGGAAAAGATCTTCACCAATCCTACATCAGATAGAGGGCTAATATCCAATATATATAAAGAACTCAAGAAGTTAGACTCCAGAAAACCGAACAACCCTATTAAAAAATGGGGTACAGAGTTAAACAAAGAATTCTCACCTGAAGAACTTCGGATGGCGGAGAAGCATCTTAAAAAATGCTCCACTTCATTAGTCATTAGGGAAATGCAAATCAAAACAACCCTAAGATTTCATCTTACACCAGTCAGAATGGCTAAGATTAAAAATTCAGGAGACAGCAGGTGTTGGAGAGGGTGCGGAGAAAGAGGAACACTCCTCCACTGCTGGTGGGGTTGCAAATTGGTACAACCACTCTGGAAATCAGTCTGGCGGTTCCTCCGAAAACTGGGCACCTCACTTCCAGAAGATCCTGCTATACCACTCCTGGGCATATACCCAGAGGATTCCCCACCATGTAATAAGGATACATGCTCTACTATGTTCATAGCAGCCCTATTTATAATTGCCAGATGCTGGAAAGAACCCAGGTATCCCTCAACAGAAGAGTGGATACAAAAAATGTGGTATATCTACACAATGGAGTACTATTCAGCCATTAGAAACAATGAATTCATGAAATTCTTAGGCAAATGGATGGAGCTAGAGAACATCATACTAAGTGAGGTAACCCAGACTCAAAAGGTGAATCATGGTATGCACTCACTAATAAGTGGTTATTAACCTGGAAAACTGGAATACCCAAAACATAATCCACACATCAAATGAGATACAAGAAGAAAGCAGGAGTGGTCCCTGGTTCTGGAAAGACTCAGTGAAACAGTATTTGGCAAAACCAGAACGGGGAACTGGGAAGGGGTGGGAGGGAGGACAGGGGAAGAGAAGGGGGCTTACGGGACTTTCGGGGAGTGGGGGGGGCTAGAAAAGGGGAAATCATTTGAAATGTAAATAAATTATATCAAATAAAAAAAAAAAGACAAAAAAAAAAAAAAAAGAATAAAAAAAAAACAAACAAAAAAAAAAAAAAAAAAAACAAATTGGAAAGGAAGAAGTCAAACTATCATTATTTGCAGATGATATGATAGTCTACTTAAGTGACCCAAAAAACTCCACTAGAGAACTCCTACAGCTGATAAACAACTTCAGCAATGTGGCAGGTTATAAAATCAACTCAAGCAAATCAGTAGCCTTCCTATACTCAACAGATAAGCAGGCTGAGAAAGAAATTAGGGAAATGACCCCCTTCACAATGGCCACCAACAGTATAAAGTACCTTGGGGTGACTCTTACCAAACATGTGAAAGATCTATATGACAAGAACTTCAAGACTATGGAGAAATGGAAGAAGACCTCAAAAAATGGAAAAACCTCCCATGCTCATGGATCGGCAGGATTAATATAGTTAAAATGGTCATTTTGCCGAAAGCAATATACAGATTCAATGCAATACCGATCAAAATCCAAACTCAATTCTTCACAGAGTTAGAAAGAGCAATCCTCAAATTCATCTGGAATAACAAAAAACCCAGGATAGCTAAAACTATTCTCAACAATAAAAGAAAATCTGGGGGTATCAGTATCCCTGACCTCAAGCAATACTACAGAGCAATAGTGTTAAAAACTGGTATAGCAGGATCTTCTGGAAGTGAGGTGCCCAGTTTTCGGAGGAACCAGCAGACTGCTTTCCAGAGTGGTTGTACCAATTTGCAACCCCACCAGCAGTGGAGGAGTGTTCCTCTTTCTCCACAACCTCTCCAACACCTGCTGTCTCCTGAATTTTTAATCTTAGCCATTCTGACTGGTGTAAGGTGAAATCTCAGGGTTGTTTTGATTTGCATTTCCCTAATGACTAATGAAGTTGAGCATTTTTAAGGTGTTTCTCTGCCATCCGAAGTTCTTCAGGTGAGAATTTTTTGTTTAACTCTGTACCCCATTTTTTAATAGGGTTGTTTGGTTTTCTGGAGTCTAACTTCTTGAGTTCTTTATATATATTGGAAAAACCTCCCATGCTCATGGATCGGCAGGATTAATATAGTTAAAATGGTCATTTTGCCAAAAGCAATATACAGATTCAATGCAATACCCATCAAAATCCAAACTCAATTCTTCACAGAGTTAGAAAGAGCAATCCTCAAATTCATCTGGAATAACAAAAAACCCAGGATAGCTAAAACTATCTGATGTAGGATTGGTGAAGATCTTTTCCCAATTTGTTGGTTGCCGATTTGTCCATTTGATGGTGTCCTTTGCTGTACAGAAACTTTGTAATTTTATGACGTCTCAAGAGTGGATGCAAAAAATGTGGTATATATACACAACGGAGTACTATTCAGCCATTAGAAACAATGAATTCATGAAATTCTTAGGCAAATGGATGGAGCTGGAGAATATCATACTAAGCGAGGTAACCCAGACTCAAAAGATGAATCATGGTATGCACTCACTAAAAAGTGGATATTAACCTAGAAAACTGGAATACCCAAAACATAATCCACACATCAAATGAGGTACAAGAAGAATGGAGGAGTGGCCCCTTGTTCTGAAAAGACTCAGTGAAGCAGTATAGAGCAAAATCAGAACAGGGAAGTGGGAAGGGTTGGGTGGGAAAACAGGGGGAGGGAAGGGAACTGATGAGACTTTCGGGGAATGGGGGTCCAGAAAAGGGGAAATCATTTGAAATGTAAATAAATATATCAATAAATTAAAAAAAAAAGAAGCCATGATATACATGCAAAAAAAAAAACAAAAAAACAAAAAAACAAAACAAAACAAAACAAAAAAAAACTGCATGGTATTGCTACAGTGACAGGCAGGCAGATCAATGGAACAGAATTGAAGATCCAGAAATGAACCCACACACCTATGGCCACTTGATCCTCGACAAAGCGGCAGAAAACATCCAATGGAAAAAAGATAGCCTTTTCAACAAATGGTGCTGGTTCAACTGGAGGTCAGCATGCAGAAGAATGCGAATTGATCCATCCTTGTCTCCTTGTACTAAGCTCAACTCCAAATGGATCAAGGACCTCCACATAAAGCCAGACACTCTGAAGCTAATAGAAAAGAAACTGGGGAAGACCCTTGAGGACATCGGTACAGGGGGAAATTTCCTGAACAGAACATCAATAGCTTATGCTCTAAGATCAAGAATTGATAAACGGGACCTCATAAAATTACAAAGTTTCTGTAAGGCAAAGATCACCATCAAAAAAGGACAAATCACCAACCAACAAATTGGGAAAAGATCCTCACCAACCCTACATCAGATAGAGGGCTAATATCCAATATATATAAAGAACTCAAGAAGTCAGACTCCAGAAAACCAAATAACCCTATTAAAAAATGGAGTACAAAGTTAAACAAAGAATTTTCACCTGAAGAACTTCGGATGGCGGAGAAGCATCTTAAAAAATGCTCAACTTCATTAGTCATTAGGGAAATGCAAATCAAAACAACCCTGAGATTTCACCTTACACCAGTCAGAATGGCTAAGATTAAAAATTCAGGAGACTGCAGATGTTGGCAAGGATGTGGAGAAAGAGGAACACTCCGCCACTGCTGGTGGGGTTGCAAATTGGTACAACCACTCTGGAAATCAGTCTGGCAGTTCCTCAGAAAACTAGGCATCTCACTTCCAGAAGATCCTGCTATACCACTCCTGGGCATATACCCAGAAGATTCCCCAGCATGTAATAAGGATACATGTTCCACTATGTTCATAGCAGCCCTATTTATAATTGCCAGAATCTGGAAAGAACCCCGGTATCCCTCAACAGACAAATGGATGCAAAAAATGTGGTATATATACTCAATGGTACTATTCAGCCATTAGAAACAATGAATTCATGAAATTCTTAGGCAAATGGATGGAGCTGGAGAACATCATACTAAGTGAGGCAACCCAGACTCAAAAGATGAATCATGGTATGCACTCACTAATAAGTGGATATTAACCTAGAAAACTGGAATACCCAAAACATAATCTACACATCAAATGAGGTACAAGAAGAATGGAGGAGTGGCCCCTTGTTCTGGAAAGACTCAGTGAAGCAGTATAGGGCAAAACCAGAACAGGGAAGTGGGAAGGGTTGGGTTAGAAAACAGGGGGAGGGAAGGGGGCTGATGGGGCTTTCGTGGAGTGGGGGTCTAGAAAAGGGGAAATCATTTGAAATGTAAACAAAAAATATATCGAATAAAAAAAAAGAAAAAAGAAATGCTCAACATCATTAGTCATTAGGGAAATGCATATCAAAACAACCCTGAGATTTCACCTCACACCAGTCAGAATGGCTAAGGTTAAAAACTCAGGAGACAGCAGGTGTTGGCGAGGATTTGGAAAAAGAGGAACACTCCTCCACTGCTTGTGGGATTGTAAGATGGACCAACCACTTTGGAAATCAGTCTGGCAGTTCCTCAGAAAACTGGACATGACACTTCCGAGGACCCTGCTGTACCTCTCCTGGGCACATACCCAAAGGATTCCCCGGAATGCAATAAAGACACATGCTCCGCTATGTTCATAGCAGCCTTATTTATAATAGCCAGACGCTGGAAAGAACCCAGATGTCCCTCAGTGGCAGAATGGATAAGAAAAATGTGGTATATTTACACAATGCTTACTTAAATTAAAGCAATTAAATTAATTAAAAACAATTAAAAACAATGAATTCATGAAATTTTGAGGCAAATCGTTGGATCTGGAAAATATCATCCTAAGCGAGGCAACCAAATCACAAAAGAATACACATGGAATGCAATCTCTGATAAGTGGATATTAATTAGCCCAGAAGCTCTGAATACCCAAGGCACAATTAGCATAACAAAATGACTCCCATGAAGAAGTATGGAGAGGGTCCTGATCCTGGAAAGGCTTGATCTATCATTGTAGTGGAGTATCAGGACAGAGAAAATGGAGGGAGGTGATTGGAGAATGGGTGGAGAGAAGACGGTTCATGGGACATATGGGGAGGGGGGAACTGGGAAAGGGGAAATCATTTGGAATGTAAACAAAGAATATAGGAAATAAAAATATATAATAAGAGAAAAGAAGAAACATGATGCTACACGCCTAATGAAAACTGCTTCAGAGACATGTATTGAGCTGTCTACCATGGAGCCTGGGATGAGGGAGCCTGCTACTGTGCAAAGAACTGAAGTTGATCCAAAGTGAACACACTTTGTAGACCAAGCCATTCCCTAAAGTTCTGAAACTTCAAAGACTCCCCAGTACCAATGGAGAAACATCAGACAGAATCTGCCAGAGCTATTTTCTATGTGGGAGAAGAGAAGCTTGCTGCTTCCTATTTCAATCTATCCTGAGTTGCTCTCATCTCTCCTTTGAAGCTTTATTTACTATATTCTTCGTGATTCCCATTTCTCCTAGTTTGGGATACTGTCTTAATCCTTTTGTCCAATTATCAAATTATACTTTAAAAATACAATTAACCATTTATAGCCACTATTCCCTTTCTACATAATTACATTGATCTATAGATAGCTCTTCTTCATCTATTTTATTTATTTCTCATACAAACAAGTTTCCTGATTCTGAGAATTACAGACCCATTTGTTGCCATCTAACTTCCATTGGCTTTCTTTTTGTGGAACTTTAAAATTAGATTTCTCTTTGTTGAGGAGTTATTGTTAGTTTTCATAGATTTTATGGATTAGTACTTGTGGTGATATAGCATGTTTTCTTTTTCTGTATTAGGTATTGGGATAGACACAGCTAGGTATGTTTAAATATTTGCTCAAATATCCTGTTCCAGACAAAAGGAAAATATGATATTCACACTGTATCTGTGTTCTGAGAGGCAAGGTTCATGTTGCTGGTGGAGTGTAAGGAATCACTGCAAGGAGAGCTTTTGTAGAAACAGAGAACATCTTTGCTTGTTTTTGTTCCCTTGTGTATAGTGCAGACAGAAGTTATTTGCAGCTGGCTGCGTAGCCCTTTTCTCAGAGGCATTAGGAATACTCCAGAGTAAGCTCTCACACAGTTCTCCTATGTGCCCAGAATGCCCACTTCCAGAGGCAACTCTCTGCTTCAAATCTGACCTAATGTTTGCTCTCTGGGCTTCTTCAGTTTAAGCTTCTATTATTCTGCTTATCCCAGAGTTGAGGATGAAAGCTTTAGGCTGAAACTCTCAGTTAAGGATAGTGGATTCCTGTTCTAGGACTATAGATGGCCTTTATTTTTTCACTCTAAAGTTCCATACCTTTACTCCTATTGACATGTCATTTGTTTGATAGGTACAGATCAATTATCTAATATCTCCATTATTCTATATTTGTCTGTTGATTTTTAAAGAGTCATTTCTGTTTTTATATAACTGTTTTAATCTTTATCATTGGAAATTAGGTTAAGAAAGTTGATTGATTATCTTAGACAATATGTGTGAGACTAGTTCATAGCCGATGCTAAAGACATAATAGAGAATTATATCAGGAGTCAAGTACTATTAGGGTGGTAAATGATTCTTGCTAACTCCAGTCTAAGATGGTTGCAACCACAGCTCTATATTATAATGGTGGCTATTCCTCTCATTTAGTCAGTAAAAGCCATCATGTTATACATTAGCAAGGACAACTTTCTTCAATGACCTTCTCTTATGTTTTTATATTCATTCAGAAAACATATACTGGTTTTATGTGATGAAAATCAGAGATTGCATGAGTCTACTATCCTGCCTCAATTTCCTACTCAGTAACATTGTACATAATCTAATTTCTGTATCTTTCTGTTTCTACAAGTTTTTATGTTAAGATTAGAGGAAGGTGGGATCAGTGAGATAGGATGCTATTGCTTCCAGCCCTGTTGCTATCACTATAAGAAGAATTCTATTTAACTACTAGTTTTTCATCTTATTTTTTCCACATAACATTCTTACTAGCATTACTTTTGGGCTGAAATTTTGTTCTCCTAAAGCACTGAGGTGTCTGTTTATTTGAGCCAATGTATTTTGGAGATTGTAGTCCATGGTCAGTGGGTCCCGTTCTTGGACTTGTGATGAGACAGCATATCATGACAGAGTGTGGTACAGTAAAGCCACACATAACACCAGCTATTAGAAAGTAACGACAAAGAGACAGAGGTTCCACAATCCTTCGAAAAGCATATCCGCATGATATAAGGAACTCGTACATGGCTCCAATTCCAAAAAATGTTGGTTCAGCAACCTGGAATTAGAGACAAAGCCTTTCCCATTCAGACATTCGGAGGTACTCAGTATCCAAATCCTGCACGAGACACACTGGACAGTCAGAGTTATGATTCACAACTCATGAGGCTCTCCTTAATGCCTAGTCTCTATTAATGACCATTTTTGATTTCTTGGGGGTCAGAGTAGACTTTGCCTACATGTCCAGCAGAGGCAAATCACTCCACTCCATCTAGAGTGATGCAAGAGACATTTCTGTTATTGACTCAACATCATGCTCTGCAGGACCAAGTTCCCATGTACAGCAAACAGGAGGTTGCTTAGCTTGGAGAATAGGGAAAGACCTTTGTTTCTCTGAGATATATGATCATGTGGTCTCTTGCTAAGCAATGCTCTGCTAAGGGTTGCTCTTCACCAATTATTGGTCCAAGAGAAGGGTTGTTGAAGCTATGTTCCATCAGTACCTGAGATTTAGTCACCCATGTCTTGACACTAAGTCCTTGGAGATTACTGTTGATATTCCACACTGTCATTGCAACTGAAGGTCTTCCTACCTCACTAACAATAACTTTAAAGAAAAAAATACCCCCACTAAAATTGAGTGCTTTGAGTATAGAATAGACATTTAAAACTTGTTAGGGAAAACTAATATACAAAGTTTCTTTAAGATATTCATGTTATTTATCTTAATATTTTAAAATTGTAGGTAAATGAATTTATTACTCTGCATTGCATTTATTTCTTTTTGTTAAGTAGGTTATTTTAATATTTAAGGCACATATTTAACATGTTAACAGTATTTCTCAGTATTTCTATAGATATTTTTTCCAACATGATATTATTAATAATTATCTGGGAATTTGACAAAATGCACCCCAATCACACTTGCTTCCCATTCCTCCCTAGTCTACTCTCCTTTCTACCTTTGACACCCCCTAAATATAGTGTTGCCCATATACTAACTGGACCATGGTCAAAATCCCAGTGGTCAGCCCATTAAAGAAAACTGAGTCCTTCTCCACCCATCACTAGAAGTCAACAACTGTGAAAAGCTACACATCTGCATCCCCATCATAATTTTTAGGACTCTCTTCAATGGCTTCCTTCTCGACTTTTTATTTTATTTTATTTTATTTTATTTTATTTTATTTTATTTTATTTTATTTTATTTTATTTGGGGGTATGTGTTATAGAAGCCTTTGATGTCTCTCATTCTCAGTTATGAATCTGCAGTCATCTATATCACTTCAAAAAAAAGCTTTCTTGCCCATAACTTGAAGCAGCAGTATGAAGCATCGACTTCACATGGAGTCCAGGGGCAGCAGCACATACAACAAAATTTCGACATGGCCCCCAGCAACAGTACAGACCATGGCCACCAATTGGGCCTCTGATGGTAACAGAGACCATGAATATCAACATGATCCCCCCGGCAGCAGCATGAATCACAGACACCAACATGACCTCCAGAGCAGCATGGGTCATCAACATTAACATAGCCTTCATCAGCAGCAAATATCAATTATGCTGCCATGGCCTCCTGTGACATCACAGACCACAGATATCCACATAGCCTCCAGTGGGACCATGAACCATGGACATCATCATGGCTCATGGGTCCTGTACAAACTACTACACATACCAAAATCGTGTCTGATGGCAGCATAGACCGTGAATGTCTTTCAAAGATGCCCAATTCATAATATCAACTCTTCTCCTTCTTGTATATCCTGCAGTTGCTCAGGACTGGAGTGATCATGCAGCTGAGAAGAATGGGGCAGGACATACCTATGTAAACTCTAGGCTGGTGCACAACACCCCAATGACCCTTCTCATCAATGTTCCCTTGTCCTTTGCAACTGAACTCCCACACTTGTCACTGCCAAATCTGTCTAGCTCGACCACTCTCCATCTCTTCTTTCTGCCATTATCCCAGCTCTGCATTGCACAGTTATTCACCAAAGTAGCATTGCAGACATGCATATATATACATATATACATGTATATATATATATATGTATACATAGAGATATACATAGAGATAAGCATATATATATATACATACATATATGTGTGTGTGTGTATTTTTCCATATATTTACATGCAACAAATATTACAACAAGTGATTTGTCTAGTTCAAGGTTTCTGGTTTCTGAAACACTATAAATACTGGACTGTTGCTGAAGCTCTTCTTGGATATGGACAGCCTGTTGTTACCTGGAGTCGGGGTGAGCTTGTGGTTAGGCAGGACATCTGGAGGCATGAGCGCTCCAGGCGACTGTGCATCTCTGTTCTTGGTCTGCCAGGCATAATCACTGTGCTTGGGGCCAGGGCTTTCCTTCCCCCAATAGAGCGAGCAGAGAGAGCTGCAGGAGCTCCATGCTGCAGGCCTGTACCTCCCAGAGGGCAGAGGTATAGACATGTTCCAATACCGCTGGGAGCATGGCAGCACCTCAGCATTCCCACTTCTATTTCCCCCCGTCTCTGTTGCTCTGCTCCACCATCTTCCATCCCATGTTCATGAAACCACTTTTTAAAAGCATCTTCCTCTAAGATCTGCCTTTTTAAAAGTTTTTCGGGCAGAAGGAAGAGGGCTTAGGGAACTTATGGGGAACGGGGAACTGGGAAATGGAAAATCATTTTGAAAGTAAACAAGGAATATTGAAAATAAAAAATTATAAAAATAAAAAAAAATAAAAGTTGTTCCGGCGATACTGCAAGCCCAGCATACTATTCGGCCACCTAATCTTCCCTCAAAAGCTGCTCTGAGGTCTCACTACAACCTTCTTTTTTCCCCTCTGTAGTCATTTTAAAACAGGAGAGATCTCTGTCCTGTTGCAAACCTCAGCCTTCAGGATCATTAGAGAGCTCTCATGCAGAACACCCAATGCTTTCTACAAGGCAGTGAAAGGAAATTACCTTCATATCATCTTCCTTAGTAAATCATAACAGTGGCAACAAGGCATGGAGAAACTCCTTTATTACATCAGCAACACAGCACATCATCTCAGCACCATCTATCACAGCTTGTGATCAGATGTAAATCATCTGGTTAGTGTCTGATTCATGTCTAGTGTGAGCCTTATGAAGGGGGACAACAGTGAATTTTTGTGCATTTTTGTATCAGTCAGTCACTTCTGGCATGCAATAGGAAGCCTTGGAATGTGTTCTTCATGATTAAGGAGGCCTTCGGAAACATTTGGGACATGCAGAGCAAGTCTTGTTAGATCAACTGCAGCCTGTGTAGCATGCAATATAAAAAGGTGGCTTCTGGCCGGGTTCCACCTGACAGCATGCCACCTCCTCAGTGACTCCTTGCTTCTTCCCTAGTACCAAGCCTAACAGTTCCCCAGGTTACAACCACCATTTTCTAAGACCCTTGCCTGGATCCTTTGCAGCTGAGACTCATAGTTCTGGTGGATGTGGCTTGCATAATATCTGTGTTATTTCTGTGAAACTGTAATCAAAATAAACAACAGAAACAATGTGAGAGAAGGAAGCTTTATTTTGGCACAAGACTTCAGAGGACTGCAGTTTGCCATGCTTAGGAAAGCATGGCAAATTACTGCGGAGGGAATGTGTGGCCATTGCTTTTCACTCAGTAGAAGATCTGAGGTGGAAGTGTAACAACTAAAAACAAGGATGTCATTTTCTTTTTCTTTTTCTTTTTTTATTTTCTATATTCTTTGTTTACATTCCAAATGACTTCCCATTCCTGGTTCTACCCTCCCCATAAGTCCCATAAGCCCTCTTCCCTCTGCCCATTCCCCAATCAACCCCCAGAGGATTCCCCAGCATACAACAAGGACACATGCTCCACTATGTTCATTGCAGCCTCATTTATAATAGCCAGAAGCTGGAAAGAACCCAGACGTCCCTCAATGGAGGGATGGATACAGAAAACGTGGTATATTTACACAAAATTCAAAATTCTCACTCTTGGTGACCTGCTTCTGCTATCTAGAACCACTTCTTAAAGGTCCCACAGCCTCCCACAACAGCACCCCAGCTGGGAAGCAGGTGCTCATCTGTGGGTGACACTTCATATTCAAACCATAGCACCCCTGTTGTCAAGGGTCTTATTCGATCAGTGAACTTTGTGGTACTTTTGATGGGGATCTTTATTTCTTACTGAGACCCAAGTGAGGATGCCATTCTGTGTTCATTTCTTATTGCTGTAGTAACAAATCTCCACAGATGAATGAGCTCATCTGGAAACATCTAAACTGATTATCCCTTCCTTGCCTGTGCCCTTGGGCTGGCCATGGAGTCCTCTGCTCTGAGACTGTGTACTGGATGATTATGCAGATTCTCAGGTGATTCTGCCCCAGTGTTAAGCCAGACTCTTGGACAGATCCTGCTCCTAGCTGCTGTAGGACCCAGTCCCTGGTCTCTTGTTGATTTTAGCTGGGAATAGCTTGAGTAGCTCATAGCTGGATTCCTGCTTATTCTCTCCATGTGTCCTTATTAGCTCACCATCCACCAGAAGATTCTTTTTTAAGAGGTCATGTGATCAGATCAATGCCTCTTCCTTCCACTACCACCCCCAACAAGAATAAACAAATCTTCATTTTAATACCCAGACTTACTAGACTAAGACCCAGCCTGGATCCTTTGCAGCTGAGACTCATAATTCTGGTGGACGCAGTTTGTATTATTTCTGTGAAACTGTAATGAAGATAAACAACAGAAACAATTTGAGAGAAGGCCCTGTCTAGTAAGGCCCTGGCAGGGCTCCTCTAGAGTTTGGTCTTTGTTTAGTGCTTGCTGTTTTGATTATTCTGTGATGGGAGGAATTTCTGTTCTAGTCTAGTCTGTTTGGAGTTCTGTAGGCTTTTTATATGTTCATGGACATCTCTTTCTTTAGGTTAAGGAAGTTTTCTTCTATAATTTTGTTGAGGATATTTACTGGCCCTTTAAGCTGTAATTCTTCACTCTCTTCCAGACCTATAATCCTTAGGTTTGTCTTCTCATTGCGTCCTGGATTTCCTTGATGTTTTGGGTCACAAGCTTTTTGCATTTTGCATTTTTCTTTGACTGTTTGAATGAAATCTTCAGCATCTGAGATTCTTCTGTCTCTTGTATTATGTTGTTGACGCTTGCATCTATGACTCCTGAATTCTTTCCAAGGTTTTCTATCTCCAGAGATGTCTCATTTTGTGATTTCTTTATTGTTTCTACTTCCATTTTTAGATTATGGAAGTTTTGTTCAGTTCCTTCACTTGTTTGTGTTGTGTTTTCCTGAAATTCTTTAAGGGATTTTTGTGTTTCATTTTTAAGGGCTTCTATCTGTTGACCCATATTCTCCTATGTTTCTTTAAGGGATTTTTGTGTTTCCCTTTTAAGGGCTTCTCCCTGTTGACCCATATTCTCCTTATTTCTTTAAAGGAGTTATTTATGTCCTTCTTGAAGTCCTCTATCAGCATCATGAGATGTGATTTTAAATCCAGCTCTTGCTTTTCTGATGTGTTGGGGTATCCAGAATTTGCTGTTGTTGGACAATTGGGCTCTGATGGTACCATATTGCCTTGGTTTCTGTTGGTAATGATCTTATGTTTGCCTTATCTCTGGTATTAGCTGGTCTTGCTGTCTCTGACTGTGGTTTATCTGTCCTGCAAGCCTGTGTATCTGTACTCCTGGGACTCCCTTTCTCTCAAATGCCCATGTAAAAGGCTGGTTCCCCAGGAAGTATCAGGAGATGGGGTCTTCATTGTGGCAGACCTGGCAAGGCTCTACCACAGCAGAACCAGCAGGTGGTGGCAGCAGAAGGGGGAGAAAGAACGGGAATGAAATGGTATTCTGGAGGCCACGGGTTTTGGTGGTTTCTGTGTAGTGAGTCCCAGTGGCTCTGGGCCTCCAGGGGTGGGAGTGGGTCTTACCAAATGCCCCGCATGTGGCTGGTTCTCTAGGAAGTATCAGGAGATCAGGTCTTCATTGTGGCTGACCTGGCAAGGGTCTACCACTGCATAATGGGCAGGCGGTGGAGGAGGAAGGTGAAGAAAAACATGAATCCCTTTATAGTAATAAAACCTTCTGAGCCTGGATAAGAACTTTACATTTAGCATACCTCTTGATTCTTAAGACAACTAGAGCAAACAGGTAGGTTTAGCTCCTTACCACCAACCAGGAAGGTGAGACCAATATCCAAAGAGATTAGATTAGTTATAATGATAGTATGTGATCCATGAGAGGCGAGTACTCTGTGCATATGGCTGTAATCTCCAGTAGGAGATTGATCTAAGACTGTTTGCAGAGTGTTGAT